>NC_090449.1:168767922-169392922 GCF_031143425.1 Pleurodeles waltl | reverse complement strand
TTTATAGGTTAAATAATCATGGGAAAAAGCCTTTTGAAAGGCCCTTCTTTTTCAGATGTGAATTATTCAAAAATGTTGGCTTGTTTAGGTAAACCTTGACAGGAATGTGTTGAAAGCTGGCCATCGTTTCGAGACACGCCTTTCAAGGTCAATCTGTTTTCTGCACTAAAGAAAAACACTAAATATGCGCTTCTTTATCATGCTATTGTGTTCGGTAAGAGAAAATACGAAAAACACAAGCTTAATTTACCATGTGGAAAACACAGCTCATCTGCAATATCTCAACTGCAATGTCTAACGCCACAATAAAGCCAATAGGCAGCTAAACTGAATACAAAATGTAATGTCTAACGCCACGATAAAGCCAATAGGCAGCTAAATTTAATACAAAATGTAATCTGCAACTGGTGAACATTGAACAACTAATATGCACAGTGGTGAAACACAAAGTCAGTGGTCAAACATACTTATTTTCACTACAATACCCCCACCCCGAGCTCTAAAGCCTCCCCGCCCCTAATAACTAATCTACTCCAACTCCCCACCCACTGTAAGCCCTAAAAAACTTCCTCAACCCATCCCTCCCCTAAAGGTTAAACTACACCATCCCCCCACCCACCCTTAGCCCTAAAAAATAAACTACCACCAACCCCCTCCACTCCCACCCCTAAAAAATAAACTTCCCTGAACCCCCACCCACCCTAGGGCCTGAATCCACCCCCACTGCTAAAAACTACCCCAGACTCTGCCCCAACTCCACTTACCTCAGAACGTCCTCTCCCGATCCTCCTCTCCTCTCCGCCCTCCTCCCGCCCTTCCTTGAACCTTCCCCACCCCTAAATAATAAACTACCCTCCCCCGCCCGTCCCTACAAAATAACTTACCCCAACCCCCACCCACCCTAAGCCCTGAAAACAAAATGACCCTCACACCCCTCCCATGTCATTAAAAATAAACTAGCCCACCCCCCCACCCTAAGCAATAAATTCAGGCCCACTTACGCCACCCCCTCCTCTTCTCCCGATCCTTCCTCCTTTTCTCCCGCCCTTCCTTAAAACATACCCACCTCTAAAAAATAAACTACCGGCCCCCTACCATAAGCCCTCCAAAATAAACTACCACATCCCCCACCCACCCCTAAAAAATAAACTACCCAGAGACCCACTCATCCTAGGCCCTAAAAAATAAACTTCCCCAACCACCCACCCTGCCCAAAAAAAATATCCCAACACCACCCACCCACCCATAGCCCTTAATCCACCCCACCCCTAAAAACTACCACCCAACCCTGCCCCAGCCCCACTTACCTTACCACGTCCTCTCCCAGTCCCTAGACTGCTCTCTGCCTTGTTCTCTGCCTTAGCCAAGCATTTGCATAATTTGGCACATGCGTGGTGAAAAAGACAGTTGTTGTTCCAGCAAGCAATGTTCCGCTTGTGTGAGAAACATCTGTGTTGTTTACAATGCGATGTTTATGACGTTTCCCTCAAAAATGTAATGAATGAAGTGAAACATAGATACAGGATGGCTACAAAATACTATTGCTTCCAGTACAAAATACTTTGATTGGACTAACTTTAACTCTTTTCACTCAATGGTTGTGTACTATACAGTGCAGCACATATGCAATTTGTGAAAATGTATGCAAAATGAAAACATTTCTCCTTAATAACAACTGCCTCAGAGGCATTATTTTTGATGCATAGATCTCTGCCAACTTTAGTAGATTTGGCTTTTCATCAAAACCATGAGTGGTTGCATGGGAACATCCATGTATCTCACCTGGGATGCCACTCTTGATGCAAGCAAATGCAATTAAGAGCAAAGTGTTATTTGCATTACTTTTAGGACTACTTTTCAGCACAAAAACACTGTTCACAGAAAGGTAAAGGCTTAATCAGGTTTTTGCACCAGTTTGCATGACTATGCGCTTATTCAAAGCCTAGACAAACCTTCCCCATAATGTTTGGCAAATTTGTTTAGTAGTACATATGGTAGGCCAAATAGCTTTGATTTTTTTAAACCTGTCTCTAGGTAATGAGGATTTTCAAAGATGTCTCTATAAAGCTTGATTGAAATTGTAACGATTACAGTCTGATATTGTTGTGTGAGGATATATTTTAAGGACTGTTTGAATAATTTCCTGTTAAGAAGCCACAGCTATTTTTCATGGATATAAGTTATTGATGTTCTATTTTGTAGTTGTGAGTATTTACTGAAACATGGTGCATTTTCTTTTTTAGCAACTGCATGAAAATTAGTGGTATATTTGTGTTTATCTGTGCAAAGGGTGCTGAACAAGATTCAAAAGTGCTTTCATTTAATCATCTAGTGCATTGTGTGAGTGCTAGTGTGAGAAACTGGGTTTTTGTCTCAAAGAACAATCCCTTGTAGAGTGAACCACAAAATGTCACTAAATTAACCTTTCTAAGCTTAGCACAAAAAAAGCAGTGAGGCTTAGCTAAGAATTTATGCAGTACACAAACAGTAATAAAGTAAGAACACAACACAATAAAAATCCCAAACCAATTGAGAAACATAGAGTACATTTTACTAAATTATTTGACACCAAAGTGACAAAAATCCAATGAGTAGAACTGGAGTTATGAATTTTTAAATGTAAGATTCAAAGTAGTGCTTAAAAGTAAATAGCACCAATGACAGACGTTTGGTTATGCTAGACTGGGGCAAGGTCAAAAGTTAAGACCGACCATGATGGAGCACAGTTTGGATACACAAAATGGAGTGGCCTGGTCAGCAAGTACCTTCGACTTAGAACCGTTTTGAAGAAAAAGTCTTTGAGAAGGTAAAAGTTCAGATGGGTAAGGGTGCTGGAGTGTCTGAGGAAGACGCGTTGTCATTGGATAGCCATGGAGTGAAGCAGCAGTGAATAATTTTACCTTCGGACTTAGTCATTGAGGTGGAAGTTAAAAAACTCCAGTGGGATGAAGCAAAAGGCTGTAGCCGAAGACAATTCCATGAGGTAGGATACCCCTTTGGCAAAGCTGAACCAGATTTATTGCTTCAGAGAACGTACCAGAAGAAGCCCTTGGGCCGATAGGAAAGCAGGTTGGTCTTGGTCTCCTCCTGATTCTCAGAGCACTTTTTGGGAAAATTTTGTTTAAGTCCTCAGTTTTGGAAATTGGCCATGTGGGCACATTTAGTACTACAACCAGGGGTAGCTGGAGACCTCTTGGAGGTTCAGGTCTCTCAGGCTGGGTCCAGGTGCAGGTGCAGGATGGTGGGAGCCTGTTTTGTCCCTGTTGCTCTGAAAAGAAGGCCAGAATCTAGCCCTTGGAGTCACTTCTGGAAGACCTGGGTGCAGGTGAAGATGCAGGGCTCTGCAGCAGGGCTGATCTCTGAAGGTTCAGGGAAAGGGCCATTCAGCAAAGCAATCCTTCCAGGTACATCAGCAGAGTGGTAGAGTGTACAGAAGGTCACAGCAGCAGGCAGTCCTTTCAAAGTCATTCCGGAGGTCCAGTAGTGAACTGAAGAGTGTACTGGAGTGCCCTATTTTTATACCCTGATGCCCTGCTCCTAGAAGGTGGGGGATTCTAGAAAGGTTCTTTCAAGTTCCGGGAGTTTCCTTCCTTCACTGCCCTCGGTCCCAGCTGGCTGCAATTACAATACAGGATTGATAAGCCTATTGAGTGGTGGCAGAGCACAGCTTATTCAGGTGCAAGTGACCTAAGGCGCACTGGAAGCATAGATGGCTAAGGGCAGGAAAATGACAACTTTCTAAAAGTGGTATTTTCAAACTTGCAGCAATAAATTCAACTTTACCATTAAAGGGGGTTATCATTACAAGTTCATATGTGTCAAACAAGTCATATCTACTTCCTCTCATTTAGGAATTGCCAATGAATAAATGCAACAAGGAATCCTCACTGTTATCCTATGGGAGGGGTAGGTCTCACAGAAGTGAAAAACTAATTTGGGAGTTCTTCACTACAGGGACATGTACAACTTAAGAGTCCACCTCCTACCTTTTAATTACACTGCACCCTGCCCTACCAAGGGCCTACCTTAGGGGTGACTTATATAAAATAAGAGGGACTTTAAAGGCTTGGCAAGGGGTTTTAAATGCCAAGTCGACATGGCAGTGTGAAACTACATTCAGGCTGCAATGGCAGGGGCATCTTTTGAAGTGCTTTTTTAAGTGAGTGGCACAACAAGTGCTGCAGGCCCACAGGTAGAATTTAATTTACCGTCCCTGTGTATATGGTGTACCAGTCTACAAGGGACTTAGAAGGAAATTACTTTTGCCAGTCAAGTGTATGCCAATTAAATCATTTTAGGGGAGTGAGCACAAGCACTTTAGCACTGAACCACAGTAGTAAAGTTTACAGAGTCTTAAGGCCAACAGAGCATAATCCAGAAATAAATTGTGGCAGGCACGCAAAAGGTTTGAGGGAAGACCAGCCTGAGGCTGACATGTCTAACATTTTGTAAGACGTTCTTTAACGATTAATTCATTGTTCTCATTATAATAGAAAATTACGTTTTCTTTGTGTGAGTTACTTTTATATGGTCAGAAATATCTCATCAAGTTTTCTTGGATATTTTGTAGCTTGTCATACAGTTCTTCTGGTTTGAGTAATTACCCTTTTAAAATTTGGTACTGTAGTAGCTTTCCCAGTACTTCCCCAGGAACTTTGGAATAATGTATTTTAAAATTGTTTTTGTTGGTGCTAAAGAGATAGTGTATGCTTCACTGTTGCTCTACACTACAAACCTGAATGTCAGATATGTGAGGAGGCCGCTTATCTTCTTTTATGTTCTCAACTGTGTCATTAACCCCTTAGTGGCTGGGACTTTCCCCCTCTAGTGCTGAGCCCTTTTTTGGCTATTTGGGGTAGTTTACGCTTAGGCCTTCATACGTTTTGTCCACATAAGCTATCCACGTCAAATTTGCATCCCTTTTTTCCTACATCATAGGGATCCTAAAGGTACCCGGAGTTTGTGGGTTCCCCTTTTGGAGACCAAGAAATGAGCCAAAATACAGTTACAATTTTTTTTTTTTTTTTTTAAATGGGAAAAAGGGCTGCAGAAGAAAGCATGTGTTTTTGGGTGTAAAACCAATGCTGGATCCCGGACAGCTAAACACTTCTGAAAGTAGACAAAATTTTGAAGTCAGCAAGAGGTCATTTGTGTAGATCCTAGAAGGGTTTCTTACAGAAAATAACAGCTGGAAACAAAAAATGTTGAAATTGAGGTAAAAATCCAGCCATTTCTCTCCACTTTTTACTCTGTAACTTTTCCCTGTGATGTCAGATTTTGAAAAGCAATATACTGTTACGTCTGCTGGACTCTTCTGGTTGTGGGAATATATATATCAAGAACTCTAAGTACCCAGAGCCAATAAATGAGCTGCACCTTGCAATGGGTTTTCATTGTGTACCGGGTAATCAGCAATTTATTTGGTAAAACAAAAAGTCAAAAATAGGTATCAAGGAAACTTTTGAATTTCCAAAATAGGCACGAGATAAGGTGTTGAGAAGCAGTGGTTATTTGCACATCTCTGAATTCGGTGGTCCCCATACAAGCGAGTGAATTGCAGGGTATTTCTCAAATATGCTTCTTTATTACACACTGTCTTCTTACATGTAGAAGGAGAAAATGTAGAGAAAGACAATGGGCGGTAACACTTGTTCTTCTATTCTGTGTTCCCCCATGTCTTCCGATACAAATGGTACCTCACTTGTGTGGGCAGGCCTAGTGCCCGCAACAGAAAATGCCCCAAAGCGCAACATGGCCACATCAATGGTTACATTGAAATCAGACGTGTTTCTGCAAAAGTGCCTAGCTGTGGATTCTGGCCTCTATCTCAGCCAGCACCTAGGGAAACCTACTAAACCTGTGCATTTTTGAAAACTATACACCTAGGGGAATCCAGGATGGGGTGACTTCTGGGGCTCTCACCAGCTTCTGTTACCCAGAATCCTTTGCAAACCTCAACATTTGGCAAAAAAAAAATACTTTTTCTTCGCATTTTGGTGATGGAAAGTTCTGGGATCTAAGGGGAGCCACAATCTTCCTTCCACTGAGCATTCCCCCAAGTCTACAGATAAAAATGGTACCTCACTTGTGTGGGTAGGTTAGTGCCCGAGACAGGAATGGATCACACAAGTGTCAATGGTAGTCCTTGCATGAGGGCTACTGTTAACCCTGGAGTGATGCATTCCTGACACAGGCACTAGGCACAGGCACACAAGGGGGGGTTGTGTTTTATCAGGACAAGTGGAGAAACACTGGGTGGTAGGGATTTTGTGGATTCCTACACATTCCTGTAATTTCAGTGATGAAAAAGCAAGGAAAAATAGTGTTTTTAATCAACGTTTCACTTTTGCGGGGTATCTCGAATAAGAAAATGTTGTGAAATCCAAGCACGTCACACCTCCATGGAGTGCCGGGTGTCTAGTTTTCCGAAATGTCTTGGTTTGGTAGGTTTCCCCACATGGCTGCCAAGCCCAGGACCAAACACTCAGGAGACTGTCTTACAAAACCAGGCTGTTTTATGGTAGGTATTTTTGATGTCTCCACAGTCCACTTTGGGTACTTTCCTTTTGTGGTCACTTGCCCACCCACTAAAGTGAGGCAATGTTTTCCTCTGGAGACTTAGGGTGTCAGACATAGGGACTTAGGGATAATGTAGTGGTATGATCGCCAAAAGACTGGCGGTACATACCACCACATTATGAGATTGGCGGGTTGGTTGCAGCCAACCCGCCACTTCTCCACTCATAGCCACTGGGCCTGAGATATTTATCTCCAGCCCAGTGGGTGACATTGTACCACCCATGGAATTATGAGCCAGACTACCACTATAGTTTTCGTGGCGTTAGCAACGCCACGTAAACCATGGCGGTAGGCCCTACCGGTGACAAGGAATTCCTTCTCTGTCACCAGTGGGGGCTCCCCCCCCCACTCAACACTCACCTAATGCCCCCACCACCTCTCCATCCAAACTCACTCCCCCAACACCCGATCCACAAACTAACCCCCACCTCCCTCCGATCCACTCACTCACCCCCATACATGCACACAACACACGACTGACCCTACATCCCACAGCCACATGCGCATACTTCACCCCCTTACCCCCACCCCCACTACAGTCACAGCGTCCCGCACCCTACACCCCCCTCCCCGTATACACAGATATCCACACGTACCACGCATACACCCATTATCTTACACTGACATACACGCATACATTCACACACTGACATACACACATTCATTCAAGCATACTTCCAGACATATGCATACACATTCTTACACACAATCACACTGACATGCAGAAACAAGCTCACTTCACCATTCTTACACACATTCACTCACACAAGCATGCACCCACGCAAACAACACAACACACACAGACGCATTCACACACACACTCAGACATTCATGCACACACTCAGACACCCACACACACAAAAACTCCCACCCCCTCTCCTGTCGGAAGCCCAACTTACATTAGGAGAGGAGGTCTTCCTGCATGGACCGGGAAGGGGCACTGCTACCGCAAGCAGCGCCCGCCAGCAGAACACCACCAGACCGTATTATTTGTCATAATACAGCTGGCGGCATACTACTGGCGTGGCAGCGCTGGTGGTAGCAGCCCCAGCTTACCACCGGCCACCACCAGGGGCACTGCCAGATTTCTGCCCTTATTGTGGCAGAAATCAGACACTGCTCATAATATGGCTTACGGATGGTAGCCGCAGTGGCGGTATGACGGCAGCCGGCACCGCAGAGCTAGGCGGTATGTACAGCCAATGTTATAATTAGGGTCTTAGTGGAACGCTGGGTGGTAGAAAAGTTGTGGATGCCTACAGATTCCAGGACTTGCCCTCAATGAAATGCAAGGCAAAAGTTTTTTTTAGGCAGAGGTTGTGATTTCAACCGCATTCTGGGCAAATGAAAACTGCAAGCCCTGCACCCTTGGACTCCCCTGGTACTAGTATGTTAAAGTTAATCTACCACTCACACTCGTTGGTTTTAGCACATCCATAAATTATGGTTTCAAAGCATGAATACTTACCTAAGTATCTGAATATTGAAACCAAGCCTTCTGAATGTGGGCCATAAAGCTGCATCCAGGCACCATCCTCTTTATGGTCCATTCACATGCCATTCGTGCACAAACAACCCTTTCATACCGCCGGCCACGGACCCAGTCCAACCAATCACTGCACTCACATTAACTTGCAGCTGCCGGACAAGGTCCCTTCACATTCATACACCACAGAACAGAATAAGTTTGACTACATTTAACCACCTGTCAAGTAACCGCCTCCTTCTTCCTGAACATTACTGAAGGCATGCGTAACAAACCTCTACTAATGACTCCCATGACAGCCACCTGAGAATCAGGAAGACATGTTTTTCATGTGCCTTTAGCGCACTATTTGTGCTAAATCGAACTCCGTTCAGTTTGTGGAAGAAAGTTGTTGGTGTCCAAGTATGCCGTACAAAGCAATTCCTTGAACTCGGCGAGCATATCTACCTTTGAAACAAAGGCAGACGTGCTGGGTAATTCTCGCGATGTTCCCTAAAGAGAAGGTCAAAGGCTATGAAAAAGGGTAGTGTTAGGCACACAGGGTAGTCCGTGAGAACGTAGCATATGTTCCAGCCAACATTATGTGCAGTACTGTGACTGTAAAGCACTTATCATACAGTGAATTGAACATCTACTAAGTTCTGATGGAGGATGAAAAGCAGGTAAAAAACTGACTGATACATGTAATTTTTCTTCAGTGCTGGGATGGTACCAATGGGTTTGAATCCATTGATATAGATACTCTACATCTGTACTACCTTTACTATCTGCCTTCTACCTGTGCAATATCCCGGTGAAGGCACACCTGCCATAAGCTTTCCTCACCCATTCATGTCTCTGTCCTCATTGGAATCCTGGCTAATTCTGTGTAATTGCCAAGTGAACCTATACTAGTTTGTGGATGCAAGTTGGGGGTGTCTGAGTATGCCTTGGAAGGCCTATTCCTCAAACTGGGTGAGCATATCTACCGTTGAAACAAAGGCAGACATGCTGGTGAAGAAATCCTAAGGTCTCTAAAGTAAAAAGTCAAACAAATATCCTGTGGGACTCATTTACCAACACTTTTACTTTTTCTTTGAAAGTGAAGCTACAAATTGAGTTTGCACACTTTCAAACAAGTGGAAATGTTATTGTAAATGCCCGACGGAACATTTGCTTGACTTATTGCACGTACTCTGGTTCTCATTGGCAATCATGGTAGTCCTTGTGTAGCATACATAAGTTCCCTAACAAGCACTTCAAAATTCAGTCATGCCTTTAACATTTTGACACACAGAGCTCTCAGTAACAATGCGGCATTTGTTATGTCCACTATTATGTGTAGTATGGGGACTATAATGACCGTTAATTGAACAGAACACCTACCATGTTCTGATGGAGGATATAGGTGTCAAGCAGGCCATAAGGAAGTCCATGATTTCCTGAGGTAGATGAAGTAAAATTCTGTGGCTGCTTGCTTAACGAAGCAGTGGCCCTTGGACGTTTGGTATTCATGCACAGCCACTGAAAGGATTACTCAATGGCAGCTCCACCTCAGTGGATTTCCCAGAACTTTGCTTTAGTATGATACAACGTAAAGCAAGTAGGGACAGAGAGGACTTGTTGAGATGCAAATAGATTGGTCAATGCAAGGGGGTAGTAACCTAGACTTCAGCGGTAATCCATTGACTAAAGTAATTCTATGCGTCCAAACAATGTGTCATCAATAGAAATGTATTACATTTTTGTATTTCTTTTGACATGTTATTCCAGACATAAGGTGTATATTTCTTTAAACATGTTATACTCCTATCCAAGAACTTGACTGCAAGCAGTTTGTTGGAATGCAACCCAGTACTCTGGGATTTCTGGAGCTTCTTGCAAACAAGCTCCTGCAGGAATCCTTTGCAGTTACAACAAACTACTGTACTGCAGGCCACAGTGCCAGCTTTGTAGAGCTCACTGAACAGCTATTCTCCTGTATAGAAATTGTCCACTTAAAGGTTATAACCTTTGTAAAGGAGTGGCTGGACAAGTTCCCATACAATCCTACCTGTGACCCCTAATGCAGGAGGGCAACATACAGGGTTTAGGACAGATTCGTCCCCTGTATACACTCTCAAGCTGTACACAGAGCCAGAAGAGCTCTCACACAGCATGTACAGTGTTAGAAACGGGGCCTTTAGTTTGCAGTCAGGTCACCTCCTGTCCAAGCAAGGACCCTCACTCTAGTCAGGGTAAGTCACACACAATCCAAATTACCACCCTCTGGTAGCTTGGCACTGAGCAGTCAGGCTTAACTTAGAAGGCAATGTGTAAAGTATTTGTGCAATAAATCATACAATAACACCATATAGCACCACATAAATACACCACACAGTGTTTAGAAAAATATATAATATTTATCTGATAAGATGGAGGTCAAAACGATTAAAATGCAATAAGTAAATGTTGAGATATCACTGTAAAAGGGATGTAAATTGTTTTAAGTCTTTTAAAAACAATCAAAGTCTCTTTCAAGCACAAAGTACCTGGTTTGCGTTCAGATTTCACGCAGGGACAGCTATGCGTCGATTTACGGCACTCAGTCGTGGATCCTCTTCAGGTTGAGGGGTTTTCGGGTTGCTCCAGGGATGATGCGTGGATTTTCTGCGCTGGCAGGATGAAGTCACAGAAGCTGCGTCGATTCAGTGGGCGTTGCGTAAAATTTTCTACACACGGCAGGCGCTGCGTTGATTCCTCTCTGGAAGTTGGGCTGCATCTTCCCGGCTGTGCATCGATCCGGTGGGCCGTGCGTCAAATTTCCGGTCACTACACCGGCACTGCATCGATCTTCTCAATGCGAAGTCAGACTGTGTCATTGCAGTATGGCATGCACTGAATTTTTCACTGCGGTGCAGGCTGTGCATCGTTTCTGGCAGACTGTCAGTCGAATTTTGTCACATAAGGAGTCCATCTAGTAGAGATGAAGGGGGTCATTCTGACCCTGGCGGTAGACTACCGCCAGGGCCAACGACCGCGGGAGCACCGCCAACAGGCTGGCGGTGCTCCCATGGGCATTCTGACCGTGGCGGTACAGCCGTGGTCAGATACGGGAAACCGGCGGTGTCCGGCCAGTTTCCCGCTGCCCAGGGGAATCCTCCATGGCGGCGCTGCAAGCAGCGCCGCCATGGGGATTCCGACCCCCTTACCGCCAGCCTGGTTCTGGCGGTTTTGACCGCCAGAACCTGGCTGGCGGTAACGGGTGTCGTGAGGCCACTGGGGGCCCCTGCAGTGCCCCACCAAGATTTTCAGTGTCTGCCAAGCAGACACTGAAAATCGCGATGGGTGCAACTGCACCCGTCGCACCCCTTCCACTCCGCCGGCTCCATTCGGAGCCGGCATCCTCATGGAAGGGGGTTTCCCGCTGGGCTGGCGGGCGGCCTTCTGGCGGTCGCCCGCCAGCCCAGCGGGAAAGTCAGAATTACTGCGGCGGTCTTTTGACCGCGTAGCGGTATTCTGCCGGCTGGACTTTGGCGGGCGGCCTCCGCCGCCCGTCAAAGTCAGAATGACCCCCGAAGTCTTTTTGGTCCTGGGAATTCAGGGAACAGGGGGCAAGCTCTAGCCAAGCCCTTGGAGAACACTTCTTCACCACAGCCAGAGAGCAGCAAGGCAGCAGGGCTACAGCAAGGCAGCAGTCCTTCACAGAAAGCAGACAGGTGAGTCCATTCAGTGCCAGGCAGGTCTTCTTGGCAGGATGCAGGTTCTGGTTCAGGTTTCTTCTCCAGGAAGTGTCTAAGTTGGTAGGGGCAGAGGCCCTGTTTAAATATCCAAACGTGCCTTTGAAGTGGGGAGACTTCAAAGAGTGGCTTAGAAGTGCACAAGGTCCCCTTTCAGTTCAATCCTGTCAGCCAGTGTCCCAGTAGGGGCTGTGGCAGTCCTTTGTGTGAGGGCAGGCTACTATCCTTTGACATGAAAGTGTCAGGCCCTCCACCCTCCCAGCCCAGGAAGACCCATTCAAAATGCAGATGTATGCAAGTGAGGCTGAGTATCCTGTGTTTAGGGTGTGTCTGAGTGAATGCATAAGGGAGCTGTCAACTAACCCAGCCAGACGTGGATGGTAAGGCACAGAAGGATTTAAGTGCAGAGAAATGCTCACTTTCTAAAAGTGGCATTTCTAAAATAGTAATATCAAATCCAACTTCACCAGTCAGCAGGATTTTGTATCACCATTCTGGCCATATTACATATGACCTTCCTACTCCTTTCAGATCAGCAGCTACAACTCAATGTATGAGGGCAGCCCCAATGTTAGCCTATGAAGGGAGCAGGCCTCACAGCAGTGTAAAAATGAATTTAGGTACCTGTCATGCCTTTTGTCTACACAGCACCCTTCCGTATGGGTTACCTAGGGCATACCTTATGGGTAACATGTGTAGAAAAAGGGGAGCTTTAGACTTAGCAAGTACTTTTAAATGCCAAGTCGAATTGGCAGTGAAGATACACACACAGGCCTTGCAATGGCAGACCTGAGATAAGGTTAAGGAGCTACTTAAATGGGTGGCAAAACCATTGCTGCAGGCCCACTAGTAGCATTTAATCTACAGGCCCTGGGCACCCATAGAGCACTCTACTAGGGACTTATAAGTAAATTAAATAGTCCAATTCGATATGATCCAATGTTTCCATGTTTAAAGGGAGAGAGCATATGCACTTTAACACTGGATAGCAGTGGTAAAGTGCGCAGAGTCTTAAAACCAGCAAAAACAGTATCTAAAAAGTGGAGGGAGACAGGCAAAAAGTTAGGGGTGACCGCCCTAAGGCTGTCAGGTCTAACAGCGAACTCTTTTGCTCGCAATGTACTGTCTGACCAACAACCATCCTTTTTACAGGATTAAGGACACCTTGACTGCTATATTCTTTCCAGGAGTATAGATCTCTTGAAACCTGACAGACAAAGGTTCCACGACAGGCCGAATTTTGAACAACCTGTCATGGTCTGGATGGTCCCAGGGCAATGTAGCAGAATTGTCATTGAAATGCAGAATGCACTGAAGTAGCAAACAATGATCTCTACTCATGTATGGTGTGAAGATGGGGGTTACCCAAACCATGCGAGTCGTCCAGCAAGACTACAAGGTGGGTTTCTGTGCTAACCCCATTTTGAGCATAAGGACCAAAAAAATCTTCAACTCCGGCAGCGAAGAGGAAGTCCAGTGGCGTGTCCTAGAATGGGGCCTAGAATGCCTCCATGCTCCCTCAGAAATTAGTATGCACGCAAACGTGTTTGCTGTACAATTTCCTAAAGGAAGTCAACAGCCAAAAATAGATTAATGTAGTCGACTGACAAAAAGTTGGCCGTATCAACTTTACATCCAGCATCAGCAGTAAATGGTGGAATTTAGGGCTATACTAAATCGGGTGGCTGTTAAGAGAGCACTCTCTCTGTGCTTGCTGGCGCACACACCTGCCCTCTGGGTTGGGCTAACCTGCTGTTGTTCCGCTGCACAGACTGTGCTTGAAAAGGAACAGAACAACTGTCGTCATCGTCTCCTTCAGAATTACTGGAAGAGGTGTTGTCGAATGGGACTCCGCTGACTGAAAATTCCATCCCAGATTCTGCCTCATTGTCCTCTCCCTCAGATGCTGTCTCAGTCTCTGATCCTGCCTCAGAGCTATCCTCCAAAACCTGAGTTAGGGCTTGAGCAGCAGTCATCCAATGAGATGCCATCTTTGATACTGGTTAAACTTTACTACCCTACGTAGAAGGCAGATAGAGTCACAAAATTGATTGTGGGTGTGTGTGATGTGTTCAATAGTAAATGTTGTCACCTTACCTTTGCTTCTTCTCTGATTGAGCAGATTCCCTAAAGATACTGAAAAAAATGACACACTGTTACTTCACATTACCTCATCATCATATTATATATCTATAGATCTATAGATATGTACATATCTATAGAGATATTTGTCTCTTGTTACATATATATGTTTATCGCTATATATATATATATATATATATATATAGAGAGAGAGAGAGAGAGAGAGAGACTGACTCTCTACATCACTTCTTTTTTTTATACATGTGTGTTTTCCCTGGGGCTGATCGTGACCCCATTGCAAAGCACACATGTATAAAACAAGCATTTGCAATGCAATGGGTCTAGCGTCTGCTCGAGTTACAGCTATTAGCGTTGTGAACTACTAACTGGATTTTTCTTGCCACATAAACGGAAAAGTAAAACAGTTTCACATAAGTGAGCTGACGGCTGATATGAGTGCAAAGCAAACACACAAAAGGAAACAGAAGTTTTCTTGCAGTGAAACGTATCGTCAAAAGTGCAATTATCCATAAAACCGGCAAAAGTGCAACCAAACTATTAGGCTCGGCATGGGTGTGGTTAAAAGCCCACAGAGAAATTACACCATGGACAGAGCGCTTTGCTCTTGACCCTAAAAATGCCCCCATAGGGGGTCAACCAAAGGGCGGACTCCAACATTTAAAAAAAAAAAATATATATATACAGTATATATATATTTCCTGGAGGGGGCGCGATCGCCCCCTCAGGAAAACCATTTTTAAAAAAAATTATGATGTATTGACCCCCCGGGTTGGCCCGTGTAGGAAGGGCTGACCTGCCATTTGGTTTTTGTTTTTACATAAAAAAAACATGAATTTTACTATCTGGGGGTACGATCGTCCCCCAGATGAACCCCAACATCTTTTTTTTTTTATTGTGCCCCCAAATTGTGCTCCCATGGGGGGGCCGGCCCACTTACATGGAGGCCGACCCCCCCAAACAAGATCCCTGGTGCCTAGATCCATTTCCTGGCCATGGATCGCAACCACGCTGTGATCCATGGCCAGGAAGCGGTGAGAGGAATGCATCTATGGAAAGGGAAGACTCTTCCCTTTCTATTGATGCCTCCATGTAATCTGGGGTGGCCTTTTTGGGTGTTTTTTCCTCACCGGAGTGGGGAGAGGACGCTCACCTGTTCCTCAATCCTCTGGTGGGGAAAAAGTGTGACATCAGCGCGCTGATGTCGGTCACTGCTCGTGATCCTCAACAGGGAGGGTGTGCGAATGTCGGCAAGTGGCCGACACCTGCACCAATGGGGTTAATGGTAGTTGCTAAATTATAACGGCTGTTAGAGTACACTTAGTGTACCTCCATTTTCGTTTGTACTGCTCTCTATAGTGTATGTATAAACCATTTGGCTTAATAATGCTTTCTCTCCCATTGTGACTATGATCATAGCTGTACTGCCGTATTCGACATTTGTAATAGTTAGGACCAAGTTCCATAGAATATAGTTTTTTGACTTGCCTCTATCTTTGGCACCGTTTAACGAATCTTCACGAAAGTTTCCCAAAAAAGTGGTCCATGATTCTTGGTGCGCATAGAAAGTTTCGGGGGTGATCCATCAAGCGGGGGCCAAGAAAAAAGGGGCGAAAAATTTTTTTCATTTCCCCATATTAATTCCCATAGGTTCTGTCAACACGACTACAGCCCGAACCGTGAGACGGGTTACACCAAATTTGACAGAAAGCTAGATGTCGGTACACAGATTGTAATTTTTGGTGTAAATCGTTTCAGTCATTTTGGAGAAATTTAGGGAAATTCTAATTTGTATATCTCTGGCAGTGAGTATTAGCGAACAAAGACCGGCCCGTGCAGGGAAAAGTCTTCGCCATACACAGCTAATTACTCCTCATATTATATCATTGATGACATATTCTATGCCATCTTTCATGTTCTCACTGCAATATTTTCAATAAAATTATTAATGAGACAACTGTGCATGGCGAAGGCGCGAATTATAGTTACATTAGGGTACGAGTTTTAGTCACTAGAAAGA
Organism: Pleurodeles waltl; assembly: GCF_031143425.1. NCBI lineage: Eukaryota > Metazoa > Chordata > Amphibia > Caudata > Salamandridae > Pleurodeles > Pleurodeles waltl. The sequence continues at coordinate 169,377,039 of NC_090449.1, read as the reverse complement.
ACTCTAACAATAACTTCTATGTTCATATATGGACACTTCTAATTATATAGGGGTATGAGGTTAAAGCAAGTCAAGGATTAACATTTTGTATTTTGATACTTACAATTTTTGTGCTTTTTTTTACTTGCTCTTGTTTGTATCTATATCAAATGAAATATATTGCTAACACCTTTTTCATCCAGGGAGAGTTAGGATCACTATGTTTCTAGCTTTCCCAACTTCGTTTTAGTCTTGACATAGATATATTTATGCTAATTAAATTAAAGTTTCAAAAATCCATAGTCAGTTTTAGCTCAACTGCCAATCATCTCATCATTATACTGGGAACACCAAACATTTCCAGTACTTCCTTGGCAAATTAAGAAGAGCTCTGTCAAAGAGCCCCCTCGAGGATCCTGTTGGGCATTTCAGTGTCAGCCCAATGAGGAGCAGGCCTGATGTTGAAACATGCAAACTTTGGGTCAGTGAGGGCACCAGCTTCTATCAGCAGATGCTCCTAGTGACCAATTATATTCTGAATTTTAGATCTCAGAACATTATTCTCCATTGTTATTGCTCTAAAAATGTGTTGTCCTCATGTTACAGTCTGGGGCATTTTCTGTCTCAGTTCGTAAGACCAGCCACACCAGTTGGGTACAGTTTATATCCAGGGAAGTGTGAGAATACTGAGAATTTAGTGGCTCCTTTCAGATTCCTGAACTTTCCCTCATGTGAAATATGAGGACAATGCATGATTTTAACCAAAGTGTAAGGTTTACAGGGCATTCTGGGTAGGTAAACATGGTAGGATCCACAAATAGACCACCACAGTGGTCTTCCCTGGGTGTCTTTCTTTAAAAATAGTCTAGGTTTAGAAGGTTTCCATGGGTGATGGCCATGCCCTGGCCCTACTGCTATAACTACCCATATTATTACAATGGGTTAATTTTAGGGGTGTGAGAAAACATCTGCACCGCTGGTGGAGGTCGATTTTTGCCCACTCACTTGCTCTGCTCGTAGCATTGAGTTCTGGCAACACTCTGCCACTAGCCGTGTGGCAGAGTTTTCTCTCACACATGGCTCACCAACAAAGCTAATTCAATGTGACTGGTTGCAGTAGGTCGCAACTGATCATGTTGCGAAAGCTGCCTCTCGAGTAGAAAATCTACTAGAGCAGCAGAAAGAAGCAGTGCCCCCTGGCATGTGGCATGGTGCCGTTTGTGCTGATTTTACAATGTGGAAGAAGCTTCAGTGCTAAAAACCGGCAGGATCAGCGTGACATGCCTGATTCCGGCCACTTCAGAACTCTGTGGAATCTTGCGGACTTCTGTAACTCAGTGGAAATTTGCAGAGTGAAGCTCTGCGAGTCCTGTCCAGGCCTGGTAGATTTTCATGGTGGATATTTGATGCCTCTACATTTCATTTTAGGGCCAAATATGTCACAGGGAAGAGGCATCTTGTGGATCCCTACAGATTAAGGATATGTTCCTCCAAAAATGTGAGGAAAATGTAGGATTTGAGCTAAATTTGGTGGTTTTCAGGGCATTCTGGAAAAGACAACCTCATGGGATCCATATTAGTCACACTCCCTGGAATATCCTGCATCTCTGTTTTTCAAAAACGTGTAGCAGATTTTCATGCATGATGGCTGAGTGCAGGCCCAAATTCTGCACTTATCCATGTGGCTAAAATGGATCAATTTTCATACGGAAAATGTAATGTTTCCGTGTTGTGTCTTGTGGCCTACTGTGTTACAGTGGATATCTGCAGTAACAGAAGTGTAGTAACTCGTTTAGTGGGGGAAGTGTGGGGATGCTGGGTCATAGGAATTTTGTGGATCTCCATAGATTCACTAGCTTTACCTCAATGAAATGCAGAAAGTGCGTGACTTAAGGAAAGGTTTGAGGTTTTCAGGGAATTCTGAGTAAGAAAACGCCATGGGATTCACTTAAGTCCCTTCACCCTGGACTCTGATGGGTGTCTATTTTTCAGAAATGTTGAAGCTTAGTAGAATTCCCTGGGTGGTGGCTGAGTACAGACCCAAATACTGCATCTATCCACATTGCCAAAATTGGTAAATGTTCAAGGCAATAATTTTGATGTCTCCATGTTGTGAATAAGGCCCAGCTACACACATGGGGTACTGTTTCCATTTCAGGAAGTGTAAGAAAACAGAATAGTAGAACAATTGTTACCAATCAAATTATTCTCCATTTCATTTTGGCTTCTGAATATAAACCATTATGCAAGGGAGAACATGTTTACCAAGATGTTATCTGAATCATGTGATAGTGAATTAGGGCTCCATAATTTTGAGCTGTGCAAATTGCCACAATGTCAGAAACTCTGTACCTTACTCATATCGACAAAATGAATAGGGATCCTGAATCTCCACTTTTCATTCATTAGGTCTTATTCTTTGAACTGCTGCATGTTTAGTGCATAATGAAGTATCATTATAAGCTGCAGCTCAGTTGTCTGGGCATCACATATTTTGGAAAACAAACAAACAGTATTTATACCAGAATGGTCTGGTGGATATAGTGATATATTACTTTTGTAAATAGGCCATCATGGCAAAAAATGACAGATGAAAATGTAACCTAATTCTATTGTCCCCACTAATTTTCATTATTTTTCTAATGAAATGATTGTGTCTTTGGGAAAACCATAAGTGTTCTATACAAATGACCTCCTTCTTAATGGTGTTTACTGTCTGTAAATTTATAGCTTTAAAGGTACATCCATGAGGTTTCCAACTGTTTCCACCACAAACTGCAAGTAGATAGAAACTGCAAAATTTAGGAAACATCAAATAATAGATTGTGAAATGAATACCCCTGGATATGTGAACATACCTGTTTTCAACTTAAGAACCATAAGCAGCACATCAATTAACCTAGTTTTCAGCATTCCCATTGCAAACAGTATGGATTTGTTCAAGAACTGACAACAGATAATCTGCCATGTCTTCCAGGTCTCAGATACAGATGTGCAAAGAATCCAGATACAGCCACACCACATGCTCTGTATTGTCTACCAATAATCCACAGTTGTCCTATTATTTTCACAATATGCAGGCCAGTAATTGCTAATGTTGAACCAGAAGGGAGACAGCAGACAACCCTGTCTGGTGCCTCTGCCCTGGTCCACTGTAAGGACAGAGTTTACAATCAAAAAATTTATAACATTTAGGTATTTCTATTGCAATTTGCTGATATCATTAAAATTATCTTCAATGCCCAGCCACGAACCATTACCTCATGCTTTAAACAGCCTGATCTGTTTTATCTATCTGGGGCCACAGTTCATGGAGCTGAGTAAAACAAATAACAACTCCCAACTGACCAGGTCAAATGCCTTTTTTAACATGATCAATGCCAGTTTCATTTCTTCGCCAATGCCCAGCGTTTCCTCCAGTACATGAGTAAGAAACCTCAGATTCAGCAGCACCCTTCGATTCTGATCCACACTTACAAAGCCCTGCACAATCAAGGACCAGCATACATCAACCTCCCTTTGAACTTCCACCATCCCATGAGACACCTGCGCTCTACCTCCCTCTTCCTCACTCACACCCACACACCCGCTGAAGCAATAGTGGAGGTCACTCCTTCTCCTACCTCAGTGCCGGGTCCTGGAACGGCCTCCCACTTCATGTCCGAGCCTCATCCTCACTGCTGGATTTCAGGAATGGAGGCAAGACCTGGCTGTTCAACTGAACGCCCTTCCTCTGCAGGGTTCACAGTGCCAGGAGACCCTCACAGATGATTAGCCATACTTTACAAATCCTGCTTGATTGATTGATGTCTTGGCACTTTCATAGTTGTCTGAAAACTGTTGAATACACAAGGAAGTATGCAGTGCTTTTAAAACTGCTGCACTGCTACAAATCCGACCTCCCAGTAGCAAAAGCAGCCCCCGGTGAAATGCCCGGTACAGCCAGCCCGGCCTTGTTCCTGATGGGCTGATCTGACAGGTCAGTGTGTGAGCCATATTTTTCGGCTGTTTATGGGTCAATATTCTGGGCTGTTGGGCATTTTTTTACTGTTGATTTCCATGATACTAAAACAAACATTGCCTAAACAACAAGCTCAAATCAAGGCTGTCTTTCAAACCTTGCAAAACACATATACAATGTGTGTTTAGAAATTCAAAACTGCCCATATCTGCAAACATTACACTTTTCTTTTAGCTTTCTAATTCACTAATGTGGGCCGGTTTTATTTTGATGCCCAGGCCTATTTTCTGCCCCAATACAAGTCTGAAACCAGTTCACTGAAACATAAATTTACTCAATATTTTTTTGCATCTAAGTTGATGTTGTGTGTCAAAGTATCATCTGTGACCGTAAGTAGCAGGTATTGATTCACAGTATCACAGTCTACAGAAACACGGATTTGCTGATGAAACTTTCAACCAGCAATGAGGTGGAAAATTGTAGATCACAGGGGAATTGTTGTGACTTGCTTTTCCTATTCTCTATCCCTACACTACTATGAGTATGATGCTGTTTAGAATGTTGGTATGTCACTTGGCGTGTTGGTCTGACAGTTACACTAGTTGTGACTTCAGGCTCATCGGGGAAACCCCAGGCTACTTGTAGAGTATCCCGTGGATGTACTGTTGCATTCTGAAACTAAACGTGATGTTTCCTGACCTTATCCTCATGTGTGACTAAACAAGCTACCTGTTGTACTGTGCAGTCCAGACTGTTTACTGCATTTATGGGACAACACTCCTGGAAGGGCAGAAGGGTGATCAATTAGATTGCTGTGAGCAGCCAGAAAATATTAGTTTTCAGGTGTAAATTAATTCACAACTATGTTCAAAAAGGGGTAGAGCAAAGCAGAGACTCACTTCAACTTTGGTTGAAAGACCACTCTTGGATAAAAAGCAAGTAGGGGTGCTGTTCTACAAATTATCATCAAGTATATGGTTTTCTCTTTTCATAAAACATTTGTGAGGAAATGACATTTTAAGCAAAAATATATACCTCACCTTATGTTCTATGCTTTTCATGTGGTTAGACTCTGGTGTCCTGGCCTGGCACCTTCTTTAATGGGGATTGTGTATTGCTTCTCCAAGCTATGTAACATCCAAGGTATATAGGAGCAGCTATTGTGTAGTCCCATCTGAAAAAATCACCATTCAATGCTCTAGGCTTTTAGAGGGTCCTTAATATCCCACTTCTGCCTAATATCATGGAGATGGTGGATGTAGCCCAGCCACAAGATTCCATAAAGGAAAATCATATTTTGTGTGATTGCCAAATGTGATTTAGTACAATAATGGGAAAAATCAGACAATTGTCAATATACAAACGTTTAACATAAGCGTCAAAACCACACCATTCTAATCAAAACGAATAGGAAGTGGCGGGGATGCTTGACACAACATATTATTTCCTTCCGTCCTATACAAAAGGTAGGCCAGAGTCTGTATTAATGGAGAAAGTGCTAACCACCTATTTTGCAGCTTTATCAACTAGAAGGGCCTTAGTGCCTTTCTAGCTCATTGGCTGATTAAAAAACACAGTGTTCTACGTAAAAGAAAACACGTAGGTGAGGCATTCCTGATGAGTGCATGGTCCCTGTGGAATGTCTCCCGGGTGAAATAATAAACATTAAAAAAATCAGTTCAAGAAAGCTTGAAAAATGTTTTTCTTTTTTACGTATAGATTGACTTTTGCAGAGGGCAGCACTTTTATACCGCTGCACAGTCAGTACCTCTGCTGCCGCACAGTCACTCTGGCACATATTTATAAGTGCCTTAAGTCAGCCTTTCATTTCTAGTAGCATGGGAACGCAGGCACTGGTAGACAAGTGCCACAGGGCTAGCCATGGTAGAAGTCTAGTCAGCAATACTTAGGTCAAGAGCTGTGAGCTTGCATTGTTCTCTTATTAAGTGTTGCAGACGTCTCAGGCACATTTGAGGCAAGAGTTACAGCTGTGAAGCCAAGTGATTGCAAGTGCATTTTCAAAATGCTAATATCTAGCAGTAGCGTCTTCCTCAGGAATGCAGATTGCTTGCCACACATTGAGGCACGAACCTCAGCTACAATTGCAGAGATGATGGGATGATCTGCTAGGGCACACTTCAGCAGTGGTACTGATGCTCTGTTTCTGCAATAGTGTTCAGCTCTGTGCTTGGAGCATGCCATTCACGCTTCCATGAGTCTCTGTCAGGTGGGCATCACCAGGGTGAACTGCTTTTGCCCACACCAGTAGTCCATTCTTTCTGTACTGTTGGGTTGCTCCTTCACAATTATTCCATGCGGGATCCTCCAGGTTTTCCAGATCAAGGGGAATTTCTTTCATGTCAAATCCAGATGATGTTCCCTCACCTCTGCTGAGCTGACTGTCAAGCAGGCATCAGCATTGTGTACTCTGCAGAGCACAACCTCCTTTGTCAAAAAAAAATTCAATTGGAAAAAGTGGGTCAATGGCTGCCACTGTTATACAAGTACAGCATACAGAGAATATGTATTCTTGGTCTGTACTTTTAAAACAAGTTTGGTCTTCTGCCAGTGGGCAATTTCAGTCTTGCAGGCATTGCATTTGATCTAGATACCGTTTCTTCTTCTACCTGTCCTTGTCAAGCCGTCTGCCAGATTCAGCCCTCATCTAGAATGATGTTCCTTACAGGAGGGTCTTCTCCAGGATGGCGTACCGACAACATAGGCACACAGTGTTGTGAGTATTCTGCACTTGACTATCACCAGCAACAAATACTAGCTATCAGGAGGAGGGACTGGGGGTTCACCCTTTCTAAAGGACCAGTCCGAATCAGACAATAGGAGTTATAGTCTCAACCTTCACCCCACTCATCCACCAAATGATGGTATTTATGTAACTCAACTGCTCTCTGTAGCAAAAGGCCCTCATTGAATTTCTATGGTGAGCTTATCACTTCTTTCCCTACTTCATTCTCTATGTACCCTCCCAACACTCTCAGTGATGCCAGTAATCCACTTCCACTGTCTGGGAAAATAACCTCACCTCCCATGTGTGCATATGAACAGGCCATGGGATTTTAAAAAGGAACAATCAGGCTTCTTTCAGTCTGGTTCACTCAGAAATGTATAATGTATGTCGCAGACAGAGCACACACACCCACACACACACAGAGTTCTGGATATTGTCACAGACATTTTTGTTCAGTTTTAGTAGTGTGACTTTACACAACTGGGCCATGACTTCTGTGACGCAGATAAGATAGTCTGGTAGCATCAGGATCCCTAAAAACAAGCTCTGCTTTCACTACCGCAGTAAATGCTTAAAACTGTGGCTGGTATGGTAGATATCGGCCACTAAGGACAGTATGCTTTGTACATCTCGCCAGGTCTACTGGACTCACATCAAAGGACAGGCCTACGCACTGCTAGATTATCATGAGGCTGTGACCAGACATCCAAAAACCAGAATACCATATACTCATTGTGGGCACTGTGGACAGGAGAAACAACTGTGCACCATTCTGGGGGCATTCCCATCCCAACAAACCCTGAATATGAATGGAGAGCAGGAAAGGAGCAATTCATAACTCCTAATAAAATCCAGTTTACCAGGGTTTGGAATTTATCACATGCAGTAAATTACACTTATTCTGAGGTTTTGGAGAAGGCATCCCAATGTCGGTGCTTACTGCACCAAAATATTCATATCATGGTAAATACCATACTCATTTCTCTTTTTAAAAGACTGAGTTGCTCCTGGTATCATGTGCAGTAAATTCCATATGTCTTTGAATTCCAGCCCCTTCCCAAACAGTGTGCACCAATCAGCAATGTCCATTCGGCTCAGAAAAAGGGCCTTTATGTTGGTTTATTCAATTTGTCTCTGTACAGACATTTATAATTTTGACTTTTGGGGATGGATTAGATATACTCACCCTTGGAGAATTACAGCTGAAATCTGGAAATATCAATTGATGATGGTTAAACTTTAGCGCATATAGGAAATATTATGCAATAATCGTCTCCATTAATATGGTACATTGGTAACTATCAGTTAATCCTTTCTGAAGAGTATGCCACATGTCTAAGAATAATCTAGTAAAATAACATAAGTGCACAAACCCAAAATGTACACAATAAAAGGATCCTCCAGAAATGTAACAGGTTGACAGTTGAGTACTGCTAAACGGTTGGAAGGTGCTTGTAGATAGTTGAGCCTGGATTTAACATCTCAACATAGAAACCACAGGCTGCCGTTGAGTCTTTAATTTGTTGACACTTTATTGTGGCTGGTGACTGCAGGCCAAGGGCCTGATTTAGACAGGAGAGCTGTATAAATTTCTGGACGTTTCTCGACAGGCGAATGCATTGGCTCAATTTCCTCCATCATGATATTTGCATTGTAGAGGAAATGCCACCAAATTGTAGGCCTGTTTAGCTCTAACTCCAGCTGTCTATGGATTTTTACACTCCACATAGCTTAAGTAAGGTTCCAAGCCTCCAGCATTGCCAGCCGTGTTGGACATAGTTTGTCTGCAAACCAAGAATATGTGAAGGCTTAGCCTGCACTGACATAGCTATTTATTACACAAGTAATTCTCTTGATCATGAATGGTACTTCTAGGATCATGCCTATGCTCAGCATTCCGTTGCTATGCTCCATCACTATAAACGCCATATTCACTTAGATTCATATATGCATGTTTTTACTAAATGACAGAAGATCCAGCTGAAATGTGTTTTCTATTCCCTATGCATAGGGAAAATGTCTGTTTTTCCATTTAACTTCCTTAGGTTCGTTTTTACTCTCTGTGTTTCCTCTGTCATAATTTCTCTCGCACTGTGTCTATCTCTATTGTTCTCTGTTTATCTATCTATCTATTTATCTATCCATCTATCTATCTACCTATCTATCTAACTTTCAGTCTCCTACTCTATGCTCGCGCTTTACCCTCCTTCATGAAACAAATATCCGTACATACGTGCTTGCATACACACGTACATGCACTGATGCTATCCCTCATTTTCATGCAATTCAATTCTTCTCTCACTCACAGGTTTACCCTCTTACTTCCTGTGTTTTATATAAACATGTACACACATACACGTATTCTCCTGCTTTCTTTCTTTTGTTTTACTTCTCACTCTTCCTAGTTCTCTTTCTCTCTCTCTCTCGTATTCTTAGGCCGTGCATTTTTCTCTCACACTCTTTCTGCCTCTATATGTCTTTCTTGCATAATCATGCACATATGTACATACATGCACTCACTGATGTTCACGTATTTTATTTTCCCACTTACCGTTCTCTCCGACACAACGGTCTCTCTTATGTGCCATGAATTAATAACGTGTCTAATGCTGCGTTTGTCAGGGACATTTTAAATAGGAAAATCGTGTTTCTTTTCTTTTATAGTCAATTTGACCTTGTTTTAGCAGAATGTAGAGTCCTCTGCATAGTTTTAAGTGACACATGAGTTGTTTCACGCAGCAGGGGGATACGCAGTTTTCACGGACACCCTGATCTTGCTGCCAACAATAAGGCCTCCAGATTTCAAGAGCGTCTTAGGATAATGTGACAAGAAAAAATAAAGAAAATCTAGCACGGTTGTGAGCCGGAACTCGTGCAGAGCAAGCCCTGCTGTCTTTTGTCCCTTCCTGAAGCCTGACATTGTGCTTCTCTGGTTGCAGAAAAAGCACAGCTTTCTTCCTCTCGCATTATCTAACCCTCACTGAAAAGTGGGACATGAAATCTCATTAACAGCACAGGCTCCAGTGTACCAGAAGAGCCTTTCGAGCTACACACGTCTGATGTCTTTTCTTACTACTGGAGATGGGGGAGGAGAGCACAAGTGCAGTAGAGATGAAGGGAATGAAGGAGAGGAAAGGAAATACTGAAGGGCATATTTAAACAAAAGTGACGCTGCACCCACTTTTCTCGCGGCCTTTAGCGTCCCCTACTGCCACCATGTGTGCGCCATATTTAAAATACAGTACACCATGGCTCAGGGTAAGGGGCAATAGCATAATTTTTTTGCCGCTATTGATCTACTCTGCAGGAGTAGCACCAACATTTTGGCGCTACTCCTGTAGAGTACATAGGGTCCCACTGTATTCAATGACATGCCGCCTTTTAACGCCTGCTTTTAGCAGGCGTTAAAAGGGGCGTATTTAAGAACCCCTAGCACCATTTTAACAATACATTAGCGTCATTTATTTACACTAATGTGGCGTTAGAAGGCCAAAAATACTACTCCATATTTACAAAGTGGCACAATGCATGCATTGCACCGCTTTGTAACCCTTTGCGCTGCATTGTGCTTGCACTAGGCTTAATGTATGCAAAGGGGGCATTCCCCCATTATGGGGGGGCGAAAAAAAGGAGCAAAGAAATCTAACAGATTTCCTTGTGTCACTGTTTTTGCACTTTTAACTCCTACTCAGAGCAGTTGTTAAAAAGGGGCATGCCTTTGAATCTAATGGGCCCCTCTGTACTCTGTCGGAGTAGTGCCAAAATGTTGGCGCTACTCCTGCAGAGTACATCAATACCGTAAAAAAAAAATATATATATGATGCTATTGCCCCTTACCCTGCGCCACAGTGTGCTGTGTTTTAAATATGGAGCACATATGGGGGTGGGGGGAGGAGCTAAAGGGCTCCAAAGTGTGAAAAAAATGACACATGGAAATTTGTTAGATTTCCTTCAGCTATTTTTTTCACCCCCTCCCCTAACAGGGGGACGTCCCCTTTGCATACCTTATGCCTAGCGCATAATGTAATGCATGCATTGCGCCACTTTGCAAATATGGCGCTACGTTTTTGGCCTTCTAACACCACATTAGCGTAAAGAAATGATACTAATGTGGTGTTAGAATGGCGCCAGGGGCTCTTAAATATGCCCCCGAATGTTCGATACTGGCGACAGATAATAATTGTCAGTCCCAGTCCAATTCTCACATGCGAGGGGTCTTGGGATGCGGGGCTGGATTCACGAAACCTTGAACTACACATAAAAATGCCTCTAATTACGCCGATAGAACTATGCATAAAAGGATATCAGACTGGCATAAGTAGACGACTACCAGCTTAAGATGTATGTCAAGCACACCTTGTGTTCCCACTAATGCTGTCTGAAGGCCTCCTACCGTGTCAGTAAATACATTGTATATATTTATCAGCGTTATTTCAGTTCCCAAGATATAGGGCCACCTTAGGGCACGCCTGTTATTAGTTACCTCTAGTTCCGCGACCGTGGTATTTAATAGGGTCTCTTCTTTGGATTTAATAATGAATGATTGAGAATCCAGCCATAGTAGGAGGGGAAAATGATCACTCTCCGTCCTAAGGTCTATCTTGAAATCGGTTATTTGGTCCCATATATTCCGGGTAGCCATTACAAAATCTATATGGGATCTGAAATTTCTCTTAAAATAGGTTGGGGCTGCTGGTCTGTCTGAGCGAAATCGACCATTACAGGCCCTTAGGTCATGCGCCACAGTCAACTGTAAAATCTGTAAGGCGGCTTTTGTGCCTTTAGCTGCACTTACGGATTTTAAGGGCAGGATGTCATTAGCAGCATCTTGATCGTCAAATAATTTTTCCAACCCCGGGATAGGCTCATATTTACAGTTAAAATCTCCACCAACTAACACCTTTGCATTATCTCCTAATGAGTCTAGAACGGAGTCCAAGAGTTCTACTACCTCTGATTCCTTGTTAGAAGGGAACGGTCTGTTATATATATTTATTAGATGTATAGTTTCTTTCCCTCTTGTTTTGATTTTAAGGCCTAGTAGGTCCGGGGAGGGGATGGGTAGCGGGGTGACATCTATTTCTAGGGTCACTTTAACCCAGATGACCAGTCCTCCTGAGGCTCTCCCTCTAGTTGATGGAATGGCATGGGAACAATAGGTTTTATACCCCAGCCTATGGGGGGTTTCTACAATCCAAGTTTCTTGTAGGAGTATGATGTCGTAGTTCTCAATATAGGAGCACCATACCACATCCTCAAGGTTCCTTGCTAAGCCAGCTATGTTCCATGATATCAATCTAATACTTGATTTTCCTTTTACACAGGGAGGATCTAATACTGTAAGTAGGTTGTCTTTTTCTGTAACATCCTCCAGCTCAACTAAGGGGTTTGGCTCTTTATCTTGGTTGTAGTTTTTACTAGTGTCTTTACTAGTGTCTTTACCCTCCATGGTCACTGAGAGGCACTTATCCGGTACACCCGAACTAGTTGTCTTACTTAAAATAGAATAAGGGGATTTAACGTTGCCTACCAATTTAACTGTCTTTGTATTTCTGGGACTCGAGGGTACTATAAGTTCCGGTTCAAGATCTTCTATACTCTGTTTTTGTTCCCACGTCTGGGTGTATACTAACGTTTCTGTGATGGGATCCCCTGCTCGTGGGAGTCAATCGTTTTCGTCCAAAGTGCTCAGTACCAAGAAGGTATTTCCAGTTGGGGTATAAGAGCTAGTGTTTCTTCTAATAGTCAAGGGTCTGTGTTTTTTAGAAGGTTCTGATGTACTGGCTAAGTGTCGATAAAAATAACCCAGAGGATGCACACCCACGTCAGATTCCTTTATATCCAAGGAGGCTGCTCTAAGAAGGACAGTCGCAACATGTTGAGGGTGCCTAAAATTGACAATTACACAGTCTCCCTTACATTTTTTCCTTGCGTTTCCGATCCATGGTATCCGTCTAGTAGACAGTATTTGATCGGATAGGTGTGGGGGGAAACCACAATTTTTGTTTAACCAGGCAACTGATTTCCGTTTGAGAGAATCATGTGATTCCTCACGGAAGTTCACTGCTGTTGGGTCTAAGGGAGGAATGTTCGTAAGGACTATGACATAGGGTTCACAATCAGGTGGAAGGTTAATAAAATTTGGTCTGTTCACAGGAGTAGTGTTCCTCACAATATTAGATGCAGCTGCTTTCATATGAGGGGTGCTATCCACCATACTTGGTGGCTCCCTATATTCAGGTAAACGTGGCATCTGTGCTTCAACCAATTGTTCAGGGTTGCCGGATTGGACGGATAGCTCAGACTGTTTCATAGTCTGTTCCATATACATTTTGTCTAAAAGTCCACCCAACCTAGATACCTCCGTAGATAGTAATTCAATCTTTTCCATAAGAGGTTTAGTCATATGGACTAGTTTTTCCTCAAATAGCTTAGCGATGTGGCCCAAGAGAACACCATTCACATCGTCCTTGTTAATTGTAATCCCATTTTCAGCTACATTACTTCTATGACCATATTCTATCATTGGTTCTATTGTTGGTTTGAGATGAGTGTTACCCCGCTTGGATAGCATTTTTCTGCATTTTCTAACAGCTCTCTTAGAGGGAGAGTGAGACGAAGCAGGCTCACTCGGGGGCTCCAATGGGACTTGATTTGGTGGCTCTAAAACTAAGGGTAAAGCGGCTGAGTTTTCCAAAGGGAAAGCTTCAATATTAAGGGGGTCCATCATAACAGAACCGCTACCATTGTTTACAGGAGAAAACATTTCTGGGGTGGACTCCTTCCCTAAGGACTTCCTTCTATCAGTGTTTATCTTGCTCACCATTTTAACCAGGTAATTATCCAGGGTGGAAATATTCTTAGCCATTCTACACCGCCTTCACGAATATGACGACCACTACTAGTTTTTGATAAATACTAGACTGTCTAGTTTTACGGCCCTGCACTTCACAGAACTTTTATATCGTTTACAAAGTATAGGGCCTCTACATACATCAGCAATAACACAGAACAGCAAGTGTATAACACCCAGAAGACACAATGAATCAATTTAAATGGAGCCCAGGTATACAACTTACTAAAACGTTATCAGATTCAATAAAAACAATTACAGTTAATTGCTTAGTGAACTTGCTCAACCCGACCCCTTCTGGCCCCCTAACGGCTCCCTAACGGATTAACCCCACTATTGAGCAAAATCTATAAAAAAAATGGTAATAGGAAACGGAATGATCTTGAGGCAGCGAACCCATGGTATAATAAAGACTGTCGTATAGCAAAATCAAGACTAATCCAGGCAGTAAAATCCGGGAACAGCTTGGATATAAAAAACAATAGACTAGCCCACAAAAAAATGCTGGCCCAAGCTAAAAAAACATGGGATGAAAACTTCTGGGAGGATCTCTTGAATGCAGCTAAGCTACGGGATCAGAGTATGTTCTGGAACTTAATCGCTAATGGAAATAAGCAGGGCAGATCAACAAAGGATATTTTCCTAGATGAAAATACTTGGTGCGACCACTTCACTAAGCTCTATGCTAACAAACAGGAGAATTTGCCCTTTGAGGACCATGAGACAAATTCAGAGATAAGTGTTGCTCCATTAACCTTTAGTTTAGAAGAAACTAATAAGGTTTTATTAGCTGTGAAATTGGGCAAAGCCCCAGGCCCTGATAAAATCCCCGGAGATCTTCTAAAATATGATGTGGATGTGTGGGGGCCTTACATAAATTACTTGAGTAATTCCATTGTGGCAGGCACACCAATCCCCGATTCCTGGAAAGGGGCAGAAATTATGACAATTTTTAAAAAAGGTGATCGCTACGATCCAAGTAATTACCGCCCAATAAGTTTGATAGACTCATTTCAAAAGATATATGCCAGACATATTTTAAACAGGCTTTTAGATTGGATTGAAGAGACTAAAATATTAACCAAATATCAGGCTGGCTTTAGAACAAAAGTAAGTACGGTTGACCAGGTGTTTAGGTTCATGTGCATCTGTTGGAAGTATATAAACATAAGGAAGGGTAGCCTCCATGTGGCATTCATGGATCTAAGGGCCGCCTTTGACCTTGTTCCTCGCAATTTGTTGTGGTCTACATTAAGAAACATGGCGGTCCCTGGGGAACTACTTAAATAACTTATCAAGCTTCACACAGGGAACTATGCAAAAATTAGGTGGGGTAAAGAAGGTGAGACCTCAAGGGCCATACCTGTAGACCGTGGTGTGCGCCAAGGCTGCGTGTTAGCTCCTACACTTTTCTCACTATATGTTAATGATATTCCAATCTATTTAAGGGATTATGTACATGACTCACCGAAGCTAGGTGGCGAGCCGGTTACGGCACTACTATTTGCCGATGACACCATCCTCATTTCTCAAACTCCGAGAGGTTTACAGAATTTGGTGGATTCTTTCCAGAAGTATTGCGTGGGGAAGGGGCTAGAAATAAATCCTACCAAAACAAAGTATATGTCAATAAACTCCAAGAAATCCCTCAGGAATAATCTGTCCTTGGATAACCAAAAACTGGAACAGGTAGGGAGTTTCAATTATCTGGGGATGATGCTGGATAGTAACCTGTCCTGGAAAGGGCAGATGGATAAAAGCATCCTAGCCCTTAAACAAAACTCAATGCCTATTTTAAAAATACACGGAGCCAGTTACTCTAAAGCAATCTCACCAGCACTGGAAGTATATAAAGCAAAGGCCCAATCGACCGCCCTTTATGGCGCTGAACTCTGGGGATTCCATTGCAATAACAACTTTGGAAAAACGGAAAACCATTTTGTACGAAGGCTACTTAAAATACCGACAAGAACCCCCCTAGTCCCTGTTTTCCTTGATATTAATCTTAAAAGAGCAGACTATCAAGCATTATTAAGACCATTGCTGTATTGGGTCAGGCTATGGGTAACCCCGGAGTTGAGTGATTACAAGAACGGACTGACTGAACTAACTCAGATAGATGGACATATGAATACCCCTTGGTTAAAATATGTATCTAAGTGGTACGAGAGATTAGGTTTATCACACCTATGGGAAGCCCCACAGAACATGACAACATGTACCAGGAAAAATGTAAAGGACACTTTTTGGTCTTATGTCAACGGAGAGCTATTGCATAGTTCATCGATTGGTACTCTGACTTTGAATTTTTTAAACATAAAAGATACACCTAAATTCGAACAATTTTTGGATGAGGTCGGCCCTCCTCTGGCAAAAACACTTTATTTACAGTTTAGGTACGGGGTCTTACAGATTAATGCTTACACATGCAATTGGGGAGGGGTAAAAGGATGTGAACTCTGCACTCTCTGTACCTTAGGGGCTAAAGAAGACGTTGTTCATTTACTCTTCTTTTGCCCAGTATACAAGAAACCAAGGGATCGGTGGATCAAACCCGTTTGTAAATATGTGGGGGTCAGATCCTATAAAGAAGCAGTGCGCATATTTCAGTCCAATACTTCACAACTAGTGGTGTTTGGCACAAGCAGATTCCTATATAATGTGTACCTTATCAGGAATCGACTTGGTCACAAATTGTAACGCTTTGTCAGGTGGCCCGCTCATCCCCCTCCTTGCAAAGGTATATGATGCACTGTTTTATCGACAAGTTGAATTTTTTTTTTTTTTTTTTTTTTTCCTCTTAGTTCTGGCTTTTAATTATTTTATAAATTGCTATTTATATTTTTATACACTTAATGATACTGCTTAATCATGGGGACATCCATATACTTCTTGCCAACTGTATGTATTGTATCTTATATTTTATTGTATAATGTATTTATGTATGTTGTATTTATTTCCTGTCCTGACTTTTATGGCAATATTTGCCGAAATAAAGTAACGAACGAACGAAGTAGACGACTAAGTACAATTATGCAGTAGTAAACCCTTTCAAAAGTCTGGGAAGTACGCGAATCACGGTGTGGTTTACCTTGAGAGTTTGCAAATGCCTGAAAAATTAGAAGCTTGTTGGCATTCACAAACTAAGCGGTTTAGGAATTATTTTTTGCCAACAATATGTAAGACATGATCAATTGCGTGGCATATGCAGGGCCATTTGAAGTATATACGTCAGAGGAGGAACACATTATGCTGCAGGTTGACTAAATAGTGCAGCAGATTATGCAACTTAATGCAGGACATTTTCTTATAATATTGCTTAACAATTTTGTTTTGTTTTTTTCACGTTAGCACTGTCTAGCAGAGCTGGCGTTTGCTCAGATTGTACCCTGGGCAGAAACAAATGTGGCGACTCGGTTCTTACTAGTAACTAAAGCGAGAAGCAACAGGGGATCCCGTTTCCATTCACAGGCCAGTTACTACCTCACCCAGTGACTGCCTTTGAACACAAACATTTCTGTTCTGCCCCAAATCTTCCTGATTACCCACATCTTACCGCTTTCAAAATTGAGACAAGATGATGTTGGTGTTGTGCTGTCTGACCATGTGGGAAGGCAGGGGATGAGAAAGGGTGGGTATGGAATTTTGGGAATTAATGCGTGCTGAGCATGGTGTCTGCAGCGCATTAAAAGAAAAACAGGTTGAAAACAGTTTAGTCAGAATCACTGGCGCCGGTCGGAGGGAGACAGCTGCATGCACAACCTTCATGTAGACAAGTCAACCCACTCCTCTAAAGGTTGGCACCCTGGGTCCGGGCTCAGCTTACCCACGGCAAATGCCAGCCATGCTGCTTGGGCAATGTTTTTTTCTTATTAGTAGAAGTTTAAGTATGGGGTGCCATGAAGGTGGATCTTTGAGGGGAATTCATAAAGATGCATATATGAGGTTAGGATGCAGAACAGATGCATGTGACGTGTGCAGAAGAAACAACTGGCAGCCCTGGTGGGGGGTCTGGCTGCTAAACCACAAAAGTTGAGGGAATGGGAAAAAACTAAGAGAGAGCTACTAGGGACTGGAACAGGTTGGATATGGTTGTGCACACCACTTATAGGCAACACCTCAATGCGAAAGGAGACAGGGCGGGTAGAATGTTTGCTATGCTTCTATATAATGAAACCAAGAAGTCACCAGTGGTAGCGGGGTTGAGAGGTACTCTCACAACAGGATATCGCATACATTTTTGCACAACACCGGCGGGAGGGTCAACATTGTACCTGACACTAACTCTTGGGTGGAAGTGGGGAGTACCTGATCGGTGTCCAGATGTCCCGCTTGTCAGAAGACGACAGGAAACAACTGAATGCACCCTTGACCAAGGAAGAGACCATAGTGGCTATGCGTACATTGCAAACCTCAAAGGCTCTGGGAGGGGATGGCCTGCCACATGAGCTGTATAAGGGGAGGGAGGACTCTTTTGGAGATTGCATGCTGGTGGTACACCAGGAGGCATTTGAGATGAGAGGCAATTGTCTAACTCTAGGAGGGAATCTCTCATAGTAATAATGCCCAAGCCAGATGAAGATGAAAGGAGGTCTCTACCTACTGCCCCCTCTCGATCCTAAATGATGACATTAAAATATCTAGCAAGATCGTAGCCAACTCCTTGCTGGGCTTCTTGCATCCTCTGGTACATGAGGACCAGTGCAGTTTTGTCACTTACAGGAATACGCTATGTGACCTGAGTCAGCATTCCCTGGTGATGCAGGCACCTGAGATGGGGGATGGCCCCTATGCTCTGGTGCTACTTGACACAGAGCAGGCATTCCATTCCCTATCATGGGAAATCTGAGAGACAGGTTGGAGTAAGGGAGGCATTTTTCAAATGGGTGCAGCTTCTCTACCAGAGACAGTGGCGAGGGTGCATTTAGTAGAACTGTGTTGAGTTATTTTGCCCTTCATAAGGGAAGCAGGCAGAGTTACTCAATATCAGCCCTGCTGTTTGCACTGGGGATGGAGCCACTGGCTTGTAAATTACAATTGAAATTGCATAATGGGGAGTGCAGTTTGGGGAGACTACCCATGTGGTCTCTCTATATGTGGATGACAAACTAGTTTATCTAAGGTAACCTCGGTACTTTATCCCCTTTATGCTGGCATCCCCGAGGGAGTTCAGAGCTGTATTTGGGCTAGTCCAAGCTATTCCACCTGGGCACCTTGGGGAGGATCCCATGGCAACAACACCCTGCACTGGGGCTCACATGTGAGGCCACTAGCATCAGATACCTCGGATACGAATAGTGAGCTAAGAAGAGACATTTGAACCTCTGAACATTGGCAGTAAAACTGAATAAAAACTATTTAGTCAGATCACTGGAGCCGGTCGAAGGGAGACAGCTGTATGCACAACCTTCATGTAAACAAGTCAGTCCAATCTTCTAAAGGTTGGCACTCTGAGTCCGGGATCAGTTTACCCATGCAAAAGCCAGCCCTGCTGCCTGGGCAAGGGTTTTTTCTTATTAGTAGCAGTTTAAGTATGGGATGCCATGAAGGTGGTTCTTTGAGGGGAATGCCTGAGGGAATCTCTCATAATCATTATACCCAAGCCAGATAAATATGTAAGTGAGGTCTCTTCCTACCGCCCCCTCTCGATCCTACATGTTGACGTTAAAATATCTAGCAAGATCTTAGCCAGTTCCTTGCTGGGATACTTGCCTCCTCTGGTACATGAGGACCAGTGCAGTTTTGTCACTCACAGGAATACGTCATGTAACCTGAGTCAGCTTTCCCTTGTGATGCAGGCACCTGAGCGTGGGGATGGCCTCTATGCGCTGGTGCTACCTGACAGAGAGCAGGCATTCCATTCCCTATCATGGGACTTCTTATTACATTTACTGAGAGAAGGGTAGGAGTAAGGGAGGCATTTTTTCCAGGGGTCCTCAAACCATTGGTAACATTTTGGAACACGCTTGGTTTGTCATAATGACCAAAGTGGAGCTTATAAAATGGCAGTACTGACTGCCATGCAGTCTATATGCTTTTCAGGGAACAGTTTTTTATTATTCCTAGCAGTAATTCGTTGAACTTTACAAAATCATTGTTGAACTGTTTTGGATGTCCGGAAGGAAGTGGGTCAGCCGAGCCACCTTGAAGCGTACCTGGAGTCGTGGGGAGCTGGAACTACCCAGCTTAGAGCCCTATTATCCTGTGTCACAACTCCAGCATAGAGGGCATTGGCTGGAAGAAGTGGAAAACTGGGAAAGGAGACTGTTAAGAGGCACTTGGGGTGCAATGACTCTGCCTGAACTCCTGATGATAGAGACATGGGTGCCAGCTTCGGTTGCCTATGTGGCGAGGTAAGGGTGTTGGGGGGGTCTAGAGGGTGCCATACCACACCCCCCATGCACCGGATCTACCTCTGTGGTCCTGGCATCTGTTTGCACAAATAGCACATAGCGATGGATCGAAGAAGAGCGGGGGATGCAAAACACTGTGGGACCTATACCCAAATGACAGGTTTATCACACTGCCCGATGCGAATGAAATCTTTAACATAGGATGTGGACAATTTCTTCAGTTCCCAAAAATGGCAGCCATGACTTGCAGTATATGGCGTTCATTCCCTAATGCTCCGTTGGAGTCCCACACACTAGTAACCTTACATAATATAGCTGGGGGGGCGCAAACTAATTTACATTTACAGGGCACTCATGGAAGATATAATGGAAGATATCCTACTAAGCACACTGCCAGTGCAGGAAAGATGCAAGAGCACCTGGTAAATAAAGCACAAATAAAGATTGGGAGAACATACATGCAGGGGTGCAGCAGACCACTGAAAACCTGAGAGTCAAATAAATCCATTATAAATTCATAGAGCTGGGATATCTTACAGCAGTTACGCTGTATGTCATCTACCTGGAAAGGGCGCTCACCTGTACGGAAGGAGGAAGGAATGCACTTCCTGCATATGACCGAGTTGAACATATAGGCACCTCTGTGTCATATTGGCTATTACTCCAGAATCATTTGCAGTAACTGTAGAGGTGGGGGGGGGTCTTATATGTTCATATGGTGCTAATTGTGATCGGTAACAATTTGTATTAAATGGCAATACAAAAAACATTCAAATGCAGCAATAAGCAACTAAAAGATGACCAGTAAACCTTTCCATACATCCTTCCATTGCACAGTAATATTGGTTGCCACAATTTTAACAACTCTTGATCTGCTTTAACAAAAACAGAAGTCACTTTGCTGCGCTGCCCTGCGTCAAAAGGAAAGGGCAGGAATGCCCTGTATCTGTAGCATAAGGTGCATTCTTGTCTTTTCCCCTTGCGCTGGCACACAATGGGCAAGTGTGCTTGCATTGCATGCAGGCTTGTCTTTGTGCAGGAAGAGGCACCTTTCTGCAGAAAAACAATCCTAGAAGGCTTTTTCCCCTTTCTATATGTGTGCAGATGCAGCAGAGGAACAAACAAGAAGAAATAAACATATATTTTCATCGCCATGTTTACAAGTCCACGCATCAAAATCCATGGGTGTTGGACGGGATCAATCACCCATGGAATGCCTCCTTAGCGCAGAGTGATGTTAGGTAGCGATTTGCACTGTCTTGCTTTATCCTTATCTATGAGGCTATTCAAAGCCACACAAAGTGGCTTTACGTGGCCTCATAGAAATGATTTTAAGATTTGTGCTGCCATTGATTCAGAAAAAGTGAAGCAATGGCTGCGCTAGGGGCTCATAATTATGCCCCCACGTATTTACAACATGGATTGTCCAGTCTGGGATGCACAAACTCCTGCCATATGTAGTAATACAATATACTTTCTTATGCTTCTTTCGTCCTTTTACAGAGTGTAATATAAGCACCTCACTGAGCTAGTTGCTGTGACACAAGGCCGAACTCCAAGCATACCTTACCTGGTGAAGTATTCCTTGGTAATTTGAACAGATGTGGGAATACAGTTGGCTGTACAGAGACCTGTAATTTTGCATTTTTCCCACTACCAATGATCCATAAGTCAATGTTGGAACTATCTTGGCACCAATAAGCCTGAAAATAGGATCAATTGAAGGACATCTTAATTTATTTTGGAGAGGGACAAATGGCAAAAACAGAGATTTAGGGCCAGATATACTACCTGTTTGCGACTTGCAATTTGCAATCTGTTTGGGAATAGCAAATTGCAAGTCGCAAAACAAAATGCACAACAGTGTTAAGCACAATGTTTGCGATTCCCAATGGAGTCGCAAATGATCTACCTCATCAATATTCATGCGGTAGGTTTCAATTTGGGACCCCATTGGGAATAGCCACACTCACAGCCGTGTGGCGTGCAAGAGACAGAAGACCACCATGTCTGTAACTGTTTTAAAAATCCGCAGTATGTTTTGCATAGAGTGCCTCTTTTTTATTTCAATCAAATTTGGCTGATTGTGTGTTCCTCAGTGGGTTAGCATTTCCAATTGTGTCCATCTCTCAAATTAAGAATAGATTTATTTTCTTATCCTTGAGAAATGCCTGACTGATACATTGTTTCCTTTTTTTGATTTCTTATGTGGTGGTTCCTGGGATGAGTCTGTTGACCTGTTAAAATGGTTTGCCACAACATTCGGCTCAGAGATCGTCAGCTAATTTGGCTGTCAAGTGAGACTCCCTGCTCTTTTAAGGTCCTTTGTTGTCCATTTGATAATTGGCAGGAATTTCAATTTTTTAAAAGTTGTCCTGCCAATTCAACAGGAATTTACTGTGAATACTGACTTGTCCTATGTTTGAGACCTAGCACGGTGATGGTTTGATACTTAGGTGGTTGGTGAGCTTCTGTAAAATAGTATTTGTGTGTTTTATGTTTCAGAAAACTGGCACTTTGGTGCTGTTGAGATTTTCCTGTGAAGAACCTTCTCTCCAACATGGAGAGCCTGTGCTTGCCAGGGACTGATTATTGTAGATGGGTGAAGTGATGATTGAATAGTCAGTGGGCACTTTGGCCCGTATTTATACTCCGTTTGCGCCGAATTTGCGTCGTTTTTTTCGACGCAAATTCGGCGCAAAACGAACGCCATATTTATACTTTGGCATTAGACGCGTCTAGCGCCAAAGTATGGGCAAATAGCGTCATTTTTTTGCGTGAACGCCTTCCTTGCGTTAATGAGATGCAAGGAAGGCGTTCCCGTCTAAAAAAATGACGGCGACGCAAATGCGTCGTATTTATACTCCCGGGCAAAAATCACGCCCGGGAGGTGGCGGGTCAAAAAACCCCGCATTTGCGCCACTATTTAACGCCTGGGTCAGGGTAGGCGTTAAGGGGCCTGTGGGCTCAAAATGAGCCCACAGGTGCCCTCCCCTGCCCCCAGGGACCCCCCCTGCCACCCCTGCCCACCCCAGGAGGACACCCAAGGATGGAGGGACCCACCCCAGGGACATTCAGGTAAGTTCAGGTAAGTGTAATTTTTTATATTTTTTTATTTTTTTTGGGTGGCATAGGGGGGCCTTATTTGTGCCCCCCTACATGCCACTATGCCCAATGACCATGCCCAGGGGACACAAGTCCCCTGGGCATGGCCATTGGGCAAGGGGGCATGACTCCTGTCTTTACTAAGACAGGAGTCATGAAATGGCGTCTGGGCGTCGTAAAAAAATGGCGCAAATCGGGTTGAGGCGATTTTTTTGCCTCAACCTGACTTGCCCCATTTTAAGACGCCCTAACGTCATTTTTTCCCAACGCCGGCGCTGCCTGGTCTACGTGGTTTTTTTCCACGCACACCAGGCAGCGCCGGTCTGCTTGCGCCGGCTAACGCCATTCCATAAATACGGCGCCCGCATGGCGCTTCAGAATGGCGTTAGACGGCGCTAAATTTTTTGACGCTAAACTGCGTTAGCGCAGTTTAGCGTCAAAAGTATAAATATGGGCCTTTGTCTTTAGTGGTGATTTTTTCTTAGTAGGGATGAATGTGTATTAGTCCCTTCTTTCATATTTTTTGCTTATCAGTGGAATCCAGGTGTTCTGGATCCTGAGGAGATCTTCAAAGTTATGTGGGTTCGAAAAGCGTCAACATATTAGAGCGTGTGGAGAGCGCTTTAGAAGATGAATGGACCTTTATGGAGAATTCAGAGACTGCTCAATATATAATACACCTGGTGGGGGGCATACAAAAAATAATGAGTGTACTAGTGCCTCTGCTAGGTGCTCTCAAATGTTGAGCTGTTAATTTATTGTTTATAGTTCAGCTCTTTTCTGTGTGGTGTGATTTGGGCCAGAACCTGAATCTTTTTTTTCGTTCTTTTTGTAGGAATGTTTGTTATTTCCATGGATATATGTGTTTGTTTCAAATGTTTGATGTTGTGCCAACTAATTTAAGAAGATATTGTTTATTGTTTGTTTGTCTTTGTGTATTTGACAGACATTGTAATCATTGGATTTAAGAGTAATAGTAAATGTACATTGTATATTTGGAAATTGGTGTTGGAGTGGAAATTGATTTAGGCGCCCCACTACTTGTGTAAAATAATCATAACTGTTTAACTATCACAGCATTGGCTTTTCTTTTTTTTCATTTGATTTTTAAATTAGGTTGTTTTTTTAGATGCAGCTCGTTTTGCTCAAAGGAAAACGAGATGCATTTAAAAAAAAAAAAAAAAGTTTTCTTTTAAATTTTTCAGAGCAGGCAGTGGTCCTTGGAACCACTGCCTGTTCTGAAAAAAATATTTTCACTACCATTCACAAAGGAGAAGTGGTCCCTTGAGGCCCTCTTCCCGTTTGCGAATGGATTACCACCAATTTCAAATTGGTATTAACTGTGAATGTTTTGCAACCTCACTTATGGTCGCAAAACAATCATACATGC
The DNA here is from genome assembly GCF_031143425.1 of Pleurodeles waltl. Classification (NCBI taxonomy): domain Eukaryota; kingdom Metazoa; phylum Chordata; class Amphibia; order Caudata; family Salamandridae; genus Pleurodeles; species Pleurodeles waltl. The sequence goes on along the minus strand of NC_090449.1, from coordinate 169,352,652 downwards.
CATTCATATTTGGTATTTGGAAGGGAGGCCCTGAACACGCCCCTTCCTAATACCGAATTGCAAAACCCAAATTGAATTCGGTAGCAAGTTACTAAATCGCAATTATGGGCTTGGTACATCCCAAAAAATATTTTGCTAGTTGCAAAGTTTGCGACTTGAAAAAATGCTTTGTGCATGTGGCCCTTGCCTTCCACTTTATTATGGATACAACAGTTTTATCAGATAGTTGCAAGACTAACATTGTGCTGTTATTAACCATATCTTTGAAAATGGCAGGCGAGACTGGTGCAGACCACAGATCAATCAGACTCAACCTAATTAATGAGGAATCTAAGTATTTACACTACGGACCTGTCTGGGATGCACAACCTCCTGTCGCATGTGGTAATACAATGTACTTTCTAATGGTTTCTCCGTCCTTTTACAGAGTTTAATATATGCATCTCACCGGGCTAGTTGTGGCGACCTAAGGTCACACTTCACGCATTCTTGGGCTGATGGAGTATTCCTTGGTAATCTGAACACATGTTTGAATACAGTTGTTTGTAGAGAGTCAAGCATTTATTTATCTTTCAATCCACAAATTTCAGATCCACACATCAATGATGGAAGGTACTTGGCAGCAATAATTCTGAAAACAGGATATAGTGAAAAGCAGCGTATTTATTTTGGAGAGTGGCAAATGCAAAAAGCAAAGATTTAGACTTCAGCTTGATTCCTTGCAGGTGAGACTTAAAATAACCCCAGATGTTAAACATAACTCCCAAACAGATATAGTTAGCAACGGTTTTGAGTTTTCCTTTTGCATAAAAAATCAGTGGCTTTCTAAAACAATTTGCGAAAGTCAAAACCCTAGTCTTTTTCAACTTTTTTTGTCCTAATATACACTTCAAAAGAGATTATCATTCCCTGTAGCACTACTGGAGTCATTGCTTAAAAGGACAATATCATCTGCATATTGAGGACCTGAAAAGAATTGGCAATTTAGTTGCGGTGGACTAAAAGAGGATTTGATGAGCCAATCATTTAATTCAGCTATGTACAAGTTTAATATGAAGGGAGCCTGGACGCATCCCTGTTTCAACTGAGTATCAGTCTTTGTTTTCTTTGTAACTGTAGCACCACCCATAACTTTAAAACAACCCATGTATCCGCATAGAAAGGATCTCTGACATAATATTGATTCATACAATACCAAAACACAGAAATATTGGGAAAGAAATATTATTACCAAAAATATCGCTGATCTATACTTAACTAATAAAATCACAAACATCGAGAACTTTAATTGTTAAAAATATTGGTATTTACTTATATCAAAAACATAAATATCAGAAACAAAAATATCATCACCTTTAAATAAACATAGAAAATGTCAAAAATATCGATTCACACAATATCAACTACAATTATATTGCCCAAAAAAATTACATTTGCTTTAATAAATATAAAAAACTTTGTATGTAAAACAATGATTTATAATATTAATAAACCTTAAACATGTTATGCACATATTTACATTAAAAATACATTCAATATATCACCAAAATATTTACAGTTTACCCCAATAAAATATACACTAAATTTATAACAATATTATGGATTGTAGCATGCCATTTAGTCAGTCCCAATCTGCACACAACCTTGTGCTGTGCACGACGTGGGGTTGGCTGCAGTGCCTGGCCTATGGCCAGGCCATGCGGCTAACCCCCTGCTTGCAGCCAACCTCACACTCTGGATCTGTGAGGGGCGTGTGACTGGTTGTGTGTGGTAGTGCGGTGTGTAAGTTGGTATGTGAGTGTATGAGTGAGTGTGTTGGGGCATGTGTGAGTGGCTGTGTAGGTCCGTGAATGGGTGTGAGAGTTGGTGTGTAGGAATGTGAGTGGGTGTGCAAGTGGTTTTGTGACTCTGTGAGTGGGTGTGTGAGTGGGTGTATGAATGGCTGTGTGGGTCTGTGAGAGGGTGTGCAAGCGGTTTTGTGGGTCTGTGAGTTAGTGTGTGTATGAAGGTATGTGTGAGTGAGTAGTTGTGTGGATCTGTGTAAGTGGTGGTGTGAATATGTGAGTGGGTGTGTGAGTGCCTGTGTGGGTCTGTGACTGAGTGTGGTAGTGGGTCTGTGAGTGGGTGTGAAGTGTGTGTGTGAGTGGGTGTATGAGTGGGTCTGTGACTGTGTATTTTCTTTTACTGGGCTCTGGATCAAGGTGTCACGTAGGTTCTCATTATTCGAATGAGACTTCAGGATTCGGGGGACAAAATGACCTGTACTGAGGGAGACTGAGTCTGATCCCGCACCATGTGACACCTGTCGGCCTAATCCGGGTTTGTTCCGGCTAACTAGCAGTGCCTCATCTCCACCCAAGAGCAACCAGGCGCATGACATAAATGACTCTTCAGGTGAATCGTTGTCATTCAGATCTCAACCGTTTCTCTCAGTTACATTAGTCTCACATATGCAAGGACAACCAGAGGCAGAGTTAAGTTCAATAGGTTTTTATTGAAGCAACTGCATAGTAGACAATAAAGAATGTATTGCAATAACTAGGACGATGAAGCACAATAAGATTAAAATTGTGACAATGAGAGTAAAACACAAGAATAACGCTACCATGTTGTCACTAAGGTTTTTAGGGATAGTTCCTACCTAAGCTATGTTAGAGCACAGCATGTTAAGCTTTAATTCTGCCCTTCAGGTTTTCCCTGGGAAGACATCATCCCTCATACCTGAGCAAGAGGCCTGTAGTCTACGTAAGCAGCTGTAGCAAAGCTATTAGCAATCAGCATACAGTCGTGGTCATCTGGCTGTAATCTCCCTCTAATGTACATAGGTCAAAGTAGTGTTTTTATAATAAAACATCTGATGTCCCAAGAAAGGATCCCCACGTAAGAGTGTGTATGTTTCTGTGAACATTGGAGACAAAGTGTACCACTTTTGCTGGCAACCTATCTTACTGCAGCCTTGAGCAAAGCACAGATTGAAATAAATGTCTTGTTTAAGAACATAGTGCTGACCTAGGCGAAGAACAGCTAGATAGAGAAAATAAAACAAGACCGCAAATGTGGCTAATGTTAAAATAATATAACAAAGCTGAATAAAAACAAATCTAGGATAAAGTGCACAGTGGCAGGCCTAGTTTGCTAAAATAACGTGTAGAAAATGATAGCTAAAAATTGCTACACAACTCCCTCGCCTTGCTAGTTTAAAGGTGGTCCAAAGTCTAATTATATATGTAAAAGCTACAAAAATTCATCCTAAGGCATATATATGGGAATGTGAATAATGACAAGTTAAAAGACACTTGAGCATATATTAAAAGGATCATTTAAAATGTTAATTGTGGCATCAAGAAAAGCCGAATTTCAAAAGTCAGAGTCATTTTTAAAATCGCCTATTGAATCCGGGATTATTGAAGACAGGAAATCTTCCACTTTGGCAGGTGGTAAAGTAGGAAGTTCATCGCCAAGGAACACCAAGGAGCATTTGTGTTCCAAAGCCTGAGCTCCAGCCAAGGCAGTAGCATTCCATGGTGTGCCCAACAGTGAGCTTAGAGCCATATAATCCACAAAGGGCAACTCATAAACAGCTTCCTGTAGGAAACGCATCCTCAACGTGTATGTCTGGTAATGAGCCCTCAGCGAGAACATCAACAGATCAGCATCCAATGAAAGCAAGCGCTACGTAGAAAGACAAACTTTCAGTGCACATTCAAAAGGGCTCAAGAGGCACCGAAACACAGCTGCACACAATGCAAAACCGTACTAAATGACAGAGACCAGTCGCACTCCAATTGCTCCAGGAGTGGTGCTCCAAAGTACTGCATCATGTGTTCACGACACAGCTGTGCTGGTGGAAGTGCTTTCAGTCCTCCTTGTTGTAATGGGACAGCTATTGTGCATAAAAGGTAACAATAGCAAGATGCCACCTATTATAGCCAAATTTATCGGAAATCCCCCTAAAATACTGGAGAATATTGAGTGGATGGCTGAAGGTATTAGGCCAAATATAGAGGAGAAGGTGTGAATGAAACCAGAACCAACAGCCTTAAACAAGTTTGCAATTCCAGTACTAATGGACACGTTAAATATCCGTCCCCCAAGCTCACCAAAGTGTCTCGGAAAGTTAGATACTTAAAAGGGACTGTATCTCTGCAGTTGACCTCATAACCTGAAGCACATAGGTCTCGCATGCAGATGTAAGTCCCACATGTTTTTGAAACAATAAAGCCCTGAGTCTGCTCAACTTGTCAAAATTCACATTTGAAGCAGCGATATGGGGCCAGATCTTAGCTACTTCCCTCTGTCGTGTAGGAGGAAAAAGTACATTACCGCAGCATGTAACAACTTTGGAGACCAAAACGACAAACTATTCAGGCTCGCATCCCACAACAGCTCTCACTATTAAGGAGCACAAAGCTGCCATTCAAGAACATCTGTAACACAGGTCTAATCAAGGGGACTGGGACTCCCTGTAGATAACATGCCAAGTTCTCTGCCAAAGCATTACATGCCCCATGCAAGGGCAGCGGTTTACAAACAATCAAATGGCTGACAGAAGTCTCACATTTACCACCGCTCAGAAAAACCTCTTCATGCCACTGAGACATTTGTACGAGATGGGTAGCTCCCACACCTTGTGTATGTAAATCGCTTTTTATATCTGCCCACTGGAATGTGTTTTAAGCAGGATGTGAATTGACGTGTTGAAAGAGGCAAATTGATGACCCCATGAATTAACCACTCAGCAGATGGTATTTCAACCACAGTAAAAGGCAACTTTTCTAATTTCTCAATATTTAACATGACATAAGTTGCTTCTTATTTAGCCATTACTTGTTGTTGTCACATTAAATTAAATGTGGAAAATATGTCCCTTGTGCAGATGTGTTGCCAGGGAACGCGGCCCACATTCAGTGTTTGTATTGTCCAACCTAACTACACAATGGATCTTAGCTGACTGTCCATGGTGTAAGGAGGACATATCACTCTGTACTAAGTCTATTGCAGAGGAAACAATGTTGTTTAAGGTGTATATCCATTGGGACAAGGTATTAATCCCATTATCTACACCAGCTAATCCCTTCTGTGAATTTTCCTGGTCTTTTTGCCTTAACCGGGCAGCAGCTTCTTGTTGAGAACGCTTCCAAATTTCATTATAGACTGCATATAGGAAGGGCGTTCTGCGTTGTTTTCTGGGGCCTAACGGAAATCCAGTAAGTCAGTATTATTAGGCAGGAGACTGTGGAGTTCTTTAACAGCATCTAGTGAGGAATTCTTCAACCACTGCTGGCATAGTTTCCCTACACTGTATGCTGTCACCATACCCGCGTGTTCAGATGACACATAGCAAGGATCAGGCCTACTTGTTCTAAAAACCCCCATGGAGTTTACAAAACATTTATGACACCCATTGGTATCTATTGGCCGCAATAACCACTCACCAGGGCGCAAGAGTGAAGCATTCAATGTGCCATTTTGAACCCATTCTTGACCTCATCGTCTGTAGCATTGATAAACATTTGCCATTTGTAAATTGTTGCAGAGGCAAGAATACTGGGCACATTCAAATCCTTAATTTTGCTAAACATAAACAACGTGTCTGTTGTACAGTTTCATTCAAAAATATCATTTGAACAGGCATGCTCTGAACAAAGCTTCCTTTCCCCTTATTTGCCATTTTTTTGTTCTCCACACACTTTTTAAGTCAATCGACTTCAGCCAATATTCATAGCCTTCTGTAGCCAACCGGGAAACAAAGGAATCCGAATAAATTAATTTTGTATCTGCCAATATCAATAATATATGTACATTTTCCATGAATGGCAATTTAAAATAATACGACTCAGCATTTTTAACATTGTGCCCATAAAAAGATTTACTTTTTAAAGAATATATGTATGTATATATATATATATATATATATATATACATATATATATATATATATTAAAAAAAAGAAAACCATTGACTTCCTATGAGAAATTGATGAAGAAGGATATAAGTAAAAACTGGGAAGTAATCTCCCTTGAGAATTATCTTGAAGTGGGCAGGGTTCCCAGGGGCCTCAGGATATTGATTACTCGACTTATCAAAATCTGAATCTCAAATTGTTAGAGGAATGGTCAAAATTAATGGCGGAGACCTGTAAATCCATGTTGAAGCTATTGGTTAAATATGCTTCCATGGATTTAGAACAAGTTACTGAAGAATTGACTAAAATGAGGGAACTTTTGGATAAAGATCCAGAACAGGAATTTATAAAGGACTTTTTGTCTTTGATGGATAAGAGGTTGGAAAAATATGAAGAGGAGATTAAACAGAGGAAGAAAATAAAGTTTTTGTGAGACAAGCAAGATTATGCCCAAGGGAGAATTTTGACCTTTGGTCGGAGGTATGATGAGGCCATTAAACAATATAAAACATTTGGTTCTTTGAGAAAACAAGAACTGGCTACATTGGAATCCAGCTCGGATAATTATTCCTCAGACTATGATGAGACTTAGGTTTCATCTGGTAAAGACACTGTTCCTTTCACTTCATCGGAAGAATATCGTTTTTTACAACAAAATCAGACTGGTCGGGCCGATTATCAAGACGAAGAGAAGAAAACAGCGCAAGAGAAGAAGGACCCGTAGGGGGAAATGGAAGTGCCAAAGGGGTAACCACATGCGGCAGATTCATGAGGCAAACAAAGAAGAAATAACAGGGGAAGTTTCCCCAACTGTTATCAATCTATCGCAACATCACCTAACTCCAGCGGAGATTTCTCTTCTGGAATTGGGTTTGTCTTTTTGCCCCACTGCTGATTTTGACTTTTGTCGGATAAGGATTGATTTATTTCGTTTGTACGTAAATTGAAATTGAGGAAATTGTTCTTACAGCAAGAGAATAAGAAAAATTCTTTAGTCTCTAATATGACTTCTTCTTCTACTACTGCTGTTACCCCAGAATTAACATTAAGTGATGTTGATGGCCTTTTGGCTTTTGCAAGTTTGGCTGAAATGGATGTTTCTGGTATGAGTGAACATGAATTCCTTGAGTCCATGGATGTAGAATTGGGTAGACCAGAGTTTACACATTTTAAGATGTAATCCAGGTTTAATCCGTCTACTACACATGATCTGATTGACACCTTTCATGAAGTTGTTATTCAAGATTTATTCCAAATGTGGCACACTATTAAGAGGAGCAATAGTGAGTTTAATCTCAATTATGAATAAAGAATGGCATTGAAAAGTTTCATGGATGATCATGATGTTGTAATTAAACACTCAGATAAAGGGGGGAATGTTGTTCTCTGGGATGTTAATAAGTATTGCAGTGAAGCAGAAAGACAATTTAAGAATAGGAGGGATTATGAGATTACTACCATTCTTAATTATAATCATTCAATTGTTCAATATCATAGTAAATTGTTTGATTGGAGAGATCGAGGATTGCTTAACACCGATGAGTATTTGTTTCTTTTGGTCAAAAAACCAACTGCACCATGTTTTTACATGTTATCAAAGATTCATAAGGATGCTCTCCATCCTCCTGGGTGACCTATAATTTCTGCGAATGGCAGTTTGCTGGAACGAACATCCATTTAATTGGATTTTCGTCTCCTACCATATGTGTTAGCTTTACCTTCCTATTGTAGGGACACCATGGATTTCATCTCCAAAATTGAAGATATTCCTTGGGAGCCACATTTTTTGTTGGTTTCCTTGGATGTAGAATCTTTATACACTTGTATCCGGCATGACTTGGGGATCCAAGCATGCAGATACTTTTTTCGTGATAGACCACTTAGAAAATATGATCATTCAATGATGTTATTGGAGATGTTGGATTTCTGCTGGAATAATAATTTCTTTTTATTTAAGGATACTTGGTATTGGCAGTTGGTCGGAACTGCGATGGGAAGTTACTTTGCCCCGAGTTATGCTGGTATCTTTATGGGCTGGTGGGAGGCCACTTGGGTTTGGATTGAGGAAAATGAGAAGTGGACTAGGTATAGATCCATGTGGACACGATATATTGATGATCTTTTTTTGATTTGGGAGGGTCCTCGTCAGGACCTGGAGGAATTTTTGGATCATATTTCCCAAAATCCTTTGAATTTAAGATTCACTTGGAAGATACATCAAACTAGGCTTGAGTTTTTGGATGTTATGGTGGAGGTAGTAGATAATAAATTACAGACAAGGCTATACTGCAAAGGTACAGTGGGTAACAGTATTTTGCATGCAACTAGCCACCATCCTACTAGCCTTAAGGACAGTATCCCCTATTGTGAGTTACTTAGAGTTAGAAGGAATTGCAGCACCTTGGAATTATATAAAGCGGAGCAGAGTAGGGTGATTAGGAGATTACAAGCGAGAGATTATTCTAATAGAATATTACGCATTGCTGGCGAGAAGGTCACTAATATCAACAGGCAAACATTATTGGTAAAGACTGAAAAGAAAAGTAGTCCAATTCCTGAAATGAGGATGATTACGACTTATAATGTGGCCAGTCCCTTGGTTAGGAGGATAGTTATGAAACATTGGCATTTGATAAAATATGATCCTATTATTGGTAAAACCCTATCTCCTAGTCCTCAATTCACGTATCGCAAGGCTAAATCCCTACAGGATATTCAAGTCCACAGTTATCTTCGACAACGTGACAACACACCGTGGATGGTTCAATCAACAGAGGGGTTTTTATAAATGTGGTAGATGTAAAGCATGTAAAAATATCAGAAATGTTAAGACTTTTAAGACAGCTTGCGGGGAGGTTAGAACAATTTCCAAAGTAATTTCATGTGTTTCCGACCATTGTATATATGTATTACAATGCCCTTGTGGCCTTCAGTATGTCGGTATGTCGGTAGCACTATTAGCCTGGTCAAAAAGAGGATATTAGAATATTTTAGGGCCATTAAGAATTATGATACTTCTTATACTGTGGCGAGACACTGGTCTAGGATGCATAATAGAGATGCTGATTGCTTAGTTTATTTTGGGATTGATAGGATTGAGAGAAATGTACTGGGAGGAGATGGAGAGAGACTGTTTAGGATCGGGAAGACTTTGGGTTAGTTTGCTTCCATATGGATAACATATATATATTTTTTGCAAATAAAACTCTATTTTTGGGAGTGGACATGTCGAGTGCGATTTATATATATATATATATATGTATATATAATATATATATATATATCAAATTATATTCAATACTATCAAACCAGGGCACAGATTCTGAAACCTGTCACCCTAGGCAGCACGGCAGCCAAAAATACTCTGCTGCACTCCATAACAAGGAGAAAGCAGGAGAGCGCCTTATTCTCATAGAAATGGCACTCTCCTCTGCTCTACCTAGCACCGGCGCTGATTTTAGCTGCTGTGCGAAACGCACACACCTTAGCGCCATAGTACTAGGGTGTGTACGTGAGTCTAGCATAGGTTTTGTACAGAAAAGGTATCTTTCCTGTAAAAAATACTATGCCTGGAAAAGTGGAAATGCTTTTCCTACTTTACTATGTGTGCTGTACACTGCAGCACACATGCAAAGACTTATGAGCAAGGAGAAATACAAATATTTCTCCATTTAATGCCTGCTTTTGAGTAGAGTTAACTTTTGGTGCTAAACCCTTTCTCCTGATGTTTCATAATAGGGCTTAGTGCCAAAAAGCATGGGAAGTAGCACGGGTATGGCCATGTACCACCCATGTAACACCAATTTGACGCAAAGTAGTGCAAAGCAGCATTTCACACTGCATTGTGTTACTTTGCCACACAAACCAACTCAAATACCAATTTGCATTGGTTTGTGCGATCACAAAAAAATATAAGCATCAGTTTAGCATTACAGAAGTAATGCTAACCTGACGCTAAACCATTTAGAATCATGGTCTATATATCAATCATTATAAATAACAAGCATTTGCAATGAAATGGGTCTTGTGTTTGCTCGATTTAGAGCTATTAGCGTTGTAAACTAACCAGACTTTTCTTGCCACATAAACTGAAAATTAAAGCTAATACAATTTCACATAAGGGAGCCAATTTAAAGTTCTATGCCATGAGCGTGAAGGTGACTAAACAGAACAAAAAGACCCGTCCGGTTTTGCCTTTGCATAGTAATATAAAAAAAGAATGAGCGCGATCACGCTGTGTAAAACTTCGAATTCTCGAAGTAGCGCTAGGATAAACGATAGAATTAAAATGGTAGTCATGAAAACCTCTCGATTACTGCCCAGTGAGATCGCTCTACCTACGACACAAAGAGAAAAAATAGTCCAGAAACCATACGGAAAACATGGAGCCTCAGATGTTTTCAGTAGTTTGCCATTGCTCCCGAGGAAGGCTAAATACTGGAAAAGGCATGACATATGCATGCCTTTCACTAATGAAATCAGGTGAATTTTAAAAGGCAAGTCCATGAACCAACGAAAGTCAAAGGCGTGACATGGGCATGGTTAAAAGCCTACAGAGAGATTACAACAGGGAAAAGGCGCTTGCGCGCTCGACCCTAAAAATTATTTATCATTGACCAATGAATGACATAATTGATTAACAATATTCAAACTAAAAGTAAACTAACCAATAAAATCAAACTATAAACAATAAAATTAAACACACAATTAAATGAACAATGTAAAAGGCACACTAATTTTATCAGCAAAATACTTCGAAAATTACAAAAACAACAAGATGAAGAAATTCTGCCAGATTCTGACCAGACCCTTGAAGCAGAAATATATCAATCCTGACCACCACCTAAAGAAGTAAATAAATCTTACATTTAAACTAAAGATTAATTGCAAAACGACTTTAAAAATTAAATAGCAAATAATTAACAAAACTCTCCCTGATTCCTATCTCTTTACATATACTTTCTAAAAGAAAATACCACAACTTTGAAAAGTGAGAAGCAGACAGAAAAAAACACGAATCACAAAGTAGCAAAAAGATATAACAAAGTAAGTATACATAAATTATTTAAAAAATATAAACTAGCTGCAGATCTTCCTCTGTTTCCACATAGTAGAAAATATTAATTCACCAAAAACAACTAAAATATTATCCAGAAAGCCCCACACATGCAAACATAGAATAAATCCAATATATATCTCTCAAAGCAATCCAAAGTATCTAGGAACCATACAAAACCCATAATGTTTTTTTTTTTTTAAAAGCGCTCTTTGTCACACTAACAAAAAAGAAATCAAAGTTAAAAAGATTGGCTTTGTAGAAACCAAAAGTGATTTTCTTGAAAAAAAAAGGTAAGTCCAAAATCCCAGAGAACATGTTTGAGGACAAAAACCTATTAAGCAAACAAGGAAACCCACCCGTAAAAACATTAAAATCCCCAAAATACATATACGTTACACTTAATCATCATGAAATAAGAAACACAAGAGAATGTAACATAACATAATGATACATTAGTAAAACAGTGTACGAAAACTTCAAACTAGTAAAAAACACTACTAATAATACAACAAAATGCTCCAAAAATGCAAATAACTCTATATCTAGTCTCTAGACCCCCCACACCCCTCTACCCTCAATATCCTGAAATAAAATAAGAAAGGACTTACCTGTTCTGATAAACAGCAGCATCTTACCGTGACCTGGATCCTGGAAAATAAATTAAAAATGACACAAATAGACTACAAAATAGAAGTTAGCAGCACACTAAATGAAACTTAGAGGAAAACTGTCTCCCCCCAGAAAAGAATGGAAAATACAATGTAAAAATGATGAACAAATTAATTAAAAATGTTACAAAATATTTAACATATAAAATGTAAAAAAGTTGTGAAAAAGGTCAAAAAATTTAAAACATACCTTAAATAATAGTATAAAATACATACAATTATTTAATATATACTGAAACATCTTATTTTAAAATAATGTTGAAAATGTGTATATAAAAGAGATAGTAAAAATGTTAATGAAAAAAGTGGAAAATGTACAACATACAAAACCATTTAAATACTATTCACAATTTTTATGTCATAATAAAAATGCATTTAAAAATGTTTCATTTATTTATTGATATGTAGATGTCTACTCTTAATTTGAAATATACATGTTTAAAAATATAAAAATAGTCATTAAATAAACTTTGAAAACATAAATAAAATTATAAAAATGTGTTCCATGTCTTTACTCAATAAAAAATATGTAATTAATGATATGACATTACAACATTTTTCAATTCTGTTTCTAAATATCAATAATAATAATTAAATAGTACAAATTATTTCTACTAGACACAAATACACTTTAAGCAAAGGATTTTACACTAAACTTTAAAATTAAATGTTCACACTACAACATAAACCATTTTTACTAACACGCAGGTCACAAAAGGAATGGCATTGCTCCAAGTTGGGGAAGAAGTTGGACACTAAAGAGGTGAAATGTACTATTCCTACTTCAATCTTCACCAATTTGTGGAAGGTGCTAGATATTAAAGAGGTGACATTTACTATTTCCACTTCGTTGTATACCAAGTTGGGGAAGGTGTTGTATACTACAGAGGTGACAATAACTATCCCCACTCCAAACTATGAAAACTTTGGAAAGATGATAGACACTTAAAGGAGACATTTACTATTCCCACTCCAATCTTTACGAATATGGAGAAGGTGTTGGGCACTAAAGGGTGACATTTATTATTCCTACTACATTAATTTGGGAAAGATATTAGATAGGAAATAGGTGACATTTTGAGCTTCATTGTTTGTTTGGCAGTCTTTTGACAAGATCACCATGGTTGTGGCTGCCAAAAGACCACCATGTTGGTGGTAATCTGACCACCGTATTACGACTCACACTGTGAAAAATCCGAAACCACCAGGACACTTGAGGACGGAAGAGGCAGTCCCATCACCAACACCACCAGCCTGACAAAAATTAACCCATCAGATTATAAGTCACAAATCACCACAGTGGTTCTTCCATGGCGGAAAACCATTGGGTGTGAGAACAGCTGCTGTCACAACTCACTTCAGTCAGAACACCACACCACATTGGATAGTTTGAATACCCCACACCTGACACACATCCACACACCCAATACACCTACTCACTGTACTATATAATACACCCGAACAACCCAAAATCCTTTGCATCAAGAATGCAATTCAGATACTCCGAGAAGCCAAAAATATAGATTTAGCTCTTTTACATTATAGGCACACATGCACATATCTCTCGGCACACAACCCACACCAGCACAACTATCACAATACACACATCACTAGCACATACAATCCGCAACTACCATCTCCAAATCACAACGCAGCACCTCCACACCTTCTACACAACCACTATTCTGTCCCCACAAAAACACCCACGTTTCACTGATGACGAGTTGAGGGTCATGGTGGATGAAATTGTCAGGGTTGAGCCACACCTGTTCGGAGCACGGGTCAATCAAATATCTATTGCCAGGAAAATTGAGTTGTGGCAAAGGATAGTCGACAAGGTCAATTCTGTAGGCAGTCATTCACGCACAAGGGACAACATCAGGAAGAGGTGGACCGACCAAATGTAGAGCATCCAGGTACCAGATAACCATGCAGAAGACTGGTGGTGGGTCCCCACCTCCTCCCCCACAGTTCACATCTTCGGAGGAGAAGGTCTTGGATATAGTGCATCCTGAGGGCCTGACAGGAATACCTGGGGAACTGGAGTCTTGTAAGTACCCACAACATTAATGTCACACAATTGACTAGTCTGCATCCTTCCTCACCACCCAAATCCTCACTATTTAACTATTTTTGCCACTTCACCTCTCACCTAATCACCTAAAATCCCTCTCTGGCATGCCACCTCTCCACTCAGCACAACTGTCCTCGCAGCCCTTGGAAATGGCATGCTACCTACAGGCTAACCAGATAGCTACGACTCCCAGAATACACTAATCCATCAATATGAAAACCTAGACTGTGCACATCACATCACTGTTATGCATGTATAACTAAAGTATGAGCTATACCATCCAGATTGTTCTAGTAAGGACCTGTACATAGCAATGACAGCAATGCAATGGCACACTCACATCAACAACCTGATATATACAGTACAGCCCATTGATATGCAGCAATTTCACCCTCCTTGGTGCACATTGGCAACTAGGACAATGGGATTATACATATGATACTACTGTTAGAGAATGCGTGTATGTAAGACTTAGCTGTATTACACTAAACACACATGTGTTTTGGAATCGATCCATATCTTTTGGTGGACTAGGAACCTCTGAGTAGCTGTACCTAGATATCCCCATATTTACTCACGCAACACAGCTTTTACTTCACATTTGCACAATATGTTACACAAACATGATTTCACTACATACAGATATACAGCACTTTAGGGGAGTACATAAATGACAGAAATTACTAAACACTTCCATCTAAGAAATATGCCCAAAATTGCAGGCACCTGACCTACTGTACTGGACAGGTAGAAGTGACCTAAGTCCGCCGGCGGAAGTCTTCATGGAGGTAGGCAGTCGCAACTGCCACGTAACTTGCCATTAGAAAACATTGCTGCATTTAGCAGACTTGGGCCAGTGGCATAGTCTGCCGGTGGTGACGGTCATGTACGTGGTGTCCCTGACCACTATCTTCAGTAGTATTGCTCACTTGGGTTCCTGACAGCAAGACCTCCACGACGTGAGCTGCTATGTACTGCATCTGGGAGCCATCATGCCACGTTCTGCAGGTGAAAGGGCCCCTGCTGTCACCCCAGAAGAGCTTGAGAGGCTAGTGGAGGAGGTCCTACCCCTGTATGTACAGCTATATGGGGCACCAGAGGATCAGGTGAGTCCAATGTCCTAGCTTTGTGTGATAGGTGTTTTGTGTGACGTTGCACCGGGCATGTGAACTTGTGAGGGTGTAGATGCATGCAGATGGCATAATGTGAAGGCATGTGTGCAGAGACGATGAGTATGTGTGTCTATGCTGTGACTGATGTGTACTGACCACTCCTATTGGTATGGCACATGTGTACATGACTTTCTCCTTTTGTCTGTGTCATGCATGCAGGTGGCGTGCCATCACCAAGCAGGTGCTGCCCCTGGGGGTCCACAGCCGGCGGAGCACCCATTGTAGAAAGACGTGGGAGGACCTGATACGCTGGGCCCAGAAGACCACTGAGGCCCAGCTGGAGATGTCCTCCCAACAAGGAAGGGATGCCCATCGGACCCTGACACCCCTAATGG
Organism: Pleurodeles waltl; assembly: GCF_031143425.1. Taxonomy (NCBI): domain Eukaryota; kingdom Metazoa; phylum Chordata; class Amphibia; order Caudata; family Salamandridae; genus Pleurodeles; species Pleurodeles waltl. The sequence goes on along the minus strand of NC_090449.1, from coordinate 169,337,439 downwards.
CCCACGTTTTGGCGGTAGCCTTCCCTAAGGTGGATGAGTGTTTGAGGGCAGTACAGCAGCCACAAGGAGTTAAGTACTGACTGACCCCATGTGCTTTCCTCTGGTAGCTAGGTTTTTGCTGTCACACTTTAGCAGCTGTGACACTGTAGGAGCTGTTCCATGTATGTTGACTACTGGAAATACATAGTACTCAAGTTGCCTGACTGAAAGATGGAGATCTGGCCTTAGGGTTGCACATGTGGATGTTTATATCACCTGTGTCAAGGAAAGTCAATGAATGCATGTGGACATTTGACAGTGCCACATGTGTGACCCTACCCAGCCATATATATGTCTGTAAGCTGCTGTAACATCCTACCCATCTGGTATTTCCAGGTCCATTCACCTGCATATATAATAATGTAGGTCTAATGTGTCAGACCCCTCCCATCTGTAAAGAACAGCTGTATGGGGGTCATTCCAACCCTGGCGGTCGGTGTTAAAGCGGCGGCCAACCCGCCAACAGGCTGGCGGTCCAAAAAATGGAATTCTGACCCTGGCGGGAACCGCCAACACAGCCCGCCAACTTAACACTCCGACCGCCATGGCGGGACAGACAAACAGCGCGGCGGTCACCGCCAACAGGCAGGCGGCAGACAATGTACCGCCCACCCTATCACAACTCACCAATCCGCCACCTTTTCCGGGGCGGGAGCCCCGCCAATAAAAACACGGCGGAAACAGACTACGAACGGGAAAACGCTCACCTATACACACTCCACGAGGACAGAGAACAGCATGGAACCCGAATTAAACATCCTACCAGCTATTGTCTACCTGCTCATCTACCACGATTACGAACTCCGGCGCAGAAGACAACGGTGAGTACTGCACCTACGACACAGGGGAGGGGGGAGGACGAAAGGTTACGGGCACACACATATGCGACCCTCCCCCCCCCAAACTATCTACACACCAATGCAGAGCACCAAGTCACAGTGACACCACCCAAACCCACCGGAATGATGCAAAGACATAATTAAAGTGAGAAACAAAATTTATCTATAAAATCGGTTCGTTGACGTCATGGTAAAATAGCAAAAAGAAATGTAACAAAATCAAGTAAGATCATTGCGAAACCGATAAATATAGGCAATAAGTCCTGCACAGTCATTTAAATTTCCACTCTCCGTGGGCCAAAGTGTATCAACACACGGGCAAAGCCCACACAGGAGACCTGAGTCCGTTGGAGAGAACACTGCTGGGGCATCAGATGACAAAACTACAGGAACCTCAGGGGGAAGGGAAAGGGGGTCACCTCAGCCACATGAGTCCACGACGCCAGATCCACGAAGGGTCCACCATGCCCACTGTGCCATCCTGGGGAGTGCAAAGCCACAGTCTCTCAAGTCTCTCCAGTGGGTGGGCTGTCCACTGTGCCATCCTGGGGAGTGCAAAGCCACAGTCTCTTAAGTCTCTACAGTGGGTGGGCTGCCCACTGTGCCATCCTGGGGAGTGCAAAGCCACAGTCTCTCAAGTCTATACAGTGGGTGGGCTGCCCACTGTGCCATCCTGGGGAGTGCAAAGCCACAGTCTCTCAATCTCTACAGTGGGTGGGCTGCCCACTGTGCCATCCTGGGGAGTGCAAAGCCACAGTCTCTCAAGTCTCTACAGTGGGTGGGCTGCCCACTGTGCCATCCTGGGGAGTGCAAAGCCACAGTCTCTCAAGTCTCTACAGTGGGTGGGCTGCCCACTGTGCCATCCTGGGGAGTGCAAAGCCACAGTCTCTCAAGTCTATACAGTGGGTGGGCTGCCCACTGTGCTATCCTGGGGAGTGCAAAGCCACAGTCTCTCAAGTCTCTACAGTGGGTGGGCTGCCCACTGTGCCATCCTGGGGAGTGCAGACACATAGGCTATCAGGTGGATTACAGACTCCCAGCGGAGCGGTGCTTGAGACGGTGGGGCCAAGCAGAGCGGTGCTTGACAGGAAGGGCCCAGCGGAGCGGTGCTTGAGACGGCGGGGCCCAGCGGAGCGGTGCTTGACAGGAAGGGCCCAGCAGAGCGGTGCTTGAGACGGCAGGGCCCAGCGGAGCGGTGCTTGAGACGGCGGGGCCCAGCGGAGCGGTGCTTGACAGGAAGGGCCCAGCGGAGCGGTGCTTGAGACGGCGGGGCCATGTTCAGCGGTGCCTGTCTTGGCGGGGCCCTGTTCAGCGGTGCTCCTCACGGCGGGGCCCTCTTCAGCGGTGCCTATCTTCACGGCGGGGCCCTCTTCAGCGGTGCCCTTCTGCACGGCGGGCCCTGTTCAGCGGTGCCTATCTTCACGGCGGGGCCCTCTTCAGCGTGCCTATCTTCACGGCGGGGCCCTCTTCAGCGGTGCCCTTCTGCATGGCGGGGCCCTGTTCAGCGGTGCCTATCTTCACGGCGGGGCCCTCTTCAGCGGTGCCTATCTTCACGGCGGGGCCCTCTTCAGCGGTGCCCTTCTGCACGGCAGGGCCCTGTTCAGCGGTGCCTATCTTCACGGCGGGGCCCTCTTCAGCGGTGCCTATCTTCACGGCGGGGCCCTCTTCAGCGGTGCCCTTCTGCACGGCGGGGCCTTGTTCAGCGGTGCCTATCTTCACTGCGGGGCCCTCTTCAGCGGTGCCCTTCTGCACGGCGGGGCCCTCTTCAGCGGTGCCTATCTTCACGGCGGGGCCCTCTTCAGCAGTGCCTATCTTCACGGCGGGGCCCTCTTCAGCGGTGCCCTTCTGCACGGCGGGGCCCTGTTCAGCGGTGCCTATCTTCACGGCGGGGCCCTCTTCAGCGGTGCCTATCTTCACGGCGGGGCCGTCTTCAGCGGTGCCCTTCTGCATGGCGGGGCCCTGTTCAGCGGTGCCTATCTTCACGGCGGGCCCTCTTCAGCGGTGCCCTTCTGCACGGCGGGGCCCTGTTCAGCGGTGCCTATCTTCACGGCGGGCCCTCTTCAGCGGTGCCCTTCTGCACGGCGGGGCCCTGTTCAGCGGTGCCTATCTTCACGGCGGGGCCCTCTTCAGCGGTGCCCTTCTGCACGGCGGGGCCCTCTTCAGCGGTGCCCTTCTGCACGGCTGGGCCCTCTTCAGCAGTGCTTGTGGTGTCTTTCATGGGAGCCTGACCTGGCCAGGACTCCCTGCTTAGTCGCCCTCCGACCGTCCAGTTGCTGGACCCTTCTGTGACGGAGTCCTGGGCCCGTGGGTTTCCTCCGTCACACCCGGGATGGGGCTTGTGGGGCCCTCCTGGTCCGCGCCCCTGCTGGCTGACTTCTCCGCCCTGCTGCCCTTGCCGTCCTTAGATGAGGCTCTCTGGCCCTTGCCTCCCCTGGATGTTGTGGCAGGTGACGGCCCAGGACTTTGCTCCTTGGGGGCAGCCGTGTCAGCCTTGTCGCGGCGGCCCTTGACTTTACGGGTCCTCTTACCAGGGGGGGCGTGAAGCTGTCCTTTTGCTGCTGGCCGAAGTGTCAGTGCTGGGAAAGGGTGGACTCCAAAACCCATGCACAATGTTGAGACTTGAAGCAGGGCTGGTGGTGGCTGAGGTGCTCTTGGGACTCTTCCCAGATGGAGGGGGTGGGTCAGGTGGGGCAAAGAGGTTAACTGTGGAGAGGTAAAGTTTTTTAGGACCAAGGTAAAGGGTAGGTTTAGTGGTTATGGGAGTGGAGGAAGAGGATGTGGTTGTAGGAGAGTCAGGTGTGCTGTCTGTGGGTGCAGGTGCTTGTGACGTAGGCTGTGGTGAGGTGGTTGGCTGTTGGGTGGGTGGCTGCCTGCGTTTGTGTGTCTTGGAAGAGGGGGTGACAGACACAGTGGGAGAGGACACAGGGGACGTGTAAATGGCAGTGGGGGTGGTGACTGCACGTGTGCGGACTGTACTGGAGGGTGTGCTGGTGGTGGAAGTACTGGCTGATGGTGGTGTGCATGCAGGTGTGAGTGGAGACGTCACAGGGAGGGAGGAGGGAGATGAGGAGGAGGGGGACACAGAGGTGGTAGTGACTGTTGCCATGTCTGCATCTGGGTGTTGCTTGGGTGAATGCTTGTGGGATCTGTGGTGCTTATGTCTGGATGAGCTGCCCTTGGGTGTTGAGGTGTGTGCAGGCTGGTCAGATGGTGTGGATGGGATAGGCTGAGGAACAGGAGACAGAGACAGGGTGGAGGCAGTTAGTAGAGGGAGGCTGGAAACGGGGACAATGGCTGCCGTCAGTGCTGAGGCCAGAGCAGTGAACGATCGTTGATGGGCAGCCTGACCCGAATGAATGCCCTCCAGGTATGCATTGCTCCGATGCACCTCCCTCTCTACCCCCTGGATGGCATTCAAAAGGGTAGACTGCCCAACAATGATGGTCTGAAGGAGGTCAATGACCTCCTCACTGAGGGCAGCAGGGGTAACAGGGGCAGGGCCTGAGGTGCCTGGGGCGAAGGAGATGCCCGCCTTCTTGGGCGAGCGGGCACGGAGCGAAGGCTGAGGGGCTGCTGGGAGGGCGGAGCTGGTGCGCTGGGTGGCGGCTGTACCTGTTGAGGCGGGGGGCACGGATTTTGCCGCCACCGCTAGGGAGCTCCCATCCGAGGACGTGTCGGTGTCGCTGGTGTCACCATGGGTCCCTGTTGTGGTGCTCCCCTCGCCCTCCGTATCACTGGTGACCTCGGTGTCTGTACCATGGCCCACCGGGGCCTTGTGAGTTGCAGCTCCCTCGTGCTCCGATGCCAATTCTCCTCCACCTGATGATGCTAATGCACACATGCACAAGAAGATAAAGAAAAAGGGTGGGGGGAGACATAAAGACAGGTTGAGTGCATGCATTGTCAACACCGTTGGCGGAGAGGACAGATACAGTAGCCTCATGCACTACGCCGCGCAATCGGGGTACACTACTCAGTACTTGTGACTAAGCCAACAGGTCAATGGACAACAAATGTGCACATGGGTAATGCTGGACCATCGATTGCTGTACTTGGCACCCTACAGAGGTTGGGGGCGGGGGCACAGGGCCATGCCTAAAGGAGGGGACTACACTACAGAAAGCGCCCTGGCCTAATGTCACCCACAGCCCTCCTCCCCCACCCAGACGCCTCCACTGCGTGTAAAGATAGCTGAATGTACTGGTACTCACCCCCTTGTGTCTGCTGTGATGTCCTCACGCGCCCATCCAAATCGGGGTAGGCCACCGCCAGGATCTGGGACATCAGGGGGGTCAATTGTCTGCTGACACCCCTCCTACGTTGGGAGGCCATCCCCAGCAGAGACTCAGCGGTCTTCCTGGTCCCGCGGCGGATGTCCTCCCACCTCTTTCGGCAGTGGGTGCCCCGTCTGTTGTGGACCCCCAGGTCCCGGACGTCCTTGGCGATGGCACGCCAAATGTCGACTTTCTAATGGGCACTGACCTATTTGACATGTACAGGGTGGAAAAGTAAATATCATGAATTCTCCGCATGTCAGATTTGATTGCCCCCCGCCCCCCAACCTTGCCATGTGGCACATGCTCTCATCTGTCGTGCCTTGCACTCCTCATTCTCTCCCCACCCCACCATCTTACATCCACCATCCAAAACCCAGGCATAGCCCATTCAACGTGCACCCAGTGTACTTACCTGTTGGTCTGGAGGACCGTAGAGTAGCGCATACTGGGGCAGGACCCCATCCACAAGTTTCTCCAACTCTTCTGAAGTGAAGGCAGGGGCCCTTTCCCCAGTCGCAGCAGCCATTGTCTCTTCCAGACCGAGTTCACAGCAGCACTTGCAGTATAGCTCATCTCCTGTGGATGATCAGGTCTCGAGTGATTAATCAGATAGAAAATGGTGGTCACGCCGCGGCGGTGCGTACCGCGGCGGTGCGTACCGCGACCGCCGGCGCACCTCGTCATTGGCTCCTGAAACCAATAGGGTTCAATGTTAACCAATGCGGCTTGGAGCCGCGGTCTTTGACCGCCTACCGCCACGGTGTGCCACGCCAGCGCATTGACCTCACATCCCACTGTCACACTTCTCAGGTCAGGCAGCCGCCATTTCAAGGGCCCACATGGCTTAATTTCTACTGCGTCACACAGGCCTAGGCCTTGCATTGCCACTCATACAAGCCACTCAATGCATAGCGATTCGTGTACTGTGCAAGCTGTAGTTACGTACCTGTGGGTTGCTTGACTCTGTACTCCATGTTGTCCTTCCTAGGCACCGTCTGCTGGGACTTGCGAGGAGAAGGAGGAATCCTCCTGTGTACCGACCGCTGGTGGACCTGTCGACAATGGAGGAACGTCATATAATACTGCGATACCGACTTGACAGAGCCACTATACATGAACTGTGTGCCCAGCTGGAGCCAGCCCTGATGTCCCCCATCCGCCAACCCACAGGGATTCCCCCTCTGGTGCAGGTTATGTCAGTACTCCATTTTTTGGCAAGTGCGTCTTTTCAGACAACAGTGGCCATGTCATCAGGGATGTCTCAGCCTATGTTTTCAAAGATTTTGTCCAGAGTGTTGTCTGCCCTGACGAAATACATGCGGAGCTACATTGTTTTCCCTGAGGAGGGTGATTTGGCCACTGTGAAGGGTGATTTCTATGCCCCTGGACCTGAGTTTTTTAAGTGCAATTAGTGATTTATTTTAAGTGCTACATATAGGTCCATGATAGTAAAACGGTGATGGGTGGGGGTGGAGTAATGTCCATGGCAGAGTCCAGTTCTCAGTCGCACAGGTGCATTGTCCATATGCCTGTGGAAGGATGGAGCAGGGGCAGTTCAAGGTTGGACAGGGTGACAATGTGGGACAGTGGAATGACATCAGGGGGTATCTTATGCTGGCGGGGGTCTTGGCATCCTACTCTGTCTTCCTTTGTGATCTCAGGTTCCTCTTGCGTTGTGGTTGATCTTCAGCAGGAGGTGGGGTTCTGGTGGCCTGTCGTTGTGTGGGGGCCTCCTGTCCACTAGCGCCGGCGGAGGTGGTAGGCTGTTTCTTGTCCAGGCTGGTGACAGGGGCCCTTTGGGGTGCCACATGGTCCCGCAATGTGGTGACTATTTGGTTGAGGGCCAGGACGATGTTCCTGAGCTCCTCTCTGGACCCCATGTACCGTTCCTCCTGCTGTGCCTGGATCTCCTGGAACCTGGCCAGTACCGTCGCCATCGTCTCCTGGGAGCGGTGGTATGCTCCCATGATGGTGGTGAGGGCCTCTTGGAGAGTCGGTTCCCTGGGCCTGTCCTCCCCCCCCTGTCGCACTGCAGCCCTCCCAGTTGCCCTGTTTCCCCGGGCCTCTGTCCCCTGGACAGTGTGCCCACTACCACTGCCCCCAGGTCCCTGTTGTTGTTGGGGTGTTGGGTCAGCCTGGGTGCCCTGTAGTGGCGGACACACCGCTGCTTGACCTGTCCTGGAGACAGAGGCATGGGCCCGCTGGGTGGGAGCTGTGCTGATATTCCCAGAGGGGGTTAGGTCTGCTGTGGCCAGTGTCTGTGTGTGGGGAACCGACTGTCCAGAGGTCCCCGATGGTCCGGGCTGGTCATCAGGTTCTAGGTCGACAGAGCTGCTGTCCTCACTGGGGGCCTGTTCTGGGGGTGGGATGGACAAATCTGGACCCTCCTGGCCGGTGTGTTGGCGTTCGGGCCCTGCAGGGGTAAAAGAGTATGGTTATTGCTTCTGTGTGTTCCATGGCGTGCGATTTGAGGGTGCCCTTGTCCCCCAGTGCTGGCATTCCCTTGTGGGAGGAGTTGTGAGGGTGGTTTGTGGGGGGGGATGGGTATGTGCAGTGGTCATGCATAGGTGATGGGTGTCCATGGTTTGTGTTGGCATTCAGGGTTTGATTTGGTTTGGGGTTGGGTGGGATGTGCTGGTGAGACATTGGCAGGGAGGATGTGTGCTGGGGGGTTGGGGGTGAGGGTGGGGGTGTGGGTTGGCATGCTGGTGGTTGTGGGGGGGAGTAGTTGAGATTAGACTTACCAGAGTCCATTCCTCCGCCTACTCCAGCGAGGCCCGCAGGATGCAGGATGTTCAAGACCTCTTGCTCCCATGCTGTGAATTCGGGTGGAGTGGGAGGGGTCCGCCGCCAGTCTTCTGCACAGCGATGTTGTGTCTTGAGACCATCGACCGTACCTTCCCCCGTAGTTCGTTCCAGCGCTTTCGGATGTCTTCCCGGTTTCTGGGATGCTGTCCCACAGCGTTGACCCTGTCGACGATCCTTTGCCACAGCTCCGCCTTCCTGGCTATTGTGGTGTGTTGCACCTGTGTGCCGAAGAGCTGGGGCTCTACCCTTATTATTTCCTCCACCATGACCCTGAGTTCTTGGTCCGAAAACCTGGGGTGTCTTTGGGGTGCCATGGGGTGGTGTGGATGAGGTGTGGGGTGGTGTTTGTGGTGATGTGAGTGGTGGTGTGTGGTGATGTGTGCGTAGATGTGGTGTGGTTGATGATGTTGGGTTCCTGTGTGTGTTGTGGTTTGCGTTCCCTGTGCTCTCTATCTGTGTATTGCGCCTTCTCTCAGAATTTCGGTATGTGGGGGTTTGTGGGTGATGTGGGTGTGTGTTTTATATTGTATTGGGTGTGTGGGAGTGGTGTGTGTATGTGTATCAGGTGTGTGTATTTCGAATTGTCCAATGTGGCTGTGTTTTGTAAGGGTATGTGTATTTTGACCGCGGCGGTGTGTACCGCCAATGGAATACCGCGGTTGAAAGACCGCCGCGTGGATTCGTGGGTCGTAATGGCATGGGCGTGTTTGTGTTGGCGTGGCGGTGGAGGTTTGGTCATCTCCAGTTTTTCGCTGCCCGCTGATGAGGCGGCCTTCCGTGGATGTCGGGTGTTCGGCGGTTTGGCAGTTGGAGGTCAGAATGACCGTGGCGGTTTACCGCGGCCACGGCGGTATGATGGCGGTCTTCTGACCGGCGGTAAGAGCCTTTTACCGCCGAGGTCAGAATGACCCCCTATGTGTTACATAGGGCCTGACATATTTGCTACAGGGCCTAGTTACCTAATGTCCTGATACAATGTGAGGCTAACATCTCATTCAGTCAATGGCCAGTATTGGACTGTTCAAATGGGTTTGTGGAGGTGTCCCCATTGTGCCTTCATATTCATTCTATGGGGTACGTGAAGGTTGTAACAGAAGGACATCCAAATATGCATTTCCATGCCACTGACATGTGGGCAAATCAATCTCATCCCAAAGACTTTGTTGTAGACAAGGTAAATGGTGAGGCTGTCCTACCCTTTGACAATGTGCAATGTCCATGCTATGTGTTACAATGCCCTACCAATAAGAGTACAACATATGGTACTAGCTGCCTGCATCATGTCTCAATGGTTACTTGGAGGCAGATCTTGAAGAGTGGGACAATCATTGCTACCCTGGTGGGCAGTTTGGACAGGAATTGGTATTGTCTCACCTCATAATTCAAGATGTCATGTTTTAGCTGTACTACTGTTTCTTATACAGGTGTTGTTGTGGGATATGTTGCTCAGTGCAGTGGCAGTCGTATAGGTCCATGTGTACATGTCTTATCAGTGTGATATGTCTGTTGTCTGGACTTAGCTACTGGAAATCACATGTCAGGAGTGGTGTGAGTGGTGTTGGTGTGCTCATGTTGCAATGTCATGGCTCTGTATCTGCATGTCAGGTGGAATGTAATGTGCCCCACTAGGAATTAGTAGGCTGTCCTTTGTTTAGTAGTTGTAACTATGCTCTCTCTGATTGTCAGTGGATATCTTGTGTGTGCTAGGTAGGCCACTGTAGCTGTACATGCATTTACGGAGTGATATGGAATATCTGTAAATAGTGAATGCAGCTATTCCTCTGAGATTTGGTGTTTGTAGTGACATAGCTGTTCTCCAGACATGGAATGTAAAAAGGTGAGGGGGACTGTATGGCACTGCCACATCTATCTTCATCAGAAAATTGTTGCCATTGTGTCATATATGTACAGAGGGATCAGCAAGGCATGTAATTGGAATGGCAGTTGCTGTCTCATTTGTGAAGAGAGTTGTCTGTACTTGTAGACTCTGGGTAAAAGAAATTAAATGAGTCTTTTTTTTAATTCCCTCATAGGTAATCCTGATTGTGTACTAAATGAAAGGCGGACAACTGAACCCAGAGGCATATTTGTTCATAATTTGAAAGCACTACAGGTAGGTTATGAAATATGATTTAAAGGGGATCAATGGTCCTGAGGAAGAATGAGTGACCCGTAGAGGCGATGAAAATGGCTGAAATATGTTGACTTTTAAACAACTATTTGGGGTGTTGGGGTGATCATGTCCCCGTTTCACCACCTATTATTGATTTTCTTTTAATCTTATCCGGTGACCCTTGGAATAAAGATTGAGCATGGTATCACTCACAATAGTTTTAATCATGTGAATGAGATGCTTTGTGTGTGTTTGATCCCCATTTGTTAGTCTATGTTATTTGTTTCCTCTCCCTTTTGCACCATTCCTTACGTTGATTAGCGTGGGAATGTGTTAGCATCACCCTATAATGAAGCATGCCACTATTGGTGGGTGAGGGCAGTTTTTCTAAAACAAATATGCTGTATCCCTAGCCGGTTGGACCATGTTTGCGATCTCTACCTTTTACCTTGTCCTCTGTGTGTGAATGGTTTACTTGCATGGAATATGACTTATGGTCATGGACTGGTCAGGTGTAATTTCATAATAGGCATGATATGGTGTTACCAGTCAACTGCATTTCCTTAAAGTGATAAGATTATGGAAAGGTGTGACCTGGATTAGGACGATATATCAGGTTTAGCTAGGGCATGCTGAGCATGCTGACTTAAATTTACAGGTGATTTGATGGGATGCTCCAGTTGAGCTCCCTTACATGGATTATGATGTCGGTGAGAGAGATGACAAATGAGGTAGAGAGAAGAAACATGTTTTGACATGATGTATGATCTGTGAGTTTCAATAGGGGATAACCTTGCCAGGAGATGTATTCCTACAGTTGTGCATGTTGTAATGTGTGTATGTGAAGAATGTGATGACCCTCTCTCTCCCTCTCTAGTTCTCCCTCCCTCTCTCTCTGTTTGTGGACATCAACATCAGCAGGAGAAAGAGACGGGGGCACAGGCGAGTGGGGATGCTACTTGCCCCTGGACTGGAAGTGCTGATACCCTGACTGCGAGGGACCCGGTGACCTTCAGGGCGAGGGGAGTGCCACAGGAGAGAATGGATCCAGCACATCATCTTCGGAATCCTCCTCCAGTGGACACTCCCTGGTGGTGGCGGACCCATCTGGAACCACCCCAGCACCATCTTTGTCCACCAAACCCCCTTTCTACCACCGCCCTCCCTGTAGCTCCCTACCCAGTTGTCGGTGCCCGCTCACCCAAGAGGCTGGGCATCTCCTTTGCCACAGGCACCTCTGCCACTGCCCCTGTCAGCCCGGCTGCAATCAGTGAGGAGGCTATTGACCTCCTGAGGTCAATCTCTGTGGGTGAGTCGTCCATGGAGAATGCTATCCAGGGAGTGGCAACTCAGATACAACAGAGTAATGCGCTCCTGGAGGGCATTCACGGTGCACCTGCTGGCCTACGGAGATCCTTAAGGGCTCTGCACTCCACACTGTTGGCAGCCAGTCATCCTTTGTCTTCCGTCCCCGTCCACCTTCCTCTTTCCAACCCCAAACCTCTCTTCCCCGGCCCAGCCACAGAACACAAACAGACAGGCATGCATTCACCACAACATCCAAGGGTAGCACTGACAAACACAAGCACCACAAGACCCACCACAGGCATGTATACAAGCGAAATCCACCTGAAGACATATTAACAGTCACTACCTGCCCTGACACCCCCAAAACCCGCAGCATCACATAAACAATACCTGACACACCTGTAGTTACCACACCAACATTCACTGATACAGCCACAACACCTCTCCTACCCACAATCAGCACAATAGCAGACCCTCAGACATCCATCCCAATCACCAGATCTGCAGGCACCGCAACCACAAACACACCTACATGCAGCAGATCTACCATGCCTGCAGTTACCACCCCAACAGACAGTCACCCATCCACCATGGCATCTCCCAGCACCTCCACCCCCTCTCCTCCCAAGACAAAGAAAGACCCACACTCACCCACCAAACAGGCACCCAGTACCCGCAAGCATATCTCGCACCCACATGCACCCAAGGCATCCACCAAAACACCTGAGACAACCACTCCCTCTCCCTCTAAACCCAAACCCTTTTGCCATGACCATCCTTGTGTGTCAAAGAAAGCTTTGCTCTTGGAGTTAAACCTTTTCCCTACTCCTCTCCCACCCCATGTGACCACAAAAAACTCTGTGTCCCTCCTCAAGTCCAGGGCTTCTACCTCCACCACCTCCCCTGCTGCCTGCAAGTACCCAGGCTCCTCCCTCTGCCAAGAAGTCTACCCCTCCCAAGAGTTCCCACACCTCCCTTAAGCCTCAACCTAAGCCTCCCTCCAAAACCCAAACCCAAAGATCCCCCTCCCAACACCAAGTCCAAATCCCCCCTCCGGCCCCCCACCCCTAATCCTTGAGGTGCCTGCCGCCCCTTGATGTCCCATCTGTGGAGGTTACATGGCAGTCAGGAGTCTAGATAGAGGCACATACAAGTGCATTATGTGCAAGTTGCACTTGTTGAATTTGGACAGGCCTATGGCCTTCATCTTTGTGTATATGTATGTATATATATATATATATGTATATATATATATATATATATATATGTGTGTATATATATATATATGTGTATATATATATATATATATATATATATGTGTATATATATATATATATATATATATATATATTTATATATCAGAGCCAACCTGAGTTTTGTGTGAGTGGTGGTTGTGCAACCAGTTGTGGCTGGGCAGCATGTGTGATTGTGTGCAGTGCATTTGTCCCACAGTGATGGGTGTGTTTTGTGTGATGAGCATGTATATATTGGGGACATGTTGTTGTGTTGGTATTGTGTGGTGTTTGCGTTGACATGTGTTATTTGCAGTGTTGTGTGCCTTTGTGTGGTTGTACTGTTTACATGAGTATGTGTGTAGATTGGTATATCAAATCTGTTGTGATGTGTGTTTCCAGGGTATGACGTATGCTGCATTGTTTGGATCTTTGATTGTGTTTGTTCGTTCTCTGGTGTTGGTATGTTTTGTTGTATGTATTATTTGTCAAGTGGTGGTGTGTATTGTGGGTGCTTGACGATGCTTTGGTGGTGTTGCGGTTGTGGTGCTGTTGAAGAGATGGTGCTGGACAGTTAAAGAATTACATTTACTATTTTCATTCCAAGCTATTGAAAGTTGGTGTAGGTCTTGGATACTAAAAGGCTGACATTTACTATTTCCACTCTAATATATAGCAATTTGGAGAAGGTGTTGGACACTAAAGTGATGACATTTACTATTCCTATTCCAATCTATACCAATTTGAGGTAGGTGTTCAATAATGAAAGTGGGGTTACTCCCACTCCAATCCATGGAAAGTTGGGGATGGTGTTGAACACTATACGAGCGATATTTACTATCCCCACCCCAATATATATCAATTAGTAGAAGGTGTTGAACACTAAATGGGTAACATTTACTATTCCTACTCCAATCTATATCAATTTGGGGAAGGTGCTGGACAATTCAACTGTAACATTTACTATTCTCAGTCCAATGTTTACTAATTTGGGGAAGAAGTGTTACACTAAAAGGGTGGCATTTACTATCCCCACTCCAATCTATACAAATTTAAGGAAGTTATTGGATACTAAAAGGGTGACATTTACTATTTCCATTCCATTCTATACCTGTCTGGGGACGGTTACACAGTACGGGTTGAAAATTACTATTTTCACTACAACCTAAAACATGTTATGCTAGTTGCTACACACTAAATATTTTATATACACAATCATTAATCCAAGGTCACACATATTTCATCTAAAAAAAATCTAACATTTACATAAATATGACAGTAACCAAAACTACAAACCTATATATTCATACTTGGATTATGTAATAGAAGTATGTGCACATCATTTGATTTAGAAGATGTGCCTTTGATATTCATATTTTATGCAGGATTTTATAATCTGCTTTATCTGGTTCAGAAGTCATTCAGCCTTTACCTATTTTTAGTGGTCTGGGGTACACATTATTTGCAGTTGTAGCGTGAGACACTGTAGTTGCAGCTTTCACTTCCTATATAAGTGCTATTAGAATATTTGGTAGAACCTTTAGCTTGTTAGTTATTGGAGAACACATACAGGGCTTTCTGGGTTGAATTAACTCTGACTTTGCACAATCAATAAGCTCATTAAGACGCTGCAACTTGTTGTCCTTTCCAGATATGTGTGTTGCTATATTCTGCAAGATATCGACTTGAAGATCTAATTTGTCAGATTGCAGGTTCAATGCCTTCACTGCTGCATCAAGAAAGTCAAAAACAGTCTTCCAGATTGTAGTGTTTGCAGTAGCTGCCATTTCCTGTGGGCTGGTAAAGTTATTTTTTCACGGGAAAGGACAAGTCATCTGCCAAGCTTGATTGCAGTACCCACTAGGCAGTGTGGGAGTGCCCATTTTTCACCCTCCTACTTGTAACAGTGATTGATCAGTAATAGCAAAAACTGTGGAGTTCCCTTCTAAACAAACCTCCTATCTCTGATGTTTAACCTGTGTATTTAGACTCCTCATGGGAGATACGTTAATTGTGTGCAAAGTAGACTGCTCATTGTGAATACTAATTTCCATTTCACCTTGTTGTTACTTCTGAGAACTGATATGCTCCTGGCGTTTATTAAAGAAATTGGAATGAGCATGCGTGAGGGAACTGGGAAACCCTCAGATTTTTAGCTGAAATTAGAGCTTGCAAGAAGTATTTATCTAATACAGTGGGAGTGTTCACTATTATACAAGTTTTGACTTGTGGAAGAGCCATCAAACAAGCCTTCAATTTTTCCCAAGGACGTTCTCTTCCTTCTATAATTAGCCGAGGCAGAATGGATTGCTCTAAAGCGGCCAAATCACATCTTCCAGGATATTCAGACTTCCCAGTCAATAGTCTATCAGTTAAATCCACTTAACTAGACCTTTCCGAATACGCTAATTCCCAACATATAAATGCTTAGGTCAGTGATTCTATTGGAAATTTCATGTCGAGTTGTAGGTTCTGTTAATCCTTTATACTCAACGCAAACGCCCAAACCACAAGCCACACAAGAGCCACCTTAGCTCTGAACGGCATCTCACAGGGGCTCCAAACCCAACCCTACCATCCTCCTTCCTCCTTCTAAACCTCACCCGCAAGCAGCATTAGCTTAACACCCCATTGCCCAGCTCCACATCACCACCACTACCCCCAGTGAGGCCCCTCCACATAAAAGAAAAAGACAAACGGCCTGATTACGAGTTTGGCAGTCCGTCCACTGTCATGGCGGTGGCAGCAGTTCGACTGCCATCGGTTTGCAGTCTGATCACTGTATTACTATGTTGGCAGTCCCATAGAGCAAAGACCGTTGCAGTCCTGCTGACACTGCCAGGCACTCCGGACCGGTGCGGTGACGAGGCATGACAAACAGGCCGATGGAGCCAGTGTTTCCGAAGGACACATTATGTTGTTGCACAACACCAATGTGACTGTGGCTCTCCAACCACCACATTCCAGCAAGCAGAAACGGAGACTATAAAGGGAGAAACTCATCAGCAGACAGAGTTACATGTCCTGTGCTGCCATGAAGCCCATCACACACACATCCCATGACTGCTGCTGTTCATCCAAGGTGCCAAAAATCCACGCTGCCATGGATGCAACCAATGGTAAGAGCACACACCTACCTGTGTCATGAAGCTCAACAACAGATCGTCAAGCCATCATCCACATGATATGGGGGTCACGCTGTGGGCACCAAGTACACCCATTGTGTCCATAGTCTGAGTCATTCACAAAGAATGACACCTTCACAGCCATTAAACGCCCTCCTTTGGGCAGGTCACTGACACTGCACCACCACTCTCCACAAAAACAGACGTCTGCCCCTCTCAGACACAGAGACAGTGAACTGTACAGAATATTGTGTCACACAACAGCAACACCACAGCAACATCACACATAATTCAAATGATAGCCACACATTGATCACATGCCATTGACTGTCGTCAGGTTGAAGATACATGTGTATGGATATGTCATTTAACATAAACACCACTCCCATGACACAGCCCTGCAATGGACCTAAACGTCGATGTGTTCTGCTTGTGTGTGTTGAGGTGCTTGGGACTGGTTGGGGAACAGGGGATTTGGCTTGGGAAGAGGGAGGTGGAGGGGTGAGGTGGAGGTGGAGATCTGCAGGCACCGCAACCACAAACACACCTACATGCAGCAGATCTACCATGCCTGCAGTTACCACCCCAACAGACAGTCACCCATCCACCATGGCATCTCCCAGCACCTCCACCCCCTCTCCTCCCAAGACAAAGAAAGACCCACACTCACCCACCAAACAGGCACCCAGTACCCGCAAGCATATCTCGCACCCACATGCACCCAAGGCATCCACCT
Source organism: Pleurodeles waltl (assembly GCF_031143425.1). Lineage (NCBI taxonomy): Eukaryota > Metazoa > Chordata > Amphibia > Caudata > Salamandridae > Pleurodeles > Pleurodeles waltl. The sequence continues at coordinate 169,320,962 of NC_090449.1, read as the reverse complement.
AAACACCTGAGACAACCACTCCCTCTCCCTCTAAACCCAAACCCTTTTGCCATGACCATCCTTGTGTGTCAAAGAAAGCTTTGCTCTTGGAGTTAAACCTTTTCCCTACTCCTCTCCCACCCCATGTGACCACAAAAAACTCTGTGTCCCTCCTCAAGTCCAGGGCTTCTACCTCCACCACCTCCCCTGCTGCCTGCAAGTACCCAGGCTCCTCCCTCTGCCAAGAAGTCTACCCCTCCCAAGAGTTCCCACACCTCCCTTAAGCCTCAACCTAAGCCTCCCTCCAAAACCCAAACCCAAAGATCCCCCTCCCAACACCAAGTCCAAATCCCCCCTCCGGCCCCCCACCCCTAATCCTTGAGGTGCCTGCCGCCCCTTGATGTCCCATCTGTGGAGGTTACATGGCAGTCAGGAGTCTAGATAGAGGCACATACAAGTGCATTATGTGCAAGTTGCACTTGTTGAATTTGGACAGGCCTATGGCCTTCATCTTTGTGTATATGTATGTATATATATATATATATGTATATATATATATATATATATATATGTGTGTATATTTATATATATATGTGTATATATATATATATATATATATATATGTGTATGTATATATATATATATATATATATATATATATATATATATATATATATATATATATATTTATATATCAGAGCCAACCTGAGTTTTGTGTGAGTGGTGGTTGTGCAACCAGTTGTGGCTGGGCAGCATGTGTGATTGTGTGCAGTGCATTTGTCCCACAGTGATGGGTGTGTTTTGTGTGATGAGCATGTATATATTGGGGACATGTTGTTGTGTTGGTATTGTGTGGTGTTTGCGTTGACATGTGTTATTTGCAGTGTTGTGTGCCTTTGTGTGGTTGTACTGTTTACATGAGTATGTGTGTAGATTGGTATATCAAATCTGTTGTGATGTGTGTTTCCAGGGTATGACGTATGCTGCATTGTTTGGATCTTTGATTGTGTTTGTTCGTTCTCTGGTGTTGGTATGTTTTGTTGTATGTATTATTTGTCAAGTGGTGGTGTGTATTGTGGGTGCTTGACGATGTTTTGGTGGTGTTGCGGTTGTGGTGCTGTTGAAGAGATGGTGCTGGACAGTTAAAGAATTACATTTACTATTTTCATTCCAAGCTATTGAAAGTTGGTGTAGGTCTTGGATACTAAAAGGCTGACATTTACTATTTCCACTCTAATATATAGCAATTTGGAGAAGGTGTTGGACACTAAAGTGATGACATTTACTATTCCTATTCCAATCTATACCAATTTGAGGTAGGTGTTCAATAATGAAAGTGGGGTTACTCCCACTCCAATCCATGGAAAGTTGGGGATGGTGTTGAACACTATACGAGCGATATTTACTATCCCCACCCCAATATATATCAATTAGTAGAAGGTGTTGAACACTAAATGGGTAACATTTACTATTCCTACTCCAATCTATATCAATTTGGGGAAGGTGCTGGACAATTCAACTGTAACATTTACTATTCTCAGTCCAATGTTTACTAATTTGGGGAAGAAGTGTTACACTAAAAGGGTGGCATTTACTATCCCCACTCCAATCTATACAAATTTAAGGAAGTTATTGGATACTAAAAGGGTGACATTTACTATTTCCATTCCATTCTATACCTGTCTGGGGACGGTTACACAGTACGGGTTGAAAATTACTATTTTCACTACAACCTAAAACATGTTATGCTAGTTGCTACACACTAAATATTTTATATACACAATCATTAATCCAAGGTCACACATATTTCATCTAAAAAAAATCTAACATTTACATAAATATGACAGTAACCAAAACTACAAACCTATATATTCATACTTGGATTAAGTAATAGAAGTATGTGCACATCATTTGATTTAGAAGATGTGCCTTTGATATTCATATTTTATGCAGGATTTTATAATCTGCTTTATCTGGTTCAGAAGTCATTCAGCCTTTACCTATTTTTAGTGGTCTGGGGTACACATTATTTGCAGTTGTAGCGTGAGACACTGTAGTTGCAGCTTTCACTTCCTATGCCAGTGCTATTAGAATATTTGGTAGAACCTTTAGCTTGTTAGTTATTGGAGAACACATACAGGGCTTTCTGGGTTGAATTAACTCTGACTTTGCACAATCAATAAGCTCATTAAGACGCTGCAACTTGTTGTCCTTTCCAGATATGTGTGTTGCTATATTCTGCAAGATATCGACTTGAAGATCTAATTTGTCAGATTGCAGGTTCAATGCCTTCACTGCTGCATCAAGAAAGTCAAAAACAGTCTTCCAGATTGTAGTGTTTGCAGTAGCTGCCATTTCCTGTGGGCTGGTAAAGTAATTTTTTCACGGGAAAGGACAAGTCATCTGCCAAGCTTGATTGCAGTACCCACTAGGCAGTGTGGGAGTGCCCATTTTTCATCCTCCTACTTGTAACAGTGATTGATCAGTAATAGCAAAAACTGTGGAGTTCCCTTCTAAACAAACCTCCTATCTCTGATGTTTAACCTGTGTATTTAGACTCCTCATGGGAGATACGTTAATTGTGTGCAAAGTAGACTGCTCATTGTGAATACTAATTTCCATTTCACCTTGTTGTTACTTCTGAGAACTGATATGCTCCTGGCGTTTATTAAAGAAATTGGAATGAGCATGCGTGAGGGAACTGGGAAACCCTCAGATTTTTAGCTGAAATTAGAGCTTGCAAGAAGTATTTATCTAATACAGTGGGAGTGTTCACTATTATACAAGTTTTGACTTGTGGAAGAGACATCAAACAAGCCTTCAATTTTTCCCAAGGACGTTCTCTTCCTTCTATAATTAGCCGAGGCAGAATGGATTGCTCTAAAGCGGCCAAATCACATCTTCCAGGATATTCAGACTTCCCAGTCAATAGTCTATCAGTTAAATCCACTTAACTAGACCTTTCCGAATACGCTAATTCCCAACATATAAATGCTTAGGTCAGTGATTCTATTGGAAATTTCATGTCGAGTTGTAGGTTCTGTTAATCCTTTATACTCAACGCAAACGCCCAAACCACAAGCCACACAAGAGCCACCTTAGCTCTGAACGGCATCTCACAGGGGCTCCAAACCCAACCCTACCATCCTCCTTCCTCCTTCTAAACCTCACCCGCAAGCAGCATTAGCTTAACACCCCATTGCCCAGCTCCACATCACCACCACTACCCCCAGTGAGGCCCCTCCACATAAAAGAAAAAGACAAACGGCCTGATTACGAGTTTGGCAGTCCGTGCACTGTCATGGCGGTGGCAGCAGTTCGACTGCCATCGGTTTGCAGTCTGATCACTGTATTACTATGTTGGCAGTCCCATAGAGCAAAGACCGTTGCAGTCCTGCTGACACTGCCAGGCACTCCGGACCGGTGCGGTGACGAGGCATGACAAACAGGCCGATGGAGCCAGTGTTTCCGAAGGACACATTATGTTGTTGCACAACACCAATGTGACTGTGGCTCTCCAACCACCACATTCCAGCAAGCAGAAACGGAGACTATAAAGGGAGAAACTCATCAGCAGACAGAGTTACATGTCCTGTGCTGCCATGAAGCCCATCACACACACATCCCATGACTGCTGCTGTTCATCCAAGGTGCCAAAAATCCACGCTGCCATGGATGCAACCAATGGTAAGAGCACACACCTACCTGTGTCATGAAGCTCAACAACAGATCGTCAAGCCATCATCCACATGATATGGGGGTCACGCTGTGGGCACCAAGTACACCCATTGTGTCCATAGTCTGAGTCATTCACAAAGAATGACACCTTCACAGCCATTAAACGCCCTCCTTTGGGCAGGTCACTGACACTGCACCACCACTCTCCACAAAAACAGACGTCTGCCCCTCTCAGACACAGAGACAGTGAACTGTACAGAATATTGTGTCACACAACAGCAACACCACAGCAACATCACACATAATTCAAATGATAGCCACACATTGATCACATGCCATTGACTGTCGTCAGGTTGAAGATACATGTGTATGGATATGTCATTTAACATAAACACCACTCCCATGACACAGCCCTGCAATGGACCTAAACGTCGATGTGTTCTGCTTGTGTGTGTTGAGGTGCTTGGGACTGGTTGGGGAACAGGGGATTTGGCTTGGGAAGAGGGAGGTGGAGGGGTGAGGAATGTGGGGTTATTGGCTGCAGTCTGTGAGGAGGCCAGACACTGAAAAGATCTCTGTAGGCCAGACATGGCACTATGAATGCCTTCCAGGAAAGCAGTGGTCAGCTGAAGTTGGCTGGCCAACCCCTGGATGGCATTCACAATGGCAGTCTACCACACAGAGATACACCTCAGGAAGTCAATAGCCTTCCCACTCATGGCAAGAAGGGTAACAGGGGCTGGGACTGAGGTGCCTGTGGCAAAGGAGATGCTCACCCTCTTGGGTGAGCGGGCACAGCCAACTGGATGGGGACGAAAAGGGTGGGTGGCGATAGAAATGGGGGTGGCAGAAAAAATGGTACAGGGGCTGATCCTGATGGGTTCACCAGCACCAGGGAATAGCCACTGGAGGTGGAGTCAGATGATGACGACGTTGATCCTATCTCCTCCGTGGCACTACCCTCACCCTCCGGTCCTCTGGGTCCTTCCATGGCTGTGGTGTCATGACTACAGGTACCATAGCCCAATGCTTCCCCACTTGGTTGTGCCCTATCTTCCCCACTTGCCTGGGCTGATGCTACAGCTACAAAGAGGAAAAGGGTCACCACATGTTCCTGATCACACTTGAACAACAGCTATGATTAGCAAACATTACCATGACATCAAGGAGGCCCCAGCAACAAACTATATCAAAGTGCCGTCCTACATGTACCATACCATATGCATGCATGCCATCTGAACTGTCAACAGTTGCACACAGGAAAAACAGGATCTCAGACAACTACGATTGCATGGCTGATGTTGTGTAATCACAGTAACCATTGAACAAGTAGGAGACCACATCACCTTCAATGGTTTGCCTCAAGGCCCATGCCTCAGTTAGCTGTTGTCATAAAATAGTAGGCCATTGCCAAGTTCATTCTAACAGATCCCACAAAAGGCATGCAGACATTTATTTGTCTCACACACACAATAACACAACAGTAAGAAACAATGCTCCCAGATCATGCTATGTTGCTGACAACAGAACAGTGGCCTGAAGAAGGTGGCAAGGAAATACTCACGTCACACTGAAAACGTATCAACAATGCACAGTTCACCATGTGTAATTTGGCTTAATGGAGTCATGGAGGTAGCACTTATGTTGCTCTGATATGCTACACATTGGCATGGAAATGCACACTGTAGACAAAACTTGCAAATTGTCAGGTAGATATGTCTCTAAAATCCACAATACAATGAATTAGAAGGCCCCAGGGAAATCACCACTAATGTCTGGCATCCCTTACAATGACATACTCTGAATGCATCGGTAGACACCATTAGTCATTTGTATGTTGGAGAGGCTCAGAGATTTGCAAGTGATTGTAGAAGATGTTGGCCAATGGGAAGCTACATCAATTTATCCTTTTTGGTCCTGCAAAAACAGATGTCAGTGGATGATTGGTTGAAGCAACCACATGTGATTCCAACATAACTGCAAGGCACCCCATGATGCATGCCAACAGTCAGGTAATGACCCTTCCTCACTACACATGCGCAGTGCACTTTTCCACATGATGCCACATTAATGGCATGAAAATTCACATTTTGTGTAAAAACTCTAGTCCTACCCGTCATGCCCCTCGGTACTGTACTTGTAAATGCGAAGTGACATGCTATGATGATTGAGGGCATGTGTAATCTAACAATCAATGGTGACACACTCCTGTCTGTGGCACTACATGAAATGCAGCCCCATTGCAAATGTCCTTTTCAAAACACAGGTTGGCATGCACATATATGTGAGGGAATACAGAAATCCTCCCATGAACATAGGTAGACCATGCATGAAACAGCAGTGTACACATTTGGCAAAAGAGAAAAGGGCACATGCTAACATGTAGGCAAAAGGAATGTTGGCAACAGTGAGGGCACACAAATCATGTCAATGGATATTCCCCACTTACCAAGGGAAAGTTTTGATCTGTATTTGCACCCAAAGAACAATGTATGCTGTGTCATGTGTGATGGCCACCTTCACATGACAGACAGTAGTGAGGCGCCAGCACTCTTCACACACAGAAGACAAGTGGCCTATGGTGGGCAGATGCCAATTTACTCATTTGGCCAGACACATGGCTGAGGAGAGTGATCCATTGCGTCTTTGTCTTTGGCCTGTCACACTGAGGAGTAGTGGTCTGTAGTGCAGAATGTACACCCACTACGACAACAAACAGTACTTGATTGATCAATTTACACAACAATGTGTTGTCCCTGGAGAGCAAATTTTTGTGGATTGTACCCAGTTGTGCTCTAGGTCCCTGGACCAATAAGCAAGGGACATCAGCATGCACCTCATTACATATCTACACAAACAGTTACTCATCTGCTGTGTCACACATGGGCCATCCTTAATCATCTGGGGGAGATATCAGAACCTAACACATCAACTGGCCAATGTGTCAGGCAGGACTATGCCCTATACTCACCCCCGTATGTCTGCTGTGCTTCCCTCAAACGCCCATCAAGGTCTGGGTACGCAACTGCCAGGATGCAGAACATTAGGGGGTTATTGTCCTACGTGTTCCCTGCTCACCTTTGGAGAACATCCCTAGCTGGACCTCCGCAATCTTCCGGCCCAGCATGTCAGGTCCTTTCACCTCTTGCAACAGTGGGATCTCTGCCAGCTGTGGACACCCAGGGTCTGCACCTTCCGGGTGATGCTCTCTAAATCTCCTTCTTCTGATGGGCTTTTGCCTGTATGTATGCAAGAGACAAACCAAGTGAATTACAATCACAAGTTTTAGCCCAAATGGTTGTATCAAATAAATCAGAAACTCAACGCAAAAAATGGTCAATTTGTCTGCACACCACAAGTGTAAAGCACACATGCCAATAAGTACAAAGGCATGACTAAACATTTTGTGTCCATCTGCAGACTAACTCACTATGCTGCTCATGGCCTACAGTGACTAAGCAAGCCTACTCACATTAGGTAGCCCATGCCCCAGCAACATGTACTATGATGTGAGCGACAGTGAAAAACTACTCACCAATGTGGCTTCTAAGGGTAAACTCCTTAGCCCTGACTGGACCAACACATTTACACTGTGCAAGCTGGACTCATTGCATACAGTCCCTACAGGCAGCTTCCATAGTACAGACTTCATTCTTACACTTGAGTGACAATGAAGGGACTGGCATGGTGGGTACAGTCAGTGTCTTCCCTGTGCATGTGTCGACGTGTGGCCTACTAAATGCAGACTCATGCCACTTCAGGGTTGGTTTCTGTGGTATATACCTGTACCAAAGAACACCCCTTTGGACATATGTGTTTAAACTACAGAGATGGCATCCAACCTACAAAGGTATGCATTGTACAATTTCTGCTATGCAACCAAGATACTGAGTCACATGTCATGGCCTCCCAGGAATCTACACACTGCCTGCACTGTTGATCTGTCATTTGTGCAATAAGCCTGTGCAGGCCAAATATGACTTCTGCCAAGGTGACAACGGAGCTGTGGGAGTAAGGGACCTGTTATGAGTCTAAGACACACATTTCCAATGAACGAAAAAGTCACTTATGGCTAGTTCTGGGATTTACCTCAATACCCACTCCTAATCTAGCCAATGGTCTGAGGCATTCAAGGCAGGTATTACAGCTAGAGCCTCATATTGCCACATGCCAGGGTCCACTGATCTGCAGGGAGTTTCTGCACAGTGCCACAATTTCATAGCTACAGTGACTCTCCCATAGCCTGGACTATGGGGCTCATTTCGACCCTGGCGGACGGCGGTGAAGCGGCGGTATGACCGCCAACAGGCTGGCAGTCTAAAAAATGAGATTTTGGCCATGACGGTTACCGCCATGGCCAACCGCCGCTTCACCGTTCTGCCCGCCAGGGCGGAGATGACCGCCGGTCTGGAGACCTGGGTCTCCAGCCCGGCGGTCGTCACTATACCGCTGGCGGTATCACAACCCGCCTGACCCGGCTTACCGCCATGGATTTCATGCAGTTTGGGACCGCCATGAAATCCATGGTGGTAAGCTCTATCAGTGCCAGGGAATCCCTTCCCTGGCTTTGATAGGGGTCTCCCCCAACCCCCCACCCCCACCCCAACTCCCTCCCCTACCCCCCCACCACCCCTGCCACCCCCCAAAGGTGGCAGGACCCCCCTCCCCACCCCGATCTCCAACATTTCTACACACATACACGCATGCAGGCATTCACGCACTCATTCACATACACACAACAACCCCGCATTCATGCACGCACTCACACGCCCCCTCAACATACACACACGCACACCCCCATGCACGCACACTAAACACAACACCCCCCCACCCCCCTTCCCTAACGGACGATCACCTTGCCTGTTCCGGTATGTACCGCTAATGGTTCGTGATTCGCTGGGTGGTGTTCTGTTGGCGTGGCGGTGGAAGTGGAGCTACCTCCACTTCCCCGCCTGCCGCCAGTATGGCTGTTGGCGGCTCTCCGTCCGTAACAGGACGGAGCGCTGCCAACGGTCATAATGGCCCGTGCGGAAGACCGCCAGCACTGGCGGTCTTCCGAACGGCGGTCCCTGGGCGGTCTTCGGAAAAGACCGCCGAGGTCGTAATGACCACCTATGTCCCATAATGGCAGATACATTTGACAGGCCCTGGTCTCTGCAGGCTGACACTCACATTTCCATCCCTTCCATGCATGACAGTACATCATGTGGCCATCAGCAACATGGCTTCTGTGGCAACCTGAAGGGCACAGTGGATCATGATATGCCTTCTAGACAACAGTTTGGCAAGGCCAGATATGGGGTGAATGATCTGTGGTACAATACACTTTGCTTACAAGATCCTCAAATGAATCAGACAATATGCATACAAGCTCATACTGTCATGAACATACATTTTGTCTAACATTTACCACCATCATAAACAAAGCAATGACATTGGATGGCAGTAAAATATCCTTGCCCAGTTATGTGCAACCAACACAAGGTGGATCTGGGACCCCCAAAACCTCACACCACACAATGTGAATGAGCACCACACATAGGCCCTCATTATGACATTGGCGGTAAATGCTGCTTACCGCCGTGCTGACGGCCGCCAACTTACCGCCGCTCTGGCGAATATCTGTCCACCATATTATAACACACACACCAATCTGACAGAATACAGCCACATACACAAATCCACCAGACCAAAGGTCAGTGATAACCTGCCGGTCCCAAAACCCACACTGTTACGCCAACAGAACAATGCCCATCATATTATGACCCACGAATCACCAAGGGGGACATTCAATGGCGGTAAACCATTGGCGGTACATACCGCCGAACTCACAATGGACACCCACATACAAAACAACACTACATTGGCCAATTCAAACAACACACACATGACACCCATACACACACCACACCCACACCACTATAAAACACCCACCCACATTACCCACAACCCCTTACAAATACAAATCATTTCCACCAGGCAGACACCAAGACCACTGCCACAACTAGACACACACACCACTCACACCCATACACCCCTCACTCATTCCGCATCACACACCCTAAAACATTACCCAATACACTCTCACCAACACAAATCACATAACACCCATGGCACCACAAAGGCACCCACATTTCACTGAAGAGGAGTTGAGGGTCATGGTGGAAGAAATCGTCAGGGTAGAGCCACAGCTATTTGGAGCACAGGTGCAGCAGATATCATTAGCAATGAAGATGGAGCTATGGCAGAGAATCGTGGACAGGGTCAACGCCGTGGGACAGCACCCAAGAACAAGGGATGACATCAGGCAGAGGTGGAACAACCTACGGGGAAGGTATGATCCATAGCAGCAAGACACCAGCTTGCGATCCAGAGGACTGGCGGTGGACCCCCACCTCCTCCTCCACAACTCACAGCATGGGAGGAGCAGGTACTGGCAATACTGCATCCTGAGGGCCTGGCCGGAGTTGGAGGAGGACTGGACACTGGTAAGTCAACTTTTAACAATTATCACCCCCATACCTGCATGCCATCACACATCCACACCCTCACTCCCATCACTCAACTCCATCCCAAACACTCCACCATCACATCACACTAATCCCAATACCAAGTCCTGCATGCTGTACCAATGCATGGACGCCCCTCCATGCCCTGCATGGACACTCATCACCAAAACATGCACAGCATAGGGAAACTAACATAACCACTATACACCAACATACACAAGCAAAAGCTGGCAGGGGAACAACAACCATAGAGGGGAATCTGCAGCAGTACAAATGTCAGACACCTGACCTGAAGCATAATACATCATTTACATCCCCACAGGTACCCAGCCAATGTCACTGGAGAGGAGGTGCCACCACTATCCAGTCCCCTAATAGAAGAGGCTCACAGTGATGACAGTAACTCTGGACTTCAGGATCTGGATGATCTATCTGGCCCATCAGGGACCATTGGACAGTCGGTTACCCAAGCACAGCCACAGACCACCATAGAGCCTCCCCCATCAGGAACCAACACCGCAGCACCCATCCAGCGTACCCACACCTCTGTCCCCAGGACACTTCAATCAGCAGGGTGCCCACCTGTACAGGGACCCCAAGCCACACCTTGCACACAAGACAATCAGGGACCTGGGGTCAGTGGCCGTGGGCACACCGTTTAGGGGACAGAGGCACAGGCCAACAGGGACACTGGGAGGACTGCTGTGCACCAGGGGGAGGACAGGACCAGGGAACCGACTCTCCAGGAGGCACTCTCTGAGATCCTGGGAGCCTACCAACATTCCCAGGACCCTACGTGCCAGATCCTTGACAACGTGCAGGAGAACAGGCGGCTGCAGGAGGGACAGTATCAGGAGATCAGGGAGGACTTGAAGGCCATCAACAACACCCTGATCTCCATAGCAGGGGTGCTGGCAGACATGGCCAACATTATGAGGGAGGCAGTGTCTCACCAGTGGGCCCCTACCACTAGCCAGTCATCTGAACAGCCCTCCACTTCCAATGCTGCTAGTGGCCAGGAGGCCCGCCACATGACCAACAGGCCGCCAGCACCCTTCCTCCTGCAGAAGGTTAACCACACCGCAAAAGTTCCCTGTGAACCAGACAGAAGCCACTTGCCAAGACCACTGCCAGGAAAAAAGACTCTCCTGATTGTCCCCCTTGTGTCCCACTCAGTTACCTTGTCCACCTTAAACAATTGCTCCCCTTCCGATGTCCCCATGGACAATGCACCTGTGCTACAAACCGACTGGAACAATACCCTGGACTTTCCTCCATCATGACCTCATCACACTGCACTTTCCCCTCTAGACTTTAGCACTACAATAAACACCCTTGGATAAAAATCGACAACTAGTAATTCATGTATTGCAAATTTCTATTGATTGAAACAGCTACAACCATTGCAAACAAACTTTATATAGAATGAGCATAGAAATAATGACCAGTAGCTGGCTGTTCTGATCACAACAGGACAATGTGTCATATCACCAACATCTGCAAAATTAATATCCAGAGGTAACTATAAGTAAGGCAATGCCACACAGAATGCACCAATATTATAGAAATGTTAAGTTGCACTGTCTTACCTGTGTGTCATTTGAAGTACTGACGTATCACCAATGTTCTGTTTGTCCACATCCTCATCCTCTGCCTCCTCATCCTCACTGTCCTCAGGGTCCACTGCTGCCACAGGGGCATCTCCAGTCTCCTCCTCCTGCAGAAAAGGGACTTGCCGTCTGAGGGCCAGGTTGGTCAACATGCAGCATGCCACTACTATCTGGCAGACCTTCTTATGTGAGTAGAACAGTGATCCACCTGTCAGATGGAGGCACCTGAAACTGGACTTCAGGAGGCCAAAGGTCCTTTCTATGATCCTTCTGGTTCACCCATGTGCCTCATTATAATTCTTCTGCCCTTGTCCTGGCATTCCTCACAGGGGGTCACCAGCCATGACAGGTTTGGGTAACCAAAGTCACCGGCAAAACCTGAGGGACAACATTTAGTCTCACACTATCCTATATGGCCAACACCATAGGCATACACCAAGATATACTGGATGGGAACCAGGGCTCACCTATCAGCCACACCCTGTGCCTCTGTAGTTGGGCCATCACATTTGGGATGCTGCTATTCCTCAAGACAAAGGCATCATGCACCGACCCAGCATACTTAGTATTGATGTGGGAGATGTACTGGTCTGCCAAGCACACCATCTGCACATTCATGGAGTGGAAACAAATGCAATATATGTTCCTTCAATTGCACCAACTATGTTGGGGACATGTCCCATTGCATAGAATCCAGCCTTCACAGTGGCCAAATCCTCAACCTGGAGGAATGCAATGTAGCTGCACATGTGTTCAATCGGGGCAGACAACACTCTGGTGAGCACGTTTGAGAATATTGGCTGTGACATTCCTGCGGCCAAGCTAAATGTCACTTGGAAAGAACCAGTTGCCAAGAAATGGAGAACTGATAGCACTTGCACAAGATGGGGAATCCCAGTGGGGTGGCGGATAGCAGATATCAGGTCAGGCTCCAATTGGGCACACAGCTCTGTGATTGTGGCCCTGTCCAGTCTATAGGTAAGTATTATGTGCCTGTCCTCCAGTGTAGCCCAGTCCACCAGGGGTTCTGTACACATTGGTATGTCTCCATCTCCTATTCATCCGCAGCGGTAGGTATCTAAGGGACACAAAAGTGAGTAGGCTGTCCCAAACTGAACAATGGAGCCACAACAGCATTCCACAAACTGCAAATATGTAATGGGACAGTGTAATTAGTGAAGTGTGTGCCTATTGATCTTGTGATGCAGCAATAATGGATAGGCCTGTCCACCCCCCCTGAAATGGCGACAGACTGTCCTGTTTATAGGGACAGGTGAAGAGAGGTAATGCCGCTGACGCTGTGCGCCGTGGCGGTGGTGAACCGCCGTGCAATTCCTCATTGGTTAATATTGGGCCCTATGGGGTACAGTGGCCAATGGTGATCTATGCCAGCGGTGACGGTATGCCCCCACCGCAGACGTGACCACCATTTGTTATCTGTTTCCTCACTTGTTTCCTGACCTTCCATAGGAGAGGACCTACACTGCATGTGCTGCTGTGACCTGTGTCTGAAACCTACCATGTCCCGTGTGACTGGGGAAAGGGCCCCAGCCGTCACTTCTGAGGAGTTGGAGCGACTAGTGGATGGGGTCCTACCCTAGTACGGACTGCTGTATGGGCCTCCAGACCAACAGGTGAGTACACCTTGTGCACAATGCATTTGCCATAAATGCTTGGAGTTGTGTGTGAAGGCCTCATGTAAGGGGGGTGGGTGGATGTCCTCTTGGCTGTGTACATGTTGTGGGCTGGGCTATGTGTGTGCCATTGGTGATGGAAACGGGTATGGTGGGCCATTTGTGTGTCAGGCTGGACTTTCTGTCTAATGTTGTTCTCCTGTCTGTATTGCCTCTGAAGGTCAGCGCCCATCAAAAGAAGGGAATATCACATGCCATCGCCAGGGACATGTGGACCCTGGGGATCTATGGCAGGTGTAGCACTGACTGTCAGAAACGGTGGGAGGACCTGAGACGCTTGGCACAGACGACGTGGAGGCTCCACTGGGAATGGCCTCCCAACGAGGAAGGGTGCTCGTGGGACCCTGACCCCCCCCCCGATGGCCCGCATACTGGTGGTGGCCTACCTGGAGCTGGATGGGCACTTGACGGCATCGCAGCAGCCACAAGGGGGTGAGTACAGTAGCTATCATTACAATTTACGGCTGGTGGGGTGGTATCTGGGTGGTGGTTGTGTGTCCTTGGGTACCGCTAGGCCAGGCCAGACATAGCAGCATAGGTCCTCTGGTGGCTAAGGGTTTGAAGGGGAACTAATGCTTACCTAGCCTGTTAGAATTCACTCCAGGGCAGGGCTGCGTGTGTCAAAGGTGTGCTGCAGTAGGCGGTGTGAGCCCCTCCTTAGTGACTAGCCCTTTCAATGGTAGTGGAATGCATAGTTCGTAGGCCTGTTCCCTTTGTGTGAGGGTGCTGTGTACGCCAACTGAGGTGTTTGTGCAGTCATTGACCGAGTGTATCCTTTGTCTCTCTCCCTCTTTCCTTGTTTTTTCATCCTATCCTTATGTGCATTAGCATCATCTCGTGGAGGAGAAGAGGCACCGGCGACAGAGACCCAGGAGGCAGAATCCACTGACGCTGAGGGCACCAGTGGGACGGAGGGCGAGGGGAGCACCACAGCAGAGACTGGAGGGGACGATACAGACTCAGATACCTCCCCCGATGGGAGCTCCCCGCTGGTGGTGGACACCTCTGTGACCACCCCAGCTGCAGGTACAGCCGCCACCCCCTGTACCAGCACCGCCCTCCCAGTAGCCCCTCAGCGAGTTGCCCATGCCCGCTTACCCAGGAGGGTGGGCATTTTCTTCGCCCCAGGCACACCAGGCCCTGCCCCAGTGAGCCCTGCTGCCCTGAGTGAGGAGGCTGTTGACCTCCTGAGATCCATCTCTGTAGGGAAAAAAAACATTGTGAATGCCATCCAGGGGCTGGCAGCCCAGATGCAGCAATCTAATGCATTCCTGGAGGGCATTCACAGTGGATTGGCAGCCATTGTCCCTGTTTCAACCATCCCCCATCCAACCTCCACTTCCCAGTCCCATTCTCTTCAACCCCAACCCATCCCAAGCACACAGGCAGATGAGCAAGCACACAAGACAACACCCAAGAGTGTCACATTCAAACACATGCACCACATTTCATCCCACAGGCACTCACACAAACACCATTCAGTTGTAGACACAACAACATCCACTATCTCCACTGTCTCCCCCTCCAGCTCCACCTCCACCTCCCACCCAGTTCCGTCTGCACTCACACCTGCATGCACTACATCAATATCCAGTACCAGCATCATCACCATACCAAGCAGAACACACACTGCACTGGCAGACACCTCCACAACATCCATGCATGCATCCCCTGTGTCCTCTCCCACAGTGTCTGTCCTCCCTTACTAAAGTACACGAACCCAAGCACTGAGACACCCAACAGCCATCCACCTCACAACAGCATACATCTCATGCACCTGCACCCAAATCCAGTAGACAAACACCTCCAACAACCACTCCCTCATCCTCCACTCCCATTTCTCCTCCCTCTTCCTGTCCCCAACATCCCTAAAAAGCTTTTCCTTTCCACTATTGACCTCTTCCCTACCCCTCCCCCTCCCCCTCATCCCGCATGTATGGGCAGGATAGCAAGGACTCGGCCAAGCACCTCAGCCAACCCGTCCACGGGCCCAGTGGTTGCACCACCTACTCGCGGTAGAAAGGATTCGGGGCCAACAATACTAAAGGGAAAGAAGCATGAGGCAGCTTCTAAAAAAGGGAAGGAGCCTGAAGCAGCTGCTAAGAAGGGGAAGGAGCCTGCAGCTGCTGGAGAAGGAGCCTGCACCAACAGGCAGAGGGTGGAAGAGCCCATCCACCTGTGCCAAAAAGGGTAGGGGATCCCCAACCCATGAGCAGGAGGAGAGGAGGCACTCTACGCCAGCAGAAGCCAGCCAAACACCACCACCACCACCAGCTGTCACAGGGCCCCCACCGCCAGCCGTGGTTGTGCAGTCATCAGAGGGTGCAGGGGCTGAGTAGGAGCCTCCCCCAACCACAACCACAGTACAGCCATTGGAGGGTCAAGGCTGAGCAGGAGCCTCCCACAACCACCACCACAGTGCAGCCATCGGAGGGTGCAGGGGCTGAGCAGGAGCCTCCCACAACAACTACCACAGTGCAGCCATCACCGCCGGCACACGCCATCTAGTCCAGCCTCCATGGGCTGCTGTGCAGCCTGCTCCCACCAGAACCAGTGGGTAAGACACCGACTCGAGAGACTGTGGCCTTGCACTCCCCAGGACAAAGCACAGGGCATGTTGCCCCTTCAAGAACCAGTGGAGAAGACACCTACTCCAGAGACTGTGGCCTTGCACTCCCCAGGACAAATCACAGGGCATGATGCCCCCTCCAGAACCAGTGGGGAAGACACTCACTCGAGAGACTGTGGCCTTGCACTCCCCAGGACAAACACAGGGCATGTTGCCCCCTCCAGAACCAGTGGGGAAGACACCCACTCCAGAGACTGGGATGTCCCTGCAGTGTTCTATCCGGATTGGTGCAGGATTCGAGTGGGGCCTTGGACTGTGCCCTGTGGCCATGTGGGCCCTTTCCACTGTGAACTGGGCAGTGTCCCTTTGTTATATATGTGTAAAGATCTGTATCATAGCCAAATCAGAATTATCATTTTATTGTTGGACTGATTACATTCATTGTCGTAAATTTCTGTTGTGCTTGCACTATTCTGCAGAATTTCGTGGTTAGATTGTTTTTGTAATGCAGCTGGTTGTGTGTGTGTCGTGTGCATGTCGGGTGTGTGTCTTGTGCGTGTGTGGGTCACTCTCTTTTTCCTCCCCCCTCCCTTGTGTGCTAGGCATCTGTACTCACCGACGTCGTATTTGCCGGCGTTGGTGTTCCAGGTGGAGCATAACGTAGAAGATCATCCGGAAGACTTGCAGTTCGGGTTTTATGGTTGCATGGTTCTTCCCTGTGTCTCCAATGGTGAGTTCTTTCACTTCTGTGATGTGTTTACGCCAGGCTTGTGATGGCGTTGGTACCGCCCCAGAAAAGGTGGCGGATTGTAGTGTCATAATATGGTGGTCGGAACTCTGTCTTCTGCCTGGCTGTGGTCGGCTACCGCCATGTGACTGTTGTTTCCTCCCTGGCAGTCGGTGTGGTATATTGGCTGTCTATGGGAGATAACACCGCCACTGCCATAATTTGGCAGTATTACCGCCACTTTATCACCAACCGCCAGGGTCATAATGAGGGCCATAGTACTGGTCACCCATACCTGCATCATGTACATCCCATTGATACCACACAGACTGCAACAATAGGCACACTGGCAGTATGACTGGCACACAGGGGCACATTGCAGCCTTTTAGGAGGAAAAGGGTGGGGTGGAACAGTCAATTATGCTGATGAGGTACGTACCTGCTTCTCTGGTGATCAATAGAGCTGTCCAATCAGGGAAAGGACCTTACTCACAAGCCTCTCCAGCTGCTCTGGAGAGAAGACAGATGCCCTTTCACCTGCTGGACGTGGCATGATTGCTCCCAGAGGTGGCACACAGCAGCTGAGGTGGTGGAAGTGTTGCTGAGAGCAGTGTCAGGAGTCAAGTGACTGATTTTGCACAAGGTGGGGTACATGCGCCGTGTACATGGTCATCACCGCCAATAGACATAGCCATTGGACCATGTCCACCACAGGTAACAATGTAAGCCTATGGCTGTGTCCACTGTGGTTGGAACCACCTACCACATGGATGACTTCCACCAGTGGACGCAGGCGGTTCCTGATGTCCAGTGGAGTAGGGCAGACATCCGCCATTTTGGTGGCTTGACATGCTGTATATAGCCCTGAAAAATGCATCACAGAAACAATATGAGTTTCATGTTATCAGAAACATCCTAAATCTGTCTTGCTGTGTAGGTCCGACTACACAACCACCAGTGTAGTGTGTTGCAGGGCACAGATGGCAGATGACAGCGGTGCATGATCCACAATCACCGACGGTATTTTTTTGGGTCGGGAAGTACAGTCACATTTCAGAGGTATGTGTCACTTGAATCCATATTGTGGACACATGCATTGACAACCTTGTGTAGTTTCAGATCCCGGGGAGGTGAGCATTGTGAACAGAGCGGGAGTGTTGCTTTGAGGAAAGTGTGTCTACACGCACACACCCCTCCCGGAAGAGCTATGATATGAGAATCCAAATACTACAGAGTATCAATGACGTTCACCATAAACAATAGGTATCATCTTATGACACCACATTAGTAAGGTGAATTGCACCATATCACAGAGCATGTATTATTTATGACTTCATTAGAGGTAGTCAAACAAGGAGTGGCACCAGGGAGCCCACCTTGGTCCTGAAGAGGAGCTTAGGGGTAAGGTTCCGAAACATGTAGACTAGCAAGTCAGGTACATTACATCCCCCACTCTTGCAGCCCTTTTTAATCATACCGCCTCCAAGAGATCTATTAAATCATTGTAATTACTATGAGTCAGGTATTTTTATCTCACCTAAGACCTCGCCACTCCTATCCCTCTTGTGATTCACATTGAAGAGATTACATCAGTGCTCCCACGTATCCCGTAGGTCGTAGCAATCAATCAATCACTCAATCAAAAAGGGTCTCAAGGCGCTGGGGGGGAACCAAGGGGGAGGGCAGGGAGGGTAACTGATCGAACAACCATGTCTTGAGGTTCTTTCTGAAGAGCAGGAGGTCTTTGGTTTTACGAAGGTTGGTGGGGAGGGAGTTCCAGGTTTTGGGGGCGAGGTAGGAGAAGGACCTGCCTCCTGTGGTGGTGCGTTGGATGCAGGGGACTGTGGCTAGGGCGAGGTCGGCTGATTGGAGGTTGCGTGTGGGAGTGTGGAAGTTCACTCTTTCGTTGAGGTAGGTTGGGCCGGTGTTGTGGAGGGATTTGTGTGCGTGGATGAGGATCTTGAATGTGCTTCTCTTGTCTATGGGGAGCCAGTGAAGGGATTTGAGGTGTGGTGAGATTCGTTCGTGGCGGGGGAGGCCAAGGACGAGGCGTGCAGCTGTGTTCTGGATTCTCTGGAGTTTGCGTTTGAGTTTGAGTGTGGTGCCGGCGTAGAGGGCATTACCGTAGTCCTGTCTGCTGATGATGAGTGCGTGGGTGACTGTCTTCCTGGTTTCTGGGGGAATCCATTTGAAGGATTTTTTTAGAGTGCGGAGTGTGTAGAAGCAGTAGGAGGTTAGAGCATTGATTTGCTGTGTCATGGAGAGGGAGGGGTCCAGGATGATGCCGAGGTTCCGTGCGAGGTTTGCGGGGGTGGGTGCAGGGCCTAGGGCAGTGGGCCACCAGGAGTCGTCCCATGTGGTTTTGGTGGGGCTTGAGGTGGTTAGTGGTCATCTAGTTGGCGGTATTGAGGAGAGCAGCGTGTAGGTTGGTTTTGGTGGTGGTAGGGTTACGGGTGAGGGAGAGGATGAGTTGAGTGTCATCTACATAGGAGAGGATAGTGATTCTGTCTGCTCGGACGATGTTGGCTAGAGGGATCATGTAGATGTTGAAGAGTGTGGGCCTGAGGGAGGACCCTTGGGGGACTCTGCAGGTGATCTTGATAGTGTTGGAGTGGAAGGGTGGTATGCGGACTCTCTGGGTCCGGTCGGTGAGGAAGGAGGTGAGCCAGTCTAAGGCTTTGTGGCGAATTCCTATGTTGTGGAGGCGTGTGCGGAGTGTGTGGTGGCAGACGGTGTCAAAGGCTGCTGAGAGGTCTAGGAGGATGAGTGCGACGGTCTCGCCTTTGTCGACTTTTGTCCTGATGTCGTCAGTGCATGCGATGAGGGCGGTTTCCGTGCTGTGGTTCTTGTGGAACCTAGATTGTGAGGAGTCAAGAGTGTTGTTTGCTTAGAGGAAGTGGGATGGGCGGGCATTGACTAATTTCTCTGCAACCTTGGCGGGGAAAGGGAGGAAGGAGATGGGACGGTAGTTGGAGGGGATCTCCGGGTCGGCTTCTTTTTTTTAGGAGAGCAGTGATTTCCGCGTGCTTCCAGGGGTCTGGGTAGGTGTCGGAGTCGAAAGAGGAGTTGATTATGTTGTAGAGTAT
This sequence comes from Pleurodeles waltl, assembly GCF_031143425.1. Taxonomy (NCBI): domain Eukaryota; kingdom Metazoa; phylum Chordata; class Amphibia; order Caudata; family Salamandridae; genus Pleurodeles; species Pleurodeles waltl. Next base: position 169,301,110 of record NC_090449.1, on the reverse strand, counting down.
GGGGGCGATGGTTGGGCTGACTTTGTTGTAGATGCGATGTGGGCAGGGGTCGGAGGGGGATCCGGAGTGGATGGAGTTCATGTTTTTTTTGGTTTCTTCGTGTGTGGTGGGGGTCCAGGTGGAGAGTGTGGTGGGGGGTCAAGAGTGGGGGTTGGGTTGGGTGAGTGAGGGGTGTGTGTGGTATGAAGCTGTTGTGGATGTCCAGGATTTTGTGGAGGAAGTGGTTGGAAAGGGTGTCACATAGGGGCTGTGTGTGTGCGGGGTCTATGTTGCTGGCTTTGGGTTTGGCAAGTTCATTAATGATGGTGAAGAGTTCTTTGCTGTTTTGAGAGTTGATGTCTAGGAGTGTCTTGTAGTGATCTCTTTTGGCGGTGCGTATGAGTTGGTGATGGGTGCGAAAGGTGGTTTTGAGGGAGAAGTTGGTTGTGGAAGGTTTTAAGTGCCAAATTTTTTCAGCTTGGCGGCATTTGCGCTTGGAGTCTTGAAGTTCAGGGGTGAACCATGGGGCGTTCTTGATGTTGCGGGTGGCGATGTGTTTTCTGAGGGGGCTAGTGTGTCTGCGCAGGTGGTGATCCATTTGGAGAGGTTGTGTGCTCCTGTGTTGGGGTCGTTGACGGGGGGAGTTGTGGGCCAGTTGGGAGTTTAGTCGTTCTGTGGTGATTTTGTCCCACATGCGTAGGGTGTGGTGTGTTGATGGTAGTGTGTGGGGGGTTTGGTGAAGGAGAAGTGGACGCAGTGGTGGTCAGTCCAGAGGAGTTCAGTGGTGTGGGTGTAGGCTATGTGTTGGCTTGCGGTTAAAATTGCATCAAGCGTGTGTCCTGCTGAGTGGGTGGGTGCGGTGACCAGTTGTTTGAGTCCGAGGTTGGTGAGGTTGTCTATGAGGGAGGTAGAGTTGTGGTCTTGTAGGTTTTCTAAGTGAAAGTTGAAATCACCGAGGAGGATGTAGTCTGTGGAGGGGAGGGCGTGCGAGCTGATGCTGTCGGCGATGGTGTCGCAGAAGGTGGTGCATGGTCCTGGTGGTCTGTAGATTAGTGTTGTTAATGTGGATTAGGAAGTGCCTGTGTTCTGTGTTGTCGATAGTGTCTTGGGAGCTGGTGGTGACTTTGATGGTGTCTCTGTGTAGGATGGCGATGCCACCACCTGACCTGTTGAGGCGGTCTTTGCTTTGGAGTTTGTATCCCTTGGGGGTGGGGATGGCTATGTCGGGTTCTGAGGAGGGGTTGGTCCAGGTTTCTGTGAGGAAGGCGATGTCAGGTGAGTGTGATGTGATGAGGTCCCAGAGTTCTATGGCATGTTTGTGAAGGGAGCGGGTGTTGAGGAGCAGGCAGTTGAGGTGGTTGTGGTGGGTGGCATTGGTGTGGTGCGTGAGGGTGTTGTTGCGGGGTGTGTTCTGGTTGTGGGCTGGTGTGCAGCGGGGTTGGTTGGTGGGGCAGAACGGGTGAGTCTTGCGTTGGGGGTGTTGTATTTGTTGAAGGTGGGGTCGCTATGGTTGGTGTGTGGTGTGAGGGATGAGGAGCAGGACAAATGACAGGTGTGGCAGGTGAAGGGGCCATGAGTTTATGTGGGGCTAGATGGGGTGCACGTGGGGCGGGGGCCTGGGTTGAGAGAGTGGAGGGTGAGGGGGGAGTAGGTGTGTCTGAGAGGGCCAGGGGGACTGGCGCTGGGTGCGGTTTTGGGGCGGACGGGTGCCGACGGGCTTGTCTTTGGCGCTCCTTCGGCGCGCCAGTGGCGCGCCCGCACTGCGGCTGCCATAAGAGGAGGGGAGGGTGGGAGTGGCAGCTGGGAGGAGAGAGGGCTTGACGAATGAGAGGGCTAGGGGGGTGGGGCCGCAGGGGACGCAGAGGCAGGAAAAAAGGCAAGAGGCAAACAAGGACGGTGAGGAGGAGGAGGGAGGCGGGAGGGGCCGCAGGGGACCAGTGGTGGGAAAAAAGGCAAAAGGCAACAAGGACGGTGAGGAGGAGGAGGGGGAGGCGGGAGGGGCCGCAGGGGACGCAGTGGCGGGGAAAAAAGGCAAAAGGCAAACAAGGACGGTGAGGAGGAGGAGGGGGGAGGTGGGTGGGGCCGCAGGGGACGCAGCGGCGGGAAAAAAGGCAAAAGGCAAACATGGACGGTGAGGAGGAGGAGGGGGGAGGCGGGAGGGGCCCCAGCGGCAGGGAAAAAGGCAAAAGGCAAACAAGGACGGTGAGGAGGAAGAGGCGGGAGGCTGGAGGGGCCGCAGGGGACGCAGCGGCGGGGAAAAAAGGAGAGATAAAACGGAGTGGAGGTGGCGTGGATGGCGGGGCTGCAGGGGATGCAGCGGCGGGAAAAAAGGCAAAATGCAAACATGGACGGTGAGGAGGTGGAGGGGGGAGGCGGGAGGGGCCGCAGGGGACGCAGCGGCAGGGAAAAAGGCAAAAGGCAAACAAGGACGGTGAGGAGGAGGAGGCGGGAGGCGGGAGGGGCATCAGGGGACGCAGCGGTGGGGAAAAAAGGAGAGATAAAACGGAGTGGAGGTTGCGCGGATGGCGGAGCGGGGAGAAACCTGCCTGCAGAAGCAGGGTCAAAGGTTGCCTTCCATAGTGGAAGGGGAAGAAACCCAATGATGAAGCATGCCACCAAGGGGTAACCCTGGTGGGTGAGGGTTTCTCTAACAGGAAAAACCTTTTTCCTATCCATACTGTGGCAGTTCTTTAAGCTAGGCCTCTTTTGTAATGTTAGATAGGCGATAAGGAGGACAGACCTAGCCCCAAAACGTCCTTCGCCCTCTTTGTTTGTGTAAACCTTGTGCAGTTGCCAGCTGTGATGTGTACTAGGTGTCATGTCTATCCAGTCAGAAATTCTTTGTCACTTGATATTGTTGGCATACATCATGTATGTTGCTGTGGACACACTGACTAATGTTAAAAATCACGTCTTGTCATACATAGATACACGGGAAAGGAGGATGCAACAACCTCCTGTCTACCATCCACTGCCAGAACTTAACACCATGGAGCAAAGGCACATTATCATGTACTACCGCCGGATAGGCAAACAATAGTGGACTTATGCCGTCAGTTGGAGCCAGATCAGATGCCAGCTAACAGTAATCCAACCTGCATACCACCCATTGTACAAGTCATGTCAGTATTGCACTTCGTGGCCACAGAGTCCTTCCAAAATACAGTGGCCCTATCTGCTGGTATGTCCCAATCTATGTTCAGTCTTGTATTGAAGGATTTCCTCTCAGCAATGTTGAAACACCTTGACATCTATATCAGGTTTCCTCGACAGGAGGATTTAGCTAATGTGAAGCTGAACTGACCTTTATGGTTTGGCTGCCTCCTACATGTGGTGGAAGCCATTGCTGGCACACATGTTGACTTGGTGCCCCCGCTGGCCACTGAATAAGTCTATCACGACAGAAAGAACTTCCATTCCATCACGTGCAAGTCGTCTGTTTGACGGGTCTCTACATCACAAATGTGTGTGCCCGTTATCCAGGATCAGCACTTGATTCCTTTTTAATGCGGAACAGCACCATACCTTAGTTGATGTCACAACTGCAACCAGAGAGGGCCTGGCTGGTTGGTAAGTCCTGTCTGTCCTGATTCTGTGTGGGCAATGTCAGGCACTACAATCATGAAGTGAGTGACTCATTGTTTCACTTATTTCCCATTCCTTCTTTCTCCTAAGTGATACATAAACACCAGAATTGTGGAGGTGGAACTAAGTTCTGGTGGGCGCCTCTGTTTGAAGCAATCCCCCAAAAAATAAACCAGTAGTTCCAATTCAAAGGTGGGGTGCTTGATTCAAACTCGACTCCACTTGGAATATACTAATGGTTTCCTAAGTATCACAATGTTAGTAAGACTAACAGGAAAGTTTCCTTTCTGGAAGAGGCGGTCTTACACACTTAATAGTGTCATGCTTCATCATAGACCACCTCTCACCACCCTAGTAGGACAATGTCACCCGGGCGGGCTCAACCTTCTGGTTCAGATCTACCAGAGAGAGTTCTTATTTAAAACTCTCTGGATAGAAACGGGATCCAGATATCTAAAAATACCTTGTGTACTACCAGTGATTTGCCTTTATTATGGTGTCCACTGATATGGTTAAAAACAAAGAAGAAATGAGAAGCTTGAGTATAATGACTGCTTATCATCAAAGAAGCCAACATGTTTCTGACCATTTTTCAAGCCTCAACTGGTCTTGGGCATTCATCAGGGCTGTGGATCCCTATCTAAGTTAAGATAGAATTATGTAGGACTGTTAGGGGCATATTTATACTGTGCTGAAATAGCGTTATTTTTTTTTACCCTATTTCAGCGCATACTCCATATTTATATTTTGACGCTAGACCCATATAGCGTCAAAATATTGGATTTAAAGTCATTTTTTGCCTGAGGAAAACTACCTTGCATCAATAAGATGCAAGATAGGCGTTTTAGGGCAAAAAATTACTCTAAGGCTCTTGCGCCTTATTTATCCTCCCGTGCAAAAATTGTAATTATATTAGGCCGATAAATGGTTTGGCCCTCCGGGGAGCGGACCTTGCCCAAGGGGCCGCTCCCCTTATGTGTCAGTTTAATAAAATTAAAAAAAACTCTCTGGCGTCTAGTGGTTTCTGACCCGGGGGGGCAGAAATGGCCTAAAAACAATTTGGACCTCCAGGGAGCGACCCTTGCCTAAGGTATCGCTCCCTACACATAAAAGAAAAAAATATATATCCCTGGTGCCTAGGGGTTTTCTGCCCCCCCGTGGGCAGAAATGGCATTAAAATGGTTTAGCCCCCTGGGGGGCAGCCCTTGCCCAAGGGTCCGCTCCCCTTTTGACAATTACCAAACAAAACAAATCCCTGGTGTTAAGTGGGCATTTCTGCTGCCCGATCACATCCCAATTGGGCAGCAGAAATGCTTGCAGAGGCATGAAAGGAAAGGCCTTTCCTCTCCTTTCATGACTCTGCCGGCCCCCTCCTCCAGAGCGGAAGAGAAGTGCTGAGCATTTTTCTTCTGCATCGCGCTGGAAGCCTTCTTCCAGCGCGATGGGAGGTGACCTTTGATGAGGTCAGCAAGCGATCGCGTGCGTGACGTCATCAGACATCACTGGGGGGGTTGGGGGTCTGAGGTGGAAGGGGAAGCGATTCCAGCCATGCCATGGGGGGTGGGAGGGAAGCCAACAGAGGAAGAGGCTTCCTTTGAGCTCTGGAGCACTGTGCCGGCAAACGTAACCATTACATCCCCGACACAGGAGGGGTTAACTTCTGGGTCAGGGCAGGCGCTAGGGGACCTGTGGGCTCATTTCCATGGTGAAACACCATGGAATGAGTCCACAGGTGCCCTCCCCAGACCCCAGGGAAACCAACACACCAGAGGGACAGTGGAGGATAGGGGACCCCATCTCAGATAAGTAGAGGTAAGTAAAGGTAAGTATTTACCTTTTATTTAAAAAAAGTGCCATGGGGGGCCCAAGTATGGGGCACCATACATGGCACAGGGTGCAATGACCAGGCCCTGGGGACCCTTGTCCCCTGTGCTGGCCATTGGGGTGTTGGGCATGACTCCTGCCTTTTCTAAGGCAGGAGTCTTGTGGCATGGTAGGTTTAGCGCCACAAAATGACGCTAATCTGGTTAGAGTCATCTTTTTTTACTCTAACCAGCCTAGTGTAATTTTTTGGTGCTAAACACCCATCTCCCATACCGCCACCCCCACCTGGCTAACGTCAATGTTTTTGACGCTAGCCCTCCCTTTGCGCCAGATTGCGCCATTCCATTAATATGGAGCCCGGTTTCCGTCCTGGAATGGCGAAAGCCGGTGCTTTACTTTTTGATGCAAACCTTCGTCATCGCAGGCTTGCGTCAAAAAGTATAAATCAGTGCTTTAGTGTGGTAGAAGTCTGTAACTAGAAACAAAGCAGCCACTCAGGGCCTACCTGAGGGTGTATAAATCTTTTCAAACCTAATTGGAATAAAGCACAGAGCATGAGTCAAAACCAAAAAGACCACTATGTCAACAACTGTACAAGAACCATAAAACCATTAAGTGAGCATGTGAAGTGAGAAAATGCACTGCAAGTATGTATAACAAGGAAAGGTTGATGGAGACAGAGGTAGGGTACTAATATGTTTAGGCCCTGGGTCTACATTTCCCAGGATTCAGGGGATGCGCTTATGACGTAATTGGACGTGCCCATTAGCAATGGGCTACCGACGTGTATGCGGTATTGTGTGGAGTATTTAACCGATCTGGATCACCTCAACTAGTGGACAAGCTGCTGGGAGAGGAAAAACATGTAGATGGTTCCTTGCGATGCACATTTTGAAGATGTAATAGGGGTTTCAGGGGTAGCCTGATAGAATTACGTGCACACTAGTATATGGCACGTAGTTCAAGGGTAGTCACTGTTTCCCCGCACGCATTTAAGATGCAATACGACTTTGTAATAACGATCGCCTTAGACGCAGGGACTGGGGGGAGCTTGAAAGATTTAGATGCATTTTAGTATTTGGCAAGCAGTTAGAGGAGACCCGAGAGATTGCTAGAATAATAAGGGGTATTACTGTTTCCCTGCACTTACCTGGGGCTATATGGCTATGTATAAAAATTCTCCCTAGTTGCATAACAATGATTGACGTCTCTCATAACCTCCTATTTAGAACCGAGGGACCACACTGAGTCACTGGCAAGGTCTCTCTTTTTTCTGTTCCCTGCACACAGACTAAGGCCAAGCGTATTTCAATAGGAATACTCTTTAATCCAAAAATATACCCCTTGTTTTGTAACTGCACGTACATGCTCATTCTTTTAGAGACAGCTACTTAGGGTACTTTGCCCCAGTAGCAGGGGTACTATATATATATGCATCCCTGCTACTGGGGCAAAGTACCCTAAGTAGCTGTCTCTAAAAGAAAGAGCATGTACGTGCTACTGGGGCAAAGTACCCTAAGTAGCTGTCTATATATATATATATCAACAAAGCTGATCAGTTCATGGCGCTGCGCTCTGTTAACCGGTGCTCAAACCGAGGGCAAGCTGTACCCTCAATTAATTATTGAAAAAAGAAACGTTGGGTCAAGCACTCCACCAGGGATTGTATATGTTATTTATTAAATTACTATGAACAAAAGAACAACGCGTTTCGGGAGTAAATCTCCCGACTCAATGTTCTAACCATAGGAGCTAAATAGATGTCACATCTATTTAGCTCCTATGGTTAGAACATTGAGCTCATATATTAAGGACTCAGGAGATTTACTTCGAATTTTGTTGGACTTGGATTGGCATGAAGACTACTTATTGGTTACAATAGATGTAGTTTCCCTTTATACTTCTATTAATCATGAAGTGGGATTAAAGGCATGTGAATATTTTTTAAAACAACGTAACATCTCAGAGTTAGAACACTCTAATATGTTGCTAGCCATGATTGACATGTGTTTAAAGAACAATTTTTTCATATTTAATCACAAGATTTTTCATCAATTGTGCGGTACTGCTATGGGCATTTCTCTTTCCCCAAATTATGCCAACTTGGTGATGGGTTGGTGGGAAAGAGAAATAGCATGGGAAAAAGCCAATGATCAATTTGTTGAAAAAGTGTTACTTTGGGTCCACTTTATTGATGATCTTTTTGTTATATGGAATGGTTCTAAAGAAGAATTTTTGCAATATTTTACTATTCTTAACAATAATCAGGTAGGTCTTAAATGTACATGTGAAACAAGCACAACATCGATTAATTTTCTGGACATTACCATCTACATTGAGAACAATAAAATTGAAACAACAAGAAACTGCATGTAACAGTGTGTTGCATGGTCACAGTTTCCATCCTAAATCTTTTATCAGGAGTATACCTATGGGTGAATTCATTAGAATGAGAAGAATTTGTTCTAATTACAAGGAATTATCCCTGAAATCTGTAGAAACATATGAAAGATTCAGAAATCGAGGGTACAATGAGAATATGCTAAAGAAAAATTTGACTTTGATTAAATCGAATAAATAAGAGGAAATTTTATTCAAGAAAAAAGAACCAAATTTAGGTGATCCAGTTAGAATGACGGTGAGATATACCAAAGAAAGTGGATGTATTAGGAATATAGTTGAAAAACATTGGAAAATAATTGAGAAGGATTTAGATTTGGGGCCCTTGGTAGGACCAAAACCTCAGTTCTCATATAGGAAAGCATTGAGTATTAGAGACATGGTGGTTAAACGTAATTTCACCTCAAGGAAAGATTACAATTGGTTTGAAGAAGAACAAAAGGGTTTTTCTAAGTGTAATAGTTGTAAAGCATGCAAAATAGGCAAGTCTTTGAAAAAGATAACATTTCCAAATGGACAGGTGATGGCAATTAAACATAAAATCACTTGTAATACTAAATTTGTAATCTATATTATAGAATGCCACTGTGGTCTCAAATATATTGGGAGCACAATTTGTATGCTGAAGAAAAGAATACTTGAACATATTAGAGCGATAACCCATAAAGATATCACATATGCAACTTCTAAACATGTACAGACACATATATCTAATGATTGGAGAAGTTTAAGATATTATGGGATAGATCATATTCCAAACCATGAAAGAGGTGGCAATCGAATTAAAAAGTTGTGTCAATTGGAGTCCAGATATACTATTCAAATGCGAACTAAGGCCCCTTATGGGATGAATTGTGATGAGGAGCTTTATGTACATTTGTAATATGGAACACAAATAATTAGAGAAAAATGATTTGAGGTGCTATAAATATTGACTCACAGGTCATTTCACATTATAAATATTATGGAAAGAATATATGAGGACATAGGTTTAAGGGTGATTTGATTGATTAAATAATTGAATGGTGCAATTAATAGGGTGAAGTAAACATATATATACCATGTGATTTGATTAAAGTGCAGAAGGAGGAGGTTAACATGAGAATTATGAATGTACATAGTAAGTTAGTTGGATTCTGATCTGTATATAAACACAATTTTGAACATATTTTTGATTATTGTTGATCTATTGATTTGTCCTTATATAAATACATTTTGCCTAAACATTTGGCAAAAATACATTTTGCTAGTATAATTGATAATCACCAATGTGAGTACTGATTGGGATGTAATGAGTTATGTTAAGATAAACCGCTTTTTGTTTAATGGGACTATCAGTCCCAACATGCATTATTTTGGTTAGAAGGTTTTTAGCTATAAATACGATGAAAATGGATTGTAGGATTTCAGAACTCGACAAAGACCGTGTTGGTTGAAACGCGTTGTTCTTTTGTTCATAGTCATTTAATAAATAACTTATATACAATCCTTGGTGGAGTGTGCGACCCAACGTTTCTTTTTTCAATAATTAATTGAGGGTACGGTTTGCCCTCGGTTTGAGCACCGGTTAACAGCGCGCAGCGCCATGAACTGAGCCGCTTTGTTGATATTGGAATTCTCGGCGAGACGCGCCCGGCAGTACGAAGGAAGCACTTGTCGGCACTGCAACCGGAGTCTCTGAATCGGAGTCAGAGGACACCGGCGAGGAGAGAGCTGAGTTGCAGGTAAGCCCGCAGTGTTCCTACACTAACAAATGGAGAAATTCATGCCGATACAGCCCTAGTTTATCCACAACGGTTATAGACTTTAGCGGGGCCATCAAGGAGCACTAATTATAGCAATTAATTTGGACTGTGAAATTTGGTGAAAGGTTGAAAGATTATTATATTATACGCAAAATGGAGGATAGAAAAACAAAGAGAGCTGAAATGGCAACGAAGCTTTTTGATACAAGTAGAATGTTGAATGAGGAGAAATCGATAGAAGGAGACGTTAATTCACAGAAAGACCTATCTTTAAAACAATTATTTTTTGAATTAGAAAAATTCTATAAAAAGAAATTAACAAAAGTTGGGAAATTCTATCTTTAGAAAAATATATTGAGGTGGAAAGAATTCCAAGAGGCCTGCAAATTTTTACAATTCCAACATATACGGGTATGAAGCCTGAATTATACACGGAATGGGCAAAGAATAATACACAATTTTCATTAAACATGATGAGGATTCTCATAAAGCATGCCAAATTGGATGTGGAAGATGCTCATATTAAAATCAGAGAATTAGAAGACAGACTTAGTAGCTATGATGACAAAAGCGAACAGATCCCTTTACGACAAATTATGGAGAAACAACTTAATAATTATGAGGATGAGATTCAAGAGAGGAAAAGAAACACATTTCTAAGGGATGAGAGAGATTATAAATTTGGCAGAGTATACACGTTTGCGAAAAGATTTGAACATTTGAAACGAGAGTCGAGACATAGTAAATTACAACAGAATCGCAATGGTGAAGAAACTTCCATAGAATCGGAAGTAGAATCAAGTGAGGGAGAAGGCTCTGTGAATGGCAACACTTTTTTAGAGGAAATGCAGGTACTTTACTTGGACCAAAAGTTATCGAGAGGAAGGGGTAGAAGCAGGGGCCGTGGTTCTGGGTTCAAGCGAAACCAGTTAGAATCAACAAGAGAAAAACAAGGAGAGCCAAAAGAAACAGAAAAAAGACAATATCCCCTGAGAAGTCAGAAGAAGCAATAGTGATACCAAATCTAGTAGTGAACCTCTCGAGCTACAAGTTAACTGATACTGAAGTAAACATCTTGAATAAAGGTTTGTCATTTTGCCCTGAAATTCATTTTGATTACATGGACACTCGGATTGACATTTATAAATTTGTGAGGAAATTGAAATTATTAAAATTTCATGCACAACAAAGTAAAAAGGTAACATCTAGTATGATCAATCAGATCATTGAAGAACCGGAAAAAATCCAATTGAGGATTGATCAAGCTACTGATCTCAAAACTTTGTTTGACTTATCTCATAATTTACAGGATGAAGTTTATACAGGAAAGGAAATATTACAACACTTAGATATTGAGACTAAAGCTCACAAATCCTCTGGATTGAAAGAAAAATCTAAGTTTTGTCCAGTGTTGTCGCCAGGGAATAAAGTGGATTTATTTTCGGAACTAGTGCTGGATGACATAGAACGGTTATGTAATAAAAGGTATACTAGTCATTCAGAAAATCTCACGAAGAATGAACGATTGGCATTAAGGAGTTTGATGTTGAATAATCAGATAGTAATAAAATCAGAGGACAAAGGAGGTAATATCGTGTTCCTTAATACATCTGATTATATGGAAGAGGCTTACAGGCAATTGAACAATCAACATAATTATAAAAAATTTACAAAAAATCCTTTAAAGAATATGATGACACATTTGCATTCTAAACTGGATGAATGGCATCAACAACTACTACTTAATCAGGAGGAATATATTTATTTGAAAAAAGAAAATCCAACCTTACCGACAATTTATTTTTTACCGAAGATTCACAAATCATCGATATCACCGCGAGGAAGACCCATTGTATCAGCATGTGATTCATTATTTGAAAGAGTTTCGGATTATGTTGACATCTATTTAGCTCCTATGGTTAGAACATTGAGCTCATATATTAAGGACCCGGGAGATTTACTTAGAATTTTGTTGGACTTGGATTGGCATGAAGACTACTTATTGGTTACAATAGATGTAGTTTCCCTTTATACTTCTATTAATCATGAAGTGGGATTAAAGGCATGTGAATATTTTTTAAAACAACGTAACATCTCAGAGTTAGAACACTCTAATATGTTGCTAGCCATGATTGACATGTGTTTAAAGAACAATATTTTCATGTTTAATCACAAGATTTTTCATCAATTGTGCGGTACTGCTATGGGCATTTCTCTTTCCCCAAATTATGCCAACTTGGTGATGGGTTGGTGGGAAAGAGAAATAGCATGGGAAAAAGCCAATGATCAATTTGTTGAAAAAGTGTTACTTTGGGTCCACTTTATTGATGATCTTTTTGTTACATGGAATGGTTCTAAAGAAGAATTTTTGCAATATTTTACTATTCTTAACAATAATCAGGTAGGTCTTAAATGTACATGTGAAACAAGCACAACATCGATTAATTTTCTGGACATTACCATCTACATTGAGAACAATAAAATTGAAACAACAGTATATCGGAAAGAAACTGCATGTAACAGTGTGTTGCATGGTCACAGTTTCCATCCTAAATCTTTGATCAGGAGTATTTCTATGGGTGAATTCATTAGAATAAGAAGAATTTGTTCTAATGACAAGGAATTATCCCTGAAATGTGTAGAAACATATAAAAGATTCAAAAATCGAGGGTACAATGAGAATATGCTAAAGAAAAATTTGACTTTGATTAAATCGAAAAAAACGAGAGGAAATTTTATTCAAGAAAAAAGAACCAAATTTAGGTGATCCAGTTAGAATGACGATGAGCTATACCAAAGAAAGTGGATGTATTAGGAATATAGTTGAAAAACATTGAAAAATAATTGAGAAGGATTTAGATTTGGGGCCCTTGGTAGGACCCAAACCTCAGTTCTCATATAGGAAAGCACTGAGTATTAGAGACATGGTGGTTAAAAGTAATTTCACCTCAAGGAAAGATTACAATTGGTTGGAAGAAGAACAAAAGGGTTTTTCTAAGTGTAATAGTTGTAAAGCATGCAAATTAGGCAAGTCTTTGAAAAAGATAACATTTCCAAATGGACAGGTGATGGCAATTAAACATAAAATCACTTGTAATACTAAATTTGTAATCTATATTATAGACTGCCACTGTGGTCTCAAATATATTGGGAGCACAATTTGTATGCTGAAGAAAAGAATACTTGAACATATTAGAGCGATAACCCATAAAGATATCACAAATGCAACTGCTAAACATGTACAGACACATATATCTAATGATTGGAGCAGTTTAAGATATTATGGGATAGATCATATTCCAGACCATGAAAGAGGTGGCAATCGAATTAAAAAGTTGCGTCAATTGGAGTCCAGATATATTATTCAAATGCGAACTAAGGCCCCTTATGGGATGAATTATGATGAGGAGCTTTATGTACATTTGTAATATGGAACACAAATAATTAGAGAGAAATGATTTGAGGTGCTATAAATATTGATTCACAGGTCATTTCACATTATAAATATTATGGAAAGAATATATGAGGACATAGGTTTAATGGTGATTTGATTGATTAAATAATTGAATGGTGCAATTAATAGGGTGAAGCAAACATATATATACCATGTGATTTGATTAAAGTGCAGAAGGAGGAGGTTAACATGAGAATTATGAATGTACATAGTAAGTTAGTTGGATTCTGATCTGTATATAAACAGAATTTTGAACATATTTTTGATTATTGTTGATCTATTGATTTGTCCTTATTTAAATACATTTTGCCTAAACATTTGGCAAAAATACATTTTGCTAGTATAATTGATAATCACCAATGTGAGTACTGATTGGGATGTAATGAGTTATGTTAAGATAACCCGCTTTTTGGGACTATCAGTCCCAACATGCATTATTTTGGTTAGAAGGTGATTAGCTATAAATAAGATGAAAATGGATTGTGGGATTTCAGAACTCGACAAAGACTGTGTTGGTCGAAACGCGTTGTTATTTTGTTCATAGTCATTTAATAAATAACTTATATACAATCCTTGGTGGAGTGCTCGACCCAACGTTTCTTTTTTCAATATATATATATGGATAGATAGATAGATAGATAGATAGATAGATAGATAGATAGATAGATAGATAGATAGATAGATAGATAGAATCCAACAAACGGTTTACCTTGTGGTGCGCAGATTTACATGAAGAAAGGACCATTCCTTTGCAATTTCCAAAACAAATAATTGCCAACCACCAACGCGTTACGACCTCACGGTCTTTCTCACAGTTTATAAAAAAACTTCCCATGAGTCTCTTTTATAGTTTTTCTGCGTATTGCCAACCCAGTGCATTATGGGACATGTAGTCTCAACCAAAATACATGAAACACAAAGCCTTTCACAATCCAAAACCATCACTTTTCATCACCCTTTCAACTTAATGTGAATAAGAAATACTGGGTAACACTAAAATGATAATTATCAAACACAGAAGGAAAAAAAAAGGATGGTTTTGGATTGTGAAAGGCTTTGTGTTTCATGTATTTTGGTTGAGACTACATGTCCCAAGACCGTGAGGTCTAAACGCGTTGGTGGAGGTACCGTTTAAAGTACACTTTTGGATAAAGCAATAAAACCTCCTGGAGTGCAACGAGTCAATTGCTTGGCAATTGTTTGTTTTGGATATATATATATATAGTTTTGTTGATAAGAGGGATAGATTTACATTCTATTCTAGGTGGGGATTTGACTACCTTGATACTCGGCACAACTTCACCCTATGTAGTACTGAGGCTATTGACCTGGAAATTACTCAGTCATTTCCCCCAATTATGCATGACCTTCCATACCCATATATGTTCTCCTTGGCAGTAGTAGTATTTTTCATATATTTCTTATTTTCAAAGATTATCCTTGATGGTAGCAATAAACTGATGCCAAGTGGACCTATGAACTATTTTGGCTTCCCAGTCACGAACTCTGCTAACAAAGGCAGCATTACTTAGTGCTATCTACTATTGACCTAGAACCAAATCATTGATATTTGATTCTGTATTTGCATTTAGTTCTCCCTATATATATAGTGTGTGACTACAAACTGCATCGTCCCTATCCCAGAAATGTGGCCGTTAATCCTCAACCCTGGGTAAGAATATTTGAGTGTGTTTTCACGTTTCCTGCTACACTGTAGAGTGAATGGCCTGAATTATGTGACACACACACTCCAATCTTTTAAGGTTGTGCATTTTAGTGAACATGCCCAATTGAGACAGGGACACATGTGTCTACCTGTACCCTTTTTAAATTACACTGGTTTGCAGTGATTTGCAGTGCTTTTCTCACTTTGCATGCTCACTTAATGGTTCTTGTACAGTTGTTGAAATAGTGGTCTTTTTTAATTTTGACTCATATTCTGTGCTCTATATTTATACACTGTCAGATAGGCCCTGAGCGGTTGCTTTGTTTCTAGTTACGAACGTCTACCACACTAACAGTCCTACACTATTCTATTTTAACTTAGACAGGGACCAACAGCCCTGATGAATGCCCTAGGCCATTTTAGACTTGAAAAATGGACAGAAACATGTTGGCTTCTTTGAAGATAAGCTGAGTCATTATGCTGAAGATTTTCATATCAGGGGACACCGTAATAAAGGTAAATCACACGTAGTCCACTAGGTATTTTTCGATATCTGGATCCCATTTCTATCCAGTGAGTTTTTATATAAGAACTCCCTCTGGTAGATCCGAACCAGAAGGTTGAGTCTACCCTAGCAACATTGTTCTACTAGGGTGGTGAGAGATGGTCTATGATGAAGCATGACACTATTAGGTGTGAGACACCTCTTCCAGAAAGGAAACTTCCCTGTTAGTCTTACTTACAGAGGGATACTTAGGGAACCATTAGTATATTCCAAGTGGGTCATGCTTGAATTAAGCACCCCACCTTTGAATTGGAACTACCAGTTAGTTTTTTGGGTTTGCCTCAAACAGAGGCACCCACCAGAACTTAGGGGGTCATTACAACATTGGCGTTAAAAGCCGCTTACTGCCGTGCAGAAGACCGCCAACACCCCGCCGCGGCCTCGGAATTCCGCCACAGCTATTATGACCCACAGCACAGAATCCGCCAAAAGTCAGACACCCACACAAGTCCGCCACACCAAAGGTCAGTGATAAACTGGCGAAAACAAAACCTCCACCGTCACACCAACAGAAACACGCCCATGCTATCACGACCCACGAATCCATGCGGCGGTCTTTCAACCGCGGTATTCCATTGGCGGTACACACCGCCGCGCTCAAAATACACACATATCTCCAAAACACCGCCACATTGGACAATTCGAAATACACACACCTGATACACATACACACACCACTCCCACACAATCAATACTAGATAAAACACACACCCACATCACCCACAAACCCTTACGACAAAAAAATTAGACGAAGGCCAGAGAGACAGCATAGACAACCCCACCATACAGAGGCACACAACACCATCACCCACACTACTTCCACGCACAAAACACCACACACCAATACATATCACCACACTCATCTCCACATACACCACCCCACACATCACCTACACCACCCCATGGCACGGCAAAGACACCCCAGGTTCTCGGAGGAGGAGCTCAGGGTCATGGTGAAGGAAATCGTACGGGTAGAGCCACAGCTATTTGGATCACAGGTGCAGCACACCTCCATAGCTAGGAAGATGGAGCTATGGTGAAGAATGGTCGACAGGGTCAACGCAGTGGGACAGCACCCAAGAAATCGGGATGACATCAGGAAGAGGTGGAACGACCTACGGGGGAAGGTGCGTTCCGTGGTCTCCAGGCATAACATCGCTGTACAGCGGACTGGCGGCAGACCCTCACCTTCTCCCCCACAACTAACAACATGGGAGGTGCAGGTCTTGACTATTATGCATCCTGAGGGCCTCGCAGGAGTCGGTGGAGGAATGGACTCTGGTAAGTCAAATCTTAACTATCATATCCCCCACCCTACCTGCATGCTATCACAGACCCCCACCCTCACCCCCTATCACTCCAACGCCTCACTAATGTACTACTAACACAAACCACACATCCCAACCCCAAGCCCTGCATGACACAACAAAGCATGGACACCCCTCACTAAAGCATGCCCACTGCACATACCCATAACACCCCCCTAAACCATCATCACACAAGCCCCCACACAGGAGTGCTAGCACTGGGGTACACGCTCACCCACCCATTGCACACCATGACACACACGGATGCAATAATCATGCTTTTATACCCCTGTAGGACCACTACCCAACGTCACCAGACAGGAGGGTCCAGACATCTCCACCCCACCAACAGAAGAGGCCCACAGTGATGACAGCAGCTCTGTCCAACTGGATCCAGATGACCAGCCCGGACCATCGTGGGCCTCGGGACAGTCGGTTCCCCACACCCAGTTACAGGCCACCACAGACCTTCCACCCTCTGGTAACACCAGCATAGCACCCACCCAGCGGTCCCATACCTCCGTACCCAGGACACGTCAATCAGCTGTGTGTCCACCACTACAGGGAACCCAGGATAACCCACCACCCCAACAACAGCAGGGACCTGGGGGCAGTGGTAGTGGGCACACGGTCCAGGAACACAGGGGAACTGGGAGGGCTGCAGTGCACAGGAACACAGGGGAACTGGGAGGGCTGCTGTGCGACAGGGGGCGGACAGGCCAAGGGAACCCACTCTCCACGAGGCCCTCTCCTCCATCATGGGAGCCGACCACCACTCCCAGGAGACGATGGCAACGGTACTCGCCAAGTTTCAGGAGACCCAGCGCCTGCAGGAGGAACAGTATTTGGGATTCAGGGAGGAACTCAGAACCATCAGCTCTGCCCTGGGCACCATCGTAGGGGTGCTGAAGGAGATACTTAACACCAGGAGGGACACTGTGGCACTCCAAGGGGCCCCTGACACTAGCATGGACGAAGAACTGCCCACCACCTCCGCCGGCGCTAGTGGACAGGAGGCACCGCCACAGGACCACCACACCAGCACCTCACCCCCTGCAGACGGAGAACCACCCCACAAGCGGTCCCTGAGATCCAGGAACAGGACAGAGCACGATGCCAAGACCCCCGCCATGAAATGAGACCACCCTGATTGTCACCCCACTGTCCCACTTTGTAACCCTGTCCATATTGGAACTGCCCCTGCTCCACTTCCTATGCCCATATGGGCAGTGCACCTGTGAGACTAATAGACTGGACTCTGCCATGGACATTCCTCCACCCTCACCCCTGATCATTTTACCACCCCCCTCCAATATTTAGCACTTCAATAAACACCCTTGAAGCACAAAACAATCTGGAGTTAGTCTGTGATTTTGAAAATGTGTATTAGCAATGACAGTGACAAAATGCGTTCTCAAATGTAATGTCAACATACCTATGTCACACATCTCAAGTCCATGAGGAATCTAAGCAGATGACACACGTTGGTTACCACACCTGTGAAACCGTAATGGAAATGTACAACTCAGTTACCATATACTGGTTGAAATCGACAGACAGGATAGAGGTAGAAGTGTGAAAGTACTTGTAGTAGGCAGGAATGTGTACTCACCTGTGTGTCACTGGAAATATTGCTGGATGACTGAGTCCCTGTTATCAATGTCTTCTTCCTCAGCTTCCTCCTCATCACTGTCCACAGGCTCCACAGCTGCCACAACACCGTCATCTGGACCATCCTCCTGCAGAAAAGGCACCTGTCGTCACAAAGCCAGATTGTGAAGCATACAGCAGGCCACGATGATCTGGCACACCTTCTTGGGTGAGTAAAATAGGGAATCACCTGTCATATGGAGGCACCTGAACCTGGCCTTCAGGAGGCCGAAGGTGCGTTCGATCACCCTCCTAGTCCGCCCATGGGCTTCATTGTAGCGTTCCTCTGCCCTGGTTCTGGGATTCCTCACTGGGGTCAGTAGCCATGACAGGTTGGGATAACCAGAATCCCCTAATAGCCACACCCGGTGCCTCTGGAGTTGACCCATCACATAAGGGATGCTGCTATTCCGCAGGATGTATGCGTCATGCACAGAGCCAGGGAACATAGCATTTACCTGGGAGATGTACTGGTCTGCCAAACATACCATCTGTACATTCATCTAATGATAACTCTTCCGGTTCCTGTACACCTGTTCACGCCTGTGGGGGGGGACCAGAGCTACATGGGTCCCATCAATGGCACTTATGATGTTAGGGATATGTCCAAGGGCATAGAAGTCACCTTTAACTGTAGCCAAATCCTCCACCTGAGGGAAAACGATGTAGCTCCACATGTGTTTCAGCAGGGCAGACAGCACTCTGGACAACACGTTGGAAAACATAGGCTGGGACATCCCTGATGATATGGCCACTGTTGTTTGAAATGACCCACTTGCAAGGAAATGGAGCACTGATAGCACCTGCACTTGAGGGGGGATCCCTGTGGGATGGCGGATTGCTGACATCAGGTCAGGCTCCAACTGGGTACACAGTTCCTGGATTGTGGCACGGTCAAACCTGTAGGTGATGATTAAATGTCGCTCCTCCATTGTCAACAGGTCCACCAGCGGTCTGTACACCGGAGGATTCCGCCATCTCCTCATATGTCCCAGCGGACGGTGCCTAGGAAGGACAACAGCAACCACAGAGTCACACAACTCAGAGGTATGTACCCACAGTCTACACAGAACACGAAACATAATTCAAAAAGTTGCCTTTATGTATGTGTGACGCAGTTGAAATTGAAGCCATGTGGGCCCCTGAAATGGCGGCTGCCTGACCTCTAAACTTGGACAATGGGATGTGAGGTAACTGCGCTGGTGTTGTACACCGTCGCGGTAGGCGGTCGAAGACCGCGGCGCAATGCTGTATTGGTTAACATTGGACCCTATGGGTCCCAGGGGCCTATGACGAAGTGTGCCGGCGGTGATGATACGCACCGCCGCGGACGTGACCGCCGCGGACGTGACCGCCGCGGACGTGACCGCCATTTTCTATCTGTTCAATCACTCGATACCTGATCTTTGACAGGAAAGGACCTACACTGCAAGTGCTGCTGTGACCTCGGTCTGGAAGAGACAATGGCTTGTGCGTCTGGGGAAAGGGCCCCTGCCTTCACTGCACAGGAGCTGGAGAAGCTCGTGGACGGGGTCCTTCCCCAGGACACGATACTCTACGGTCCATAAGACCAACAGGTAAATACACAGTGAGCACGTTGTATGGGCTATGCCTGAGTGTAGAGGGCTGGTTGTAAGAAGGAAGGGGCCACAGTACTGCGTGCATGAAGGACTGTGAATGTATGTGCCACATGGCAAGGCTAGGGATGTGGGCCACTCACTTCGACGGTGCAGTTGCTAATGACTTCTCTTCTTCCCCTGTACATTTCATGTAGGTCAGCGCCCACCAGAAGAAGGATATTTGGCGAGCCATCGCCAAGGACGTCCGGACCCTGGGGGTCCACCACAGACGGAGCACCCACTGCCGGAAGAGATGGGAGGACATTCGCCGCTGGAGCAAGAAGACGGCAGAGGCTCAGCTGGGGATGGCCTCCCAACGTAGGAGGGGTGCCTGTCGAACCATGACCCCCCTGATGTTCCGGATCCTGGCGGTGTCCTACCCTGAGTTGGATGGGCGCTTGAGAGCATTACAGCAGACACAAGGGGGTGAGTACAACATCATTCTGCAGACTTTGCGCGCAGTGAAGGTGTCTGGGTGGGGGAGGAGGGCTGTGGGTTTCCCTAGGCCAGGGCGAATTCCGTAGGCTAGGCCCCTCCGTAATGCAGGCCATGTGGCACTCCACCCCACCTCTGTAGAGTGCCAAGTACAGGTAAACATGCCCCTGTGTCATCTATGTGTGCAGATGTCCACCACAGCCATGTTGGCCATATCCCAGGAACTGCATCTGTAGAGGCCAACAGCGCGGCGTAGTGCAGGGGGCTGCTGTGTCTGTATTGTCTGCCAATGGTAGCGGTAAGCCATGCACTCAACCTGTCTTTCTTCTGTCCCCCACCCCCTTTTTGTGGTCTCCCTGTTCTTGTGTGCATCAGCATCATCAGGCGGAGGTACAGTGGCACCGGAGCACGAGGGAGCTGCATCCAACATGGGCATGGAGGGCCACACCACGGACTCTGAATACACCAGTGGAACGGGGGGCGAGGGGAGCTTCACGGTGGTCACAGGATCTGCAACGAGCGACACGGACTCGTCCTCCGATGGGAGCTCCCTTGTGGTGGCGGCAAAATCTGTGCCCCCCACTTCTACAGGTACAGCCGCCACACCCCACCAGAACGGCCCTCCCAGCAGCCCCTCAACCTTCGCCCCGTGCCCGCTCACCCAGGAGGGTGGGCATCACCTTCGCCCCAGGCACCTCAGCCCCTGCCCCTGTCACCTCTGCTGCCCTCAGTGAGGAGGCCATTGACCTCCTCAGGTCACTCACTGTTGGGCAGCCTACCATTTTGAATTCCATCCAGGGTGTAGAAAGGGAATCGCAACACACAAATGCATTCCTGTAGGGCATTCATTCTGTTCAGGCTGCCCTTCATCAAACCCTGCAAACTCTGGCCTCAGCACTAATGCAAGCATCACACACATACAGACACAGCAACATCCACTGCCTCCACTGTGTCCCCCTCCTTGTCGTCTCCCTCCTCCCTCCCAGTCTCGTCTACACTCTCACCTGCATGCACTACCACTACAGCCACTAGGTCCCGCACCAGCACACCCACCAGCACACCCCGCTCACCTGCACTCACCACCCCCACTACCATTTACACGTCCCCTGTGTCCTCTCCCAGTGTGTCTGTGACGCCCCCTCCCAAAGTACACAAACGCAGGCACACACCGACCCAACATACATCCACCTCACGACAGCCTCCAGCGCATGCACCTGCACCCAAAGCCACAAAAGTTACACCTCCTACAACCACCTCCTCTTCCTCCACTCCCAGACCCCCTCCAGCTACCCATCCCAGTGTTCCTAAGAAGCTTTTCCTGACCAAGCTTGACCTCTTTCCCACCCCCCCTCCAATTCATAGGTCCCGTACTAGCACCTCAGCCAAAAAATCTCTGGGACCAGTGGTGCCTGTTGTTAGAGGTATGTGGAGTGCACCGGGCACCAGGGCAGCCAGTGTGACACGGAGCCACAGCACAGCCAATTCCCCCCGGTGAAGCACCAGAAGTTGGACAGTGCCCGGCGGGAGTGGGGGTAGACTTCAGCCAGCAAAGCTGCTCACAAGGGTCCCGGGGGGAGTGTCCACTCAGCTGTGACTCCTCCCAAGGTGGGGAAGGGGCAGAAGAAATCGCCAAAGTCTGGGAGGAGCAGCACGGCGGAGAAGACCGCCGTCATCCCCGCTGCCCAGGAGGCCACTGCGTGCCCCATCGTCACTGGCCAGGAGGCCACCGCCAGAGTCAGTGCCCAGGAGGCCACCGCCAGCACCATCGTCACTGGCCAGGAGGCCAACGCCAGAGTCAGTGCCCAGGAGGCCACCGCCAGCCTCATCGTCACTGGCCAGGAGGCCACCACCAGAGTCAGTGCCCAGGAAGGCAGCCCCATCGTCAGTGGCCAGGAGGCCACCGCCAGAGTCAGTGCCCAGGAGGGCAGCCCCATTGTCAGGAGGGCAGCCCCATCGTCACTGGCCAGGAGGCCACCGCCAGAGTCAGTGCCCAGGAGGGCAGCCCCATCGTCAGTGC
The DNA here is from genome assembly GCF_031143425.1 of Pleurodeles waltl. NCBI lineage: Eukaryota > Metazoa > Chordata > Amphibia > Caudata > Salamandridae > Pleurodeles > Pleurodeles waltl. Next base: position 169,278,864 of record NC_090449.1, on the reverse strand, counting down.
CCAGGAGGGCAGCCGCATCGTCAGTGCCCAGGAGGCCACCGCCAGCCACAGCCCAGCTGCCCAGGAGGGCCCGGCAGCCACAGCCCAGCTGCCCAATGAAGGACCGCCAGCCCCAGCCCAGCTGGGCAATGAAGGACCGCCATGGCAAGCACCGCTGAACAGGGCAAAGACCGCCATGGCAAGCACCGCTAAACAGGGCAGAGACCGCCATGGCAAGCACCACTGAACAGGGCAAGCACAGCTGAACAGTTCAGAAACTGCAAACTCAAGCACCGCTGAACAGGGCAAGCACCGCTGAACAGGGCAGGGACCGCCATGGCAAGCACCGCTGAACAGGGCAAGCACCGCTGAACAGGTCAGAAACTGCAAACTGAAGCATTGCTGAACAGGGCATAGACCGCCATGGCAAGCACCGCTGAACAGGGCAACCACTGCTGAACAGGGCAAGGACCGCCAACTCAAGCACCGCTAGCCCATGAGCGGCAGGGGCAGTGACGCAAATGGGACCATCACGGGGGTAGTGAAGCACTCTGGGCACCAGTCCCCCTCCAGAACCAGTGGAGACATGCATCCACCACCTCAGTCCTTGGCAGGATGAAGCACTCTAGGGCACCAGTCCCCCTCCAGAACCAGTGGAGACTGTTATCCACTTGAGAGACTGTGGCTTTGCACTCCCCAGGATGTAACAGTGGGCAACCCACCCACTGTAGAGACTTGAGAGACTGTGGCTTTGCACTCCCCAGGATTGAACAGTGGGCAACCCACCCACTGTAGAGACTTGAGAGACTGTGGCTTTGCACTCCCCAGGATGTAACAGTGGGCAACCCACCCACTGTAGAGACTTGAGAGACTGTGGCTTTGCACTCCCCAGGATGTAACAGTGGGCAAACCACCCACTGTAGAGACTTGAGAGACTGTGGCTTTGCACTCCCCAGGATGTAACAGTGGGCAACCCACCCACTGTAGAGACTTGAGAGACTGTGGCTTTGCACTCCCCAGGATTGAACAGTGGGCAACCCACCCACTGTAGAGACTTGAGAGACTGTGGCTTTGCACTCCCCAGGATACATCAATGTGCATGGAGCCCCCTCGTGGATCTGGCGTGGTGCACTCTTCCCACTGAGGTGCCTGTTGTATTTCTATCTGATGCCCCGGCAGTGTTCTCTCCGTTTTGATCAGGTATCTGATGTGGGCCTCGCCCATGCATTTTGGGCCCAGTGGTCCACGGACAATGAATGGTGCATTACCTGCACTACTAATCGTGATGTATATTTTGTTGAATGTGTATATCTATCTGTATATATTTGGTTACTGTATTTTGATATATTACAATGGTTGAACTCATTTCCTTTTGTGTTTGCATTCTTCCGGGGGGGTTGGGGGTTGTAACTGTAATGTTTGGATATGCATTGGTGTGTGTGTTGTAGTGGGTGAGGGTGGGGGTGGGGGTGTTGCGTGTGTGTGTCCCTGACTTTTGCCTCGCCTCCCCTATGTCGTAGGTGCAGTACTCACCGTTGTCTTCGACCGCCGGCGTTGATGATGGTTGTATAGGAGCAGGAAGACTAGGTAGAATTTGGAGTTCCGGTTCCATGGTGTCCTCCTTCCTCGTGGGGTGTGTAGAGGTGAGCGTTTTCCCTTTGAAATTCCTGTTTCCGCTGTGCTTTTATCCACGGTGAATCCGCCCCGGAAAAGGTGGCGGATTAGTGGGTTGTGATACTGTGGGCGGTACATTGTCCTCCGCCTGTCTGTTGGCGGTGACCGCCAAGCTGTTTGTCTGTACCGCCATGGCGGTCGGAGTGTTAAAGTGGGTGTCTTTGTTGGCGGTTTCCGCCACGGTCATAATTCCCATTTTTTTACCGCCGGCCTGTTGGCGGTTTTACAGCCGCTTTAACACCGTCAGCCAGGGTTGTAACTACCCCCTTAGTTCTTCCTCCACACCTTTGGTGTGTATGTATCACTTTCGGGAAGAAGTGTGGAAGGTTATGTTCCTCTCACCTCTCTGTTCGTGATAATAAAGACCTTCTCCTCCCAGGAAAAGAGTTGCAATGGGGCACTGAGAGGGCCACCAGTCTTCTTGACATACAGCTCGTGTTTGGAGACCAGGGAATTGACCTTGCCCCTGAGGTCGTTCCACCACTTTCTAATATCCTTCTTTGTGCACAGTATGGTGCCTGCAGCATTCACTCTTTTGATTATTCTGTCTCACATTTCCATTTTCACACTGAGAGAAGTATTCTGGACTTGTGCTCCAAGCAATTGTGACTCTACTCTTATGAATTCACTGACTATGAATCTTAACTCATCTTTATAGAAACAGGGATTTTTTTACACGTGAGATGTTGGACATAAAAAGAGGGTGACAAGGACTTAACAGGGCAAGTCAAATAGGGTGTGAATGGGCAAAAGTGTGTTCTATGGGATGGTGGAAAAAGGTTGCCTAATTTATGAAAAAATCGATGAGTGCTGTTTGTGGTTCTTTGGCTCTGTGTGGAAATGCAAAGGATTGTGGTCTGTGAAGGGGTGTTTTTATAGTGTGCTATGCAGGTGTGTACACTTGGCCAATCTGTGTCAGCTGTGCTGTTTTGGATTCATCCAATGTACACTTGTCTGTTACTTTGCTGACCATAAACCGCAGTGGTCGATCACCATGGCAACTGTGTGATTGTAATATGCTTGGTTGTTAGCTGCGACACTGATGCGCTGGAGGTCGGACCATCTATATCCAAGTCCTCATGCAGGTCTTTTTTGCTTGTTATTCAGCAGCCCTGCCTGCATAACTCATAATATGGCAGTCTGGGGGACTGCCTGCGTGGTGGTCTTCTCAGGACCACCAACATGGTGGTCTTCCAGTCCGACACCAAACTCGTAATCAGGCCCATAGTCTGGTTGCATGTCTGAAGACTGCTTGGTGTAGGGGTATGGAGAGGAGAATAACATCTCAGAATCTCTAAATACATAGCTCAGAAAATAGCATTTATCTGACCCATGATTGGACACAGGTCAAGATCTGCCTAGAGGGAGCCTCGAAGGTCTATCTGCTGTGGAACTTCAATCAAGAGGCTGAGAGAATGCAGTAGATTGAAATGACAGAAATGGCTGTGTTAGCCTGGATAGAAAACCAGCAAGGCAGTAGCCAGTAGACATTGGGCTGTGACTCCGATTGGAAGTATTGAAAACACATTCCTTCACTTAAACCAGTGGCCTATTGTCCAGGAGCACTACCCTGAAATTGTGATGACATTTGGAGTGCTATAAAAGATGCCATGAAAGCTACCAGGAACTGCTATATTATTTCCTTTGTGGTGTTAGTGGTATAGCCTACCTTCATTATTTTCTCTGGGATGTGTTAGAGTGCTAATGGTTGGCCATATGTGGTGACTGGGTTGGGGATGGAGTACCAATTATCTTAGGGCCTAATTACGAGTTTGGTGGTCCACAGCTTGTCTAAATTGTGGTGGCGGTCCACCACACTCCCAGGGGGCCGACCACCAGGAGACCACTGCTACCGCCAGGATCACGGATCCCAATGGGTTGGGGGCAGTCGAAGTTGTGGTCAGCCATGGTGGTGCCCATGGCAGCACCACCGTGCTGATCACAACTTCACTTCCCACCAGCCTTTCATGGAAAAGCTGGCAAAATGCCAGTGCTGGGGGCCTCAAGAGGGCCCATGCACTATCCCTGACCATGTCATGGGCAGTGCAGGGGCCCCCCTGCCAGCACCTGCACATTCTGAGGGTGCTGGTGTGTGACGGCATTGGCCTCGGCTCCCTAAGGGAACTGAGGCTATTGCCACCGCTCTGTTTCCACGGGGCTGACCGTCGGGAACATTGTAATACAATATTTTTGCCTGTAAGCCTGGTGGAAACATCGCAATATGACAGGGGTGAGGCAGCCACTTTGAAGGCAGCCTTATCTCTGCCGCATAGACGGTCTGCTGCCGAGAACGTAAAAAGGCCCTTAGTCTTCTGTGATTGGATGTTTTCCCTCCATAAACCCCTCGTTATATTTCTCTTTAACCCATCAATTTTGTATTAATTATTCCTATATTTCCAACACCTAACTCTTGTCCCTCCCATATTTATTACTAAACCCTATACTTGCATGATTATAGAGGACTGGAGAGGCAGAGGTGGAGGTGGAGCTATACCATCGGAGTACCATTTTATGTACTCCAAATTGCCTTTAATTAATCGAGTCCAAGCATACTTAAATAAATCATTAAAATATTATGAAAGACTAAGTATCACTAGGTGAGATAATCAAGAATAATTGAAGTGCCAGAAAACCTTCGAATCTTTTTGTCATTTTAAAAAGGACTTCAGCCCGTATTTATACTTTTTTTAGAGCCGCATTTGCATCATTTTTATGCGAAAGCGGCGCAAACTTGCAAAAGACAATTGAATTTTGTAAGTTTGTGCCATTTTTGCGTCAAAAAGTGGTGCAAATGCGGTGCTAAAAAGTATAAATAAAGGCCTTAAAGCTTTATTTCATTCAGAATGACTAAGAAAATTTACATTCATTAAATGTTCAAAGCAAGCTGTTTTTACCTCTGTTCTGGCATGCCATCTGCATAGTTTTTATTGAAAGTTGTTGCATTGATGTGAGCTGCTTATATTGCGTATTTTGTCTTAGAATCGTGATGCTGCGGAAAATGCCATATGGAGCTTTACAGAGAATAAAAATAGCACAACACTATATAGGTGAGACTGCATGTTTCTGACGAAGAAGAGTGTTACTGTCACAAAATGCAGTTGCATAAACTGCATGTTTCTTTATACAAACAAAAGTATGTGAATTGTAAGAAATCTGAATTACAAAACAATAAATAATTGTGATAAAAGTTGACAAAGGAAGAGCACATGCCCTTATTGACCCTTTGGATTATAATTAGCAGAACAATACAATTTAGTTTTTTGTTAAGTACTAAAAATATATTTTGAAATAATTACTAAAATGTATACCAACAATTATCAGAGACACAACTTGGATGTTATTAAAAGTGAAGAGTGTGAATGCAAAGATTAATATATCATGTCTACTTGTGATTTGTTCAGCCTATATGGAAGTAATATTACATCACCAAAGATTTGAGAATAAAGGAATCTTCAGCCCCAGCTATTACATATAGGGCCATCTTTACTACACAAAAAGCTTATTAAATGTACAAAATGAAAGGAGAAATTCAGTAACTTGTTACTTAAGTGTAATTTGCAAATTTGGAGCCAGACGTACAAAACTTTTTAGTAGTCGCAAATGGTCCAATTTTCAGAATCATGCCATTTGCAACTGCTGTATACACTTATTGTGTGCACAAAGTCCCTGTTTGCAATTCGGTAACCTATTACTGGATCATAAATAGGGTTTGCGAATTGGTATTTTGAAGGGTGCATGTTCAGGGCGTCTCTTCTTAATACCGTATCGCATTGGTATATATGAATATTTTGTGACTGAAATGTGGTTGTAAAACATTCTCATTTTATAGTCTACTTCAAGTAGGTGGTAACCCATTTGCAAATGGGAAGGGTCCCCCTAGGAACACCTTCCCCTTTCAGAATGGATGGAAAAATATTTTAAGCTTATTTAAAGAGTATTAAAAAAATTAAAAGAAAACTTTTCATTTTTATTTTTGAAACACATCCCATTTTCCTTTCAGGAAAACGGACTGTATTTAAAAAAAAAAAAAGGTTGTTTTTTTTAAAAAGCAATCACAGACATGGGTGGTCATTACAAAAAAATTTGCAATTACGACCGTGGCGGAAACCGCCAACAAAGACAGCCACTTTAACACTCCGACCGCCACAACGGAACAAACAAACAGCTTGGCGGTCACCGCCAACAGACAGGTGGAAGACAAAGTACCACCCACAGTATCATAACAGGCCAATCCGCCACCTTTTCCGGGGCAGATTCACTGCGGATAAAAACACGGCGGAAACAGGAATTGGAAGGGAAAACGCTCACCTCTACACACCCCACGAAGAACTAGGATACCATGGAGCTGGAACTCCAAATTCTCCCTGCGATAGTCTTCCTGCTCCTCTACCAGGAGCACGAATGCAGGCGGCGAAGACCACGGTGAGTACTGCACCTACGACACAGGGGAGGGGGGAGGCAAGAAACAGGGACACACACACGCAACACCCCCACCCCCACCCTCACTCACAACAACACACATACTAATACATATTAATACATGATAGTCACACCCCCTATCCTCCCCAGAAGAATGCAAAGACAAAAGAAAATTAGTGGAACCATTGTAATATATTAAAATCAAGTAGGCAAAAATATATATATACACCATAAACAAAATGTACACCAAGCATAGTAGTCCAGGTAGTGCTCCAATTAAGTCAGTGGAACACTGGGCCCACACGGTATGGGCGATGCCCACACAAGATCCCCGACCATGACGGAGAGAACACTGCAGGGGCATCAGAGAGCAAGAAAACAGGCACCTCAGTGGGAGGGAAAGGTCGGGCACCTCAGCCGGTGCACGACACCAAATCCACGAGAGGGCCACATGCCCACTGTTCAATCCTGGGGAGTGCAAAGCCACAGTCTCTCAAGTCTATACAGTGGGTGGGTTGCCCACTATTCCATCCTGGGGAGTGCAAAGCCACAGTCTCACAAGTCTCTTCAGTGGTTGGGTTGCCCACTGTTCCATCCTGGGGGGTGCAAAGCCACAGTCTCTCAAGTGGATAACAGTCTCCACTGGTTCTGGAGGGGGCTTTGTGCCCAGAGTGCTTCATCCTGCCCGTGACGGACTCAGTAGCGTCAGTGCCCTTGGCGCTCATGGGCCAGCGGTGCTTTAGGCGGCTTTGCCCTGTTCAGCGGTGCTTGAGGTGGCGGTGCCCTGTTCAGCTGTGTTAGAGGCGGCGGTGCCCTTTTCAGCGGTGCTTGGAGCGGCGGTGCCCTGTTCAGCGGTGCTTCAGGCGGCGGTGCCCTGTTCAATGGTGCTTGAGGCGGCGGTGCCCTGTACAGCGGTGCTTGAGGCGGCGGTGCCCTGTTCAGCGGTGATTGGATCGGCGGTGCCCTGTTCAGCGGTGATTGGATCGGGGGTGCCCTGTTCAGCGGTGCTTGAGGCAGCCATGCCCCGTTCAGCAGTGCTTGAGGCGGTGGTGCCCTGTTCAATCCTGGGGAGTGCAAAGCCACAGTCTCTCCATCCTGGGGAGTGCAATGCCACAGTCTCTCAAGTCTCTACAGTGGGTGGTTTGCCCACTGTTCAATCCTGGGGAGTGCAAAGCCACAGTCTCTCAAGTCTCTACAGTGGGTGGGTTGCCCACTGTTCCAACCTGGGGAGTGCAAAGCCACAGTCTCTCAAGTCTCTACAGTGGGTGGGTTGCCCACTGTTCAATCCTGGGGAGGGCAAAGCCACAGTCTCTCAAGTCTCTACAGTGGGTGGGTTGCCCACTGTTCAATCCTGGGGAGTGCAAAGCCACAGTCTCTCAAGTCTCTACAGTGGGTGGGTTGCCCACTGGTCAATCCTGGGGAGTGCAAAGCCACAGTCTCTCAAGTGGATAACATTCTCCACTGGTTCTGGAGGGGGCTTTGTGCCCAGAGTGCTTCATCCTGCCCGTGACGGACTCAGTAGTGTCAGTGCCCTTGGCGCTCATGGGCCAGAGGTGCTTGAGGCGGCTTTGCCCTGTTCAGCGGTGCTTGAGTTGGCGGTGCCCTGTTCAGCTGTGCTTGAGGTGGCGGTGCCCTGTTCAACAGTGCTTGGAGCGGCGGTGCCCTGTTCAGCGGTGCTTGAGGCGGCGGTGCCCTGTTCAATGGTGCTTGAGGCGGCGGTGCCCTGTTCAGCAGTGCTTGAGGTGGCGGTGCCCTGTTCAGCGGTGATTGGATCGGCGGTGCCCTGTTCAGCGGTGATAGGATCGGGGGTGCCCTGTTCAGCGGTGCTTGAGGCAGCCATGCCCCGTTCAGCAGTGCTTGAGGCGGTGGTGCCCTGTTCAATCCTGGGGAGTGCAAAGCCACAGTCTCTCCATCTGGGGAGTGCAAAGCCACAGTCTCTCAAGTCTCTACAGTGGGTGGTTTGCCCACTGTTCAATCCTGGGGAGTGCAAAGCCACAGTCTCTCAAGTCTCTACAGTGGGTGGGTTGCCCACTGTTCCAACCTGGGGAGTGCAAAGCCACAGTCTCTCAAGTCTCTACAGTGGGTGGGTTGCCCACTGTTCAATCCTGGGGAGGGCAAAGCCACAGTCTCTCAAGTCTCTACAGTGGGTGGGTTGCCCACTGTTCAATCCTGGGGAGTGCAAAGCCACAGTCTCTCAAGTCTCTACAGTGGGTGGGTTTCCCACTGTTCAATCCTGGGGAGTGCAAAGCCACAGTCTCTCAAGTGGATAACAATCTCCAGTGATTCTGGAGGGGGATTTGTGCCCAGAGTGCTTCATCCTGCTAAGGACAGAGGTAGTGGATGTATCTCTCTACTGGTTCTGGAGGGGGCTTTGTACCGAGAGTGCTTCATCCTGCTAAGGACAGAGGTAGTGGATGTATCTCTCCAGTGGTTCTGGAGGGGGCTTTGTGCCCAGAGGGCTTCATCCTGCTAAGGACAGAGGTAGTGGATGTATCTCTCCACTGGATCTGGAGGGGGCTTTGTGCCCAGAGTGCTTTATCCTGCCCGTGACGGACTCAGTAGCGTCAGTGCCCTTGGCGCATATGGGCCAGTGGTGCTTGAGGCGGCGGTGCCCTGTTCAGCGGTGCTTGAGGTGGCGGTGCCCTGTTCAGCTTTGCTTGAGGCGGCGGTGCCCTGTTCAGCAGTGCTTGGAGCGGCGGTGCCCTGTTCAGCGATGCTTGAGGCGGCGGTGCCCTGTTCAATGGTGCTTGAGGCGGCGGTGCCCTGTTCACGGTGCTTGAGGCGGCGGTGCCCTGTTCAGCGGTGATTGGATCGGCGGTGCCCTGTTCAGCGGTGCTTGAGGCGGCGGTGCCCCGTTCATCAGTGCTTGAGGCAGCGGTGCCCTGTTCAATCCTGGGGAGTGCAAAGCCACAGTCTCTCAAGTCTATACAGTGGGTGGGTTGCCCACTGTTCCATCCTGGGGAGTGCAAAGCCACAGTCTCTCAAGTCTCTACAGTGGGTGGTTTGCCCACTGTTCAATCCCGGGGAGTGCAAAGCCACAGTCTCTCAAGTCTCTACAGTGGGTGGGTTGCCCACAGTTCCATCCTGGGGAGTGCAAAGCCACAGTCTCTCAAGTCTAACAAGTGGGTGGGTGCCCACTGTTCCATCCTGGGGAGTGCTAAGCCACAGTCTCACAAGTCTCTACAGTGGGTGGGTTGCCCACTGTTCAATCCTGGGTAGTGCAAAGCTACAGTCTCTCAAGTCTCTACAGTGGGTGGGTTGCCCACTGTTCAATCCTGGGGAGTGCAAAGCCACAGTCTCTCAAGTCTCTACAGTGGGTGGGTTGCCCACTGTTCAATCCTGGGGAGTGCAAAGCCACAGTCTCTCAAGTGGATAACAGTCTCCACTGGTTCTGGAGGGGGCTTTGTGCCCAGAGTGCTTCATCCTGCTAAGGACAGAGGTAGTGGATGTATCTTTCCACTGGTTCTGGCGGGGGCTTTGTGCCGAGAGTGCTTTATCCTGCTAAGGACAGAGGTAGTGGATGTATCTCTCCACTGGTTCTGGAGGGGGCTTTGTGCCCAGAGTGCTTCATCCTGCCCGTGATGGACTCAGTAGCGTCAGTACCCTTGGCGCTTATGGGTCAGCGGTGCTTTAGGCGGCGGTGCCCTGTTCAGTGGTGCTTGAGGTGGCGGTGCCCTGTTCAGCGGTGCTTGGAGCGGCGGTGCCCTGTTCAGCGGTGCTTGAGTTGGCAGTGCCCTGTTCAGCGGTGCTTGAGGTGGTGGTGCCCTGTTCAGCGGTACTTGAGGCGGCGGTGCCCTGTTCAGCGGTGCTTGAGGTGGCGGTGCCCTGTTCAGCTGTGCTTGAGGCGGCGGTGCCCTGTTCAGCGGTGCTTGAGACATCGGTGCGCTGTTCAGCGGTGCTTGAGGCGGCGGTGCCCTGTTCAGCGGTGCTTGGAGCGCCGGGCTCTTTTGCAGTGTCTCAGCTGATGGCGGTCCTCTCTGTCCCAGCGGGGCTTGTGCTGGCGGTCCTCTCTGTCCCAGTGTGGCTTCTGCTGGCGTTCCTCTCTAGCCCAGCGGGGCTTGTGCTGGCGGTTCTCTCTGTTCCAGCAGGGCTTGTGCTGCTGGTCCTCTCTGGCCCAGCAGGGCTTGTGCTGGCGGTCATCTCTGGCCCAGCGGGGCTTCTGCTGGTGGTCCTCTCTAGCCCAGTGGGGCTTGTGATGGCGGTCCTCTCTGTCCCAGCGGGGCTTGTGCTGGCGGTCACTCTCTGGCCCAGCGGGGCTTGTGCTGGCGGTCCTCTCTAGCCCAGCGGGGCTTCTGCTGGCGGTCCTCTCTGGCCCAGTGGGGATGATGGCGGTGGCCTCCTGGGTAGCGGGGATGATGGCTGTGGCCTCCTGGGCAGCGGGGATGATGGTGGTCCCCACCGCCATGCTGCTCTTCCCAGACTTTCCTGGTTTCTTGTGTCCCTTCCCCACCTTGGAATGTGTTGCAGCTGACTCCACACTCGCACCGGGACCCCTGGGAGTGGCTTTGGTGGCTGAAGTCTTCCCCCTCTCTCGCTGGGCACTGGCCAACCTTTGATGCTTCACAGGTGGGGGACTGTCTGTGCTGTGGCTTCTTACCACACTTGCTGCCCTGGTGGCCGGTGCACTCCAGATTCTGGTGACTACAGGTACCACTGGTCCCGGAGATGTTGTGGCTGAGGTGCTAGTTCGGGACCTAGGAGACGGACGGGGTGGGGGAGGTGTGGGAAAGAGGTCAAGGTTGGACAGGAAATGTTTTTTGGAGACACTGGGACGGGTAGCTGGAGGGGGTTTGGGAGTGGAGGAAATGGTTGTGGTTGTAGGAGGTGTTCGTTTGCTGACTTTGGGTGAAGGTGCATGCACTGGAGGCTGTCGTGAGGTGGATGGCTATTGGGTGGGTGTATGCCTGTGTTTGTGTATCTTGGGAGGGGGCATCACAGACACACTGGGAGAGGACACAGGGGACGTGTGAATGGTAGTGGGGGTGGTGACTGCACATGAGCAGGGTGTGGTGGTGTGTGTGCTGTTGATGGCAGTAGTGGCTGTTGATGTAGTGCATGCAGGTGTGAGTGGAGACGAGACTGGGAGGGAGAAGGGAGACGAGGAGGAGGGGGACACAGTGGAGGCAGTGGATGTTGGTGTGTCTGCATGAGTGTGATGCTTGCGTGAGTGCCTGTGGGATGTGTGGTGCTTATGTCTGCCTGAGCTTCCCTTGTGTGTTGACGTGTGTGCATGGTGGTCTAAAGGTGTGCTTGGCATAGGCTAGGGTACAGGGGATTGGGTCTGGGTGGAGGAAGTTGGAGGGGGGAGGCTAGAGACAGGGACAATGGCTGCCATCAGTGCTGAGGCCAGAGTCTGAAAAGGTCGCTGAAGGGCCGTCTGACCAGAATGAATGCCCTCCAGGAATGCATTTGTTTGTTGCAACTGCCTTTCTACACCCTGGATGGCATTCAAAATGGTAGACTGCACAACAGTGAGGGACCTGAGGAGGTCAATGGCCTCCTCACTGAGGGCAGCAGGGGTGACTGGGACAGGGCTTGAGGTGCCTGGGGTGAAGGTGAAGCCCACCCTCCTGGGTGAGCGGGCACGGGGCAAAGGCTGAGGGGCTGCTGGGAGGGCGGTGCTGGTGGGGGAGTGGCGGCTGTACCTGTAGATGTGGGGGCACAAATGTTGCAGCCACCACAAGGGAGCTCCGATCAGAGGATGAGTCTGTGTCGCTGGTGTCAGCTCCTGTCCCCGCCGTGGAGCTCCCCTCGCCCTCTGTCCCACTGGTGAAGTCTGAGTCCGTAGTTTCGCCCTCCAGGGCCATGTGGGATGCAGCTCCCTCGTGCTCCGGTGCCACTGCTACTCGGCCTGATGATGCTAGTGCACACAAGAACAGGGAGACCACAAAAAGAGGGGGGGGGGAAAGAAGAAACACATGTTGAGTGCATGCATTACCGCTACCGTTGGCGGACACGACAGACACAGAAGCCACCTGCACTACGCCGCGCTCTTGGGCTCTACTGTTCAATTCCAGGGAAAAGGCCTTCTAGGCTATGGACGACATCTGCACACATGGATGACACAGGGGCATGACTAGGTGTACTTGGCACTCTACAGTGGTGGGGTGGGGTGCCACATGGCCTGCCTTACGGAGGGACCTTGCCTACTAAACCCGCCCTGGCCTAGGGAAACCGACAGCCCACCTCCCCCATTCAGACCCCTCCACTGCGCGCTAAATGAGCAGGATGAGAGTGTACTCACCCCCTTGTGGCTGCTGTGATGCCCTCAAGTGCCCATCCAACTCTGGGTAGGCCACCGCCAGGATCCTGAACATCAGGGAGGTCATGGTGCGACGGGCACCCCTCCCACGTTGGGAGGCCATCCCCAGCTCAGCTTCCGCCATCTTCTTGCTCCAGCGGCAAATGTCCTCCCATCTTTTCCTGCAGTGGGTGCTCCATCTGTGGTAGACCCCCAGGGTCCAGACGTCCTTGGTGATGGCAAGCCAAATATCTTTTTTCTGGTGGGCGCTGACCTACATCATTTGTACAGGGGGAAGAGAAACTTATTACCAACTGCACTGTCACAGTTATTGGCCCCCATCCCTGCCCTTGGCATGTGGTGCATGCACTCACCGTTGTTTCATGCACGCCGCACTCTACCCCCTTCCTTCTTACATCCACCCCTCTCCACACAGGCATAGCCCATACAGCATGCTCCAAGAGTACTTACCTGTTTGTCTGGAGGACCGTAGAGTAGTGTGTACTGCTGGAGGACCCCATCCACGAGTTTCTCCAACTCCTCCGATGTGAAGGCAGGGGCCCTTTCCCCAGACACTCGAGCCATTGTCTCTTCCAGACCGAGGTCACAGCAGCACTTGCAGTGTAGGTCCTCTCCTGTTGAAGATCAGGTATCGAGTGATTGAACAGATAGAAAATAGCGGTCATGTCCGCGGCGGTGCGTACCGTCACCGCCGGCGTACATTGTCATTGGCTTCTGGGACCCATAGGGTCCAATGTTAACCAATGCAGCATAGCGCCGCGGTATTCGACCGCCTACCGCAACGGTGTAAAACGCCAGTGCAGTTACCGCACATCCTATTGTCCCACTTTACAGGTCAGGCAGCCGCCATTTCAGGGGCCCACATGGCTTCATTTTTAACTGCGTCACACATACCTAGGCCTAGACTCAACACACATACAGGCAACTTTTGGGATTATGATTGGTGTTCTGTGTAAGCTGTGGGTACGTACCTCTGAGTTGTTTGACTCTGTGCTCGCTGTTGTCCTTCATAGGCACCGTCCACTGGGACATGTGAGGAGATGGTGGCATCCTCCGGTGTACCGACCGTTGGTGGACCTGTCGACAATGGAGGAAAGACATGTGATCATCACCTACAGGCTTGACTGTGCCACAATCCAGGAACTGTGTACCCAGTTGGAGCCAGACCTGATGTCAGCTATCTGCCATCCCACAGGAATCCCTCCTCAAGTGCAGGTGCTGTCAGTGCTCCATTTCCTTGCAAGTGGGTCATTTCAAACAACAGTGGCCATAGCATCAGGGATGTCCCAGCCTATCTTTTCCAACGTGTTGTCCAGAGTGTTGTCTGCCCTGCTGAAACACATGTGGAGCTACATCGTTTTCCCTCAGGTGGAGGATTTGCCTACAGTGAAAGGTGATTTCTATGCCCTGGGACATATTCCCAACATCATAGGTGCCATTGATGGGACACATGTGGCTTTGGTCCCCCCCACAGGAGTGAACAGGTGTACAGAAACCAGAAGAGTTATCATTCGATGAATGTACAGATAGTATGTTTGGCTAACCAGTACATCTCCCATGTGAATGCCAAGTTCCCTGGCTCAGTGCATGACGCCTGCACCCTGCGGAATAGCAGCATCCCTTATGTGATGGGTCAACTCCAGAGGCAACGTGTGTGGCTATTTGGTGAGCACCTGTAAGCAAGACAGTGGGAATGGTTGTCTGGGTCAGTGAATATCCCTACAGGTTAGTGTGCGTCTAACAGTTGTCCCTCGCCATTTGCAGGTGACTCTGGTTACCCCAACCTGTCATGGCTACTGATCCCAGTGAGGAATCCCAGGACAAGGGCAGAGGAACGCTACAATGAGGCCCATGGGCGAACTAGGAGGGTGATCGAGCGGACCTTCGGCCTCCTGAAGGCCAGGTTCAGGTGCCTCCATATGACAGGTGGCTCCCTATTCTACTCACCAAAGAAGGTGTGCCAGATCATGTGGCCTGCTGTATGCTTCACAACTTGGCTTTGCGACAACAGGTGCCTTTTCTGCAGGAGGATAGTCCAGATGGCGGTGTTGTTGCAGCTGTGGAGCCGGTGGACAGTGAAGACGAGGAAGCAGACGAAGAAGACATGAACAGGGCCTCAGTAATCCAGCAATATTTCCAGTGAAACACAGGTAAGAATACAGACCTGCCTACTACATGTACTTTAACACTACTACCTCTCTACTGTCTGTCATTTTCACCCAGTGTATGGATACTGAGTTGTCACTTTCCCTTACGATTTCACAGATGTGTGTCCCACTGTGTGACTTCTGCTTTGATTCCTCATGGACTACAGCTGTGTGACATAGGTATGTTGACATTACAAATGAAAGAGCTTTTTGCCACAGCATTTGCTAATACACTATTTCGAAATCACAGACTGACTCCAGATTGTTTTGTGCTTTAAGGGTGTTTATTTTAGTGCTCAATATTGGAGGGGGTAGCAAAATGGTGAGGGGTGATGGCGGAGGAATGTCCATGGCAGAGTCCAGTCTATTAGTGTCACAGGTGCATTGCCCAAATGGGCATAGGAAGTGGAGCTGGGGCATTTTAAGGACGGAGAAGGTGACAAAGTGGGACAGAAGGAAGACATTCAGGATGGTCTAATTTCTTAGCGGGGGTCTTGGCATCGTTCTCTGCCTTTGTCCTGGATCTTAGGGACCGTTTGCGAAGTGGTTCTCCCTCTGCAGGGGGTGGGGTGCTGGTGTGATGGTCCTGTGGCGGTGCCTCCTGTCCACAGGCGCCGGCAGAGGTGGTGGGCAGTTCATCATCCATGCTAGTGTCAGGGGCCCCTTGTAGTGCCACAGTGTCCCTCCTGGTGTTGAGTACTTCCTTCAGCACCCCTACAATGGTGCCCAGAGTTGAATTGATGGCTCTGAGTTCATCCCTGAAGCCCAAATACTGTTCCTCCTGCAGGCGATGGGTCTCCTGAAACGTGGCCAGTACCGTTGCCATCGTCTCCTGGGAGTGGTGGTAGGCTCCCATGATGTTGGAGAGGGCCTCGTGTAGAGTGGGTTCCCTTGGCCTGTCCTCCCCCTATCGCACAGCAGCCCTCCCAGTTCCCCTGTGTTCCTGGGCCTCCGTCCCCTGGACCGTGTGCCCACTACCACTGCCCCCAGGTCCCTGTTGTTGGTGGGATGGTGGGTTAGCCTGGGTTCCCTGTAGTGGTGGACACAATGCTGATTGACGTGTCCTGGGGACAGAGGTATGGGCCCGCTGGGTGGGTGCTGTGCTATACTGGTGTCTCCTCAGAGGGGAGGCTCTGTGGTGGCCTGTGACTGTGTCAGGGGAACCGACTGTCCCGAGGTCCCAGATGGGCCGGGCTGGTCATCTAGATCCAGTTGGACAGAGGTTCTGTCATCACTGTGGACCTCTTCTGTTGGTGGTGTGGACATGTGTGGACCCTCCTGTCCAGTGACGTTGGGTAGGGGTCCTGCAGGGGTATAAAAGGATGTTTATTACATCAGTGTGTGGCATGGTGTGCAATGGGTGGGTGACCGTGTACCCCAGTGCTTGCATTCCTGTGTGGGAGCTTGTGTGATGATGGTTTAGGGGGGTGTTTGGGTATGTGCAGTGGGCATGCTTTAGTGATGGGTGTCCATGCTTTGTTGTTGCATGCAGGGCTTGGAGTTAGGATGTGTGGTTTGTGATGTTGGGACATTTGTGAGGAGTTAGAGTGATGGGGGTGAGGGTGAGGGTGGGGGTATGTGCTGGCATGCAGGTAGGGTGGGGGATGTAATAGTTAAGATTTGACTTACCAGAGTCTATTCCTCCACCTACTCCTGCGAGGCCTCAGGATGCAGAATCGCCAAGACCTGCTCCTCCCATGTTGTTAGTTGTGGGGGTGGATGTGGGGGTCCGCCGCCAGTCCGCTGAACCGCAAGGTGGTGTCTTGAGACCACGGAACACACCTTCCACCGTAGGTCGTTCCACCTCTTCCTGATGTCCTCCCGATTTCTTGGGTGCTGTCCCACTGCGTTGACCCTGTCCACCATTGTTTGCCATAGCTCCATCTTCCTTGCAATTGAGGTGTGCTGCACCTGTGTTCCGAATAGCTGTGGCTCTACCCGGACGATTTCCTCCAACATGACCCTGAGCTCCTCCTCCGAGAACCTGAGGTGTCTTTGCCGTGCCATGGGGTGGTGTAGGTGAAGTGTAGGGTGGTGTTTGGGGTGACAAGTGTGCTGATATTTAGTGGTGTGTAGTGTGAGGTGCGTAGAAGTTATGTGGGTGATGGTGTTGTTTATGTGCCTGTGGATGCTAGTATTGTTGATGGTGGTGACTCTCTCTGGCCTTCTCTCAGTAATTGTGGTCGTAGGGGTTTGTGGGTGATGTGGTTGTGTGTTTTATATTGTATTGGGTGTGTGGGAGTGGTGTGTGTATGTGTATCAGGTGTGTGTATTTCAATTTGTCCAATGTGGCTGTGTTTTGTATATGTGTGTGTATTTTGAGCGCAGCGGTGTGTACCGCCAATGGAATACCGCGGTTGAAAGACCGCCACATGGATTCGTGTGTCGTGATGGTGTGGGCGTATTTCTGTTGGCGTGACGGTGGAGGTTTTGTTTTTGCCAGTTTATCACTGACCTTTGGTGTGGCGGACTTGTGTGGGTGTCTGAATATTGGCGGATTCCGTGTTGTGGGTCATAATAGCTGTGGCGGATTTCCGCGGCTGCGGCGGTGTGTTGGCGGTCTTCTGCACGGCGGTAAGCGGCTTTTACCACCAATGTTGTAATGACCGCCATAGTGCTCTGCCAAGCCCAGCATGCCACCCTCTTGTGCGTTTTGCCATTCCTGATGGGTCACAAACCAAGACCTACCTCATGAATATTCATGAGGTAGGTCTATTTGCTTCCCACTGGGAATACAAAAAGTGTAAAGACACTTCTGTACATCTGTGTTTGTGATTACCAAATAGCGAATTGCAAAAATTCTCTATTTGGTAATCACGAAGACCAACATTTGTACATCTGGCCCTTGCTTCGGTATTTAAAAGGGGCCGGTTTAGGGTGTCCCATCCAAATACTGATTTGCAGTGGTATGTATTAATGTCTTACAACCGAATTTCGAATCCAAAACATTAATACTTTACCACCAGTTAAAAAGTGGTGGTAACCCATTTGCAAATGGAAGGTGTCCGCTTTGGACCCATTTTTTGAGAACGTAAAGAAAATACTTTTTAAGAGCATGCAGTGGTCCTTTGTGATGGTGGCAATTCCTACTGTATCACAAGTTGCAATATACCTCATTAACACACAGTAGGAGTATTGATGGGTAGCAATATGGCACCAACCTTTGTGAATATTTTTATGTATAAGATAAGTAAACAGTTCTACAACACATAGAATTGAGGCTATACCTTGTACTGTGGTAGTTAAACATAGGCTCCATATTAGAAATGTGGAAAAGCGCAAAAGAAAACCTAACATGGTTTGGACAATATTTTAACTCCTAAACATTGGTCAACCTGCTACATCTTTCCTGGATCCTAAAGTAAGAACTACTGACAAGAAGTTCATCACAGACCTATCAACTGAAAAACTGTTAGGAAAAACATATCACATGCCCCACGTTTTCATCCTGAACAGCTCATAGTGAATTTGCCACAGAGCCAGCTGTGGCTGAAAAGAGTTATAGCAGAGAAATAAGTCAATGAAAAAAGATGTGTGATAAGCTATCTAGAGGAGGCTATCAAAAATACGGTGGAAGGATGAAACAAAAAATCAAGGGCCCAGATGTGTCAAGCCTTTTTGCATTTGCAAACGGTGCGAATGCCCGTTTGCGAATGCAAAAATGCCTTTCAGTGTTTATGAAAGGCAATCGCAATGCAAATTTAAGGAATCGCTAAAATAGCGATTCCTTAAATTTGCGAGCCCGTTTAGCTAATCGTAAATTGTGATTCTCTAAATAAGAAATCGCAAATAAGGAATCCTTATTTGCGATTTCTAAACCACATGTATCAAGCAAGTCCTTAATGCGTATTGGGCATTAAGGAATTACAATTACACCAAGTAAAACTTGGTGGTAACCATGTGCAAATTATAAAAATGCATTAAAAATGCATTTTTAAAATTGATATGTAATGCACACATTCCCCTTTGGCATGTGTGCGCCTTACATCTTCAAAAAACATTTCGGGGTGCAGCAGAGGGGGCCTTAGGCCCCCAGTACCCTGGGGTTTTGCATTTCCAAAATTGCGAATTCCAATTAGTCGCTCATTATGTCATTAAATATGATTAGATGAAAGAACATTCGCGGGTAAAAAAAAATTCTTAAACAGTAAGAGACTTGTGAAAACATTACTGTTGTACAACTATAGAAATGCTCAAGTGGAATGTTAAACCTGGGCCAGGCATCAAGAACAATTTGAGTAAAACTGGTGTAACAAAATCTGATATTATGGTAAAAAAAAATATAAAATGAAACATGGCAAAGCACCACAACGATATGAGAAAAAATATAGATCAAATGAAAATTCTATTTTGTGAGGGGGTATTGACATGAAAAGACTTTACAAAGAGGATGTTGGTAGATCAAATGGCTGCAATAATAATACCAACCTAATTGATGAGATGGTCACATTTAAATGTTTCTGCAAACTCTTTGCTTGTATTTTTAAAAGATTACAAGACATTATGGCCCTCATTATGACTTTGGCGGTCTATAATGTGGACCGCCAAAGTCCTGCCAGCCACAAGACCGCCAGAGATGGCGGGCTTCAGACCGCCATATTATGATTGCTGGCGGTTCTCTGCCAGAATTTGGGCGGACAGCCGCCAGCAGCCACACTGGCAGTTGGCAGTGTAGTGGATGCTGCTCCCCTTGCACTGCCACGTCATCACAACACTGCCACTCCTATTACGAGCTGGTAATAGGCGTGGCAGCCCCTAGGATCCCGTCCCTTCCCGGACGACCACTGAGAAAAGGTAAGTGCCCGTCCGATAGGGGAGGGAGGGTGATGAGTGGTGTGTGCGTGCATGGGGGGAGTGTGTTTGTGCGATTTGAGGGGAGTGGTGTTTGTGTGTGATTGTGAGTGTCTGTGTGAGTGCGTGAATGGCTGCAGGAGTGTGTGTGAGTGTATGTGTGTGTCTGTATGAGTGTGTGAATGTGTGATTGCATGTGTGTGGTGCATGCATGATTGGGGTGGGGTGGGGAGTCTCTACCGGGGTTGGGGTCCCTAGGGGCTTAGGGGGGACCATAGCTGTGTGGGGGGGGCTGGGGGAGTCGCATACTGGTGACAGGAATGTAAATTCCAGTTGCCAGTATCCTTTCCGCCAGGGCTTTCCTGGCGGGGTTGCCACCAGGAAATCCCTAGTGGAAAGAAGAGTCCAAATACAGTTGTCGGTCTATGTTGGACCGCCAGGGCGAAGGTGGTCCACCATCGACACAGTGGTCCGACCACCCTGGCGGTACAGATGGTGAACTGCCTGCTTTGCAGCCTGTTTACCGCCGTGGTCATAATCTGGCGGTCCAGCACCGCCACACCATCGGCGGTGTTACCGCCACCGCCAGTGTGGTGGACCTGAACCACCAATGTCAGAAGGAGGGCCTATATTTTGAGGTAACTTTGGGCAACTCTCTATAAATACTCCAGTTTTTCAGGGATTTTTTAATTATACAGTTGATTGGGGTGCTTGGGAGTCCAATGGCAAGATGGGCGCCACATTATGAGGCTCTCCTGGCTGAGGTGTTTAATCCAGAATTTAACTGCCTCTCGGGGACCCATCTGCCCGTAGCTACCTTCTTGCTCTGATGGTGGGACACACCGGGGGCCCTAATATTATTCCTCAGCATCCAGCTCCTTATTCTTTGCACTGACTTGGTTCGCACACCACTCATGTGGCTTACCTTGTGAGTGCGGCCTGCCCCTGGTGAAAGCCTCGGTGGGCCGCCCCAGGTGGGGACTGTGTGAGGAGTGGAGGGCAGCCAGAGCTGGGTAACGGGTCTAGCCCATTTACTGCTTATCTACCCACGGTCGATGCGTAACAAGTGATTTCTGTGCATCTTAGGGGCCATCCTCTTTGTTATGAAACCCTGTTTGGCCTGCTTGACTGCAAGTCAATGAATGAAGCCACAATATAACAATTATAAGTGAGGCCTGAGCTTGGCTCTGTATGAACGCACAGTACCCATAAACATTAACTCAGTCCTATAATTTAAGCACTATGTTGTCCTTCGTCAGACCATCACTGAAATTTGAGTGTGCCATATACTCAGCTACTCACTTCACTGTACACCCAGGGAGGCTCCCTCCACGTGTTGATGGCTCGACCTCCTGCATGTTCACATGTGACACTTCTACCAGGCTGGGGACAGTGAGCACTAGGACAGCACCTCAACTTGGGCAGTGGAGGTGTGGAAACAGTGGGTGCAGTAGGGAGTCGGCTGTCTGACCAGACAGTCAGATGTAAACTAGGCCTGCTTGTGCCCCCAGAGCTGGAGTTATGGGGTGAGGTGGGGTTCATGAATCTCTGCACCCCAGACCAGGCACGCTGTACCTTTGCCCACGGTCCTGTGAGTAAAATGGAGAGACACTGCAATACTTGGCCCTTCACAATAGTTGGGTCATTGGTGACGGATCTGCTTGTGTCCCCCCCCACACTGGACTCTGTGCAGGGGAGTGCGGAAGTCAAACATTGCTACTCGCCTCCCTCAAGCAGCTTGACTGACCCTATGTCTTGCACCCTCATCAGGCCCACTGTTACAGGAGACAAGATGGGTAAGACTGCCACCAGGCAATCTAAGCTTTCCTTTGAACAGCACAGACAGGCCAGAGGAGCGGGCTCTGTACTTGAGTCTTCTCGGGTTGATCCTCCTGACAAAGTTTTGGCTGCCTCCACACCAACTACCTGCTCAATGTTTCTAGACCTCAGGCATAGCCTCACCACTATAGATTCCAAAATTGACTCATTTGCAGACAGTCTAGATTGACTCAAAGAAAAGGTGGGTGGTGACGAGGGCTGCCCTGAACAGTTGGAACAGCAGACATTGGATCTTGATGACTGTCATCATGAGGAAGGAGAAAAATTCCTACAGATGGAAAAGATACTGGAACTCATCTGCAGTAAAAACAAAGATCTAGAGGTGTGATCCATATGAAATAAGCTGCACATTATTGGTACACAGGAGTCTACAAATATGGGCTGAATGGAAGACTATGTCGAGCCCTGGCTTTGCTCCCTCTTTGGCGAGGCCAATCAACCCTTTGCTGGTGGATGAGCGGATGCATTTGTCTTTGGCCCGAGACCCAACTGGGCACCTCTTCTCCACCAATCTTAGCCCAGTTGTTGAACTAGTGAGATTGTGACACAGCCCTAGGACTGACCTGTAACAAGAAACCCCTTCAGTACAAAGGTAATGCAAAAACTTTCTTTCCGGATTACACAATTGCAGTTCAGTTGGCTAGGCATGACTTTGCACCTGTCAGGCAACGGCTACACAAAAAAAATGGTGCTTCTTATTCACTGATCTACCCCACCAAACTGAGAATCCGTCATCGTTGTAAGACACATTTTTTCACTGACCCTAAACTGGCTGACAAATATGTTAAGACCTTACCGTTGTCTGCAGACACAACTGTGATCGAGAAACAGAATGCACAGAACAGCCAACTAAGCAATAATGGCTAAGGCCACCTACCAGCTTATGTCTCCCTGGTTCTATGCCCACCCCTGACCAGGGCCTGTTTCCTTGTTGACTGGCTCTCCGATGAGGCAATAACATTTCTTTCCTTCAGGATTTCACTTTAGCCACCTGACACACCAACCCTGGTTGGGCTTGCAGGGACTCAAGTTCGCCCCTAAAGGTTGTTTCCCATTCTAAGAGTTTTGAAATTCTGTTCTGGGGGATCTGACAAGATAGGTGGACTTAGTCTGCACTTACTGGGGGACCAACATGGGCGATGGAAGGGTATATGGGTGATTGCATGCTGTTAGACACAGAGGGGGTTATTACAACTTTGGAGGAGGTGTTAATCCGTCCCAAAAGTGACGGTAAAGTGACGGATATACCACCAGCCGTATTACGAGTCCATTATATCCTATGGAACTCGTAATATGGCTGGTGGTATATCCGTCACATTTGGGACGGATTAACACCTCCTCCAAAGTTGTAATAACCCCCAGAGTTTGTACTTCCATTGGGTTCTTCTCCTTTCCCTTTTGCACTTACAGTAATCATGTGGTCATTGCACACTGGGTTCAACATGCATGCTCTCAATATTGCATTGCTATGGTGTGTTTCTAGATGCAAACAATTGACTGCTTAGCTTGGAATGTTAGAATATTAAACAATGCAAGCAAACCCAAGCATGTATCCACATACTTGCAGCGGCATAGACATATACATATTCCAGGATTTGCATCTTACTGACGCCACTAGAACGCGCCTTCGTGTGGGGTGGATTGGAGAATGCAAAGTGGCCTTATACTCTAACTATGCAAGAGGGGTAGCAATACTTATCCGCAAAGGACTGCCATGGCGCACCCGCGGTGTGCTGAGTGACCTGCAGGGCCACTATGTCATTTTAGCCTGCACACTATGCGGCCTCCCACTTTTTCTTATAGACATTTATGGTCCCAGTGTGGCTAATCCATTTAATAGACCCTGCGCTAGTGACCACATTGTTGAATTGATGGACCAGCCAGGGCCACCCCACGTAGAAATGGAAGCAGTTCACCAGGTGATGATGTCTTTCTTCTCCTCACTTTACATATCCACATGGCCCACACCTCCTGAGACATTCCACTTCCTATTTTGATCTAGCGCCTTTCCAGGTGAGCCATTCACTGTGAAGGACATAGTGCAGGTAATTAAGGAGTTACCTGGGGACAAGGCTCCAGGTCTGCCTTTCAAAAGGAATACGCATCAGAACTGGCTCAGCATTTTCTCGAAATGTACACCGAAGCATTGGAGCTGGGAATTCTCCCACCTCCTTGTCCAAAGTGCTGAAAGTCACTATCATGAAGCCCGATAAGATTCTGCGAGTCCTATGTCCCGCTCACTATGATAACTATTAATAACAAGATTCTGGCACAGATAATAGCTGCCTACTTATTGCCAGTACTACCATTTATTACTCGTCCCGACCAATATGGGATTGTGCTGGGTAGATCAACGGCCCATAATCTGCGTTCCTTCTTTGCTGTCGCACAGATCATCAACCAGACTTGTTCGTCTGCTGCTGTTATTCTAGATGCCACAAAGGCATTTGAGTCACTCAAATGGCCGTACCTATTTGCTCTACTAGCTCGCCTTGGCCTCAGCCCTAAGATTCTTGCACATTCTATGGCTCAATTTTGCATCAGCTGTGTAATGTCAGACCCATTTTTGGTGATGATGGGCACCTGTCAGGGGTGTCCCTTCTCATCTATCTTATTTTCAGCTGCCATAGAGCTCCTCACAGTGAGAATACACCAGCATCATTCTAATAGGGTAGTGTGTTCATGCATTGGGCTGTGCTGGTATCCTTATATGCTGACAAAGTCAGCCTCTACCTTAACAACCCACATGATAATTTATATATCCTGATCTAAGAGTTCACTTTGATTGGAGGCCTTTCGGATATTATGATTAACTGAGCCAAATCTATCAGATTTCTACTTACCGATTTGACTAAGGAGTATAATTTGGAGTTCCCATTATGCTGGAATACAGAACCGGTTTGCTATTTAGGAATTTGGTTAAGTAGAGACTTAGATGACCTGTAGCATGCCAATTATGGTCAGGCCCTCACTTGGCTGGGGGACCATCTGGAGAGGAAACACTGGCTGCCTCTTTCCCTGATGGGCTGCCTTGCTATTGCTAAAATGGTGGTACTCCCCAAGTTTCTGTATCTATTTGTGAATCTTCCTATTCCCCTGACACTCACTTTCCACCAAAGACTGCACACATGTCTTGTCTCATTTGCTTGGGTTGGGCCGATAAGTCCACTAGAGCCAAGTGGGAATTATTTACGCTGCTGTGTGAGCAGGTGGCTTTGGAGCCCCCGATATGGAACTTTCTTACAATTGTGAGCAGGCCCAGTTTCTGCATTTCTGGATTCACCCCATGGAGTACCAGTCCAAGCCCCACCCAGAATATGATCAGGTGCACCTATGCCCCTTGAATACGGCTCCCCACCCCTGTGCGCTACAATTGATTCGATCGGTTGCATTGTGTGGGCCTGGAATGAGCTCCGGTCAAGAGCCTGAATTGAGCATTTGTTTGCCCCTTCGGTGCCTCCTGCTGAACAATGCATCTCTGCCCATAATTGCAGATGTTGGCATCCGTCTAGATTCCAATACTTGCAATTGACCACTATGGGGGCAGTATACCCAGATGGTACCTTTGAAGAACCAGAGCAGGTCCTGCAGGGGCCAAGAGACACCCTGTTGCACAGACGCACTTAGCATCAACTGAGAGCGGCCCTGCGATGCAACATAGCGCCTTCCAACAGGCTCCTGAGACACTACAGGCATTAGAGGTTACACTCACCATGTTCTCCCCACGCCGCTTAATTACAAAAGTTTACACTACAGTGCAGGTGTCAGTGCCAGTGTGTACATCCTAAGTCCAGTTGCAGTGGTCTGATGAACTGGGCTCCCTGATTTCTGATGCCCAATGGAAATACTGTTGTACACAGTCACAAGCTCTCTCCCCAAACACAAGCTACGTTTGTTCCACTTTTAATTCCTACACAGGCTGCATTACTCCCCTGCACGCTTGCCCACTATTGGCCTGTGCGAGACTGCATGCTACATATGGTGTGCAACACTCGTGCAGACATCTTGCATCTTGCTTGGTGCTGCCCCAGATTCAGGGCTTTCTGGGTGGAGGTCTTTAATGCTATTGGGACTATGCTTGGGTATGATATTGAATGTTCCCCTCGGCTTGTATTGCTGGGCTTTGACAAAAATTTACTAGATGATGGACACAGGCTGGTTGCAATGCTGTTTCTCCTGGCGAAACGTTGAGTGGCTATGTGCTAGGGAAGATGTTGATTGTCACTTAAGTCAGACTCGCTGCGCAATGCTGCATACTGCTAAGAACAATTACAGAACTATTGGGATCTCATGCCAGGGTGCTCTCGCCCTCGTGATATCTGGGCGACATTGACATCCTACTTAACCGCGACGGCCGACAACTCATCAACACCCAAGTCTCTTTGAGGCGATTAACAGGACTGTGCTGATGCTACTCAACATAAAATCCTAGTACATTTATCTTGCTGGAGATTGACCACAATGAGTATGCCCTTCCGATATTGCAATATGTGATCTGAGTGTAAGCCTTTTCCTTTCCCTTTTCCTTTCCCCTTCCCTTTCCCTTTCACTTTCCCTGTTCCTGCCCCTCTCTCTCTCCACCTTCCCTTCTCCCTCCTCTGGTGTTGCATGGATAACATTTCTATGTATCACCTTTCTTGCTGTAATGTTATACCTACCTATGACCATTGGCAAATAATGCCCCCACCTTTTGCTGTGTTCCAGTATTTTACTTCTGTGCAAAATGTAATAAACAAAATAAAAAACTGCAGTCGATTGATATTTATTTTATTTAGTTTTTTCATTTATACATTGACATGGAAAAAATGTAATTAACAGGTGAAGCATAATTATATATGGTGCCGTAGGTAATAGTTATGATTTTTATCATCCAGGTGCATAAGTTTGGCCGGCTCTCTAGAAGATCTATGCCCTCTGCTGGCATTCCTCCTTATTTATGGGGACATTTCCATTCAAATTAGAAACATTTTTCATTGACTCTCCTATTCTGGACAACAGGATTTTGAGTCTTCCGCAGTGCTTTTCTGGTGTAAAAGACATGAATGTTTTGTTCTCCACTCTGGTGGTGAAAATCCCTCTGGTGTTTACACCACAAGAATTTTTCTGTGTAAAGATATACTTTGGACATGAGGTGTTGCAGTTATATTCTGACAATTCAATACGCCTGGACTGCTTTTTGGTTCCCCATTTTGAACCTTTACTGTGGGTGAGTCATTGTAAGTGTTTACTCTCAGCATCCACTTTTTAAGATAAGGCTCTTGTGATGCAGCTAGGGTAAGGGGAACTTGGCTGTAACACATGAACACTTATGCACAAGTATGTACATGTGTATTGGCTGCATGTAGGAGACTATAGTTGTACCCAGCCCAGTAAGTGAATATGGGTAGCCTTTCACAGAGGGAATTCTGCAAATTTAGATATTGACCTTGGGTAGGCCTTATAATATTAGTATACACTCAAGAGTAGGTCAGTGTGGTTTACTGTCTTGTCTGCAGTGACACCTTATTATACACATGGGGGAAAACTGCCTTAGAGTGCAGTTTCACTTCCCCTTGGCCTACAAAGTCCAGTGGCATATCAAAATGGGGTGGAAGATGTGCAAGAAAACCACATCTGAGAATTCGAAAAGTATGTCTGCATAACTTCAGGGTCATCCAGGATTGTCATATTTCCCTGGTTCAGCTCAAGATCAGAGCCCAGGTCTTTTATCACCCTGTTGGGCCACGTAATTACATTTCTCTCTAGCAGCAAAAGCAAATTCTTCCATACAGAAAACGAGTATTTATTAGTGCTTCCCTCAGCTCCTAAACAAAGAGGTGGGGATAAAAGTCGTCATTTATTGATTTCTTGCCACAGTGCACCTGGGCTGGGGACATTTGTCGGTTCCTGCCAGGCGGGCGGCGTCCACCGCCCGCCCGGGTCAGAATGACCCCCTATGTCTCATACTGGGAGATACATTTGACAGGCCTTGGTCTCTGCAGGCTAAGCAAACAAAACCTTCATGACACTCCATTCCCATCACTTCCATGCATGGCAGTACATCATGTCCCCCTCATGTGACAGTATATTGTGTGGCCATCAGCAATTTGGAATGTGATATGTGTGGCAACCTGAAGGGCACAGTGAGCCATGATATGCCTTCCACACAAGAGTTTAGCAAGAGCAGACGTGGTTTGAGGTTTGAAATACCTGTGGCACTATACACATTGCTCACATGATTCTCAAATGATTCATACAGCATGCATACACAGCTCATGCTGTCATTCACATATATGTTGTCCAACATTTACAACAATCACGTGGAAAGAGATGTCCTTTCGATGGCAGTAATATCTCTTTACCTAGTTATGTGCATCCGACACAAGGATGATTTAGGACCCCAAAAAACTCACAAAACACAATGCGAAAGATCTTAAAATGTGGTACTGACCACTAATACCTACGCTTTCTACATCCCATTGATGCTACACAGACTGCAACAGTGGGAAGACATTAAGGGGGTAATTACAACCCTGGCGGACGGTGTTAAAGCGGCGGCTAACCCACCAACAGGCTGGCGGTTAAAAAAATTGAATTCTGACCCTGGCGGAAACCGCCAACAGAAACCGCCACTTTAACACTCCGACCGCCACGGCGGGACAAACAAACAGCGCGGCGGTCACTGCCAACAGACAGGCGGGAGTCAATGTACCGCCCACCCTATCACAAACCACCAATCCGCCACCTTTTCCGGGGCGGTAGCCCCGCCGATAAAAACACAGCGGAAACAGCCATTTCAAACGGAAAACGCTCACCTCCATACACCCCACGAGGAATCTGGACAGCATGGAAGCCGAACTACACATCCTACCAGCTATTGTATTCATGCTCCTCTACCAGGAGCACGAACGCCGGCGCAGAAGACAACGGTGAGTACTGCACCTACGACACAGGGGAGGGGGGAGGAGAAAATATTACGGGCACACATACGCGACACACCGACCACCACCCTCACCCACTACAACACACACATCAATGCATAGCAATACATCACTGTTACAACCCCCAAACCCCCCGGAAGAATGCAAAGACAAAAGGAAATGATCATAAACAGTCGAATATATTGTATTATTGGCTTATAAAAATATCACACATTTAAAACTAATATATACATAAATATTAAAAGTCAGATGATTTTAGCAGTCATTGTCCGTGGACCACTGGGCCCAAATCACATGGGCAAGGCCCACATATGATACCTGACACCAACGGAGAGAACACTGCAGGGACATCAGATAGAAAAACTACAGGCACCTCAGGGGGAAGGGGAGGGGGGGCACCTCAGCCACATGAGTACACAACGCCAGATCCACGAGGGGCCTCCATGGCCACTGTCCCATCCTGGGGTGTGCAAAGCCACAGTCTCTCAAGTCCATACAGTGGGTGGTTTGCCCACTGTACCATCCTGGGGAGTGCAAAGCCACAGTCTCTCAAGTCTATACAGTGGGTGGGTTGCCCACTGTACCATCCTGGGGAGTGCAAAGCCACAGTCTCTCAAGTCTCTACAGTGGGTGGTTTGCCCACTGTGCCATCCTGGGGAGTGCAAAGCCACAGTCTCTCAAGTCCATACAGTGGGTGGGTTGCCCACTTTTCCATCCTGGGGAGTGCAAAGCCACAGTCTCTCAAGTCCATACAGTGGGTGGGTTGCCCACTGCTGCATCCTGGGGAGTGCAAAGCCACAGTCTCTCAAGTCCATACAGTGGGTGGGTTGCCCACTGCTGCATCCTGGGGAGTGCAAAGCCACAGTCTCTCAAGTG
The DNA here is from genome assembly GCF_031143425.1 of Pleurodeles waltl. Taxonomy (NCBI): domain Eukaryota; kingdom Metazoa; phylum Chordata; class Amphibia; order Caudata; family Salamandridae; genus Pleurodeles; species Pleurodeles waltl. Next base: position 169,249,957 of record NC_090449.1, on the reverse strand, counting down.
GATGACAGTGTCCACTGGTTCTGGAGGGGGACTGGTGCCCAGAGTGCTTCGTGTAGCCCTGCCCGACATAGATGCGGCACTGCCCCTTCCGCCAATGGGCCAGCGGTTCTTGAGATGAAGGGCCCAGTGCAGCGGTGCTTGAGACGGCGGTGCCCTGTTCAGCGGTGCTTGAGACGGCGGTGCCATGTTCAGCGGTGCTTGAGATGAAGGGCCCAGTGCAGCGGTGCTTGAGACGGCGGTGCCCTGTTCAGCGGTGCTTGAGATGGCGGTGCCCTGTTCAGCGGTGCTTGAGACGGCGGTGCCCTGTTCAGCGGTGCTTGAGATGAAGGGCCCAGTTCAGCGGTGCTTGAGACGGCAGTGCCCTGTTCAGCGGTGCTTGAGACGGCGATGCCCTGTTCAGCGGTGCTTGAGATGAAGGGCCCAGTTCAGTGGTGCTTGAGACGGCGGTGCCCTGTTCAGCGGTGCTTGAGACGGCGGTGCCCTGTTCAGCGGTGCTTGAGATGAAGGGCCCAGTTCAGCGGTGCTTGAGACGGCGGTGCCCTGTTCAGCGGTGCTTGAGACGGCGGTGCCCTGTTCAGCAGTGCTTGAGACGGCGGTGCCCTGTTCAGCGGTGCTTGAGATGAAGGGCCCAGTTCAGCGGTGCTTGAGACGGCAGTGCCCTGTTCAGCGGTGCCCTGTTCAGCGGTGCTTGAGGCGGCGGTGCCCTGTTCAGCGGTGCTTGAGATGAAGGGCCCAGTTCAGCGGTGCTTGAGATGAAGGGCCTAGTTCAGCGGTGCTTGTGACGGCGGTGCCCTGTTCAGCGGTGCTTGAGACGGCGGTGCCCAGCTCAGCGGTGCTTGAGACGGCGGTGCCCTGTTCAGCGGTGCTTGAGATGAAGGGCCCAGTGCAGCGGTGCTTGAGACGGCGGTGCCCTGTTCAGCGGTGCTTGAGATGAAGGGCCCAGTTCAGCGGTGCTTGAGACGGCGGTGCCCTCTTCAGCGGTGCTTGAGATGAAGGGCCCAGTTCAGCGGTGCTTGAGACGGCGGTGCCTTGTTCAGCGCTGCTTGAGATGAAGGGCCCAGTTCAGCGGTGCTTGAGACGGCGGTGCCCTGTTCAGCGGTGCTTGAGAGGGCGGAGCCCAGTTCAGCGCTGCTTGAGACGGCGGTGCCCTGTTCAGCGGTGCTTGCGACGGCGGTGCCCTGTTCAGCGGTGCTTGAGATGAAGGGCCCAGTTCAGCGGTGCTTGAGACGGCGGTGCCCTGTTCAGCGGTGCTTGAGACGGCGGTGCCAGTTCAGCGGTGCTTGAGACGGCGGTGCCCTGTTCAGCGGTGCTTGAGACGGCGATGCCCAGTTCAGCAGTGCTTGAGACGGCGGTGCCCTGTTCAGCGGTGCTTGAGACGGCGGTGCCCTGTTCAGCGGTGCTTGAGATGAAGGGCCCAGTTCAGCGGTGCTTGAGACGGCGGTGCCCTGTTCAGCGGTGCTTGAGATGAAGGGCCCAGTTCAGCGGTGCTTGAGATAGCGGTGCTTGAGATGAGTGTCCAGTGCAGCGGTTCCGGCCCAGGCATGGATGTCACTCGCCACCTGACATGTGGCTGGCGGGGCCTTCCTGCCCATCTGTCTGTTGGCTTGCGGGGCCCTCCTGGGCTGCAGTACCGGGCCTCTGGGTGTCCTCCTGCACACCTGGGATGGGGCTGGTGGGGCCCTCCTGGGCAGCTGGCCTGCTGCCGGACTTGTTGGGCGTGCTGCCCTTCCCACCCTTCCCACCCTTCCCTGGTCGTCTGTGGCCCTTTCCCACCTTTGGTGGTGTGCCTGGTGGCACCCCACTTCCAGCCGGAGCCAGGGTAGGGATTTTGGTCCCTGGTGTCTTTGGCCTCTCGCGCCGGGCACTGGTAACCTTTTGGTGCTTTTCTGGGGGTGGGCTGGCCGTGTCTTGGCTCCTAGCAGAACTAGTTGCCCTTGAGGGTGGGGGACTCCACAGTCCTTGGACAACAGTCTTGATAGGTCCTGGTTTTGTGGTGGCTGAGGTGCTGATTGCAGTCTTAGGAGATGGACGAGGTGGGGGATTTGTTGGAAAGAGGTCAAGTTTGGAAAGGAAAAGCAATTTGGAAAGAGAGGGACGGGTAGGTGTAGTGGGTATGGGAGTGGAGGAAGAGGATGTGGTTGTAGGAGTGTGAAGTCTGGTGTCTTTGGGTGCAGGTGCTTGGGCTGGAGGCTGTCGTGAGGTGGATGGCTGTTGGTTGGGTGGCTGCCTGCGTTTGTGTGGTTTGGAAGAGGGGGTGACAGGCACACTGGGAGAGGACACAGGGGACGTGTAAATGATAGTGGGGGTGGTGACTGCACGTGTGCAGAGTGTTCTGGTGGGTGTGCTGGTGATGGACGTAGTGGCTGAAGATGTTGTGCTTGCAAGTGTGAGTGGAGACGTCACAGGGAGGGAGCAGGGAGAGGAGGAGGGAGAGTTAGAATGACCGCTGCGGTCATTTGACCGCGGTGCGGTCTTTTGGCGGTGCCTGCCGCCCGCCGGGGTCGGAGTGACCCCCAGAGTCCGTTGCATGGCCCTCCAGGGCCATGTGGGATGCAGCTCCCTCGTCCTCCGATACCACTTCTCCTCCGCCTGATGATGCTAATGCACACATGAACAGGAAGACCACAAAAAAGGGGGGGGGGGGAGAAAGATAGACATGTTGAGTGCATGCATAGGCGACACCGTTGGCAGAGAGGACAGACACAGAAGCCCCCTGCACTATGCTGCGCACTTGGGGTCCACTACTCAATCAGTGGGACATGGCCTACAAGCCTATGGACGACAACTGCACACATAGATGACACAGGGCCATGGATACCTGAACCTGGCACCGTACAGAGGTGGGGGGCGGGGGCACAGGGCCATGCCTTACGGAGGGGCCTAGCCTACAGATATCGCCCTGGCCTAGGGATACTCACAGCCCTCCTCCCCCACCCAGACACCTCCACTGCGCTCAAAGTCACCAGAATGAGAGTGTACTCAAAACCTTGTGTCTGCTCTGATGTCCTCACGCGCCCATCCAAATCGGGGTAGGCCACCGCCAGGATCCGGGACATTAGGGGGGTCAAAGTACGACTGGCACCCCTCCTACGTTGGGAGGCCATCCCCAGCTGAGCCTCTGCCGTCTTCCTGCTCCAGCGTCGGATGTCCTCCCACCTCTTCCGGCAGTGGGCGCCCCGTCTGTTGTGGACCCCCAGGGTCCGGACGTCCTTGGCGATGGCATGCCAAATAGCGACTTTCTGGTGGGCGCTGACCTATGTGACATGTACAGGGGGAGAAAAAAAATCATCACCTTCTGCATGCTCGATGTGAGTGGCCCCCCATCCCCACCCTTGCCATGTGGCACATGCTCTCATCTGTCGTCTGATGCATGCCTCAATCGCTCCCCTCCCCACCATCTTTCATCCACCCGACTCAACCCAGGCATTGGCCACAAAGCATGGTCCCAGTGTACTTACCTGTTGGTCTGGAGGACCGTAGAGTAGCGCATACTGGGGGAGGACCCCATCCACGAGTTTCTCCAATTCTTCAGAAGTGAAGGCAGGGGCCCTTTCCCCAGTCGCAGCAGCCATTGTCTCTTCCAGACCGAGGTCACAACAGCACTTGCAGTGTAGGTCCTCTCCTGTGGAAGATCAGGTATGTAGATAGAAAATGGCGGTCACGCCCGCGGCGGTGCGTACCGCAGCGGTGCGTACCGCGACCGCCGGCGCACATCGTCATTGGTTCGTGAAATCCATAGGGTTCAATGTTAACCAATGCGGCTTTGCGCCGCGGTCTTCGACCGCCTACCGGCACGTTGTGCCACGCCAGCGCATTGACCTCACATCCCATTGTCACACTTCACAGGTCAGGCAGCCGCCATTTCAAGGGCCCACATGGCTTAATTTCTACTGCGTCACACATACCTAGGCCTTGCATCAACACTCATATAAACCATTCAATGCATAGTGAATCGTGTTGTGTGCAAACTGTGGGAACGTACCTGTGGGTTGATTGACTCTGTGCTCGCTGTTGTCCTTCCTAGGCACTGTCCGCTGGGACATGCGAGGAGATGGAGGAATCTTCCTGTGTACAGACCGCTGGTGGACCTGTCGGCAATGGAGGAACGACATGTCATTCTGACATACAGGCTTGACCGAGCCACTATACATGAACTGTGTGCCCAGCTGGAGGCAGACCTGATGTCACCCATCCGCCAACCCACAGGGATCCCCCCTCTAGTGCAGGTGCTGTGAGTACTCCATTTCTTAGCAAGTGGGTCATTTCAAACAACATTGGCCATATCATCAGGGATGTCCCAGCCCATGTTTCCAAGGTGTTGTCCAGAGTGTTGTCTGCCCTGCTCAAACACATGCGGAGCTACATCATTTTCCCTGAGGTGGGGGATTTGCCTACAGTGAAGGGTGATTTCTATGCCCTTGGACATGTCCCCAACATCATAGGTGCCATTGATGGGACACATGTGGCTTTGGTACCCCCCAGCAGGAGTGAACAGGTGTACAGGAACAGGAAAAGTTATCATTCCATGAATGTACAGATGGTGTGTTTGGCTGACCAGTACATCTCCCATGTTAATGCCAAGTTCCCTGGGTCAGTGCATGACGCCTACATCCTGCGAAATAGCAGCATCCCGTATGTGATGGGTCAACTCCAGAGGCACCGGGTGTGGCTATTAGGGGACTCTGGTTACCCCAACCTGTCCTGGCTACTGACCCCAGTGAGGAATCCCAGGACAAGGGCAGAGGAACGGTACAATGAGGCCCATGGGCGGACTAGGAGGGTGATCGAGCGAACCTTTGGCCTCCTGAAGGCCAGGTTCAGGTGCCTCCATATGACAGGTGGATCCCTAATATACTCACCAAAGAAGGTGTGCCAGATCATCGTGGCCTGCTGTATGCTTCACAACCTGGCTTTGCGCCGCCAGGTGCCTTTTCTGCTTGAGGATGGTGCAGATGGTGGTGTTGTAGCAGCTGTGGAGCCTGTGGAGAGTGAAGAGGAGGAAGCCGAAGAGGACGACATAGAGAACAGGAACACAGTAATACAGCAGTATTTTCAGTGACACACAGGTAAGAGTAGACACCGGCATATTACATTTACTTAAAGACTCTTACCTCTCTACTGTCTGACTTTTTCCCCCAGTGTATGCTAACTGTGTTGTGACTTTCCCTTCCGTTTTCAGATCTGTGGGCCCCACTGCGTGACATCTGCTTTGTTTCCCCATGGACTACAGCTGTGTGACAGCGGTTTGTTAGCATCACAATGTGAATGAACATTTTGGCACGGTCATGTCTAATACATTTGTTCTAAATCACAGCCAGACTCCAGATTGTTTTGTGCAATAAGTGTTTTTATTCAAGTGCTCTAAATTGGATGGGTGGTTGCAAATCAGTGAGGGGTGATGGTGGAGGATTGTCCATGGTAGAGTCCAGACTATCAGTTTCACATGTGCATTGTCCAAATGCCTGTGGGAAGTGGAGCAGGGGCAGTTTAAGGTTGGACAGGGTGACAATGTGGGACAGTGGGTTGACAATCAGGGCGGTATCCTTTGCTGGCGGGGGTCTTGACATCTTACTCTGTCTTTTCCTGGATCTCAGGGCCCGCTTGCGGGGTGGTTCTCCTTCTGCAGGGGGTGGGGTTCTGGTGGCCTGTTGGTCTTGTGTCGGGGCCTCCTGTCCACTAGCGCCGGCGGAGGTGGTAGGCAGTTCTTGGTGCATGCTAGTGTCAGGGGCCCTTTGAGGTGCCACAGTGTCCCGCAATGTCGTGACTACCTCATTCAGGGCCACTACGATGGTACCCATGGCGGAATTGATTTTTCTTAGTTCCTCCCTGAACCCCATATACTGTTCCTCCTGCAGAAGCTGGATCTCCTGAAACCTGGCCAGGACCGTTGCCATCGTCTCCAAGGGAGCGGTGCTATGCTCCCATGATGGAGGAGAGGGCCTCATGGAGAGTGAGTTCCCTGGGCCTGTCCCCCCCTGTCGCACAGCAGCCCTCCCAGTTCCCCTGTTTCCCTGGGCCTCTGTCCCCTGGACCGTGTGCCCACTACCACTGCCCCCAGGTCCCTGTTGTTGTTGGGGTGGTGGGTTAGCCTGGGTTCCCTGTAGTGGTGGACACACCGCTGATTGACGTGTCCTGGGGACAGAGGTATGGGCCCGCTGGGTGGGTGCTGTGCTGGTGTTCCCAGAGGGGGGAAGGTCTACTGTGGCCTGTGGCTGTGTGAGGGGAACCGACTGTCCCGAGGTCCCCGATGGACCGGGTTGGTCATCTAGATCCAGGGAGACAGAGCTGCTGTCCTCACTGTGGGCCTCTTCTGGGGGTGGAGGGGACATTTGTGGACGCTCCTGCGCGGTGACGTGGCGTTCGGGTCCTGCAGGGGTATAAAAGCATGGTTATTGCTTCTGTGTGTGTCATAGCGTGCAATAGGTGGGTGCCCGTGTACCCCAGTGCTGGCATTCCTTTGTGGGGGCTGTTGTGACGGTGGTAGGGGGGGGGTTTGTATGTGTATGTGCAGTGGGTATGCTTAGGTGATGGGTGTCCATGCTTTGTGGACGCATGCAGGGCTAGGTGTTGGGATGGGTGGGTTGTGATGGTGAGACAGTTGCAAGGAGTAGGATGTGATGGGGGTGAGGGTGAGGGTGGGGGTATGAGTTGGCATGCAGGTGGGGTGGGGGGAGAAGTAGTTAAGATTTGCCTTACCAGAGTCCATTCCTCTGCCTACTCCTGCGAGGCCCTCAGGATGCAGGATGTTCAAGACTTGCTCCTCCCATGTTGTAAATTCTGGGGGAGGAGGTGGGGGTCCGCCGCCAGTCTTCTGAACCGCGATGTTGTGCCTGGATACCATGGAACGCACCTTCCCCCGTAGGTCGTTCCACCTCTTCCTGATGTCGTCCCGATTTCTTGGGTGCTGTCCCACAGCGTTGACCCTGTAGACTATTCTGCTCCATAGCTCCATCTTCCTGGCAATGGTGGTGTGCTGCACCTGTGCCACGAACAGCTGTGGCTCTACTCGTACAATTTCCTCCACCATGACCCTGAGTTCATCATCAGAGAACCTGGGGTGTCTTTGCGGTGCCATGGGGTGGTGTGGGTGATGTGTAGGGTGGATTGTGTGGTGCTAAGTGTGGTGATGTGTATTGTTGTGTTGTGTGAAGTGCGTGCAAATATTGATGGGTGACAGTGAATTGGGCGTCTGGGTGCTCGGATGGCTTTTCTCGGTGCGTGTTCACGAATCTCTAGGAGTGGAGGTTTGTGGGTGATGTGGGTGTGTGTTTTATATTGAATTGGGTGTGTGGGAGAGGTGTGTGTATGTGTCTCAGGTGTGTGTATTTTGAATTGTCCAATGTGGTTGTATTTTGTAAGTGTGTGTGTATTTTGAGCGCGGCGGTGTGTACCGCCAATGGAATACCGCGGTTGAAAGACCGCCGCGTGGATTCGTGTGTCGTGATAGTGTGGGTGTATTTCTGTTGGCGTGACGGTGGAGGTTTGGTCATCGCCAGTTTCTCGCTGCCCTTTGGTGTGGCGGACTTTTGTGGATGTCTGTATTTTGGCGGTTTGCCTGTTGTGGGTCAGAATGACCGTGGCGGTTTACCGCGGCCGCAGCGGTGTTATGGCGGTCTTCTGAACGGCGGTAATCGCCTTTTACCGCTGAGGTTGGAATGACCCCCTAAGTCTAACTGACACACAGGGGCACATTGTAGCCTGTAAGGAGAAAAAGGATGGTGAAGTATGGAGAAAATTGTGAACATTAAGGCCCTCATTACAACCCTGGCGGTCGGTGTTAAAGCGACTGTAATACCGCCAACAGGCAAGCGGTAAAAAAAAAGGGATTTGGACCCTGGCGGTTACTGCCATCCAACACCTCCACTTTAACACACCGATGACGAGGATGGTAAAGGACGCTGGGTTGGAGACTTCGGTCTCCAGACCGGAAGCCGTCACATTCCCAACCTTGGGATTACAACCCGGCTTACTGCCATGGTTTCTGTGGTTTTTGTACCGCCATGAAAACCATGGTGGTAGGCACTATCAGTGCCAGGGAACCCCTTCCCTGGCACTGATAGGGGTCTCCCGCACCCCCCACCCCCTCCCCAGAGTCCTCCCCACCCGCTCCTGCCCCGGCACATATACACACACACGCACCCATATACACACATGCACACACACATATCCACCTCCACCCACACAAAAAACATACACCAACACAGCTTGTCACACATGCATAAACAGCACACAACACTCACAATCACTCATTCACGCATGCATCCAATGCGACTCACACCCTCATGCACGCATCCCAAAACATACCCCCTCCCCCCACATACACACAATACCCTCCATCCCCCTCCGGTCGGAGAACCCGACTTACCTGCTTGCCGGGGGTCCTCCGGCTGGAGATGGTCCATGGCGCTGCTGTCAGCAAAACACCGCCAGGCCGTATCATTGCTCATCAGTGCCGCTGTCAGCATACGCGTTGCCGGCTGATAGCCACGGCAGCGGTATGTTGGCGGCCGTCGCCGTGCCGGTAGACGGTCAATACCATCAATGTTGTAATGAGTGCCTAAGTATTTTCCTGCTCCTCTGGTGAGCCATAGAGCTGTCCATACAGGGGTAAGCCCTCAATAACAAGCCTCTCCAGCTCCTCTGGAGAGAAAGCAGGGCCCTATCACATACTGGACATGGCATGATTGCTCCCAGATGCGGCACAGCAGGTCATGGGGGTGTTGCAGGCAGCAGTGTCAGGAGTCGAGTGAGTGAATCTGAAGAACATGGCAGTCACATCCACCACGTATCTGGTCATCACCTCCAGCGAACACAGCCATTGGGCCACAACCACCACTGGCAACAATGATAGCCTGTGGCAACCGCCTACCGCCATGAGGACTTCTGCTGGTGGTAGTGAGTGGTTCTTATTGTCCAGAGGAATAGGTCAGTAGGTCAGGCATGAACCATTTTGGTGACCTGAAATGCTGTATTGGGCTTTATAAACTGCGTCACACCTACAACATATGTTTTTTACTTCACAAACTTCCTTATCCTGTCTTGTAATATAGGTCATGCTATTCAACCACTATTGTAGTATGTTTCAGGGCACAGATGGCATTTAACTGTAAGGCTCTGTAATCCACCACCGCTGACAGTCATTTTGGTGGTCGTAATTTACAGTCACATTTCGAGGGACCATTCTGTTGCACATCTTTGAGTTTCACCCAAATCCATGCTGTTGACACGTGTTGAAACCCATGGGGGAACTTATGACCCTTGTGTAGCTGGCAGCTGTGATGTGTACTGGGTGTCATATCTATACAGTCCGAAATGCTTTGTCACATTGTGAATCATATATGTTGCTGTGGATAAACTAACTAATGTTAGAAATCATGTCTTGTCATACAGAGGTAGCCAGGGAGAGGGAGAATACAACAACCTCCTGTCTACCATCCACTGCCAGATCTTCACACCATGGAGCAAAGGCACATAATCATATACTACCATCTGGATAGGCAAACAATAGTGGACGTATGCGTCAGTTGGAGCCAGATCTGATGTCAGCTATTATTTATCCAAGTCATGCCAATATTGCACTTCCTAGCAACAGGGTCCTTCCAACATAAAGTGGCTCTATCTGCTGGTATGTCCCAACCTATGTTCAGTCTTTAAGGATGTTCTCTCAGCAATGTTGAAATACTTTGACAGCTATATCAGGTTTCCACAATGTGATGATTTAGTCCACGTGATGGCTGACTTTCATGGTTCTGCATGCCTCCCACATGTGGTGGGGGCCATTGATGGTACACATGTTGTAACAGAAAGAACTTCCATTCCCTCAACGTGCAAGTTGTTTGTTTGGCGGATCTCTACATTTTACACGTCTGTGCCCATTATCTGGGTTCAGCCCACAATTTCTTCATAATGCAGAACAGCACAATACCCGAGCTGATGTCACAACTGTACCCAGAGAGGGACTGGTTGGTTGGTAAGTTACACCTGTCCTGATTGTGTTTGTGCAATGTCAGGTGCTAAAATCATGAACTGTGGGCGCATATGTCCCATTCCTTAACAAGAGACTCTGCATATCTGAACTATCCTTGGTTGTTGTCACCACTAAGGAATCCAACTACACCAGGGGAAGTCTGCTTCAATGAGGTCCATGGAGAACACAGCGGGTTGTGGACCGGGCTTTTGGGTTCCTAAAGGCCAAATTTAGGGGTCTGGATAGGACTGGTGGAGCCCTCCTCTACTCACCCGGAAAAGTGTGTCAGATCAATGTGGCATGCTGCATGTTCGACATCATCGCCCTGAGGAGGAATATCCCGTACAACCCAGAGGAGGGGAGCCTGCACTGCCACTGGCTGAGAATCCTGAAATGTCAAGTGAGGATGACAGTTGTGAAGAGGAAGCAGCTGATTTCCAGGAAGATCTCATCAACAGCTAATTTTCATGAGTACAAGTATATTATGTGATGTAATGACTGTGACTATACAATGAACTGTAGTTGTGAGAATGAATGGAGTTGAGTGTTTTAGAAACAATTAGGGAGCTGATACTCTGGAATATTCAGCCAAAGGCTGCTTGGTGAGTTAGCTTTTGGCATATCCCCACCTTGATGATGTTGCTTTGTTTGTGTCAGTTTCCTTGCAACTTAATTCATTTCCAGATGCCTGCTATGTGAATTGTGTAAATATGTATGTTTTCAAGCCTATAATTCTTGTTTTGTCATTGCACAGGTACCTTCACCATGACATCCTCACATGGACATTTCAGAGTTGTGACATTGGCAGGTATCTGATGCTGTTCTGACCTACAAAGTGGACATGGTTTGTTTTACGTAATGTAGGTCACAGATTTGGGGTGTATGAGACCTGTGCCAAGACATCTTGCAGTGTTTAGGTGGAAGGTCAGAAGTGCACATTGGGCTTGTTTTATGTGCTGTGGTGGGCCGATTGCATCATGTGTGTCACCATGTGGGCATGAACTATGTAGTAATTTCCATTCATGTTGGCTAAACACTCTTCTTGTATAACCTGTATGTAGCAGTAGATGTGCTTCATCATTGCAGCCACAGTGCCTGTGCCATAGCACTGACATATGTTTGTGTCAAACCACCAGATGCATGGTCATTGAATTATGATGGGTGTGTGATCAGGGACTTTTGTACTTTCATCTATCTGTATCTTGGATTATGTGATGTTAAATTACACTGGTGCAGTATGTGATAAGGCTCAAGCTGGAGATATCATCCACTTTAATGTTTGCCTAATCCACAGGATAATGTCTGTTAAATGTGTGGTCTGGGTGGCTGTATCTTGAAATATGTACTTTGACTCCATATGAGTCACACATTCTTGTTTCAAAAAGTCCAGACATGTAGACAGCCTATGTGCTGTACAATGGAAAAATAGTGTGGTATGACCAGACACCTGTACTAATCTGTTTGTGTGTAAAGGTTGTAATCATGAGCAGGACACTGTGTAGCTGTTCCGTATCCCTCCTTGCACAAGTAGCTTGTGCCTTTATCATATGTCTTAATCTCTACATAGCAAAATGTGGAACTCAAGCAAGCAGACAATGAGTTTGTGATGGGTAAATTTATTACAAGGCTCATGCAGCAAAATAAAGTTTTGACAGAAAGGAACAAAAAGTGTCAGTCATGGTGAATGAAATCATTGGAGTAGATGCCACACCATTCAGAGTCCAAAGTTCAGAGTACTCCTCCCAATGGAACTGGTAGATGGTTGAGGAACAGCCAACAGAGTTAATATGTGGCACGCAAAGGAGCTCCTTCAGGAAGAGGTCGCATGCTGGCAGTGGTGGGTCTCTTGCCATCTACACCTCCTGGATAATTTGCTGGACATCCCTGCTTCCGTGGGGGAAATCTGCTGCTTCAGAGGCAGGGAATTCTGGGGCGGGTTCTTTCTCTACCAGGACCTCCCCTTTACTGGCTGGCACTGATGTTGATGTGCCTGGTGTTGAAGAGAAAGGGGTAGAATGGTGTTGAAAAAGTCCGGCTCAGGACTGTGTGTATGTCCCTCATCACTCATCTTAGGGAGGCCATGTTGGCATTGTGGGCCTCCATCTGTTCTTGCATGTCCGTATGTATGTCCCTCTGTGGCTGCTTGATTTCCTGGAGTTTGTTCAAGACCTGACCGATCATGTCTTAGGACTCCTGACAGGCCCCCAAGACATGGCTGATGGTGTCCAGGTCAAGAGTAGCTCCAGTGGCCTCACCCCGATGGCCCACAGCATCTCTTCCCATGCACCCTACCCCCAATTCCTGGTGCCCTTGCACAGGGTGGCCTCTCCCACTGGGTCCTGGACCCTCATTGTCCGAAGTGTTTCACTGCAAATCAGGATCCAGGACTGAGGAGCACAAAATGGTGGACACTGTGCTTGGTACACATGTTGGGGGGTGAATATAACTTGAATAACTGCCCATGATGTTGAGGTAACCATGCTGAGAGGTGTTGATGTGCCCCCTGTGAGACTCACTGTTGGTGTCTGACCAGGTTGCCCCGATGGGCCAAAACCATCCTCCACCTCCAAGCACCCAGGAATCCTCCACGCCCAAACATCCAGGAGGGTCTTCTTCACTGAGGGCTTCATCCACGGGGTAGTAGCAGTCTCTGCTGTGTCCTCTGCGTGCCCAGTGACAGCTTGTCCTGTTGATGTGAAAGATACAATGTTAATGGTTGTATTTTGACATCTACCTCCAACAGTTTAGTGTTACATCAAGCAGAGACCTTGTACAAAGTTGAGTTGCAGTTATTCCTAGTGTAGCAAGTAGCCATTGTATTGGTTGGTTTGACATGAAATTTGTGGAGCATGCCAGATACCTTTTATTGAAGCAGATGCTAAAATGTGCAGATCATTAGCCCTTTCGGATGATGGCCTGAGAATGCCATCTTGCCTCTAATGTAGGCAAAACATAAAACAGTGGCTAGAGAAGATATGCCTTTAGCCATTTTGAGGGCTAGTTGATTGTGCTGCAGGCAGACCCAGGGGTTTGTTGTATATGTGACTGGAATCATCATGTGGTCAGTGCAGTATGACTGTGTCTGATGCCAATACCACTCTAGTAATGCATCTTGAGGCCTTTGGGATCATTGTTTTGCACACTGGATAAGCTGTCCTTCCTGTCCTCAATAGTTTCATCTTGGGTTCGCAGGTCAAGATGGAGCTAGGTGGCCAGGCACATCTTAGGGTTGAGCATGATCTGTATCTTCATCACTCCCAATTGAGTAAATTTCAATTCAGAGTTAGCAAGCAAAGATGTTTGGACAAGTGACCACTGGTCTGGTGTTTGGAGTTATAGAAACAGTGACTCCTAGATGTTGCAGTCATGTCACTCTCCAAACTACACACACTTGGCAAATGCTGTCCTCCCAGGTGAGTAAACTTCATTGGAGAGTTCACAAATAGATGGATTTTGGCAATGAACAATGGTTCTGTGTTTGGAGTTAGAGAAACAGGGCCTGTTGGGCTTTGCATTCCTGTCACTCTCTCTACCTCCCACCATGAAACAAATGGTATCCTCCCAGGTGAGTAAACTTTAATTGAAAGTTAATAGAGATACGTATTTGGGCAGGTGAACACTGGGCTTGTGTTTGGAGTTAAATAAACAGATCCTCCTGGCCTTAGCAGCACTTCATACACTTGATAAATGTGATCTCCCAGGTGAGTACACTTAATTTGTGAATTCCCAAACAAGGGCATTTGTAGAAGAGAACACTGGACTAGTAATTGGAGTAATATTAACAGTGCCTCCAGTGAGTTGCAGCCATGCCAGTCCCTGTACTACACACACTATACAAATATTATCCCACCAGGTGAGTACACTTCATGTGTGAATTACCAAACAAGAGTCTTTGGAGAAGAGGACACTGGGCTGGCGAGTGAAGTGACAGTGACAGAGCCTCCTGGCCTTAGCAGTAATGCCACTCCCTGTACTGCACACACTATGCAAATGGTGCCCCCCCCCAGGAGAGTATACTTCCTTTGGGTGTTGGCAAACAAGGGTATTTGGACAAGTGCAAATCAGGCTGGTGTTTAGAGTTATAGACCCAAGGCCTGCTGGAAGTTGCAGTCATGCCAATCCCTGTACTACACCCACTATACAAGTATTATCCCCCCAGGTGAGTACACTTCATGTGTGAGTTACCAAACAGTAGTCTTTGGAGAAGAGGACACTAGTCTGGTGAGTGATGTAACAGTGACGGAGCCTCCTGGCCATATCAGTCATGCCACTCCCTCTACTACACACACACTATACAAATGCTATTCTCCCAGGTGAGTACATTTCAATTGAGAGCTGCCAAGCAGTGTTCATTTGACCAGTGAACACTGTTCTGGTGTTTGGAGTCAGAGAAGCAGTGCCTCCTGTGAGTTGCAGTCAGGTTATTCTATCTACTTCACACACTTGACCAATGTTATCCCCCTAGGTGAGTAAACATCATTTGTTAGTTGGCACACATTGGTCTTTGGACAAGGGAAGACTGGGCTGGTGTTTGGAGTTATATAAACAGTATCTTCTGGGAGTTGCAGTCATGTCACTCTCTCTAGTACACACACTATACAAATGTTATCCTCCAGGTGAGTACACTGCAATTGATAATTGTGAAGCAGATGTACTCAGGCATGTGAGCAATGTGCTGGTGGTTGAACTTAGAGGAACAGTGCCTTCTGTGAGTTGCAGTGAGGTCACTCTCTCCACTACACACACTTGACCAATGATCTCCCCTTAGGTGAGTACACCGTAATTAAGAGTTCATTAATAGATGTATTGTAGCGTGTGACCACTGTGCTAGTGTTTGTGGTTACAGGAATAGTGCCTGCTGGGAGTTGTAGTCATGTCAGTGCCTGTGCTACACATACTTGACAAATATTATTACCCCAGGTGTGTACCCTTAAAACGATAGATAACAAACAGGGGTCTTTGGAGAAGTGGCCACTGGTCTCATTTTAGAGTTATAGAAACAGTTCCTGCTGGGAGTTGGAGTCATGTCAGTCCCTGTACTACATACTTTTATAAATGGGGTATCCAGTTTGCACTCTGTCCAAATAGGGAGCCTCTCTCTAGTCAGAGGAAGGAAGATACTCACCTAAGATAACCCCTGCTCACCCCCTTGGTAGCTTGGCACAAGCACTCAGGCGTATCTTAAAGGCAATGAGTAAAGTATTTGTATCAACACACACAGTAATAGAGTGAAAACACTACAAAATGGACACCACCAGTTTAGAAAAATAGGCAATAATTATTTAAATCAAATAAGACTAAAATGACAAAAACCCAACATACACAAGTAGCGTTATGAATTATTAAAATAATAGAATCTTACTCCATAGAAAACAATGGAAAAGTTGTTGTCACACAAAGTACCAGGTTTGCGTCAAAAATAAAGCCGCACGGCCGAGAGTGTCGGAAGAGTCAGTGATGCGTTGACTCCTTACTTGCAAGTGAGGCCGTCTGTTGTTTCTTCTCCGGTCGGGTAGGCGATGCGTCGTTATTCTCTTCTGCAAGGAAACAATGTTATGATTTCTGGACAGAGCACCTCAGATCCGCGTAGGTTCACGTTGATTTTGATGCCCAGCGATTGCGCATCCGAAATTCAGCCGCACATGGTTGGAAAACCACACTATGTGGTGTTTACGTTGTTTCTCCAGCCGCAATCCAGGTTATGTGTCAATTTTCCAGGCGCGATGCAGGTGGTGCGTCAATTTCAGCTATAAGGCAAGTTGTGCATCATTTTTATTGCTGAGTTGCTAGGTGGTGCACCAAAAGTTTCCCCACATAGCTCCTGTGCATGGATTTCAATGTTGGTTCTACCGGCTTCACCTTTCAATGGCCCAGGTACTGTATAGGGCACCTATTGGCAGGGCAGGAGGCTCAGCAGAGGGTCCAAGTACTGGCAGAGGAAGACCTTAATAGCCCTGAGACTTCACAACAGGAGGCAAGCTCAGTCCAAGCCCTTGGAGACACTTCACAAGCAGGAATATACCACAAAGTCCAGTCTTTGTCCTCTTTCAGGCAGAAGCAGCAACTGCAGGCCAACCCAGTGAAGCACAGTCACAGACAAAGGGGCAGCACTTCTCCTCCAGCTCTTCTCCTTGTCAGAGGTTCCTCTTGGTTCCAGAAGTAATCTATCATCCTATTGTGTTGCTAAAGTTGCCCTAAGTGGGAAGAGTATGCCCAGACATGGGTCCTGTGCTCACTGTGCCACTGGATTTAAGCTAGCCTGTCTGATGAAGTTTGATACCCTGAAACCGGACCCAGGATGCTTGTTTACGGGCCAGGGAGGACCTGGCTTGGCACTTTGGGCTAGACTGTTTTAGTGGGGAACATGGTCATGAATGATTTGCATGTGGCTGGGTCCAAACTGGGATGGCATGGTGAGTTCCTCAACCACCTTACCCAGCACACATCTGAGCCACGCTTATAGTTTTTAACCAAGAACTGGTGTACCGTACAAAAATTCCTTTATATTTAAACTTTTCATTTATTTTCTTCATTATTTATTTACATACAGCTATATGACAATCAAATACCCATAAACTGAAACAGCTCTCTACAAGAAGCTATATACACATAAGTTTGTGATTAACAGATGAACATAAAACTGACAAACCGTAATTTTACATGAAACATGTTAAATAACTCTAGTCTCTCAGTGAGAGATTTCCAAAATGCTGTGATGCAAATACTTTATCAAAACCTGATCCAGCAGGAGGTAGTACATTAATGAACAAGAAAATTCAATGAGTAACAGTCCTTTAGACACCTTGTTCACAATCTATTCAGGTATCATTTTTCATTGATTGGCTCCTCCACATAAAGGTCAATGCATTTCAGCCCCAATCATTCTTGGCCTACTCCGGACCACAGAAAGAGAAGAAAGTAACATACCTTATTGACCAAAACCCAAACCTTTATGGTCATCAACAAAGAGTTTGCCAAGGACATCGCTTGCTCTTGGTGTGGAAGATCTTTGATCTGCATGGAATCCCACAAAATTTAACCAACACCAGAATTCACCCTAGTCTTTGTCAATATTTAAACCATAACAAAATTCTTGCATATGTAGAAGCTGTTTCTCAGTAAAAGCTTGCAAACTCCCAAAAAGACTTGGGACCATTCACATTTATTGAAAATGTGGTAGTCAAATCAAGATCTTGCTTTTTCCAAATGCTGGGTATGACTTGTTCTCCTCCAACAAATGCTCTCTAGGTTAGGTTTGCTGCAATTTCATACTCACCCTCTTTTTCTTTATCCACAAGTGTATTCCATGTGTAGATGATGCTGTTCCAAGTCTGATGTCCGCCTCACACTTGACACCAAAATGTAACATAGATAGATCTGATTATCCTTCTCCTATTTATGCACTACAGATGTACAAGTTACTCAGAAAAGCACCTGACCTTTGATAAAGGCTTCTTAAAGTACTAGAGAAATGCTACTATAGAGAACTATAGATTTAGGGCCTGATATATAGGGGGTCATTATGACCCCAGCGTTCAGCGGTAATATGGAGGAAAGTACTACCAACAGGCTGGCTGTACTTTCCTCCATTTTATGACATTGGCGGATTGGCTGAAGCCAAACCGCCAATGTACCACACCGACCGCCACAGGGGTAAGGCTGGAGACTTGAATCTCCAGCCCGGCGGGCGTCATCTGCCCGCCTGCGGGATTATGGTATCCCTATCACCACGAAAGCCATGGCGGTAGGCATCCCTTCCCTGTCACTGATAGGGCTCTACACCACCCCCTCCCTCTTCCCAGGTTTAACCCCACCCTCCCTTCCTCTTCAGTCCCCCCTTCATACACGCCGCTCCTTTCACACATGCACACACGCATACACACACCCATTCCAACATTCATCCATGCATGCATACATCCATTCACACACATCCACATACACTTACATACATACACACAGACACGCATTCACACAACTCAACATACACGCACTCAGAGCCCCAAACATGCACACACATATAACATGCAACACACACCCACATACACACATGCACAGTCATAACCCCACACCACCACACAACACCCCCTATACTTCTACCCTGTCAGAGCACGCACTTACCTGGATCCAGGGGGTCCTCTGGCAGGAGACGGGATGAGGCAGGAGATGGGATGAGGCACTGCTGCCAGCAGCAGCGTCCACCAGCAGAACACCGCCAGGCCATATTACTTTTCATAATACGGCTGGCAGTGGTCGACTGGCGTGGCGCTGTTCGTGGCAGCAGCGCCAGCTAACCGCCATCCGTCGGCATGGCCACAGCTGGATTTCTGCCATCCTTCTGGTGGAAATACGGCTGTGGTCATGATACGGCGGACGGCTAGTAGCTGCGGCGACGGACTTTTGGCGGCCGTCACCATGGCGGTAGGCGGTATATACTGCCAAGGTCCTAATGAGGGCCATAGTTTGGTAGACAGGGTACTCCCTCGTAAATACGATGGAGTGCCCTGTATGCCAAACCCTTGTTCTACCTGCTTCATTTAGAGATGGGCAGACCTTAAATAATCTGCTGATGGAGCCCCTGTTGTCTCCATCAATGGAATACTTCCTTCGACAGCACAATCTGATAGGGACAATTAGAAGAAGTACTTATCAACACCCACCAGATTTAGGGTTGACAGTGCAATGGCTTTTTTCCTTTACCTTTCAACTAGGAAAAACATGGTGGTGAGGGACATAAAAAAGTACAATATATTTAGGGCCTGATACAAAAACTACAGTGACTCCTCAACCTGGGAAAAAAATCATAGGGTATAGAGGTCATTAGTTTTTTGTTTCTCAAAAAGAAACTCACTCTTGGAGAGTTTCTTTTTGACAAACTATTAAAAAGTTATGTTTGATAATGGCTGTCCACCAAACATATAGAACATTAAAGGGAAGGGAACTGATATGGTGGCAGTTCCTTTCATTGTAAAGAGATGTCCACTTGGCTGGTCTTCTCCATATTTGGCAGGTGGTAGTTCGTTAGCGTGGTTCAGATAATGTCCACCCACCACCCTGAATGATTATACTCCTTCAGCCTCCACTTCTGTGATTTGCATCTAACTTTTCTAACTGTTGTGCAGGACAGCAGAGGGACCTCACATGTTCTGAATAATGTAATTTAAAGGAGTTTTCCATGTATAGTTTGTCTGAAGAAATGCTTTTGGGTATATCCAATTTTTGACAGCAGAGAAAATCGATGAACAGAAGTCTATGGTAATTTTCTCATGGTCACACAAGGAAATTATTTATGAGAGGCTTGCACCGCTGTTGTGACAAAATATTTCACGCATTGGCAGAGCAAGCACTATTCCAAATCTATGAGTTGAAGCTTTTGCTCAAGTGCATCTTTTTTCAGATTTGCAATGTCTAAAAGCTGCACCACATCCAGCTGCGCCATGGAGAGATTAACATTAGCAAGGTAGGCTTTCCCCTGCATATGTCACAGAAACCAACACAGTGATAAGTATGACTTGGCAATGTGTGCAGCATCGTATGTATGTGGCAGGCAAAACTCAAATGTGCCAAAATTGCCTGCGAATTGGTAGCCCAGGTGTAGAAAATGATGCAGTGGCTGTGCTAGATAAACCTGAACGTCTAAAACACATTGGCAAGCTCAACTATGCCATGGAGGCTGTCATTTTGCAACTAGGAGTAGCGAGGAGACCTCCACGTAGGCAGCAAAGAAGGAGGGAGCATGTGATGTGCCAGCAAATCTCACTCATCAACCTCAGGGAGGATGAGGTGATCAAATTCTACAGACTCAGGAGAGAGTCCATAATATAGAATTGCTGCAGAAGATTGGGCCAAGTCTGCTAACACCAACTGCCAGGTCTACTAACATTCCTGAACAGGTTAAATTGATGACTGTGCTCCACAAGCTGGCCTCTGGGTCTTTGCAGGTAACAACTGCAAGAGTGGCAGGAACATCCCAGGTATCCTTTTCTGCCTTCTTGTCCACTGTCCTGGATGCCATAATTCGTCTGACACCATAGTACCTCCTCTTTCCAAAGACACAACAGCTTGAGAACAAGCAAGGCTTCTATGATATTGAAGGATTACCATGTGTCTTGCTGGCTATGAACTGCACACATGTGCAATTGGTTCTCCCAGCTGAAGCAGCACACCTGTTCTGCAAACGGAAACACACATATTCCATTAATGTCCAGGTCATCGTGGATCACCTAAGGACGTTCATCAATGTGCTAGCAAAATAAATGGAGAGCACACATGATGCATATATCTTCAGGTACAGCATCATAAATGAGGGCTTCCACAATGGGCAATATGGAAATGGCTTACTTTTTGGTAAGTAAGTCTGAACTATGCAAGTACCGACTAAAATGCAGAAATGTATGACAGAATGGACATATTTGTGTCTGTTGATGGTGTAGGGCCATCTGTACAAGGGGTGTACCTCAAACTAGCACCATGCATCAAATTACATGCGTAAAGCAATTCCATAACATTGATACGTCAAGACTCAAAAAGCACCTTTAGGCGATTTTCTATGTCAAAGTACATAGGACAAATGCAACCCTGTGTAAAATGCTGCATTTATTCACTGTTTGCAAGAGAGATGTCCCATGTGTGTTATGTTGATGTTTCCATCAAAGCACCATGGTTGATGACATATGTCATTTACACCAAAGAAGGGAGACCCTAGAAATGTGTCAAAAAATTAGTGCCCCCAGCTAATGTGTAAGAAGGATTAATAAGCATAGTCCCTGAAGTCACTACTGTTTACTATGTGTGATCCATTCCATGGTGGAGCACCCACTGTGGGAAAAGGTGGGAGGGCCTGAGGCCCTGGGCCCGGACGACTGCGGAGGCTCAGCTGGGGATGGCATCACCAACGAAGGCGGGGTGCCCGTTGGAACTTTACCCCCGTGATGGCCTGCATACTGGCGGTGGCCTACCCAGGGCTGGATGGGTGCTTGAGGACAGCACAGCAGCCACAAGGGGGTGAGTACAGTGAGTGTGATAACCATGTTTGTTGGCTGGCATAGGATCCTGGTGGTGGGTTTCAGTTAGTGGGTACCCCTTAATGCCAGCTCAGACATTGCGTGTGGGCCAGCTCAAGGTAAATGGGTGTATAGCAAAATCTTATAATCTAGCTAGGTGGCATTCCAGGTCAGACAGGGCTTAGTGGGTCCCAGGAGGGGTGCAGTTGGCGGTGGTTGGCTCTCATCTTGCTGTGGGACCTAGCCAATGGAATGCCAGTGTGATGCATAGTGCTCAATCCTGATCCCTGAGTGTGATGGTAATGTCTATGCCATCTGTGGTGTTGGTGCTGTAATTGACCCAGTGCTCCCTTTCTCTCTCCTCCCCCCTATTTTCATCTGTCATCCTGTCCATGTGTGCATTAGCATCATCTGGTGGAGTAGGGGCACTGGGCGAGGGATCTGCATACCACAGGACCCAGGAGGCAGAGTCCACCTACGCTGAGGGGACCAGTGGGACAGAGGGTGAGGGGAGCACCACGGTGAAACAGGAGGTGACAACACTGACTCTGATTCTTCCTCCGATGGTAGCTCCCTGGTGGTGGCGGACACCTCTGGAACCACCCCAGCTACAGGTACAGCCGCCACTCCAGTACCAGCACCGCCCTTCCAGTAGCCCCCCACTGAGTTGCCCGTGCCTGCTCTCCCAGAAGAATCCTGAGATCCATCTCTGTAGGGCAGTTAACCATAGTGAATGCCATCCAGGGGCTGGAATCCCAGATGCAGCAATGCAACGCATACCTGGAGGGCATCCATGGTGGGTTGGCAGCCCTACAGAGATCATTTCAATCTCTGGCCTCCTCTCTGATGGCAGCCCTGTTCCTACCGTCCCTCTCCAACTACCACGTCTCAGTCCCGGTCTCCTCAATCCCAACCCATCCCATGCACACATACAGACAAGCATGCACACAAAACATCAGAAAGATCCTCCTCCTCCTACTCCCTCACAGTCACATCCGCACTACCACCTGCATGCACTGCATCAACAGCCACCATCACCACATCAAGCAGTATGCACACCTCCACAACATCCATCCACGTGCCCCCTTTGTCGTCTCCCACCCTGTCTGCCCCCCATCCCAAGAGACACAAACGCACACACTCAGACTCCCAACAGTCATCCACCTCACACATGCACACTGTCAGGGCACCTGCACCCAAGTCCAGCAGACGTATACTTCTGACAACCACTCCCTCAACCTCCACTCCCATCCATTCTCCCACATCCCTCCCCAATGTCTCTAAGAAGCTTTTTCTTGCCCATCTTGCCCTCTTCCCTCACCCTCCACCTTCCATCCTGCCTGTAATAGCAGGGTCCCAATGACTCAGCACAGCACCTCAGCCAAACAATCTGCCTCTGCTCCCATCAAGTCCTCATTTGTTGGCACAAATGGTCCCCAGAGTGTGACAGCTGCAACTCCTACTGTGAGCACACCTCTGCCTCAGAAAGGGAGGACTAGGTTGGTGAAAACCAAGGGACAAAAGACGGGGATAATGGTGGCACCTCCTAGTCATGGAGGCAAGAAAGGGGAGGTTCCCACTCCACCACCCAAGAAAGGGAAGGAGCCCTCTCCACCACCCAAGAAAGGGAAGGATCTCACTCCACCACCAAAGAGAGGCAAGAGGCCCCCTCCACCAGCAGTGGGCGAGGAGCCCACACCTCCAGCAGAGGCAGCCAGGACAACACCTCCACCAGCAGTGGGCAAGGAGCCCTCACAACCAACAGAGGCAGCCAGGGTAACACCTTTACCAGCAGTGGGCAAGGAACCCTCACCTCCAGCAAAGGACAAGTAGGCCACCCACCAGGGACAATTGGGCAAGGAGTCTCCAGAACCAGTGGGCATGATACCCACTCCAGAGACTGTGGCCTAAGACTCCCCTCCAGGGACAGTGGGCAAGGAGTCCCTCCAGAACCAGTGGGCATGATACCCACTCCAGAGACTGTGGCCTAAGACTCCTCTCCAGGGACAGTGCACAAGGAGCCCCATCCAGAACCAGTGGGCATGTTACCCACTTCAGCTGGAGTGCCCCCCACCCTCCTTCCTCCTGAGGTGCCTGGCCATTTCCAACATGATGCCCCTGCACAGTGGAGTCCAGATAATGTCAGGAATCAAGTTGGGGCTTGGACTGTGCCCTGTGGCCATGTGGGCCTTTTGTACTTTGGATTGGCCATTGGCCCTTTACAGACATTGATACCTGTTTTTGTTATCGCATTAACAATATGGTGGCTGTTGGCATCATATTACAGTATCAGTTAACCCTCAATGTCTTCCTTGTTTTAATTAGATGTGGGTCCTGTGACATTGGTTTGACTCTGCAACTAGTTGTGTGTATGGTGTGTGTGTGTGTGAATGGTGTGTGTTGTGCGTGTGTGTGTCATTCTCCTTTTCCTCCCTCCCTCCCTTGTGTGCTAGGTGGCTGTACTCACCATCATTGTCTTCGTCAGTGTTGGTGTTCCTGGTGGACCATGGTGTAGAAGTCTGGAAGACTTGAATTTCCGGTTCCATGGCGGCAGAGGACTTCTCTGTGTCTCTGATGGTGAGTCTTTCATTTTCTGTGTTCTGTTTCTGCCAGGCTTTTGATGGCGTTAGTACTGCCCCAGAAATCCTGGTGGTTTGCTATCTCATAATATGGTGGGCGTAACATTGTCTTCCGCGTGGTTGTTGATGGCTACCACAATGATCAGTGGTGTTAACGCCCTGGTGGTTGGTGTGGTACATTGGCTGTCTATGGGAGGTATCACCGCCATGGTTATAATTTGGCGGTAATTGCCGACAGCCTGTTGGCAGTATTACCAACACTTTACCAGTCATCGCCAATGTCATAATGACCACCTATATGTTACAAACAAATCAGCTTACTCTGCAGCTAACTACGTTCACCCAAGTACACCACAAAATGCCAAATAAACAAAAACTTGGAAATGTACGTACACAATAAAATATGTATGTGTACAAATAAATATTTTGTCAATCAGTATGTCAGCACTAAGAAGGTAAAAAATCACACATAGGCACACCATAACCACTGATAAATCACACATCAGATAAAACAACCTGTCAGGTAAGAAAAGAGAAGCAACAAAAGTGAGCCCAAGGTCTTTTCCTGCACTGCACAATTTCATACAATATATCCCAGTCAAGTGGCCAGTTGTATGGGTCAGAACCCTTGCATCAACCCATTTGCGCATTGCATTTCTCCCTCTACATGGGTCGGAAGCTGTGCATCAGCACCAATATATTGAAAACAATGCATTGTGGCTACTGTGTTGTGTGTTAATCATATATTGGCAATATATATAATGAAGTGTCAGGAAAACCAACCCATTTGTGAAAACAGGCGGGAAACACCCCAGAACTGACACAATATGTGTGGCAGGCAGCAAAACTCTTGCTCTCTGTTAGTCTAAACTTGGTGTTGAAGGTGTTTTGAGAGTGTGTGAGAGGATATATAGCATTTTGGTCACGTCAATTTTGTCTATGTATCTTACATATTTGATCCACTGTCCTTTGTCATTGTATGGTAATAATATTTGCCTTTGTATTGTCTGAAGTTGGTCTTTTGGGGGTTTTCTTATGCAGGTAGTTAGGTTTTGTTGGGGTTTTAGTATTTGGGTGTAGTGTATTTGGGAGGGTGTAGAAAATATTTGGGAGGGGAAGGAATTTCATTGAGGTCGAGATGGTAGGGCTTATCTGGCTAATTGTGCATTATCTGCAGAGGATGCTTGCAGCTGGTGGCAGAGTGAGCCGAGGCTACCCTGGCACGGAGAAGAGGAAGAGATGGGGAAATGTGCTGGCACCATCAGAAATTCTTCAGAATATAACAAACTACAGTCCAGATGAAACACTGATGAGTAGATGTTTTAGCTCAGGATGCCAATGTAATTGACTACCTATTTATGTTCCATCTGCTTTTTGTGATGCACCTTTATCGGTTATGAGAACAAAAACATGAAATGTAACTCATTTGTGTTTTTTTCCTTATTGCAATGTGTTAGATTTATATTATGATGTAAAGTAAGGGAACTTAGCAAGCCTCAGAGTAGGTACATCAATCAAACGTAAAACCAGCACCAGTTAAATTGCTTTATTCCCATACCCTGACACAAGTGTCAATTCAACTGTTAGTTGGTTGTACGTAGAACTGAAATACAAAGATTTAGCAGTATTTCCTTATTAACCTACGGAAATGACCAGGGGATGCTAACAAATTCCGAGAACACACAGGGCCTGATTCTAACTTTGGAGGACGGTGTTAAACCGTCCCAAAAGTGGCGGATATACCACCTACCGTATTACGAGTCCATTATATCCTATGGAACTCGTAATACGGTAGGTGGTATATCCGCCACTTTTGGGACGGTTTAACACCGTCCTCCAAAGTTAGAATCAGGCCCACAATGTTGAAGACTAAGCTGCAGATCTATTTTGGTAATGTTTGTATGGGTACTCCTCAATGTGTATTCTATTGTGCTGCACATGTACACAGATTGCTATGCCTCATGAAGATCTACGTGTGCAGAACTGTGGGGGTGATTCTTACCTTGGCGGGCGGCGGAGGCCACCCGCCAAAGTACCCCCGCCAGAACACCGCACCGTGGTCGGCAGACCGCTGCGATGATTCTGGGTTTTCCACTGGGCTGGCGGGCGACCGCCAAAAGGCCGCCCGCCAGCCCAGTGGAAAACAACCTTCCCACGAGGATGCTGGCTCTGGATGGAGCCGGCGGAGTGGGAAGGTGCGATGGGTGCAGTGGCACCCGTCGCGTATTTCAGTGTCTGCAAAGCAGACACTGAAATACAAAGTGGGGCCCTCTTACGGGGGCCCCTGCAGTGCCCATGCCATTTGCATGGGCACTGCAGGGGCACCCAGGGGCCCCACGACACCCCATACCGCCATCCTGTTCCTGGCGGGCGAACCGGCAGGAACAGGATGGCGGTATGGGGTGTCAGAATCCTCCATGGAGGATTCATTTGGGCAGCGGAAAACCGGCGGGAGACTGCCGGTTTTCCACATCTGACCGCGGCCAAACCGCCGCAGTCAGAATGCCCTGCAGGACACCGCCAGCCTGTTGGCGGTGCTCCCGCCTACCCTGGCCCCGGCGGTCCATGACCGCCGGGTCAGAATGACCCCCTGTGTGTTTTTCAGTTCAAACTAACAACATTATACATGCCAAGAAGCCATGCTGCCTGCCACAAAGTTGGAACGAACAACAGCTTACTACTACTCAGCACTCTATGCACCAGTGCCAGTACACACTTATATGGCTCTACGATGTTATATACGGTGTATGCCTGTCCTTTTCCATCATAACTACACTTAGCTACTCCTAGGGTCAAACATGTCACCCATGTTTCTTGGTACACTGGAGTCTGACATTATGTTGGTCAGCATTACTAAAAAGATCACGTCCTTGAGTGATGCTTCAGGTATGTTATGATGGGTACATCAAAACTTCTGAATCCAGCCAGGTCAGGTCTGCAAGCGGGTTGGATGCATTCAATAATCTGGGCCTATTGACACATGTGTATAAGCTGTGCACGTCTAAAATACTGGGATAACATAGGTGTGTTTTTGTAAAATTATAAACATCTGGAAAACCAATATTTAAAATGCTATGTGCTCATTCATGTCTCTTAGGTGGGCATCTTCCTTTCACCAGGCGAGACCAATGACACCAGTAAGTATAATAAGTACATGCATGTACTATTTTGATGTCTGTCTGTGATCTTTGTGAAATGTTACATTGTGATGTGTGGTGGGAGGTAACACCCAGCTACCACCAATTAGCTGTCAGTCTGTGAATCAGAATAGAACATGCCCACAGTTACTTTAGTGATGATCATTGACTAAAATGTTTTAGACTGTAAGGTGAATGTTAGCAGGCCGACAGGAAGCAGACATCTATACATTTTATGGATAGTGGCACATCCATAGTCATGTTGCTTTGGGCACAGTGATCATCACCTGGCACAAACTCTTAATGGGTTTCACCCAAACACATTATATCATACAACTAATGGCAGAAAGCTAGATGTTCTGGAGTCAACACATGTTGTAGCACAGTGATTTCTGTTTTGCTAAGCAAGTCTGTGCATGGATCAGTTGCAGTTGTCCAAAATTGTGCATTACACCAGGGCAGATGATGGCCAATATTTCTTCTCAGCACTGCTACCAAACATGGACAGGATAAGTATCATGGAACCAGATTCACACACTGTGTGAATATACAACATATCTACCATCAACATGCAGCATAACGGCTTCAGACATGCTGCATGTTTTCACACTCTCCAGATAAGACTTTTCAGTTTTACTGACCATATGGGTGTGCTAACATACTTGATGTGTAACAAATTAATATGTGTGTAGAAAACAGACCTGTCCTTGTAGCAGTATGAAAAAACTAAAACAGAAAATGTAAACACCTATGACAGTGGTATAAGGGTTGCCATCACAACCTAATCAAATTTGAATTTGGTAGCTGCAGCATGTGGTTTTGTGATGGACCCATATATTCATAAGCAATGTCTATGGCCCATGACAGTCAACAAATGACATGCCTACATGTGTATCTGTTCTTGGGGTTTATTCATTATTGTATGAACATATAGATCTTCGATTCGTTAGTCTATCAACAAGGTATGTCTGTTGCAGTCTACCCTCAGTGGTACTTGAGCTGCCCACAAAGTTATTAATGCAAGTGTTCATGCCTCATATCAAACCTTTCTTTGGGCCAGATGAGTCGTTTGGCAGGCATACACACACTACTGAGATGCTATATAGACCAAATGATGTATGCATCCAAATGTAGTCTTGGGATGATGTGTGTACATAAGCATGATTTTCTCTACAAGTCTGAAGCAGGAGATATGTGTTACATTTCTGTACAATTGCCTAAATGTTAGTGATGTTCCCCAAACAAGATCTACAGAATGTGCATGACAAATGCCAACTCACTTATTAACTATCCGACACAGAGTAAGTGAAGCCAGCAATTTGTGTAGCCAAGCCAAGCCACATAGCCTGGACTATATCTCCTTATCCACTTACACTTATGTTAATGATCAATAGTAAGCACATTTGCATAATGCATCTCTAAATCCCAAATTTGGGGAAACAGACCCATTTGTCCAATTTTAAATTTCGACATCAGCATGGACATGATTTTTACTCCTGTATTATATGGCATTTATGCCATTGTGACTAATCTTACATTTCCTGCTCCACACATATGGCACCTGACTCTGTTTTCCTGGCTCAAGTAGTGTATGTCTATGTCTGTGACAATATATTGTCCATATAGCTATATCTATTGCTGGTATTGCTCTGGTCAGTGACATAAGATTCTGTTACAATATCAGACTATTTCTCACACATATTATGTACATGTACTTCATGTACTAACTATTTTTTACATTTTCACCCTTACAACATGAGAGCTGACGAAACCTGTACAGATGCAGTGTGATTGTTTATGCTATGTGAGGAATGTTTTAAGGCATAAAGAAAGATGCACAAACTATATGAATGTGCAAAGGCAGTGGGGTCCGGGGACGTCCCTCGACCTACCACAGCTGAATTGCATACATCTGCCAGTGGCCAAGAGAGAGCAGGCCCAAACCACCAACAGGCACCCCAGCCACGAACACCACCGGCTACCCCTGCAACCACACAGCAGAAACCCACAAAGGCCAGGAGTTCCACTACACCATAATTAATAAACTCAGGAAGGTCAACCTACAACTGGATGCTATTCTGCAGGAGCAGGCCAACTTGCGTGCAAATGACAAACCTTGGGGAAGCCATGGAGCATCTCTCCCAACTTTTTAGAACATTTTTAAATAACATGTTTTATTCCGTTTTTTTTTTATATTGTAATATTTTAATAGTTAAGATGATAGTTATTTGATAGGATAGGTTTAGAAAAGATAAGTTTTAGATTGTCATGATATTTTATAGGCTCTTGTGTTAATATCTAGTTCAATATTTATGAGGTTTTAGTGGTTGGAGGCTAATGTTTTTGTTTTTTTAAATAATACAAAAAATAAATACCAAAAATATATATTTGTTTAGATTTTATTGTGTAGTTATTTTATGTATAGGTGTAGTTAATGCTTGTATTGTGTCACTCTTGGTGTGTTAAAGGAGTGGGGCTGATGTTTAACATGTCATTTGTGTTTGGTATTTAAGCAACTATAGGACAAATTAAGGTAGTGCTAGGTACTGTTAAGGATAGTTAGTTTAGGATACATGGATGTACTTAGATAAGGACAAGTGTAGATATTTTAGGTAGTGTTTAGGTTGAGTACTTTAGATAGGTTTAGTTTTTTTTACATTGATACATATTTAGTAAACCTTTTTCTATTTTCACAACCTCGTAATTATTGCGGCATTGTGAGTTTATAACATTGACTATGCTGAGTTGAGTACATGATGCTGCTATTACCATGCTGCCTTTAAAAGTGTATGTATTTTTGTAAGAGGACTGTGATCAATATGTAGAATATATCACACATAGCACTAGTGGAAGGTGCTATTGGAGGAGGAGTTCCATAACTGACAATGGAAGTGATGACTCTGAACTAGATGATTGCAAGTGGGGAGACTGGGACTCATCTTGATTGTTTTGGCTGCCAAACAAGCCATCACTTCAAGATGTGCACAGTAAGAAAAGAGAATATTGGGAAATTCATGTATAAAGGTGTTATATACAAGCTAACATTGAAAACATAGTCTTCAGGCTTCTTCTGCAGTACTTGAAGCCACAGGGACAAAAGAGCACTATAAAGGGATGAAGGTGGGAGTCTACATGGTCATGGTTAATTGTTCCTCAGTGTAAAAGATGCCCTCGAAAGCTTCTTTGACTCTTAGGTTAGCTGTGACTTAGCCGCGTCCGAGCCATCAAAGCTTAGTTCACAGAAGGTGGTGTGGGGCTGAGGCAGGGTACAGTACACCACAATAATGTTTCCTAAAACATGAGACTTTTCAAGGTTATGAGTTTTTATACAGACACAACACATTAAAAGACTATCAGAAGACATACATATATCTAGGGTAATTAAAGACCTAAGTGATAGAATCAAGGCCCTGTTACCTGATCTCTATAATAATGTACATCCTCTAAATGATCATGGGCACCATACTTCTCCTGCATTATATCACAGCACAACCCAACACACTTATGTACAAAATATTTACGCATTTCACACTATCAAATATGCTGTTCACAGCCTCTACTTGAACACCATATAGTAAAATGTGAGAACACAACCCTTCCACCAAAAATCTGGTTACTTTTCGTTGCATTTGTAAACCTGAATCATTCATGAGCTTGGTGAATGAGAATGCTGAAGTATAGTAAAAAAACAAACACAGTGGCAAATAGATTTGGTTTACAGATAGTAGTATCAGTAGCTGTTGATGTGGTTTTCTAAATAAATGGCAGTGTGACTACAAAATGTCAAGAACACAAATATCAACTTTATATACTTTGGGCCTAATTAAGAGTTTGGCGGACGGGATAGCCTGTCTGTCAAACTCCCGACATGGTGGCTCCCGCAGTAGTGGCGACCACTCCCCGGGACCTATTGGGTTTTTTCAGCTCGGCTGACAGGCAGGAACCTCAGTTTCTACCCATCAGCCTAGTGGGAAACAGGCAGCAGTATTGTCTCCAGTTCGTAATCAAGCTGGCGGCAATGCTGCTGTCGCAGGATGCACCATTACCTTTGCAATGTTCAGTGTCTCCACAGCAGACAGTGAACATTGCGATAGTGCTGGGCAGGCGGACACCTGCACTGCCCATGGCAAGTGCCTGGGCAGTGCAGGGGCCCCCATGTTGCCTCCTGCACCTGTTCTCCGCCAGCCTTTTCATGATGGTAAAACAGCCATGAAAAGGGTGGCGGAGAACGAGGTCGTAATAAGCAGGGCGGCGCTGCATGCAGCACCACCCTGGCTGATTGAGATCACTGCCACCGCCAATCTGTCGGGATAATGGATCCCGGCAGTGATGGCGGTACCCTGGGTCTTAATGTGGCAGTCGGTCCTGACTGCTGGTGCAAGGCAGGCGGTCTGAAGATCCCCAACCTCATAATATAGGCCCTTTGTGTCTAAAGTTAAAAACATCTACATTAAAAATATAGAAGACAGCAATATATATATTGAATTTTAAATATTATAACTTTAAAACATATTAACCTATCAAAGAACAATTGAAATTCTAAAAATATGTAATCATAATATAAGAATATATAAAAAGTATATTTTCAAACATAATACAAATATATATTTTAAAATAATTATTAGAATTATTCAAAAATAAAGAATTAAAATACTAATACAAATCATTAGACTAACAAATATAGATATTAAATAATAAACAATGTATACAATAACAACTTTAAAAAATAAACTATCAAAAAGACTACTTTGCAAAAATCAAAGAATACAATAATTTAGTTCAAACTAACTTTCAAAATTAAAACAAAAAAATAAAAATACCTTAAAAAATTTAAGTATAACATTAGACTAGGAAGGGTATTACTCACAACTCCCACTCCAATCAAAGCAATAGTAGTGGGAGTGTTAAACCTTGAAGGGGCAGGTTTAATATTACCACTCCATCCTGAGCAACAGTAGGGAAATTGATGAACTTTGGAAGGTTAGATTTATTATTATTCCTTAAACATAGGCACAGTAGGAAAAGCATTGGACTTTTGGGGGATAAATGTACTATTCCCACTCCAACCTGAGCAACAGTAGGGTAAGTGTTGGACATTGGTGGAGGTCAAATATACTATTCCCTTACCAACCTGAGTACGACTAGGGAAATGTTGAACTTTACAGGGGTCGTATTTACTATTTCCACTCCAACCTGGACAACAGAAAAGAAAGTGCTGGCCTTTGGAGGGGTTGGATTTACTATTTCTACTCTGATGTACGTAACAGTAGGAAAATTATTTAATTTTGGAGGAGTGAGAGATACTATTGCCATCCCAATGTAAGCAAGTGTAGGGAAAATATTAAACTTTAGAAAGCACAGATTTAGTTTTAGTAATACAAAAATAAAAACATGCATTTTTAAAAAGTATATTAAAACTATATAATCATTTATTAAACAAAAAAGTAAACATACAGTAATTAATTAATATCAAGATTGTTGGAAAATGGGTTATTGGTAGGGCAGGTAGGTACCTACACCTAGCAACAAGCCACTAACCTCCACATAGGTACAGTTAGGTCTCAGTAAATTCATCCCAGCTCAACCCTTGGTAGCTTGGCAACGAGCGTCAAGGCTTAACTTAGGAGACAAAGTGTAAAGCATTCAAATATCACAAAACAGTAATTAAATAAAACACAGGAAACAGTTTAAAAATCCAAAACCAATTTATAAAAATAGTTTATATTTTTATCTTTAACATGACACCAAAACGAATAAAATCGGATAAAGGGAACCGGAGATATGAATTTTTAAAGAATTATTACTTTTCTAGCGCTTAGAAACAAAAAGCGCCAATCGGGTCATCTGGTTGCACCTCGACCAGGGCAAAGTCAAACTTTCAGGCCGACCGCGATGGAGCCCTGCTCGGCTACAGGTCGCGGGAGGCCTCGGTTAAAAGTTACCTTCTGACTTAGTCTTTATTTTGAAGATTTTTCTTCAGCGGGACGAACCTGCCAATCGAATCCGACCTCCTGGAGCCCTTGTCCGGATACGCGATGTGGGTTTCCTCGGTGGAGACTTTTACCTTCGGACTTAGTCGTTTTTTCGAGATGAAAATCCTTCGACCGGGGTAAACCTGGATCTTGATCCGACGTCCATGGAGCCCTTCTCGGATACGATGGCTGGGAGGTCCCGGTCAACTTTTTACGTTCGGACTTAGTCTCTTTTTTGGATGTTTTTCTTTACCGGGACGAACCACGAAGTCAGGCCGGGTCGCGGTTGAGGCAAGCCGGCTAGAATTTCCGCGGCGGGTCGGTCCCTCTCTGGAGCTTTTTTCCCAAAATTCTCAAATCTTTTCCAAACTTCTGGGGCTTCACCCCGATGTTCTTTTAAGGTTCTTTTGGGGTCCACAGCTCACCCCAAGGGTCCAGAAGTTCTGTGATGGTCCTTGGGGGGTGCGGACTTCAACTCCCAGAATGCACCTGGTGCAAACTCCTTTTTGGCCACTGGACAGTGGTCAGCTGGTCGCTTTCTTCAGGAGTTGGTGCAGGGGACTCTGGTTTAGCAATTTTTCACCTGTAGCAAACAGGGAGTCCCTCCTTGAACCAGTTGAAGCCAGGCAAAGTCCTTCTTGTGGTGAAGCCCAAGTGTGCAGCTGGTGCAGTCCTTCTGAGTGCAGGGTCCAGGTGCAGGCCAGGGGTCCAGCAGGGCAGTCCTTCTTCTTCTTTAGTTCCTTTCTTGTTGAATTCTGGAGGGGATCTGAGGTGTGGGTGCAGGTCTGCCAGTTTTATCCTTGCTCCTGGGTGAAAAGCAGGGGGGCCCTGGTTCTCCAATCAGGGACAGGGTCGTCCCCCTGTGATGACCACTTCCTGGGAAGTGTGGCAAAAATCCATCCCAGAAGGCAACAGTCTCTAAAAATCCAACATGGATGAATCTGATTTTTGGAGGTTACATCTGGCTGAGCCCACCCACTGGTGTGGCTAAAAATCATAAACACACCCCTCTCCTGCCTTCTCCTAATCTAATCAAGGGGGCACCTAGCTGTCTGGGGTTGCAGGATGTGGGGGTGTTGCTGGGTGCTGCAAATGTCCTTCTCTGCCTTTGAAGACCAGTTTGGCAGCCCTCCCCCTTCCTGCCTCACCATCTGCTGAGGGGAGATTCTCTCCCCCAAGCACATTCCTTTGTGTGAAGCCTGGCCACTTCACACCTCATCAAGGCAGCCTGGCAGAAGCTGCTGCAGGCTGGCCAATCAGAGCACAGCAGCAAAAACAATGCAGAGCTGAAATTGGCAACTTTTTAGGTAAAGTCTAAACTTTTTACCTGAACTGGTTATATTAAATCCAACAACTGGAAGTTGTGGGATTTATTATAACAATCAATTTGATACCAAATTCTTGGTATGTAACATTTAAGGAGACTTTAAAATTTAAAATAAAGTCTGCCCATTCTAGCCTATGAAGGCCATTTACTTCAATGAGGGAAAAACGAATTTGGCTGTTTTTACCTCACCAGGGCTTATAAATCTATTTTTATAAAGTCCCTGCTTATAGTTACATGGCACATAGGGCACACCTTAGGGGTGACTTATATGTAAAAATAAGGTAGTTTAAGATTTTGGAAGTACCTTTAATTCCAAAGTCGAATTTGCATATAACTTTAATTTAAAAGCAGCCGGCAAGGCAGGCTTGCTTTTAAAATGACACTGGGCACCTCAGCAATGCACCTAGGTGTGCACCACCTATGCTGTGGTCCCTAAACCTACATGCCCTACCATATACTAGGGACTTATAGGTAGGTTAACTTAGCCAATTATAATTAGCCTAATTTGCATATCCATTTGTACTGCCATTTGATGGAGTTTGTTTTGACCAATGACTTTGTGTTTCACCACTGCGCATATTAGTTGCTCAATGTTCACCAGTAGCACATGGTATGTTTTGTTCAGTTGAGCCGCCTATGGGCTTTGACATGGCATTAGCCATTACTTTCTGTATTCAGTTGAGCCGCCTATGGGCTTTGACATTGCATTAGCCATTACATTCTGTATTCTGCCTATTGGCTTTGACATGCTGTATCCAGTCTAGCCGCCTATTGGCTTTGACATTGCATTCCTATTGGCTTTGACATGATGTATTCAGTTTAGCTGCCTATTGACTTTGACATGCTATTAGATATTCTGCCTATTGGCTTTGACATGATATTATATATTGCATTTTATATTCAGCTTAACTGCCTATTGGCTTTGACATGATATTATATATTGCATTTTGTATTCAGCTTAACTGCCTATTGGCTTT
The DNA here is from genome assembly GCF_031143425.1 of Pleurodeles waltl. Classification (NCBI taxonomy): domain Eukaryota; kingdom Metazoa; phylum Chordata; class Amphibia; order Caudata; family Salamandridae; genus Pleurodeles; species Pleurodeles waltl. The sequence goes on along the minus strand of NC_090449.1, from coordinate 169,214,998 downwards.
GACATGATATTATACATTACATTTTGTATTCAGCTCAGCTGCCTATTGGCTTTGACATATTATACATTGCATTTTGTATTCAGCTCAGCTGCCTATGGGCTTTTGACATGATATAAGACATTGCATTTTGTATTCAGCTTAGATGCCTATTGGCTTTGACATGACACTAGACATTGCATTTGATATTTAGGTTAGCTGCCTATTGCCTTTAACATGACATTGCATTTGATATTTAGGTTAGCTGCCTATTGCCTTTAACGTGGAGTTAGACATTGCAGTTGAGAATCCAAGCTGTATTTTTCCAAGCTGTGTTTTTGCACCAGAGAACCAAGATGTTTTTCTCACAGTAGACTAGACCTGATAAGAGAGGGTACATGGTGTTGTTCTCTCTGCTTGAGCTTGGGAACAGGAGTAGTCTTGGAGACCTGGCCAGTCTCCAAAAGGCTTGCTCAGTTTCCCAGGTCTGAGAGGAGGGAGCACACCTTTGTAACGAATGTAACAGGCTGCAGAGAGTCAGATTCGAATCTGCCGGACCTCGTGCTGGAGCTTGGCGCCAGCTGCCAGCAATCCCGTGTGGGTAGATGAATCTCTTTCTCGCGGCTGACGGGGGTCATCAGCTTGCAGACCTTAGAAAGATGAAGCTGTAGATAGTTTCCCACACGGTGAAGTATTTGTTTTGCTTTGCATTCAATATCTTATAAATATAACCTGCTGTGTATATTGCAAACTGATATATTTTGTTTGATTAACGCGGACTTGAAAGCTACTAATTCGTCATACATAAAAATTGGGGTTGGGGAAGAATTAACAACAATAAAAGTCTTCTTTGACCTCAGAAGTGCATTTCTGGTGTGTTATGTTAGTGCTTAGAAACTAGATAAGAGGAAAGCACTACAATTGGTACCAGAAGTCGTGGGGTGTCGGTCATTAAGAGGTGATTAAGAGGGTGTTGACGAGTTGGTAGATTTCTAAGTGCACACTTTAAAAGTGTAATTGTTTTTGTTGTTTGGAGAATTACAGAAATTGTTTTTTTTGGAGAATCACAGTAGCACGGCAGACCATGTCTGAGAATGCATGTGTTGATAAACTGCCTGATGGTGCTAAGAAAAACTGTGAATTGTTTTCTGTTTGGGGAATTACAGAAGAAAATGCATGTGTAGCTAAAATGCCTGATAATGCTTTGAGAAATAATTTCTGTTGTACATATGTAGAAAACGTGTGTTTTGGAAGTAATGATGACAGAAAGGTCTGGATACCTTTATCTGCTTACAGAGAAATGCAGGAGAAATGTAGGAAGTTGGAACATGAAAATAGGAATTTACGTGAGCAAATTAGCCAGGATACAATAATTCAAAATAATGCTGAAAGTTATAAAAATGAAGAATCTTTCTTTTCCCATTCCAGTAATGAGGGGGTTAAGACAGCTCCGAGCTGCACTGAGTTTTCGTGTGAGCCAGGGTTTTTGGCAGCCAAAATGCATTCCTTAACTGATAACACGGACGAGAGAGCTCAGAATGTGATTTACGAGTTACCGTTGCAAAATGCACAAGTAAAACGAAAGATTTTAGAGAAAGAGACACCGAGTTGCATTAGCTTGTTTGATTTTTGGAAAAAGAATAGCCCTCATTTGAGTGAAATCCTAACACTTTTGTATATGGTCACTGTGAAAAATTATATGCAGTTGCGCACTTGTGATTTGGCAAATGAAATAATGCAGACTTCAGGTTTCTGCGCAGTGAAATTGAGTGCAAATACTTATGTACACGTAAATCATGAACAAGGGAAGAAAATAGTGCCCCTAGCTAGAATCATACAATGGATCTGGTACTTGCAAGACAGGGCTAGAGTACCACAGGTAAAAGAGTTATCAATGAAGTTGAGTGCACCATTTGAACTCGTGTCCACTGAAGATAAAAAGCATGTTTGTTTTACTAATGATTCATTGATTGAAATGTTATTTTCTGGCACAGTAGAAGGAACAGCGTTGTATAATGTGTGTCAGATTTTAAAGCAAGAGCTACGTGAGATGTGTCATTTTTACGCTGATTTTTGGTTCATTGCTAATGTTTTAGCACGTAACTGGTTCAATTACCTTGCAGATGTTAATGAGAAAAATTCAGAGAGAGAAGTGTACACCCAGAATTCTGCCTTAGTGGGGATGGTTAAGTGGGTACCCCAGAAATGTGAACAGCTGAGAGAAAAAGCCACTTACAGGTGGACAATGATGAGAGAGATGCACATTCCCCTAGATTTGATAAAAACTGTGCAGCACGCACAAAAGCAATCTGTCATGCAAGCAGTCACAGAGCAGTTGGGGAGAGGAAAGTTACCAGAACAGAAATGGCAAATTGATCAGGTTTTAGGGAGAGTGATTGTTGCAAATTACCAAGGAAAAATCGAAATTATGCTGATACCTAGAAAATAATCTGATTCATTCATACAAATTGGAGACAGAATGGCCCAACTTGGCAAAAATGCAGTGAATGGAGGTTTGGTAAAGAATGAGTCTGCCCCAGCCCTTCTGGCAGTGAAAGAAAAGGGAAGCTGTGGCGCAGCAGATAAAAACCTCAGTGCTGATGTGTGGGCTGAAGCCCCAAGTGATCCTCCAGAACCTGCAGAAAATATAACAAAGGGCCTCAAAAACGTCCTGCTGATTATAAAACAGGGAAAGAAAGAGAATGGGTGCAGTTTAAATGAAAAATGTTATTTGCAAGAAAAGTCATACTTGTTTCTTTTGCAGATCCTACCACGTTTCGCCACTGTCCCTGAGTGTGCTGTGTGGTCCCCTTTCCAGTGTGTGCGTGTGGGGTCGGGGAAGGGACCGAATCCCCAACCTGAACCTGGCTGAGTAAAGTGCCAGCACCATGGATCCATTTTGCGCAAACTGCGCCTTCAGTTCAAGTTCAACTTGTTTGATTGCATTCTTCCACTGGAACTAAGCTGTGTTTTTTTTTTTTTTTTCCCTCTCGTATGGAACTCTGACTTTTGCTTATCTTCCAGCAAACCTTTCAGGTGGACCGTGCATCTTTACATGAGTAGAACTCATGCCACATCAAATTGCTAACACTGTTGAATTAGAGACTCATTCAGAGTACAAATTGCTCAGTCTTTTCTATGTAGATGTATCTGATGTGAAAGGTTATGAAATCAATGTGTTAATTCACTTCTATTGCTTTACAGGGATTGTTTTGATCATTCAAATGTGACTTGCTGATAATGTTTTTTTTTGTGCTGATGTTTTTTTTTTGTTTTTGTTTGAAACAGGAGATATGTGAAACAAAAATTCATTGGTCAAAGGGCGGAATGTACTGCCATTTGATGGAGTTTGTTTTGACCAATGACTTTGTGTTTCACCACTGCGCATATTAGTTGCTCAATGTTCACCAGTAGCACATGGAATGTTTTGTTCAGTTGAGCCGCCTATGGACTTTGACATGGCATTAGCCATTACTTTCTGTATTCAGTTGAGCCGCCTATGGGCTTTGACATTGCATTAGCCATTACATTCTGTATTCTGCCTATTGGCTTTGACATGCTGTATCCAGTCTAGCCGCCTATTGGCTTTGACATTGCATTCCTATTGGCTTTGACATGATGTATTCAGTTTAGCTGCCTATTGACTTTGACATGCTATTAGATATTCTGCCTATTGGCTTTGACATGATATTATATATTGCATTTTATATTCAGCTTAACTGCCTATTGGCTTTGACATGATATTATATATTGCATTTTGTATTCAGCTTAACTGCCTATTGGCTTTGACATGATATTATACATTACATTTTGTATTCAGCTCAGCTGCCTATTGGCTTTGACATATTATACATTGCATTTTGTATTCAGCTCAGCTGCCTATGGGCTTTTGACATGATATAAGACATTGCATTTTGTATTCAGCTTAGATGCCTATTGGCTTTGACATGACACTAGACATTGCATTTGATATTTAGGTTAGCTGCCTATTGCCTTTAACATGACATTGCATTTGATATTTAGGTTAGCTGCCTATTGCCTTTAACGTGGAGTTAGACATTGCAGTTGAGAATCCAAGCTGTATTTTTCCAAGCTGTGTTTTTGCACCAGAGAACCAAGATGTTTTTCTCACAGTAGACTAGACCTGATAAGAGAGGGTACATGGTGTTGTTCTCTCTGCTTGAGCTTGGGAACAGGAGTAGTCTTGGAGACCTGGCCAGTCTCCAAAAGGCTTGCTCAGTTTCCCAGGTCTGAGAGGAGGGGGCACACCTTTGTAACGAATGTAACAGGCTTCAGAGAGTCAGATTCGAATCTGCCGGACCTCGTGCTGGAACTTGGCGCCAGCTGCCAGCAATCCCGTGTGGGTAGATGAATCTCTTTCTCGCGGCTGACAGGGGTCATCAGCTTGCAGACCTTAGAAAGATGAAGCTGTAGATAGTTTCCCACACGGTGAAGTATTTGTTTTGCTTTGCATTCAATATCTTATAAATATAACCTGCTGTGTATATTGCAAACTGATATATTTTGTTTGATTAACGCGGACTTGAAAGCTACTAATTCGTCATACATAAAAATTGGGGTTGGGGAAGAATTAACAACAATAAAAGTCTTCTTTGACCTCAGAAGTGCATTTCTGGTGTGTTATGTTAGTGCTTAGAAACTAGATAAGAGGAAAGCACTACACCATTTTACACAGAGCACAGGCCCTGGGACCGGTTAGCAGTACCCAGGGCACCATCAGAGTCAGGAAAACACCAGCATAAAGTGGAAAATGGGGGCAAAAAGTTATGGGGCCTCTGCAATCAGCCCTAGTTTCTCACACAACCCCCCCCCCAGCCCACACGCCCAGGAGACTCAGCCCAACCCTGGGAGAGTCTTCCTGGCTTGTTAGGCGAGGAAGACAGTGAAGAAAACTGGCTGTCCCTTTGCAGGGCCTACTCTGCCTTATATCCTCCTGTCAGGGTCACTCCCTCTGGGTAGTGAAGCCATCCCAACAGTAAAAGGACCCAACTCAAACTGAAACTTCCCTCTAGGGGGGTCTTCCTCCTCTCTCTCTGCCAACTTGGGTAGTGAGGTGCCCACCTCCCTTACTCCAAACTTTGCTAGGGCAACACCTAGCTTACCCAAAGAGGTCACCCAACACTTGAGCAACCCCACCATGACCAACAGGGTCAGGGGGCCTACTTTGCTATTGGCCCTGGGGTCTGCCTCCCAGGCCAAGTACAGTGCTGCCAGGAAGGCTAGCACCCAGCAGAGGCTACTGACAGCTGTCAGTACCCAGAACCACACCCTAAGCTCTCCACTGACAGGTGGCTGAGCTGCTTTAGGGGCAATTTTGGGGTCCTGGCACCCCTCTGGCTGTCTAGAGTGGGGGGCTACCACCTCTTGTGGTAGACACCCTCCTTCCACTCTCCCTTCTGTCAGTGCAGGGGCAACACCCTGCATCTGGACAGCTGCCTGACTACTCAGGACTTCCTTGGGGTCAGGTAAGGCCTCACCAGTGCCAATTCTGGGCTCCCCCCTACTGGGGCAGAAGGCCTTTGGCTCCCTGGAACTCTCTTTAAGAGTGGCCTACCCTTCCTTTTCTTCTTTCCTTTTCTTGGGGACCCCTGTCTCCTAACTGTAGGGACTGACTCCCCAGGACTTTGGGTTGGGGGGCGCCCTGGGCGACCACCCCATCTGGGACCAGACTCACCTCTGGGAGGTCATTGCCCAGGATACAATCTAGGGGGAGGTCAGCACTGACTACCACCCTAATCCAGTCAAGGATACCCTCCCTCTCTAGGGGCACTATGGCTACAGGTTTGGTGGTGACCTCCCCTGTGGCTATCCTGACTTTCCTTGTCTCTCCTGGGACATACATGTCTGGCGTCACTAGCCGGTCACTCACTATAGTGTGACTGGCACAGGTGTCCCTCAGGCCAGTGGTAGGGATACCATTCACTTGAATGTGGTGGAAGTGCCTACTCCCACCCTCAGGGATCACCAGCTTACCATCTGGTCCTGTCTCCCAGCACAATGCTAGGAGGACTTCATCTTCTGAGGAATCCTCCTCTATGGCTACACTGGACAGCCCAGTGCTAACCACCTTCCTTGGACAGGCTGCATCTCCTCTGAAGTGACCTGTCTGCTGACAGTCAAAGCAAGCCCTACTGTCCAAGAGTTTTTTTAACCCTGGGTCTCCCTGTCTCTGCAGGTCAGAGTGGGAGTGGGATTTACTCTCCTCCTTCTTAGGGTTCTGGGGTACAGAGGGAGTCTCTGTGGTGGGCTTACCACCTCCCTCCTTAGGTTTTTGGGGACCTGTCCCCCCCTTCTTGGAGTCTCCCCCCTGGGACATGACAACCACCCTGGTTCTCAACCACTCATCAGCTGCCTCCCCTAGCTCTCTAGGGTTGGTCTGCTTAGAGTCCACTAGATGGTGGCGTAACCTTTCTTGGGTACAATTGGTCAAGATGTGCTCTCTCATGATCAGATTGTACAACCCCTCATAAGTATCTACTTTGTTACCAATAATCCAGCCCTCTAGTGCCTTTAGTGAAATGTCCACAAAGTCAACCCAAGACTGGGTACTGACCTTCTGGGTGTCCCTGAACTTCATTCTATATTGCTCTGGGGTCAGACCAAACTTCTTGGCTAAGCACCTCTTCATACTAGGGTATGAATCTGCCTCCTCCCCCCTTAAGGTCAGAAGCCTATCCCTCCCTGAGTTGGGGACCAACTCCCACAAAAGGGAACCCCAGTATTGAGGCCTAACCCTTCTCATTTGGAGTGCCCTCTCAAAGGCCCCCAGCCACTTATCTATGTCATCCCCCTCTACATCAGCAGGAACTACCCCCTTGGGTAATCTGGGGCAAACTCCCCCACCCATGGACACCTCAGCTTCTTTATCGCTGCTTCCATCTCTTTTCTCTTTGTATGCCCACTTTTTCTTTTCTAGGGCCAGCTTCTCTGCTTCCAAAGCTATGTATGCTAGCTGGGCCTCCAGCTCTCTTTCTCTGATGGATGGGTTCTCTCCTCCTGAAAGGACCCCCTTCCCACCACTAGCTTTGGGTCTGCCCCTAGTGACTGTATTTACTGAGGACCGTTCTTCCTCATCTTCACTTAGGCTCAGATGCCTTCCCTCCCCTGAGTGGTTAGAGCTTGCATCCTCCCTTCTTTCTCCCTCCTCTGGAGCTTCTTCTGACTCTACCTCTTGGGCCTCAGCCCATGCTGTCAGGGATGTGATCAGGATTTGCTTCCTGAGATCAGTGGTTGCAGGCAACCCTCTTTCAATACACAACCCCCTAAGCTGGACTACTGTCAGTGTGGGTAGGCTAGCCAGATCAAGCTCCATGGTTCCCTAGTTTTGTGTCAACAAAAACTTTTTGCAAAAATTGGAAACAAGAATTTAGAAAAATTACTAAAATTCAATAATTGAAATTAATCCAAATTAGAAATTAAAAACAATTTTTGCACTAGGACAATTTAAAGGATTTTTAATCTGTTTTACCCAAAACTGTAACGTGATATTGAACACAAGTACAGGATCCCGTCGCTGCTTCCAATTATGTTGGAAAATGGGTTATTTGTGGGCAGGTAGGTACCTACACCTAGCAACAAGCCACTAACCTCCACATAGGTACAGTTAGGTCTCAGTAAATTAATCCCAGCTCAACCCTTGGTAGCTTGGCAACGAGCGTCAAGGCTTAACTTAGGAGACAAAGTGTAAAGCATTCAAATATCACAAAACAGTAATTAAATAAAACACAGAAAACAGTTTAAAAATCCAAAACCTATTTATAAAAATAGTTTATATTTTTATCTTTAACATGACACCAAAACGAATAAAATCGGATAAAGGGAACCGGAGATATGAATTTTTTACGAATTATTACTTTTCTAGCGCTTAGAAACAAAAAGCGCCAATCAGGTCATCTGGTTGCACCTCGACCGGGGCAAAGTCAAACTTTCAGGCCGACCGCGATGGAGCCCTGCTCGGCTACAGGTCGCGGGAGGCCTCGGTTAAAAAGTTACCTTCTAACTTAGTCTTTATTTTGAAGATTTTTCTTCAGCGGGACGAACCTGCCAGTCGAATCCGACCTCCTGGAGCCCTTGTCCGGATACGCGATGTGGGTTTCCTCGGTGGAGACTTTTACCTTCGGACTTAGTCGTTTTTTCGAGATGAAAATCCTTCGACCGGGGTAAACCTGGATCTTGATCCGACGTCCATGGAGCCCTTCTCGGATACGATGGCTGGGAGGTCCCGGTCAACTTTTTACGTTCGGACTTAGTCTCTTTTTTGGATGTTTTTCTTTACCGGGACGAACCACGAAGTCAGGCCGGGTCGCGGTTGAGGCAAGCCGGCTAGAATTTCCGCGGCGGGTCGGTCCCTCTCTGGAGCTTTTTTCCAAAAATTCTCAAATCTTTTCCAAACTTCTGGGGCTTCATCCAGATGTTCTTTTAAGGTTCTTTTGGGGTCCACAGCTCACCCCAAGGGTCCAGAAGTTCTGTGATGGTCCTTGGGGGGTGCGGACTTCAACTCCCAGAATGCACCTGGCGCAAACTCCTTTTTGGCCACTGGACAGTGGTCAGCTGGTCGCTTTCTTCAGGAGTTGGTGCAGGGGACTCTGGTTTAGCAATTTTTCACCTGTAGCAAACAGGGAGTCCCTCCTTGAACCAGTTGAAGCCAGGCAAAGTCCTTCTTGTGGTGAAGCCCAAGTGTGCAGCTGGTGCAGTCCTTCTGAGTGCAGGGTCCAGGTGCAGGCCAGGGGTCCAGCAGGGCAGTCCTTCTTCTTCTTTAGTTCCTTTCTTGTTGAATTCTGGAGGGGATCTGAGGTGTGGGTGCAGGTCTGCCAGTTTTATCCTTGCTCCTGAGTGAAAAGCAGGGGGGCCCTGGTTCTCCAATCAGGGACAGGGTCGTCCCCCTGTGATGACCACTTCCTGGGAAGTGTGGCAAAAATCCATCCCAGAAGGCAACAGTCTCTAAAAATCCAACATGGATGAATCTGATTTTTGGAGGTTACATCTGGCTGAGCCCACCCACTGGTGTGGCTAAAAATCATAAACACACCCCTCTCCTGCCTTCTCCTAATCTAATCAAGGGGGCACCTAGCTGTCTGGGGTTGCAGGATGTGGGGGTGTTGCTGGGTGCTGCAAATGTCCTTCTCTGCCTTTGAAGACCAGTTTGGCAGCCCTCCCCCTTCCTGCCTCACCATCTGCTGAGGGGAGATTCTCTCCCCCAAGCACATTCCTTTGTGTGAAGCCTGGCCACTTCACACCTCATCAAGGCAGCCTGGCAGAAGCTGCTGCAGGCTGGCCAATCAGAGCACAGCAGCAAAAACAATGCAGAGCTGAAATTGGCAACTTTTTAGGTAAAGTCTAAACTTTTTACCTGAACTGGTTATATTAAATCCAACAACTGGAAGTTGTGGGATTTATTATAACAATCAATTTGATACCAAATTCTTGGTATGTAACATTTAAGGAGACTTTAAAATTTAAAATAAAGTCTGCCCATTCTAGCCTATGAAGGCCATTTACTTCAATGAGGGAAAAACGAATTTGGCTGTTTTTACCTCACCAGGGCTTATAAATCTATTTTTATAAAGTCCCTGCTTATAGTTACATGGCACCCAGCCCTAGGGGCACATAGGGCACACCTTAGGGGTGACTTATATGTAAAAATAAGGTAGTTTAAGATTTTGGAAGTACCTTTAATTCCAAAGTCGAATTTGCATATAACTTTAATTTAAAAGCAGCCAGCAAGGCAGGCTTGCTTTTAAAATGACACTGGGGACCTCAGCAATGCACCTAGGTGTGCACCACCTATGCTGTGGTCCCTAAACCTACATGCCCTACCATATACTAGGGACTTATAGGTAGGTTAACTTAGCCAATTATAATTAGCCTAATTTGCATATCCATTTTACACAGAGCACAGGCCCTGGGACCGGTTAGCAGTACCCAGGGCACCATCAGAGTCAGGAAAACACCAGCATAAAGTGGAAAATGGGGGCAAAAAGTTATGGGGCCTCTGCAATCAGCCCTAGTTTCTCACAAAGATCATCCAAACTTTTAAATAAGTGCACAATCATCTATTAAATCAATTAGCAAATAAAATAATGTATTATCTTGTTGTTAAACTTGTCTACTAAATAACTGTATAAATGTTCACACAATGATGTAATTAAAATGTATAACAATAATAATGAAAGAGAGTATAAGTGGCATATTTATACTCTGTTTGCGCCGGATTTGCATCATTTTTTTTTACACAAATCTGGCGCAAGCTTAACTCCATATTTATACTTTTGTGCTGGACCTGTCCAGCGCCAAAGTTATGGAAGTTGCGTCATTTTCTGTCCATGAAAACCTACCTTGCGTTAATGACATGCAAGGTAGGCGTTCCCGTGCAAAAAATGACTTTAAAACATGTGCGCCTTATTTATTCTCCAGTGTCATTTTGACGCACAGGAGGAGGTCGGTCTTAAAAAATGGCGCCCATCCGACTTGCGCCGTTTTTTAACACCTGGATCAGGGCAGGCGTTAAGGGACCTATGGGCTCATTTCCATGGTCTCCGACCATGGAAGCAGTATACAGGTGCCCTTCCCTGCCCCCAGTGACACGCCCTGCCACCCTCGCCCTCCCCTGGAGGACACCCATGGATGGGGGGACCCATCTACGGTAGGTAGAGGTAAGTAGAGGTAAGTAATTTTTTTTTATTATTATTTAGGTGGCATAGGGGGGCCTAACTTGGGCCCCCCTACATGGCACTGTGCCCAATGGCCATGCCCAGGGGACAGGAGTCCCTGAGCATGGCCTTTGGGCAAGGGGGCATGACTCCTGTCTTTGCTAAGACAGGAGTCATTTCCATGGGGGTTAAAGTCTTTTTTTTTTTTTTTACTCTAACCTGACTTGCACTAATCTTTGACCACAACCCCAGTCTTCCCTACGGTTTAGACTTAAAAGCAGCATGACAAATGTTAAATTAAAGAAAATAAGAACCGTTTTCCGCAAACACGAAACCCGCACGTAGTTATCCACCTATCCCTAGATGAGAACAATCACAACTATGCAGCACTAAAAATCAACACCACTCAGAAAGTTCCACAGAACTTCAGTAACAGATAAGAGAAGTTCGAAGGTAGAAATTGCTGCATCAAGACGATAGAGGTATCTTGTATTGCAGAATCTTAACCAGACGGCCTGAAAGAGGGGAAGGAGGTCAGGAGAAGTAGCAGCTTATTGAATCCATAAATAACTTGGATTTCACATCACTAGAAGCAGCATTTCACAGCCATGCTGTGTGACGATCAGGGAAAGACATAATAAATGAACGGGCATGGGGCAAATTGGCGGCGTTGTGTATCAAATGAGAGAATATAAACACGGTGTATGTAATCTGTGCATGTCATTCTCTCTGTCTGGGATGTATTCACTAGTATTGATCCATGCTTAAACGTGTCAGTGTTCATACGAGCAGATGACCTGATTGGCTTATTGATTATTTGATTGATTAATTAAAACTAACCAAGCAAGTGATTGAATTTGAATCAATGTGATGGAACCGTGGTCCGCGCATATAATGCAATGTAAATGCAGATTTTCGGTGTCTAATGGAACAAAAGTGCTTTCCAGACCTAAATAACGGGTAGCTTCTCTTTTGTGTCCTCCTCCCTTTCAGGAAAAGGTCATCAAAACTGAAAAAGAACACCTCGGTGGAATCATACTTTTGCTGACATATCCTTTAAATTCAAAGTTGTAGACAAAAATAAATATTTCTTTCTGTGTTGGGTGGAGCAGTTAACCTAAGTTGTTTAAGTGGCATCCAATGGACAACCTTGCAAGTAGCTTGGAAGGCACAAAGGTTAAAGAAACTGATATGCAGACAGGATCCCAGCAATTCATTACATTTGGACTGAACGCCATAGCCACAAACTCGACAACAGGGAACGTTATGCCGTCTGTCACTTTATGCCCAAGAATGCAGATTTCAAATTGAATGGTCCCTCATTAGAATGGGGCGCAATACGGAGGCTCTATTGTGGGCTGTTAAGTTCATGTGTTGAATGAACATCTGCTAAGAATCTTGGAACTGGAGAAATTATAACACACCCTATGCATAAGAACATGTAGCACAAAATCAGTAAACACTTTCAACTATGGCCCAAATCACACTAAAATTAAAATAGCCATATTCAGGAGACCGCATCATATCAGGAACCTGGATTCTGACAGAATGGAGGCACAACTTTGCAAGGAGGAAAACAACAGAAGGTGAGGCTTCTCCTTTTATGCTTCAACCAACTCTCCAAGTTAGAAAAAAAACTGAAGGCACAACCTTTCAAGCAGTGCTACTCCTGACACAAACGCCTACACTTCACCTTCCCCCAGTAACTGTATTTTGCCAGACGATACATCCCTTGTTTAGCGCTCCATTGCCCACGAACGAGGTTCCCGCTATAAAAAACCCAAGTCATACTGATTAGAAATACAGAATTTTAATCCTTTTAAGAAACTGATGAAAATAGACTTCACACATAAGGAAAAAAGTAAGCAACCTTGATCCACAACCACAGATTTAACACTGTCCCCAGGGGCCACAAATCTAGTTTTCGATATCACCAGTACACTGGTGAGTGAGTTATGGTTGTCATGATAAATGAAATATCGACATGGCTGCCCAGAGATCGAATTAGCTAGTGTAGACTTCCATAAACATGCATGTCATATTTTCATTTGTGATTTTTCTTCTGCATGTGAAACTATGTTCTAGGCAACAGCACATTCGTGTACATTCTGCTGGACATCCCACTAAACAAATGCTTTCTTAACTGTCATAGTGTTCACTGTCCGTTGAGAAGGAGACATTTGTATTAGGTGTAAGGTTGGCACAAAAGTAGCCCTGAAGATGCTATTTCCTGACTCAATTGCTCTCTGTTTTTCTTGACTAGAAATCAGTCAGACTGAAGGGAAGAGCAGAACAGAAAATACTACACTGGTTGTTCTGATGTTCTTCTGACCACTTGGATAAGGGGAAAGGCACAGCATGGTTCTACGTGGGACATCCATGATGTGAGCAGTTTGGTACATTGTGTGCATTTGGAAATGCTAACAGATGTAAAATTCCACCAATTCTCATTCTGTGAATAAGGATTGAGAATTTAACCTTGCCTTTTTCTAGCACTTAAGTTGAGGTTAGGTGTGCAAATATCGTTTTTTATTGGACAACAAAGGTAGTTTTATTTAAAAGCTAAAAAGCACGGCAGTATTTCAACAGGAATAGTGAGGGAAAGATGTAGGGGGTCATTCTGACTTTGGCAGTCCAACCGCGGGACTAACAACAAATTAACAACAAGAGACAAACCCTTAATTGCGTTGCCAGATTGCACGAAACGTTTTCTTCTCCAAAATATGTTTTATTGATTTAAAAATGTAAAATAGACTGGTAAGTATCAGCCATAATACGCACTTAATAAATCCCTTCCTCCCTCCACCCTCTTATGAATGTCACTACTCAGAATTAGACAGTTTTAAAGAGGTAACCTACAAAAGGTCAGAGAAGATGCATTCTGATCTTCAGTATTATTTCTCCAGCTTTCCCACAAAGGGATGCTCATAAAATAGCCCTATCACTCCCCATCAAGGAGAGGTCACAGTATCCACTAATCAGAACAATCTGACATAGCTATACGAGCAGTTATTTCCATATCCCTTCTAAGAGAAGATGGGTTCTGATAATATTGCTGGTTAACCATTCCATCACTAATATGTTCCAAAGCCTCTGATGCCACTGGATAAGCGAGGGTGGCTCTTACTTCTCCAAATGAAATACAGTAATTAACTTCACAGCTCCTAAACATTGCCAAATAAGAGGTCTATCAGCCCAGGACATACTCCCATATCCAACCAGCCTTAAAACAATACTGTATCTTTGAGATCCTGGGTAGCCAGGTATCACAGTATTCTATTGAGAGCTTTTACCATGCCTTCCCAAATCCAATATTTTGGTGACTATCCAACCATATATGTGTTGAGTCTCTTCTTCCACCTCATCTCCTTCAGCAATCCTGTCTCACAGTGGGATTCATACAAAGTAGGCGTACTAGTGTATAATGACAATTATAGATGAATTTTGCAGTGCATCTCATGATTTCTAACAGAAGTCAATCAGTTAAATATATCTGTTTTCAAAGCACACTGCTCTCAAGACACTATGGACGTAATCCAAGATTTTCTAAAATGACATTTGTTTCCTTTTAAAGATGGACATTAAGTCAACAATTTGTTCATACATTTTTGAAATTGTGCATGTTTAGATTCCATTAATTTAAGCAACAAAGGCCCATATTTATACGCTGTTTGCACTGGATTTGCGTAATTTTATTTTACGCAAATCCAGCTCAAACTTAAATCCTTATTCATATTTTGATGATGGACCCGTCTAGACCAAAAATATGGAGTCTACATCATTTTAAGGATACGTGAAACCGCCTTGCGTCAATAAGATGCAAGGTAGGTGTTCCAGTCCAATAAATGACTCAAACACCTTAGCGCCATATTTATCCAATAGGGCAAAAATGACTCACGGGAGGAAGACAGCCTGAAAAATGATGCAAAGCCCGATATGCGTAAAATTGTAACGCCTGGGCCAGGGCAGACGTTAAAATGAGGCAAACACACCACTACTTAAGGAAAACACACACAAGCAACATCATACCCCAACAGGACAACATGGAGGTGCTACTGATGCAGCTTGTTAGACAACGCAGACCACAGGACCAACAGCAGCAGTACCACCACCCCAATGTGGCCCCCAAAGGCAATGCAGAAGGCAGGAGAGGGTCTTCAGGAACAGGACAACCCTCTATGGCCACAGGGAACAGGACATCATCCAGAGGTATACACTCAAGTTGGAAGCCATACAGCAGCTGCTGCACCAAATTGAGCAACAAATAACAGCTAGTCTGCAGACCCCACAGAATATACCACTGGTGACCAAGCTGCCAGCTGTCCTGCATATGTTGGCAAGTGGCCCCTTCCAAACAATGGGTGCCATGGTTGCTGGGGTATCACAGCCCTCATTCTCTGCCTTCCTGCCCAAGGTATTAGATGCCATCATCTCCATCACACCCCAACACACCAGCTTCCCCAACACCCAGCAGAAGCAGCAGGAGATCAAACAGGGGTTTTATCAAATCTATGTCTTCCCGCATGTGCTTGGTGCTATTGACTGCACCCATGTCCGGATCGTACCACCTGCAGTAACAGAGCATCTATTTCGGAACAGAAAGCACACCCAGTCCATCAATGTGCAGGCCATAGTTGACCACCAGGGATTGTTTGCCAACATCTTGGCCAAGTACCCTGGGAGTGTACATGATTCCTTCATATTACGCCACAGCACGCTCAATCAGCACTTCCAGGATGGACAATATGGCAATGGCCTGCTTGTCCGTAAGTCCATAAACCTAGCAATATATAAACAGCACTGCAACCTTGTAGGACACACAATACATACACCACTATATTGACACGTGGGCAGGAAGATACTGAGGTGTGACACAGTTAGTTATATTGTACTCCCTGACATAATGGGATACATACCTATGGACAAATGACGGCTGACACAAACATTAGCTGCCACTCTAGAGTTACAAGGGACCAATGTAAGCGCACACAGTGACAGTGACATGGCCTGCACTGGAAGTACAGCTTGGAAGATGAACCATTTACAATTACATTAGGCTACATAGTCAATTTGACACCCTCCCAAGCAGTATGTAGTGTGTAAGGGGTGTGCAATGTGTGCTGCTGCAGGTCTAACACCATGAGACACATAGCATGATGATGCTGACTCACATGAAGGTGACACGGAAATACTGAGGTAGTCCCAACATCACACATCACTCCTGGGGTGCCGTTGCCAGGTAGCAATAAGGGAGTGTACTGTGCTATGAACAGATATTGATGTGCCACTAATGCAAACTGCACACTGCTGCACACACTGTCCATCAAAATAACAGATGTATAGGGAGATGGCCCTTCCTGAATAGATACATCCACCTCCACAAGGCAGTTGGCCAGGTTATCTGGATCAAGTTTGGTAGTGTAAGTGCACGGTTGCACATGAGCCACTGGCAGAGGGAACAACAAAGGTTTACCTAGAACCAAGTCACACATGGGACAATTGTGCATTGTCAATACTGAACACCTCAGTGCTGCCAACTTATGGAGATGTGTTGTGCATTGTCACCAAGCCAAATCAAAGTGCCTCACTGTTGCATTTCATCTGCAATGACATATGTCTAATTGGATGCGATGTCCAGGCCATGTAGGCCAAACATGTTAGCACCACATCTGAATCTATTGTGTGTGTGGAAGTATCATGTCCCCTACAGCGAAAGCACACTAAAACACGTGGGACACTACACAATGCATGGTACATACAGCATTTTGGAAACAAAATCATAAATCTCAGGTCAATGAGCCAAACAAAAGTTGTCAAGTTAAACAACCCACTACAGAAAAAACCTCACAGAAGCCCAGGATCTCACACAATACCACAAACACATATGAGTCACATACGACACAAGTTATCAACTGCCATGCTACATGACATTTCTGTTGCAAGCACTAACAAAATACTCACTCCTATTATCTTTTTCAGTGGATCAGGGTTATGGGATTCAGCCAAGGATCATGACCCCATTCCCCAACCCAAGCACAGCAGCAGAGCGTGCCTATAATGAGGCACATCGGAGGACACATACCATTGTAGAAAGGACCTTTGGCATCCAGAAGTCCTTATTCAGGTGCCTGGACATCACAGGAGGCAGACTCCTATATGCCCCACACATTGTTTGCAAAATCATACTTACACGTGCTATCCTGCACAACATTTGCATGAGGAGGAACATCCCCCTATATGAGCCCGAGCAAGAACTGCCTGAGGAGGAGGAGGATGGTGCCAGGGAAAATGAGGGGGAACTTCAAAACTCAGCTGCAGGAATGCACCGCAGACAGCAAATTGTTCAAAAAAATGTAACCAGTAGTCACTCTACACACCTTGTTAGGATATGTAATTAAACACTCTAGGGCGCGCTGTAAATGGTCTATCTGTACCCTGGGAATCATCATTAACACTCACCCAGAGTCCCTTTCTTACTCCTGTTTGCTTCCCTTTTCCATGTGGCATGCTATAGAAGAACTACATTAGCCTGCATGGACTTCAGGTCCCATAATGCACTGCCTGGTAGTCGGTAAGACCTGTAATCTTCTGAATATTGCTTCCTATGGGAAAGTCCGGTTGTCCCTTTATACTGGATTCTCTCGTCCAGGACTTGTGAGAGACTGAAGCTGCACACACCTGTGACCTCTCTTGTGCAGCCCAGCCAGGTGACTCTGCCCTGGCCTTGCTGCTGCCTGGAACTGCTTAGAAGCTGCCATTCCCTGAAGCTCCCCGCTGGGCATTGGAATACGATTAATTTGTGTTCCAGACCCCTTGTTGGATTGTGTTACAGTCCTGATTACTCCTGAACCTGCTCTCTGTTTACCCAGTCCTGTTCCTGCTTGTTCCAGTCAGAGTCTGCTCCCTGTTTTTCAGCCTTGTTCATGTTTGTTTCTGACAGAGCCTGCTTTCTGTTACCCTGACCTGTTCCAGCCTTTGCGTCAATCTGAGCTTGTTCCCTGTGCCTGGCTTTGCCTCCTAGTTGGTTACCTCGCTTTCTGTTTCCTCTTGGGTTATCGTGTCTGGTAAATGTCCTACCAGTCCTCACCTGTCTAGAAGTGTTTTCATGTGTACTTGGTCTGGCACCTGGTTTCCAGGAGGCAAATCCAGCCCCCATCCTTTGTCTAGTGTTGCATGTAGTCATTAGTGCCTAACAGTGACAGTGTGCTTGTTGAAGGCTGGCCCTCTATGTAGTGCCCAAAAATCAAGTACACTATGCAGAGGGTCCGAACAACCACATGTTATTTTTCAGGGGTAAAAATCAGATCACCTAATGCTCTAATTTTTAAGGTAGCTGGTCGAGCAGTTAGGCTAATCCAGGAGATGTGCTTAGTGTATGCTCTACTCACAAATCCAATCATGCACCACACACACTCAATGAATAACTCGAGAACAGATTTTATAAGAATACTTCAGACTTTTATATAATTTTTAAGACCAAAATCTTTAGAATAGGTTAAGTACTTTTCTTGTTATGACTTTTTAAAGTTTTAGCAAAGTTAGTCTTTGCGTGCGTAATTACGCACCATAGGAATCAATAGGCAGTCACTTTTAAAAATGCACTAAGAATCGTACGGTTGAGTTACCAGTCTCTTTTTTTGCAGGATGGTCACAGAGGTCGGTGGGCACCTTGTGCCAGCTGGACAGCTTCAGGCAAATCCCGGTTTCGGTGGGAGCAGCGTTGGCAAAGTCCTTGGCACAGGCACAGAGCCACCTGGATGGGCCACTTGGAAAAGGAGCTGGTTTGCAAATTCAAAGCAGAGCCTGGGGGTCCCCTTTGGCTGTCGAGGTCACAAGGGGTTGGGGACCCCGGGGCACACAGCAGAACCCGCAATGAATGGCCCAGGGCGGCCAGGTGCAGGGTGTTTTGGAGGTCTTGGATGATGTGCGCAATGGAGTCCTCTGGAGCTGGAGGTAAGTCTCTTTGGGAGTCGCTTGCAGAACAACGGGGGCCCTCTGGTCAGAGGTCCAGGGTGTTCCTGAAGTCCCTCTACTGGGGCTTCCTCCTGATCCTTTGTTAGCTCTGGGGGAGCTGGTTTTCTCCTGGTCCCATGTCTGCTGACCAGACCCCAGGGTATTGCTCTATCTCGGCCACCAGGAGTCGCAGCGCCACCAAACTCGGTACAGTTGGGGGGCACTTCCGGTCGCAGAGATATCGGCGATTCAGTGAAGTGTCCTTCACTGGTTTCTTGGTCTTTTGCAGTTTACTTGCTTTTTATGAGTGATGTCTTCACTCAGGAGGGAGACCTGGGTGATCTTTGAAGTCTGGAGGTCCCCTGGGTTTCTTGGGGTCAGTCCAGTGTTCAGCTCCTCCGCTGTCACGATTGCAGGACTCTGATGCAGCAAGCAGGGGTCTTGGCGCCTCTTCTGGTGCAGCAGGTCCTCAGTTCTCATCCTGGCGGTTTCTCTGGTGCTGGATTTCTTGTGTTCTTGGAATCTTCTTTGAGTCCTTTTCAAATCTAAAATCTTGGTCTAGGGGAGCCCACTAAATACTGAATTTAGTGAGCATTTCAGGGGGAACATGGTAGTGTCCAATGGAGCACTTACCCTTGGGTGGCAACACCCACTACAGTGACCACTTCCTGTGGGAAGGGTCACTTCCCAAAACCTCATTGGCTGTTTCTCTTGATTCCAAGATGGAGATATCTGAATCAGAGGGTCCACTTTGCATGCAAGCCCTTAGGGGTGGTGCGTGCTCAGTAAGACTACTCCTCATACCCTTTGTCTGGTTTCCCGCCTTTGCTCTTGCCAAATGTGGGGGTTTGCAATGGGGGAAGCCCTCTGCTGCTAGCAGCAGGCCTGGAGGCTTGAATTTCAGGGGCAGTAGCCCTTTGAAGCTCACCGCCAGGGTGTTGCATATTCCTGAGGGAGGGGGAGTTAGCTCCTCCTCCCAGGAAGGGCATTGTCTTACAAACCAGAGAGCCAGGGCTCTCCTTCAAGTTTGTATATTGGCTGTCGGGAGTGGCAGCTGGATGGAACCAGCCAGCAACTCTCCCAGTTATGGATAGCCTTTGCAGGGGGCACGTCTAAGGTGGCCCCTGGGTACATTTTAAGGTTAAATCCAACACTGGCATCAATTTGGATTTCATATTCTGAGTTGTTGGATACCAAACAACCCAGGGTACAGAGTAACCATTATTTAGCTGGGGAACTCATGTTTGACCAGTGCCCAGTACATACATTAAAATGGCTGCCCTGTTCACTGACTATGTTCCAGGTTTGGCAAGGACACACTAGGGGCATATTGCTCATGCAGTTTAGCCCTCACATATAGCATGGTGCATCTTGCCCTAGCTCTGAAAGGCCTGCTAGAGGTGTGACTTACCCATAACATTTGCAGGGTATGGTGGACAGGGCACACAGAGAGTGTGCCATGTCGAGTTTATCCTTTTAGGGTTGCCCTAGTACACTAAGCCTGCAATGGCAATGTTGGGTGCATATGGGTGCAGGGCCCTTGCAGTGGCACAATCAGTGCTGCTGCCCCCAAGGGCCTACTCATAATATCTTGTGTCCTGGGTACTGGGTTACCCACTTAGTAGGGACTTACAGAGATAGTTATAAGCATAACCAATTGTGCCAAACATCACAACAGTTTTAGGGAAAGAGATCTGGCCCAGGGAACCTTTTTAGCAGGGGCCCTGTCTGATACTACCTCCTTAGGGAACCCCACCCTGGTAAAGATACCCAGGAGAGCTTTGGTCACTGCAGGGGCATTAATGGTCCTAAGAGGAATAGCCTCAGGATACCTGGTGACATAATCCACTACCAATAGGATGTACCTATGTTCTGATGCTGGTGGAGGGTCAAGGGGGCCAATAATGTCAACCTCTACCCTTTCAAAGGGTTGCCCAACCTCAGGCAGTGGAATTAAAGGGACATTTAAGTTCCCACCTGATTTGCCACTGGCTTGGCAGGAGGGACAGGACTGGCAAAAGTCCTTTACTATTTGGGACATTCCTGGCCAGTAGAAGTGGTTACCCAACCTACTCCTTGTTTTATTTTGACCCAGAAGCCCTCCTAGGGGAATATCCTGGGCTAAAGTGAGAAGGAAGTCTCTGAACTTCTGGGGCACTACCACCCTCCTGGTTGCACCAGGCTTGAGGTCTCTGGCCTCAGCGTACAGGAGCCCCTCCTCCCAGTAGACCCTGTGGGTACCACTGACATTTCCTAGCTCCTCCTGAGCAGCTTGCTGTCTCAGGCCTTCAAGAGTGGGACACTCTCTTTGTCCCTGCACAGACACTCCCTAGAGGGTCCCCCTAGGCCCAAGAGCTCTGGGTGGTAAAGCCCAAGCTTCTCAGGCTCAGTTCCCTCTAAGGTGGGGAACTCCTTCTCCTCCTGGGGAGAGGGGTCCTGTCTTGGGATCTGTTGTGAAGCTGGTCCCCCAGTCTTCATGTATTTTCTCTTGGGAGGCTGGTCCACTCTTTCAGGATCCAACTCTCCTTTTTCTCTCTGAAGTTTGCTCTGTGCCCTAGTCTTGACACAAGCCCACTCAGGGATTCCAAACATTTCAGCATGGGTCTTTAGCTTTACCTCAGCCCAGGGGGAATGCTCCAGATCATTACCAAGTAGGAAATCTACAAGGACGGATAAGGACACAACCACTTCTTTCTGCCCTGCTACTCCTCCCCATTGAAAGTTCACCATAGCCATGGGGTGGAACTTGGTCTCATTGTCAGCATTGGTGACAGGATAAAACCTCCCTACTCGGAACTGAGTTTTGGGGACCATGTCCTTAGACACCTTAGTAATGCTAGCCCCTGTATCCCTTAAAGTTCATATTTTTTTTCTCCATTAATCACAGGGTGCTGCCTGTGTTTGGACATATTACTTGGCCAAGCAGCACAGGATAATTCAACCCCGCCCTCAGTGACTAAGGTTGCCTCTGTGGGGACACTGACATGGTCATGCCACATCTGACCCCATCTGGATATTGGCAACTGCATTTACTGCAGGTTGACTAGAGGTATTCTTTTTGTTTTACAGCCAGAGTCTCCAGTCTGGTACCCTTTTGTCTTACAGTCTGAGCACAGAGCCTTGTTGGGGTCAAAGTGTTTCCCTTCGTACCCACCCCTGGTCTGTGAGTAGTGTCTGGGCCAACCTACCTGTAAAGATTTTTGGGGGCCTTGAGAAGACTCTTTGTTGTTTTTAGCCTGGCTTCCATCTTTCGCTTGTGAGGGGAGTGTCAAAACCAGAGCAGTACGTGCTCTATTGGCAACAAAAATGCAAAAACCCAGCACTCTCAAAACAACGTAATTTATGCATTGTGCTGATATGTTGTGGTTTAACCTTTTGCATTGCAGAGTTCAATCCTGAAAACTTATTTTTAATATGCTTACAAATACTGTTCCTTTGCAATGTATTGCTGCAGGTTTTCAGAGTGTGTTAGGGTGTGGCCCCTTTCCAGGGCCTTCCAGAGACTTTCCCTGCAACATGCCTGGGCGTGGTTCTGGGCTGGGCCAAGACTCTATAAAAGAGAGCCAGCCCAACTCCCAGTGCTCACTATTCAGAGGTCCCGGTGCAGAGCAGCAGCTTCTTCCTAAGCTCCTGTCCCGGCAGCCTATTTGGATCTTCCAGTCTTCTGCCCTTCATCCTTCATTGGTGATCATTGTTCCAGGCGGTAAGACGGTGGTTGGACTGTTCTCACACCGTTATTGAGAATTTACATATTCTTGGTTTAATTCTTAAATGAGTAACAGATTACTTGCGCGCTACCATTTCTTGATATTTATATGCTAGTTTACAAATAGGCAAGACGCGTGATTTGTTTCATAAAGGTTAGAATTTGTTATTCATTGCGTGCTACCATTTCTTGACATTGGCATGGTGGCTTAAGAATCGGCAAGACGCGCGATTCGTTTTATGGTGTTTAAACATTGTTGTCCATTGCGCGCTACTATTTCTTGACATTTACAAGATACATTCTCAAAACAGGATTTATATGACTGGTTTAAAATTTAGTCAGAATGTTTTTTCTGATTCTCATGTAAAGGAAAGTACTTGAATAAGAAAGTTTTCATTTAATTCATCTTGATTCCCCTACAGGTACCTGGCCATCTTGAAACTTAGTCATTTTAAACATAACTCTTAGATTGTTCATGTTTTCAGAGTGACTAGGCTTAGAATCATAGTCTAGTATTGATTTCAGGAGATATAATTTTCATATCGTGTGTTTTAAGCTTTTTCTTACTACAGTTCTCCTTCCCAGCTGTTCCCTTCCTAATCCCCTCTTCCCCTCTTGAACTCTCTCAGTCTCTGTGATTTATCTATCAGAGTCTTGGAGCTGTTCAGTGGTGGACGTGTTGGGAACGTGCACAGACCCGAGGATCTGGTGACTCTGACAGGCAGTGCTTTTTGGCCTCTTTCATATGGTCTCCCCCACCAGGGGTAGTTTTGGTGACCTTTGTTTTGACCCAATGGTCTGCCTTCCTACCCAACTCAGGAGGGGAAGGTGGACCCAGGTCTACCAGATGTTGATTTATTTTATCATTGGAACAATTACTCAACAGATGCCCTTTCATAAATAAATTATACAGCCCATCATAATCTTGTACCTTGTTCCCAGCTAACCAACCACCCAGCAATTCTATAGTCCACTAACTCAATCCAGGTTTGGCTTTGGGATTTTTGAGCCTCCCTGAACTTTATCCTGTACTCTTCAGTTGTAAATCCAAAGGCCTCAATTAGGGTACCCTCCATGAGGTCATAGGGTTTAGAATCTGCCCCATTCAGTGTCAGGAGCCTATCCCTGCACTTTCCTGAGAATAACTCCCACATCAGTGTGCCCCAGTATTTCTTTTCAATTTCCCACCCAGTACAGGCTCTTTCAAAGGCAGAAAACCATTTCACTATATCATCCCTTCAATGAAGGGAGGGACAACTCCTTTTGGGAGTTTAATGTTGAAAGCCTTTTCTTTCAACACTTGTATGCTGCCACCAGAGATGGGTGCCAAGCCCAACTCTTTTCTTTGTTGTTCTATCTCCAAAAGCTGACTTTCTAAAGCCAGTCTTTTGGCCAGCCTGGCAATTTCCAGGTCTGTGTCTGTGGGTGCTATAGAGCTTGTGTGAGAAGAGGAGCTACCCTCATCTCCATTTGCCACAGGATAGTTTGCATCCCCACCCGCACCTCCTTGGCCAGCTCCCACTGTACTCCCACGACTGTCTTCTCAAAGGTGGTCTCTGTGTCATCAGAGTCCTCAGCTGTGTTTGAGCTGGCAGGTTGTACTATTAGGGTGGTGGGTCCTCTGGGATGGCAGCTACATGTCCGATCCTCCTTGCGACTGGAGGTGATGTCTGGAGGGTTCCCAGGACATCTTGGAGGGTTTTGTGGCTGAAGGTTGTCAGCTGGTCATCCAGGTCATCAGGGTAGTCTAGGACAGACAGATCCACAGGAGAGCTATCGTCCTCTACAATGAGATATTGAGCAATTAGTGTGTCTGTGTTGTGCCAGTTGTAATGTGACGTCTCTGTCTTCCTATTGGTGGTACATTGTTATTTAGGTTCCCATGCATTGTTCCTGTCATTAATGTTTGCAGTCTCTCAGCTCTGTGCCCCACCTGCATGTCACATGTAGTGTGGGCAGTTTGGGCAATTGTCTGCGTCACATCTTCTAGGTGTGGGTTCTGTCCAAATTATAGCTTGCCACCTTCTTGTCCTCATCAACCCTTCCTCTGCTTCCATTAGCATGGTGAGGCCTTGCAATGATTGTTGGTGTGCTGATGCCACAGCACCACATATAGCAATATGGCCCTATCCCAGTCTATCATTTTTCAGATACACCTATGCGGTGCTGAGACCTAGCACCAAACAATGTATGGCATTTCCATGAAACAATACAGGTGTCACCATTGGTAGTTTCTCATGTTGATTTTTGTATATTTGTGCTACATTGGATTGCACTGATGGTCCTGGCAGAGTTCCATTTCCTCTTGTGACTGTGTGGGTGTGTTTGCCTACCTACACACACATATGTCCTCCCCCTCAATGCAGTTGTCCGTGCACCTGAGATGTTTCATGGTGGCATTGGAGCTATTGTGACACAGGCACAGGGGTAAACCCAGGAATGGGCAGCATGAGTATGAGATTACTGCTGTGTACATCAATATGTATGTGACAGTGCCTGATGGTTATTGAGTGTATGGACATGAGCAGTTGACAGGAGTTGCACTTGGATAGGGATTGATAGCGATTGATCACATAGTCAAACTAAACCCTCATTTTGAGTGTGTTTGGGCCATGGGCACCTAACTGCCATTTCCTAATTGACCAGCACACACAGCACAGGTAGTGGAAGCAACTGTTGTCAATGGTAAATGCCGCTTGAGCCAATGGCCTCAGACTGGGATTGTCCTCTAGTTTACATTCTGACAATACCAGCTGCCCTGTGACACCAGACCAGTATTATGTTCTACCCTACCCTCCTGGTTTGCTTCAGCAGTTCCAGCAGCCTGGGCATGGTGGTGTATCCCCATGCAAAGGTTGTTGCTTCTGTGTTGTGCTGTGCCCCCTGATGCCCCTGCACAGCCCATGCACTTGGCATGGGAAGTGCAGGGAGTCCTGTGACGTGCCCCTTTGCCCTTTCCACTGCCTGATTTTCAGGGCTGACATTCTTTGTGTAGTAGATATGTGCCCTCCCCCTTCTTGCACTTGACATTTAGGCATTTTTGTCCCCCATGAAACTTACCCTCAATATGTGTTGTTTCCTGGTAGTCTGTGCTGTCCTGTCCTACAATACCAGTGATGATTTCCTCCGGGATGACGGCTGCAACCATCTTCTCCATCTTGTCCAGGTCCTCTTGCGGTGCTGGACTCTCACCTCTGGTCTGCAGTGCTGCCTTCCTGTTTCTTGCCATTTTCTCCTTTGTCCCACAATACCAACTACAACAATATTGCCAAAATAATGAAGTTATCAATAATAAATATAAAAGAACTTTATCATAAAACAGTTACTTGAATCAAACCTTAAACATTTTATACACATATTAAATTAAATATAAATATATTACATCACCAAAATATTTACCATTCTTCCCAACATGTTCAACTTGAAAATAAACGTAGTACATCATCAGAATATTTACCATTCAGCCCAATAAATTATATAACTAAAAACAATAATAATACAACCCATAAAAATATTGACAATATAGAAATTCAGCAGCTATACTGAGGGTTCTTTCAAGTAAGTATAACTCACACCGTAAGGTAACTATAACTCGCACCCCTGTCATGCACAGCGTTTTCTTCAAACATTTGACTGCTAATGTTTCATTTATATTTTTAAGGATGTTATAGAAGTTATCATGACTGCTGTATTATCTGTGGTAATTAGCAGTGCAGTTAAAACGTGAAGTAATTTTCATTACTATACATTAATCCAACCATTACCACGCATGACTTCGGCCAGGCCCTGTGGGCAACCCCTATAACAACCCAACTGTGTGCTGTGCACGGCCTTCGGCCTTGCGCAGTGGTGGTAGTGGGCGTAGACCACAGTGCCTGGCCCACACAAGGCCCTGCAGCCAACCCCTATAACCACAAAACCCTGCACTGCACTGCACACGAGCAAAGACTGTGCAGCAGGGGTTGGCTGCAGGGCCTTGCTTGCAGCCAGTACCAGTGGCTAACCCTTATAACAACCCAACCTTCATGGCCCCCTCCTCCCCAGGCTGATCTTAGAATGGGGGATCCCATCTTCTGAAGCCCAGCCTAAATATTTCATTTTCTTGAGGGAGGGGGTACGCGGCCCACAGCCCCTGACTAATCTCGGGCCCGGGGGCACCATCTCTTGGGGTCTGGCCTAAATATCTCATCTTTTTGGGGGAGTGGGGTCACATGACCTCCTCTCCCCACACCAATCTTGGCCCCGGGAGCCCCATCCCAAGGCCTGGCCTAAATATTTTTTTATAGGAGAGGGTCCATGTGGCCGCCCTCCCCAAGCTGATCTTGGCCCCAGCGACCCCATCCGCTGGGGTGCAGACTATTTATTTATTTATTTTAGTTTTGGAGGAGGGGGCCATGTCACCCACTGCCCTGGCTGATCTCTGACCTTGGAACACCATCCCCTGGGGAGTGGCCTATTTTTTTGTTTTTTGAGGGGTGATTGGCCCCCATCACCCGGCAGAACTCGGCCCCAGAGACATAATCCTCTGGGGCTGTTTGACAGCTCTCCCTATCTGCGAGCAGAGTGTTTATTGTGACTTGGTGGTAGCTGTTAAAGTTGAAGCCAAACCACAGTAAACAGTTATGTCCCGGAGGTAGGCACCCTGGGACATAGCAGGAGCCAGCCCTGGGTGGTAGCGGTAACCAGGGCCATCAGTGGCTCCTTGCATTAAAAATGTAAATGACCCTGGGACCTGGCCCACCTGGGGAGGTCACAGAAACAAGCAAATTGTTTTGCCAGTAATTTGTGAATTTCAGCAAATCACTGCAAGTTTGTTTTAAAAAAATTGTTTTTGAGCTCAGGGGACAGGTGGGGGCCCGCCACCAGAGCTAAGGGGTCCAGGTGTCCCTACCCTGGCCCCTTTTCCTTTTCTACAAATTTTTTAATGGGACTCCGCTGAAGCTGAGATGACTGCCAACACTTCCTGGTTTGAAATGCTGGCAGCCAATAAGTGCACGAGCTCCTAATCTTCTCGAAGTTGTTGTGGCCAGAAATATACAAATTTGTTTTTCCTTTAATATCTCAAAAACTACTGAACGGATTTAAACCAAATAAGCGAAAGCACAATCTGCCAACCAAAAGCTAGCTTTCTCCCAGAATTTGGTGCAATTCCATCCAGTGGTTCGGGCTGTAGTCATGTTTAAAGGTCCTATTAGAATTAACATTGGAAACGTAACGTTTTTTGACCCCCCTGTTTTTCTCAGCCCCTGCTTGACGGATCACCCTCAAACTTTACATGTGCAACAAGAATCACTGTGGCACTTTTTGGGGGAAAATTTTGTGAAGATTCATCAAACTGTGTCAAAGATATAAGCAAGTCAAAAAACGTTTTTTCTATGGAAACATGGTCCTAACTATAACTACCTAGTGGCGTATATATATATATATATATATATATATATATATATAGGCACACTAATTTAAAGAACTTGGGGCCAGATGTAGCAAAACGGCAATTTGCGACTTGCAAATTGCGAGTCCCTGCGACTCGCAATTTGCAAGTCGCAAATTGCTATGCAGTACCGTGTCTCAGACACCGACTGCGACTCGCTATGGGGTCGCAATGACCCACCTCATGAATATTCATGAGGTGGGTCGCAAATTGCGGCCCCATAGCGAGTATAGGCACTCGCAAACATGGAGGCCTGCTGTCGTCAGCAGACCTCCATGTTCGTGACTGCTTTTAAATAAAGCAGTTTTTTTTTTTTTTAAGTGTAGCCCGTATTCCTTACAGGAAAACGAGCTGCACTTAAAAAAAAACCGAAACCTTTAGTTTCGGTATTTTTTCAGGGCAGGGAGTGGTCCCTTGGACCACTCCCTGCCCTGAAAAAATATTTTTGGGTCCAGTCACAAACTGGAAGGGGTCCCATGGGGACCCCTTATAATTTGCGAGTGGGTTAACATCTATCTTGAAGTGGATGGTAACTGCGATGCCATTTGCGACCGGGTACGCGGTCGCAAATGGTATTGCATCCCACTGCGAGTCGCAAATAGGAAGGGAACACCCCTTCCTATTTGCGAGTCGGAAATGCATTTTGCGAGTCGGTTCCGACTCGCAAAATGCATTTCTGCATAGGAAACTGCGTTTTGCGACTCGCAAACGGCAAATTTTGCCGTTTGCGAGTCGCAAACAGTTTCCTAAATCTGGCCCTAAGCATTTAAAAAATGACAAATGGTGCAAGACGAGGAAACTCATCCAGATTCTCTGACCAGAAAGGTAAAGAAAAAAATATACATATCAACAACTACCTAAGAAAGTAAGTAAAACATGTACTTAAGCTAAAACCAAATTTGTAATCAACTTAAAAAATATAAAATAGCAAATAATTAATAAAATACTCTCCAATTGTTATCTCTTGACATAGAATTCCTGAAAAAAAACACCATGAAAAGTGATAAACTGCCAGAAAAAAAGTAACTATCACAAACCAGCAAAAAGATATAAAGCCTGATTACAAGTTTGATGGTCGCACCGCTGTATCGCTACGGTGGTGGTCCCAAGACGACTGCTGAGTTGGCAGTCTCCCACTCGCTGTATAACGAAGTATGCAACCTGAACCGCCAACTGTATCAACGGAGCGGTGACCACCAGTGGTGTGGCAGGCTCCAATGTGGACAGTGCGTACTTTCTCCCCATAATGGCCGTGGCTAACTGCCGAGCCAATTACAAACAAACAGTTGTACTGGTGGTCTCTTGCGGCAGTTTCCCGACAGCAGTAGGCCATTGCGGTATGCTCTTAGCAAAGCATCAGAACAGTGCCCATTGATTGGATTCAAAAGCAACACGGTTGACATCCATTGGCCAAGTGGACACACTTGCAAATCACACTTCAAGACACATCCCATCCAAGACCAAAGTCCTTTGCCTCTCCACTGCAGCACAGCAAAACAGGGACCACATATCATTATTTTATTTTTGTGACATAAGGTCGTCCTTATTTCCCATCCCATTGAATACTTTCCACACACTTCTTTTTTCCTAATATCACTTGTCTTGTTTTTTAGTACTTGTCACCCACTTTAATTTACAGTCATGTCGTATTAAATATCCACATTTTACTGAGGCTGAGTTGACAGTCATTGTGGATGAAATCATAAGAGCAGAGCTACAATTGTTTGGAGCCCAAATCCATCATACTCCTCTCAGTAGGAAAATGGAAATATGGAAAAAGACAGTAAACAGAGTAAATGCTGTAGGCTCCACCTTGCACACAAAGGAGGAAATCAGGAAGAGGCAGAATATCCTGAGGGAGAAGTTGTGTTCCTTAGCCTCCAAGCAACACCCGGAGGCTCGGAAAAATGGTGCTGACCCTCCCAGTGCCCTATTAAAACTCTTTCAATGGGAGGAAAGGTTTTGGCCATTCTGCATCCTGAGGGCTTGGTAGGAATAGCTGGGGCAGCAGAGCCCAGCAAGTTACACCTCAATAGCTGTCACAACACTTCAATGTCCTGTATGCTCAGATCTCAGCTTTTGCCACTGTGTTGTCTGTCTACTTTCCTAACGTACCCAAAGTATCAGAGACATTAGATTGTCAATGTGTATTGTTGTATATAACTCAGTAATCAATCTCCATTACATGCCATATGTTGGAATGGGGTTGGTATGTGTGTTACTAGTAAAATATCAACCCAGGACCCCCGGTATGTGTTAATATGTAAATGTATGGGTGAGCCTAACTGCAGTTTAGCAACATGTATGCAAGACTAACCATTTGTCAAGTGTTGGGAAGTAGAGAGTGACATGACTACAACTACCATGAGGCCCTGTTTCTGTAACTCAAAACAAGAGGCTATTGTGCTCTTGACCATTTTTATTTGTTTGCCATGTCACAATCAATGTTCACTTATCATGGAGTTTACCATTTGTCTAGTGTTGGGAGTTAAAAAGTGACATGACTACAACTACAATGAAGGCCTGTTTCTGTAACTCAAAATAAGAGGCCATTATGTGCTATTGCACATTTTCACTTGTTTGCCATGTCACAACTTTATGTTAACATTATGTTGGACTGGCCATTAGCCATTTTCACTTGTTTGCCATGTCACAACTGATGTTCACTTATCATTGGATTTACCATGTGTCTAGTGTTGGGAGTTAGAAAGTGACATGACTACAACTACAATGAAGGCCTGTTTCTGTAACTCAAAACAACAGGTCATTGTGCTCTTGCCCATTTTCACTTGTTTGCCATGTCACATCTTTATGTTAACATTATGTTGGGCTGGCCATTAGCCTTTACACTATTACATGTTTTAATTGTTTAGAACAAAACAAAATTGCTAGTTTTATTACACATTAGTCCTGCCATTACTTTTCTTCCACTTTGATGTTCCTGGATACTTAGGGATGTATGACTACAGTTGTGTTTGTTTCACCCTGATTGATGATCCATTTGATGTGGTCGGTATGATCTGACCTTGGAACCAGTGCTGAAGTCCCCCAAGATAAGGTAAAATGTTCAATGGATGGATATGTGGGATGTAATCCAATTAGGGCTGATATTGCGTTGGGTTGTATTTCGTTTGGTAAGTATTTCATCTTGGCTTGGTCAATGTCAACATCATTTGGGTTGCATTTGTCCATATGATGTAGATTGGATATGTGTTTAATGTGTGCAAGCTAGAGATTTGTTTATCCACACACCCAGGGTGTTCAATTGCCATTCCGTTGTATACATTTTAATGGAAATGTGTCCATTTTCATGTATGTACCTTACACCTACTTTATCTAAATGTGAAACAAATGCTATTACTGCTGTGTTTGCTTTTATGACTTGCACTTAAACATTTCCCACATACGCAGGGCAACTTGTTATGCTATTGGTTGTCCTTGATATATTTAAAGTCACAGGTCCTGTGCAAATGGTGGTTTTGAGGCATGTGGAAAGTGGATTGTGGCCCAGGGCATCAGTCTTCCAGGGGTCCCCCTGGTAGAGGCAAACATAGTCTGCAGAGAGTCTTTACATTGCGACCTTTGAATGTTTCTCACACTGATTATTTTGAATTCCATTTACCTAGCATTACCTTGAAATGTGGTTGATATATATTAGTTCATTACAAAGATTTAGCAGAGAAGGTGTGTTTCTATTTCATGACACATCCACATAGATGTATCTTTCATATCACAACAGGGCCTAGCATGTGAGCATTGTGAGGGTGTCACTTATATTAATAAGTGTGATATTGATGAGGAGGTGCTGTTATGTGGCACAATTTAATACACACATCACTATCCCTGATTATGAGATATACACACATATAAATTTTTGTAGAGTGTGCGTGTGCAGTGTCAGTGACCTGGCAAAAGAGGGCATCATAGAGCTGTGATTGGGTCATTCATCGACAACAACTCCGAACAAGGGCCCAGAAAATATGTTTGGCCAGGGACCACAAGCCCCTTGTCAGTTACAAGGTGGGTCATCTGTTTGTTGCGGAGTTGATGGAAAGGGGTAAGAGTTTAGCTCATTGCCAATTGCATCCACAACGATGTTGGTTTTGTGCATCAACAAGCAGCACAAGCAGCCAAAGTATGTGTATGATGGGCTCCATGGCAGCACAGGATGTGTGTAGCTGAGTACAGGTATGTTTCTGCCTTATATCCCTCCCTTTCCGACAGCTCAAATGTGGTGGTTGGACTGCCACAGTCACGTTGGTGGGAAGGCACTTCGTGATTGGTCCGGCTGTAACACTAGCAGTCCACCCTCCGACAGTCGCATTGGCCTATCCTGCTGCATTTGCGATTTACTGTCAGTGTCAGTGGGACCGCTGCGGTCTTTAGTCTATGTAACCACATGCATCGTAATACAGCGGTGGGATTGCCAACACTGTGGTGGTGAATCCGATGCTGTCTCCGCAGCGGTACCAAGACTGCCAAACTCATAATCAGGCCCAAAGTAAACTAAGTATATATAAATTATCAAAAAACTATAGGCTCACCCTAACAGCGAGTTAAAATGAACCTAACAACTACAAACTATCAACAAATTAAGATTTAAAATGAAAGTGATATTTTTTTTATCCAACAGAAAGGAAAACACCTGCGCCACATCAGAACATCCCCAATAGAAAAGCTGCCAAACAGTGTGAAACATCTAAACAGAACATACATGTGAGTATACCAAATAGAAGCAGTTGCATAATTTTACATGTAAATACCAAACATACAAATTTTAAAATATTATATATATTTATAATATCACATTGTTTCAGATAAAATAACAGAGAAAGAACATACATAAGATTGGGGAAAGGGAATCAGTTACTAAATCACATGGACTATACCTACAGTCAAGAAAGTGCATCAACAGAACATAGAAATTAGAAAAAGATAAAATATTTTTCTTTTGCATGCTATGGGAGGGCAACTACAAAAGATAATGTAATTCATCTAAGAGAGCACAACCATCTTCCAAATGTAACAGAAATAGAATTAAGGGAGGTATTGCATGACGTAAGAGAGGCAAGCACTAGCTTACAGGAAGCCACAATGAACATTCTGCATGTTATACTACCTATAGTACCCGAACACATCACAGACCAACTACTACCAATACCCACTTTAAGAAGTTTAATTGCACAAACTAAAAAAAACACCAGAGATACTCCTGCCCCTTGAAGATACCATGACTTTAGAAATGCCTGAACCTTCAACAATAACACAAAATAAAGAATCTTTCCTTTTATATGATAACCTAAAAAATAAGAAACAAGTTCTAATATTCTTTACAGCAAATAAGTTACAAAAGCTAAGCCATAGTCAAACCTGACTGATGGATGGGACCTTCAAATTGTGTTCCATAACCATTCACTCAAATATACACCATACACAGTGAATATCAAAACATAAATATTCCTTTTATATATGATCTAACACAAAATAAATGAAGCAGTACTTCCTAGTAACTATTATACCACATTGAACATAAAATAAATAACTACTCTCCACGGATGTCAATTGGGGGTCACCAGGGGTCGCAATTGTGACGCCCCCCAAGCATCCCGCTGTGACTCCTGGCACTTTGCTCGTTTCCCCTTGCTCCCAAATGTTTATCAGAGCACATTTTTAGATTTATTAGGGCATGGGCATCAATGACAGGCCATTATTAAGTCATTGAATCCTACGAAATTAATGTTGAACGTGTTAATGACCAAATGTATTCAAATCGCCCAAACCAGATTCAGGGGCACTGCGAGCAGTGGATAATTATGTTTGGAATGTTCACCGCTCTTGCCTCTCTAGTTTGCAGTAATTAGTTAGGGTGCTGAGCTTCACTGTTGCACCTTGGGTTGGGATCCCTATTGGAGTCAAACTTAATGATCGTTTAATGCACTACACACTTTAGAGCTTTGAGCACTGTGATCCTGTCTGTTTATTATGCATTATGGGGGGTCCTGGGCTGCGGTGGCCCGGCCTTATTTTTACCTGACAGTTTTATATTATTATGTAGGAATTTTTCCTTCTGTGTTATGTGTATTTAAACCATGGCGTGTTTTTATCATGTATTTAATATTCAATTGTAAATGTATTAGTGGTTGTTTTCATTTTTACTTTTAATTGTATTGGATTTTATTATCTGTACAATAAACGACTTGCTTACTTAGTTCCCAACATTTTAAAAGAGGTAATATGTGTTTTGTTGGAATGTTATTAATCAACAAGTAACCAGCACACTGAGCTCCTCCGGGGACAGGACTTTAAATCCCTGGCTCACATTTTTATCCAATCTCAAACCATCCTTTATTGTGATTAGCGCTCCTTTGCCCACAAAAACATGGGTAAGATACAGAAACGCCAGATCAAAAATACACATGTAGAATATCACTTTTGGATGGGTGCTACCTCTTCCCTTTCTACAGCATAGACCACAAATGCACTTCCTCACCAGCAGGTATATGATTGTACAATATGAATACACACCTTTGGTAGTATTAGACTTTTCATTTAAAGATAATTGTTTTCAGGGGTGGTTTTTCAATTGGATGAATTGAACTCTATCAGGCCCACAAGTCCAGCATGCCTAGATGCATAATTATGTATGAATAGGAAACTGCCTAAAGCAAGTCAGTGGTACAGAGGATATTGAGTTCATCAGCAATGACAAGAACACTACAGAGTGGGATTGTGGAAAGGGCCTTAGGTTTCCATCTGTGCCAAAAAAAAGTGTCACTTCCTGTGAACTCATGGGCGTTAAAAGGTCACATTTTCTCACTTGCTGTGATGTCACCAGGTCAAATGTCTTGTGCTGTAACTTCCTGTGACAGCATTTGGGGTCAAATGACATGTGATATCATGTCCCCTATTCCTGGCATTTTTGTAAAAAGATGGCCATGCTACTACTCCCACACAAAAAAATCATAGACTTTAAGCAAGTCATGATTCAAACCAATTCAATAATGTAACCATTGGCTATTACTATCTTTTCAATCAAAGTATACGGAGATGCCTCCAACAATTTGCACTAAGTTTAGAATATTCTACACATGGCCAGTTTGCTTTTGAAATGAAAAAATGATAACACTAGCCTATGTCCCTGTCACAGCAATCACTACAATCTACTAATAGGGAGCCGTTTTGTAAGGAAGCATGCCTTAGATGTCACAGGGTGGTAGTCAGCCCAGATCTCCCCCTAGATTATTTTCTTGGTATTGACCTCCTATAGGTTGACCTCACCCTATAAGAGGTCATTACCAAAAAGAAGCAGGTAGTTACCCAGTGCGCTACCTCACCCAAGGATTCTGGAGGTACTGAACCTAAGGTTAGGAATAGTAGGCCCCAGAAGAAAAGCAAGACAAATGAAGGTATAACAAGGAAGGCAACTCTTAAAAAGAGACCCAATGAACCAACAGAATTCTAGCCCAGTAAGAGAGAACCCCAGAGTTGGCACTGCCAAGGCCTTGCCTGTTCCCCAAGAAGTCCTGAAGACTCGGGCAACTGGTCAGTTGAAAGTTGGCAACCCTGAACTGTCAGAAGGAAGAGTGGCAGAATGGTGTCTGCATAGGAGTGGTAGCCCCCCCGACTCAGAAAATGCAGAAGAGCACCTTGAACCCAAAGTACCCCCTAAAGTAGCAAATCCATCTATCAGCGGAGAGCTAAGGGTTTGGTTCTGAGCACTGACAGCTGTCAGTAGCCTCTGCTGGGAGTTTGCTTTTATGTCCTTGCATGGTAGGCAGTCCCCTTGACATGTAACAAAGTAGGCCCCATGACCCTGGTAATCATCGTGATATTACTCCAATGTTGGATAACCTCTGTGAGTCAGCTAAGTGTTGTCCTGGCTATGTTCGGATTAGACGAAGTGGGTACCTCACTGCCCAAGGTCAAAGTATGAGGGGAACAAAGAGTTAGCTAAAGTCCTGTTTAAGATGGGTCCTGTCAAACTTGAGGTAGACCAGTCCCCTAGTGGGAATTACCCTGACAAAAGGATGTAAGCCAGAGTAGGCCCTTGAATGGGGCAGCCAGTTTCCTACATACTTCCTCGCTAAATGGTCAGGGAAGAGTCACTAAGAGTGTGGTTGAGGTCTCACAGATGTATTCGTGGGGGTGGGGGGGTGTAAGAAAACAAGCTTTTTGCAGTTTTCCCCCTATTTTGGACTAAACTAGCTGCTGGACTTATCACTCTGAGAGTACACAAAAGGTATGTTGAATTGGATGTCCCCAATTGGCAAGTACTCACCTATAAGTCCATAGTAAATGGTACAGGGACATGTAAGGTTCATCTTTGCCACTGCTATTAATGATAAAGTCTACAAGGCCCTTAACAATATATATGTCTCCTCTAAGGAAGGCCTATTAAGCCCTATGGCACGGAGCTCTATATTATTAAACAAGACTTATAGTTTCATATACAAATTTATATAAGCATTACAAAAAGAACAAAGCTAACGAAACTACAAATGGAGCACTGTGTTGGCCAAATTGTCCCTAAACTTCGCAAACAAACCAAAGAATGGGCGACATGATACAAGTTAAAGTTAAAGGACCTGAGTATGAGTGATTACAAGTTTGGCAGTAACTCACTGGGAGGGCGTCACTGTCATACCGGCGCCACCACCGCGCTCAAGTGTATTACAAAATTCCTGCCATGCTGACTGGTGGGAACATTATATTCCATGTTCCAGCTGGGCTTACTTGCAGGAACAGTGCTACAATATTGCCACTATTGTAGCACACCAGCACCATTGGAATGTGCACTGTCTACAAAGCATGGGCATGTGCAGTGCTGAGGCCCACCTGTGCCCCCTGGTACTGCCTTTCCGTCAGCCTTTTCATGGTGGGGTCTCCGCCATGGAAAGGCTGGTGGAGAGCTGAGTTGTAGTCAGCCAGGTGGCGCTGAGTTCAGTGACACCGTGGCTGAGTACAACTTAGACTACTGTCAGCCCATCTAGAACCATGTTCCTGACAGGGGCAGCGGTCCTCTGGTGGTCTGACTGCCAGGGTTGTAATGTGGCTGTCAGTCTGCCTGGAGTGCGGAGGTCTGACCGTCACCGCGAGTGTGGCAGTCCTTGCACCGCCACACTCGTAATCAGGCCCAATCTCCTCATAATAATAAAGTATGAGATGACAGAAATTATAGCCAAAAGCATATTTTAAAATAACATAGTACTTTACCAAAGACCCAGAAAACTACCACAATATCTAAATCAACATTACAAATTATTTTTATTATAAATAATAAATATGATATGTTATTACAACAGACTAAACATTAAAGTTCAGTGCTAATGAGGAATGAGATAATAAAATTATATGGAAATTATTTATCCATCAGATAATTACAACACATAAACCAGACAATTCCAAATCAAAATCACATAATATTTACACAAAAAGTCAAATATAACATTTCCCACTCTAACAAAATGAAATAAAGGTCCTGATTTAGATATTGGCTGTAACTGTCCTGACGCTGCTTTTTCGTCAGATTTCCCGTCTACAGGCTTGGCAGTCTGTTCGCCCTATTTAGATGTTGGCAGGACTGTCGATGAAAGACTGCCAAAATCCTGCCGACTCCTCCAGGCTTGGAATCCTGCCTTGACGTAGTAATGGGAAACAGTGGCTAGTGGAGGGACAGCAGCCACTCTTCCTGCTGAGCAGATTTTGGTCTGCCTCCCCGGCAGACCATCTGTAGCAGATTACCTCCAGTCTAGTGTTGGCAGATTGGACAGAAAAGAAGGTGAAACCTCACCAGGGACCCCCTTCTCACTTATCTTTTACACAGGAACATGCCTGAAGGACTTCTTCTGATGCTGCTTGCACAGGACTGCAACGGACATTGACTCCGCCATCGTCCAACATGAAGGGGATCGGATTCATGGTAGCTGTAAAGGTAAGATGCTCATTTTGCAGAGACTTGGGACACCTGCAATGTTTCACAGGTAAGTGTTTTTTTTGGTGGGGTGGTGTTGGGGATATGCGTTGGTACGAGTTGTTCCATTTCCTATATGGAACACACCCGTACTAACACATATACCCATTACACTGCTCCACTCCATCAGCAAACCGCTGCAGCCAGACCGTCAGCACAGTGGGGACATCTAAATCTGTTTGGCAGGAAACCACCGGATTGACAG
Organism: Pleurodeles waltl; assembly: GCF_031143425.1. NCBI lineage: Eukaryota > Metazoa > Chordata > Amphibia > Caudata > Salamandridae > Pleurodeles > Pleurodeles waltl. The sequence continues at coordinate 169,177,087 of NC_090449.1, read as the reverse complement.
TGGTGGAGTATTGGCAGCCATCAGTTGAGACCCGCAATCGAGGCTGTTTCATTCCCAACCACTGACATCTAAATATGGTGGGCAGAACACCGTCAACTTGACGGTCTTCTCAGGCCTTCCGCTGACACTGCTTGGCAGTAACATTGCCAAGATCTAAATCACGTCTAAAGTCAAAAATGTTATTCCACCAATATATTCTCAAAAAAATGCCAAAAAAGTGCACAAATAAAAGTCCAGTACAGAACCCTCTGCAGTGCAAAAGTGTTAAAAAAAAGAAACGCTCCAGGAAAAAAGAAAAATGAAATCAAAGTCAAAGCACTGTTTCATTAAAAACTAAAATTGACTTCCTTTAAAAATAAAATGGAAAATCTCAATGTCCACAGGACGTGTTTGCTGACAAAACCCTGTAAAGTAAAAGAGAAAACCCTCTTGTAAAACCCATTACATTCCCAAGAATACATAATCGCATTTAATCATCAAAATATAAGCAACAAAACATAATATAGCATAACAATACATTACTAAAACATTACTAAAACAGCACACAAGAACCCAAAATGAAAAAACACTGTGAAAAACACTACTATTAATGCATCTAAAAATAAAAAAAAAACACAAAGATTACTACAACTTACGTCTAGACATTCCCATAAATTCCTCCACCCTCAACACACTTAAGAAATCTTTCAAAAAGGACTTATCTGTTCTGTCAAACAGCAGCACCTTACTGCTACCCGGTTCCAGGAAAACAGACTAAAAATAACACACATAAATGACAAAATATAAGATAGTGTTAAAACAAATGGCCACTAAATGAAACTAAAAAAAGAGTATTGCCCTCATTATGACATTGGTGGTAAATCCCACTTACCGCCATGCTGACTGCCGCCAACATACCGCTGCTGCAGTGGCTATCCGTTCACCGTACTACGACACACACACACACCAATCTGTCACTATTCAGCCACAGACACAACTCCACCACATCAAAGGTCAGTGATAAACTGGCAAAATCAAAACCCACACCGTTACGCCAACAGAACTACGCCCACAATATTATGACCCACGAATCACCACAGCAGACATTCAGTGGCAGTAAACCATTGGCAGTACATACCACCACGCTCAAAATACACACATACATACAAAACAACACCACCTTGGTCAATTCAAACTACACACACCTGACACCCGTACACACACCACACCCACACACCCATACCACTATAAAACACACACCCACATTACCCACAACCCTTTACAACTACAAACCATTGCAACCAGAGAGAGACAGCAAGACCACTCACACAACCAGAGCAACATACCACCATCACCTATACACCACCAACGCACCTCACAACACACACACCCCAACACATCACCCTACACACCCTCACCCAAAACACTCACACAACACCCATGGCACCACAACAATACCCCAGATTCTCTGAGGAGGAGGTAAAGGTCATGGTGGAGGAAATCATCCGGGTAGAGCCACAGCTATTCGGAGCACAAGTGCAGCAGATATCCATTGCTAGGAAGATGGAGCTATGGCAGAGGATCGTGGATAGGGTCAACGCCGTGGGACAGTACCCAAGAACAAGGGATGACATCAGGAAGAGGTGGAACGACCTACGGGGGAAGGTACGTTCCATTGCAGCAAGACACCAACTCGCAGTACAGAGGACTGGCGGTGGACCCCCACCTCCTTCCCCAAAACTAACAACATGGGAGGAGCAAGTCTTGGCAATCTTGCATCCTTGGGCCTGGCAGGAGTAGCTGGAGGACTGGACTCTGGTAAGTCAACTCTCTATTTTTATCACCCCCCTACCTGCATGCCATCATATACCCCCACCCTCACTCCCATCACTCCACCCCTACCCACACACCCCACCATCACATCTCACCCATCCCAATGCCAAGCCCTGCATGCTCTAACAATGCATGGACACCACTCACAGCCCTGCACACTATAGAGAACTAATCATCCCACTATATACCAACGTACACAAGTGAAAGCTACCAGGGCAAAAACAACCATAGAGGGCAACCCACCCATGCACAATATGTCACACACACAAACAATAACGCTGCATTTACATCAACACAGGTATCCCAGCCAATGTCACAGGAGAAGAGGTGCCAGCGATATCCAGTCCCCCCACAGAAGAGGCCCACAATGATGGCAGCGACTCTGCTCACCTGGATCTGGATGTCCAACCCGACCCTCAGGGACCACCGGACAGTCGGTTACCCTGCCACAGTCACACACAACCACAGAGCCTCCCTCCTCAGGATACACCAGCACAGCACTCACCCAGCGTGCCCATACCTCTGTCCCCAGGACACGTCAATCAGTCAGTGTGTCCACCACTACAGGGACCCCAGGGCACACCACAATCTCAAGACAATCAGGGACCTGGAGGCAGTGGGCACACTGTTCAGGGGACAGAGGCACAGGACAACAGGGAAGCTGGAGGACTGCTGTGCGCCAGGAGGAGGACAGGCCCAGGGAACTGACTCTCCAGGATGCATTCACTGAGATCCTGGGAGCATACCATAATTCCCAGGATACAATGGGCCAAATCCTGGACAACGTGCAGGAGAACAGGTGGCTGCAGGAGGGACAGTACCAGGGGATCAGAGACTTGAAGGCCATTAATACCACCCTGGTCACCAATGCAGGGGTGCTGGCAGAGATGGCCAACGTTATGAGGGAGGCAGCGGGTCCCTGCCACTAGCCAGACTACTGAACAGCCCTCCACCTCCGCTGTCGCTAGTGGACAGGAGACCCCGCCACAGGACCAGCAGGCCACCAGCAACCCTCCCCCTGCAGAAGGAGAACCACCCCACAAACATTCCCTGCGGTTCAGGTAGAAGCCAGAGACTATTTCCAAGACCCCCGCCAGAAAATTAGACTCTCCTGATTGTCACCCTTGTGCCCCACTCTGTCACCCTGTCCACCTTGAACTGCCATTGCTCCCCTTCCTATGCCCCCTTGGACAATGCACCTATGTTACAAATAGACTGGAACTATACCCTGGACTTTCCTCCATCATCACCCCATCCTATTGCACTTCTCCCTTTTCTTCATATGGAGTATGTCTAAAGATTGAAGTATGTATTCATTTAACATGATTTAAACATTGCAGTTCAACTGTACAGTAATGTTAAAATAGGAAAGACCTGTAGTTGGCTGCAGTAAACACACCAGGAGTGATAGTGGGGCACCAACATCAGCAAAAAGAGTTGCCAAAGGGTACAGTGAGTGGCCATAGAAGTGGGAAATCACAGCCTGCCAGTGACAATGTGAAACAGAAAACTAACAATGAAATGTGAAATAACACAGACTTACCTGTGTGTCATTGGAAGTATTGTCTAATCACTGCAGTTCTGTTGTCCTCATCCTCATCCTCTGCCTCCTCTTCTTCACTGTCCACAGGGTCCACTGCTGCCACATGGCAATCCCCAGCCTCTTCCTCCTGCAGAAAAGGCACATGGCATCTCAAGGCAAGGTTGTGTAACATGCAGCATGCCATGATTATCTGGCAGACCTTCTTTGGTGAGTAGCACAGGGACCCACCAGTCAGATAGAGGCACTGACACCTGGCCTTCAGGATGCCAAATGTACGTTCAATGATCCTTCTTGTTCGCCTATGTGCCTCGTTGTAACATTCCTCAACCCTTGTCCTACGATTCCTCACAGGGGTCAGTAACCATGATAGGTGGGGTAACCTGAGTCACCTGCAAATATCGTTGGGCAACTGTTAGCCACACACTATCCCTTATGGCCCACACCATACCCATGTACCAACATCCACTGGGTGGGAACCAGGGCTCACCTATTAGCCACACACAGTACCTCTGTAGTTGGGCCATCACATTTGGGATGCTGTTATTCCTCAGGATAAAGGCATCATGCACCGACCCAGGATACTTAGCATTGACTTGGGAGGTGTACTGGTCCGCCAAACACACCATCTGCACATTCATTGAGTGAAAACTTTTTGGATTTCTGAAGACCTGTTCATTTTGCCGGAGGGGGAGACAAATGCAATATGTTCTATCAATTGCCCCAATTATGTTGGGGATATGTCCCATTGCATAGAAGTCAGCCTTCACTGTGGGCAAATCCTCCACCTGGGGGAAAACAATGTAGCTGCACATGTGTATCAGGGCAGCCAACACTCTTGTCAGCACAATTGTGAACATTTGCTGCGACATTCCTGCTGCCAAGCCCACTGTCACTTGGAAAGAACCAGTTGCCAAGAAATGGAGCACAGATAGGACTTGCACAAGAGGGGGGATCCCAGTGGGGTGACGGATATCAGATATCAGGTCAGGCTCCAATTGGGCAAACAGCTCTGTGATTGTGGCCCTGTCAAGTCTGTAGGTGAGGATAATGTGCCTGTCCTTCATTGTTGCCAAGTCCACTAGAGGGTCTGTACACGGGGGGATGTCTCCATCTCATATTCATCTGCAGCGGTTGCAATCTATGGGGCAAAAGAGTGAGGAGCCAGTCATCAACTGCACAGTGTAGCCACTACAATTCAATGCATGATGTGAATTTTAAATGTATTAGTGGCATATGTCCTGTATGTACAATTGTGATCTGTGACGCAGTTATTTTCCATGCACAGCCCCCCACCCCCGGAATTGGCGTCCACCTGTCCTGTATGGAGGGAGAGGTGAAAGTGAGGTAATTCCGCTGATGTTGTACACCGTTGCGGGAGGCGGTCGGGATCCGCCGTGCAACACCTCATTAGATAATATTGGGACCTATGGGGTACAGTGGCCAATGGTGATGTACGCCGGCGGTGACAGTATGCACCACCGTGGACGTCACTGCCATTTTCTATCTGTGCACTCACTTGCTACCTGACTTTCAACAGGGAGAGGACCTACACTTCATGTTCTGCTGTGACCTGTGTCTGGAACCTATCATGGCCCGCATGACTGGGGAAAGGGCCCCTTCCTTCACCTCGGCAGAGTTGGAGAGACTAGTGGATAGGGTCCTACCCCAGTATGGACTGCTGAATGGGCCTCCAGACCAACAGGTGAATACACTGTGAGCACGATGCATGGGGCATAATGCATAGAGTGGTGTGTGTGAATGCCTTGTGTAGGGGGGTGTTGGTGGATGGGCCCTGGGCAGCATGCAGCATGTATGCTGGGCCATGTCTGTGCGACGGGGATGGGAAGGGTTATGGTGGGCCATGAGTGTAACAGGCAGGACGGTCTAACTAATACCTTTCGCTGGAGCCCTCCCCCACCAACAGCAGCAGCAACAGCACCACCACTGAGCAGAGATCACCGTCGGCAGACAGTCTGTAGTCCTGCCTCCATGGGCTGTTGTATGGCCTGCCCCCTGCAAATCCTGTGGGTATGACACCCACCTGAGAGACTGTGACCTTCCACTCCCCACGATCTGCATCACTGGGCTTGATTCCCCCTCCAGAACCCGTGGGTATGGCACCCACTCACCCCATCCTCTCTAGGATGAAGATCACAGGGCACGATGCCCCCTCCGGAACCAGTGGTAAAGACATTCACTCACCCCATCCTCTCCAGGATGAAGATCACACAGCACGATGCCCCCTCCAGAACCAGTGGGTATGGCACCCACTCCCCCATTCTCTCCAGGATGAAGATCACAGGGCACGATGCCCCCTACAGAACCAGTGATGTCTCCTCCAGAACCAGTGGGCATGGCACCCACTGACTCCATCCTCTCCAGGATGAAGATCACAGGGCACGATGACCCCTCCAGAACCAGTGGGTATGGTACCCACTCACCCCATCCTCTCCAGGATGAAGATCACAGGGCACAATCCCTCCTCCAGAACCAGTGGTAAAGACCCCACTTGAGAGACTGTGGCCTTGCACTCCCCAGGACCAAGCACAGGGCATGTTGCCCCCTTCAGAGCATGTGGGCAAGTCACCCACTTGAGAGACTGTGGCCTTGCACTCCCCAGGACAAAGCAGTGGGCAAATCACCCACTTGAGAGACTGTGGCCTTGCACTCCCCAGCACAAAGCAGTAGGCAAATCACCCACTTGAGAGACTGTGGCCTTGCACTCCCCAGGACCAAGCACAGGGCATGCTCCCCTCTCCAGGACCAGTGGTGTTTGTTCCATCTGCCGGCTGAGGTATCTCCCGTTCCCTGTCCCCCTAAGGTGCCTGCCTTTTTTCAAACTGATGCCCCTGCAGTGTTCTCAACGTGTTGTTGCAGGAGTCAAGTAGGGCCTTGGACTTTGTAATGTGGCTCCGTGGTCCACACAGATTGAGGACTGGGCAGTGTCCCTTGATGTGTACATATGTATATACTTTTAGATTGGATATACGTATTTCTACTTTATTTATACTATTACACTCACTTTCAACTATTCCTGTCGTCCTTGCATTATTCCTGAGGGGTACGGGGTAAATATGTTATGTTACTGCATCTGCTTGTGTGTATGGTGTTGGGTGTGGGGGTTGTGTGTTGTGCCTGTGTGTGTCACTCTTTTTTCCTCCCGCCCTTCCCTGCGTGCTAGGCAGCTGTACTCACCGTGGTCATCTTCGCCGTCGTTGGTGTTTGTGGTGGAGCAGGACGTGGAAAATCATGGGGAAAATCTGCAGTTCAGGCTCCATGGCAGCGTGGTTCTTCCCTGAGTCTCCAATGGTGAGTCGTTTCCATTCACTGAGGGCAGCAGGGCTGACTGGGGCAGGGCCTGAGGTGCCTGGGGCAAAGGAGATGCCCACCCTCCTGGGTGAGCGGGCACAGGAAACACACTGAGGGGCTGCTGGGACGGCGGTGCTGGTAGGGGGGGCTGCGGCTGTACCTGTTGATCGGGTGGGCACAGAGGTGTCCGCCACTGCCAAGGAGCTTCCATCGGAGGAGGAGTCGCTGTCTGTGGTCTCCCCTCTTGTCCCCGTTGTGGTGCTCCCGTCGCCCTCCGTCGCCCTCCGTCCCACAGGTGCCCTCACCGTCGGTGGATTCGGCCTCCAGGCCCATGTGGGATGCAGCTCCCTCCGTCACCAGTACCTCTGCTCCTCCACCAGATGATGCTAATGCACATAAGGACAGGATAACAAAACAAAAAGGGGGAGGGAGAGACAGAGGATACACTTGGTCGATGCCAGCAACAACACTCCAGTTGGCGTGCACAACACACAGGGAGCAGCCCTATGCACTAGGCCATGCCCAACCAGTTACTGTGATAGTCACCAGCCCATGGGGTACAATGCCTAACGCCATCTGCTGTACCCCAGAAACCCAATGGACCCTGCCCAGTAGTAGATGCCCACTAATACTATTGGGGTAGGTGTGCTTCAGAGCCTGCCCAACAAGTGACCTACCCTGCCATCTTCGCCCTGGCCTTAGGGCACCCATAGCCCCCACCCCCCACCCAGGTAACTCTTAATGCGCGCACAGCAGGAGTCAGATTGAGTACTCACCCCCTTTTGGCTGCTGTGATGCCTTCAAGCGCTCATCCAACTCTGGATAGGCCACTGCCAGGATGCGGAACATCAGGGGGGGGTCATGGTGCAACAGGCACCCCTTCCTCGTTTGTAGGCCAGCCCCAGCTGGGCCTCTGCCGTCTTCTTTGCCCAGCGGTGCAGGTCCTCCCACCTCTTGCGGCAGTGGGTGCTCCACCTGTCAAAGACCCCCAGGGTCTGCACCTCCTTGGCAATGGCACACCAAATACCCTTTTTCTTGTGGGCACTGACCTGCAGGGAAAAGACAGCAGAAATGGGAATTAATCACCCGTCCGGACCATCACACTCATTGCCCACAAGATACCTCCCATCCCCTGACGCACATACATTGACCACCTTACATGCAGCACTCTGGCTAGGACGCCTCTGCCCCCCCTATATGTGGCTTACACACACAGCTCTCCATATATTCATGGCCCACGCATCATGCTCACGGGGTACTCACCTGTTGGTCTGGAGGACCATAGAGTAACATGTACTGGGGTAGGACCCCATCCACCAGTTTCTCCAACTCCTCCTCAGTGGAGACAGGGGCCCTTTCCCCAGACACATGAGCCATAGTCGCTTCCAGACACAGGTCACAGCAGCACTTGCAGTGTAGGTCCTCTCCTGTTGATGGCCAGGTAGCAATTGAGTGGATAGTTAGAAAATGGCGGTCACGTCCGCAGCAGTGCGTACCGTCAGCGCCGGCGTACATCGCCATTGGCTCCTGGAACCCATAGGGCCCAATGATAACCAATGCGAAGCTGCGCGTCGGTCATCGACCGCCTACAGCGACGGCGCACAATGCCAGCGCAATTACCTCATTTCCACTAGTCACTCCTCACAGGTCAGGCATCCGCCATTTCAGGGGGCCACAGGTTCTGGCACCTAACTGCGTCACAGCAGACATTGGCACAGCAACTGATTTTTGGATTCACATTTTGTTTCTGCAAAGTAAATAAATCAGCATTAGTGCAATAGATGTGGGAATAAGACCCTCTGCTCACCGTTCTCTTCCATAGGCTTCAACCGCTGAGGCAGAATATGAGATGGCGGCATCCTCTGGTGTACAGACCCCTGGTGGACTTTGCAACAATGGAGGACAGACACATTATCATTACCTACAGACTTGATCGTTCCACAATCCAGGAACTGTGTGCCCAATTAGAGCCAGACCTGATGTCAGCTATCTGGTAGCCCACTGGTATCCCCCCTCTAGTGCAAGTCCTGTCAGTGCTCCAGTTTCTTCCAAACAACAGTGGCCATGGCATCAGGGATGTCTCAGCCAATGTTCTCTAACGTGTTGACCAGAGTGTTGTCAGCCCTGCTGAAACATATGTGCAGCTACATCGTGTTCGCCCAGGTGGAGGATTTGGCCACAGTGAAAGCTGATTTTTATGCCCTGGGACATATCCCCAACATCATAGGTGCCATTAATGGTACACATGTGGCAGTTTTCCCCCCCCCGCAAAAATTAGCAAGTTTTCAGGAATAGGAAAAGCTATCACTCTATGAATGTGAAGATGGTGTGTTTGGCGGACCAGTACATCACCCATGTGAATGACAAATACCCTGGCTCTGTGCACAACACCTTTATCTTGAGGAATAGAAGCATCCCATGTGTAATGGCTCAACTTCAGAGGTACCGGGTGTGGCTAATAGGTGAGCCCAAGGTCCCCACCCAGTATATATTCATGTGTGGGTATGGGGTTGTCCCTAAGTGTGAGTGTGTGTCTAACAGGTATCACTCGATATTTGCAGGTGACTCTGGTTACCCCAACCTCTCATGGCTACTGACCCCAGTGAGGAATGCCAGGACAAGGGCAGAGGAATGTTACAATGAGGCACATGGGCGTACAAGGCAGATTATAGAAAGGACCTTCAGCCTCCTGAAGGCCAGATTCCGGTGCCTCCATCTGACAGGTGGAGCCCTGTACTACTCACTCAAGAAGGTGTGCCAGATCATCATTGATGTTGCATGTTGCACAACCTGGCCTTGAGATGCCAAGTGCCTTTTCTGCAGGAGGATGAGCCTGGAGATGGTCTTGTGGCAGCGGTGGAGCCTGTGGACAGTGAGGAAGAGGAGGCAGACGAAGAAGATGTTGACAACAGGAGCAACATTATTCAGCAATACTTCCAGTGACACAGAGGTAAGACATTGTACGTTCAAATTAAATTTCAGTTATCTGTTGGACATTGTACAAGGCAGCCTCTAACCCTATGTCCCTGGCCACTGTCTGGAACCTTTGTCATGTCTATTTTCAGATCCCTGTGCCCCACTCTGGCTCCTGCTATGTGTGCTGCAGCCCATCCAAAGGTCATTAAAAAGTATATTTCACTGTACATTTGAGTTGCTATGCTTTGATTATGTTTTAGTAATACATTTGTGAATCATTTGACAGATTTCAAATTTGCATTTGTTCAAAGGGTGTTTATTTAGGTGCTCATAAGTAGAGGGGGATGTGCAATGGGCTGGGGTGATGGTGGAGAAAGGTCCTGTTACAGTCCAGTCTCTTGGTATCACAGGTGCATTGTCCAAGGGGACATGGGAAGTGGAGCAATGGCAAAACAAGATGGACAGGGTGACAGAGTGGGACAGAAGGGTGACAATCAGGAGAGTCTTATTTCCTGGCGGGGTCTTGGCAAAGTTCTCTGGTTTCTGCCTGGATCGCAGGGACCGTTTGTGGGGTGGTTCTCCTTCTGCAGGGGGTGGGGTGCTGGTGGCCTGTTGTTCCTGTGGCGGTGCCTCCTGTCCACTAGCGCCGGCAGAGGGTGAAAGGCTGTTCATCGGTTTGGCTACTGTCAGGGGCCTGTTGTTGTGCCACTGCCTCCTTCATGGTCTTGGCCATGTCAGCCAGCACCCTTGCAATGGCGACCAGGATGGTGTAGATGTTTGTTAGGTCATCCCTGATCCCCAGGTACTTTCCCTCCTGCAGCTGCTGAGTCTCCTGCAGTTTGGCCAGTATCTGACCCATGGTCTCCTGGGAATGGTGGTATGCTCCCAGGATGTTGGAGAGTGCCTCGTGGAGAGTGGGTTCTCTGGGCCTGTCCTCCCCCTGTCACACAACAGTCCTCCCAGCTTCCATGTTTTCCTGTGCCTCTGTCCCCTGAACTGTGTGCCCACTGCCACTGACCCCAGGTCCCTGATCGTCCTGTGTTTGTTGGGTTGCCTGGGGTATCTGTAGTGGTGGACACACTGCTGACTGACGTGCCCTGGGGACAGAGAGATGGGCCCACTGGGTGGATGCTGTGCTGGTGTTTCCTGAGGGGGGAGGGTCTGTGGTGGTTTGGGACTGTTACAGGGTAATCAACTGTCCAGAGGTCCCTGATGTGCCAGGTTTGTCATCCTGGACCAGGCGTGCAGAGCTGCTGTCGTCACTGTGGGCCTCTTGGGGGGGGGGACTGGATGTTGCTGGCACCTCCTCTTGGTGATGTTGAGTAGGGGTTCCTGTGGGGATGCAAATGCATTGCTAATGTATCTGATTGTGCCTTCTTGTGCAAGAGTGTGTTTCCCTGTATGGTTGTGATTTTGCTGTCAGCTTGGCCTTGTGTTCGTGGTGGTTTTGTTGGCTGGGTGAGTCTCTGTGATGGCCATGCTGTGCTGATGGGTGTCCATGCAGGTCTGTGATGGGTGTCCATGCATTGGTGTAACATGCAGGGCTTGGTTTTGGGATGGGTGGGTTGTGATAGTGGGGTATATGTGAGGTGGTGGGGTGATGGGGGTGAGGGTAGGGGTAGGAGTTTGTGATGGCATGCAGGTAGGGTGGGGGGATAAAGTATTTAAGATTTGACTTACCAGAGTCCAGTCCTCCTGCTACTCCTGCAAGGCCCTCAGGATGCATTATTGCCAAGACTGGCTCCTCCCATGTTGTTAGTTGTGCGGGAGGAGGTGGGGGTCCACCGCCAGTCCTCTGTACAGCTACCTGGTGTCTAGCAACCACGGAACGCACCTTTCCCCGTAGGTCGTTCCACCTCTTCCTGAGGTCATCCCTTGTTCTTGGGTGCTGTCCCACAGCATTGACCCTGTCCACGATTCTCCGCCATAGCTCCATCTTCCAGTGTGAGTATATGTATGAGGGTGTGTGGGGTGATGTGTTGGGGTGTGTGGTGTGAGGTGTGTGTATGGTGTACGGGTGATGGTGTTCTGTGCTTCTGATTGAGTGGGTGCTCCTGCCTTGTGTCTCTCTCAGTTAGCAATATTTTTTTTGTCATGCAAGAGGTTGTGGGTAATGTGGGTTTGTGTTTTATATTGGATTGGGTGTGTGGGTGTGGTGTGTGTATGTGTGTCAGGTGTGTGTAGTTTGAATTGTCCAACGTGGTGGTGTTTTGTAAAGGTGTGTGTATTTTAAGTGTGGCGGTGTGCACCGCCAATGGATCACCGCGGTTGAAAGACCGCTGTGGTTATTCATGGGCCGTGATAATGTGGGCGTATTCCTGTTGGCATAACAGTGTGGGTTTGGATGTCGCTAGTTTATCACTGACCTTTGGTGTGGCGGACTTGTGTGTGTTTTTCTGCATAGTGGCGGATTTCTCAATGTGGGTCATAATACCCATGGGGGAATACCGCCTCGGTCACGGTATGTTGGCGGCCGTCAGCATGGCAGTAGGCGCCATCTACTGCCAATGTTGTAATGAGGGCTATAATTTATACTACATACAAATAAAATAATTACATTTTAGCATAAACCATTTTTAAGAAGGAGTTGGACAATAAAGGAGTAATATTTACTAGTCCTGTTCCAATTTAAACCAATTTGGGGAAAGTGATGGACACTAAGGGGCATATTTATACTCTGTTTGCGCCAAATGTGCGTCAAACATTTTGACGCACATTCGGCGCAAACCTTGCTCCATATTTAAACTATGACGCCCGACCCCGCGGGTGTAAAAAAAACTCTGTGTGCATCATTTTTTGGATGCGGGAAACCGCCTTGCGTTAATGACATGCAAGGTAGGCGTTCCCGTCCAAAAAATGACTTGAAGGCCTGTGCGCCTTATTTATTCTCCTGCATCATTTTGATGCACAGGAGTGGGCAGGCATAAAAAAACGGCACACAGCCTGATGTGCGCCGTTTCTAAATGCCTTGGTGAGGGCAGGCGATAAGGGACCTGTGGACTCACTTCCATGGCCTCTGGCCATGGAAGCAGTCCAGAGGTGCCCTTCCCTGCCTCCAGGGACACCCCCTGCCACCCTCGTCCACCTCAGGTGGACACCCATGGATGGGGGACCCATCCCAGGTAAGTACAGGTAAGTTGAGGTAAGTATTATTTTTAAAAAAATGTAAGTGGCATAGGGGGCCTAATTTGGGGCCCCCTACATGCCACTGTGCCCAATGGCCATGCCCAGGGGACAGAAGTCCCCTGGGCATGGCAATTGGGCAGGGGGCATGACTCCTTTCTTTGCTAAGACAGGAGTCATTTCAATGGGGTTTGTGCGTCAAAAAATGCCGCAAGTCCGGTTTGAGCCATGATTTTTGACGCACAACCCCCATTTTCCCCTACGCCTGTGCTGCCTGGTTTGAGTCATTTTTTTTTTACTCTGACCAGCCCGCAGCGCCGACTAATGTCAATCTTTAAATAAGGCACCAGCATGGCGCGTAGAAATGGCATTAGCCGGCAGTAAATCCTTTGACGCAAACCAGCGCCGGCGGTGGTTTGTGTCAAAAAGTATAAATATGGGCCTAAGGGCCTAATTAAGACTTTGGTGGTTCGACTGACTGCCAGAGTGCCAAAACCGTGGGGATGAGGCCCACATCAAGCCGGAGGGCCTGACCCCCGTTGTGTTATGATGTTTCCACAGGCTGACGTCGTATTAGGATCTTTCCGCCTGCTTCCTAGGGAGTCGAGGCCAATGCCACTACACACAGGCCCCCTCGGAATGCGCACTGTCTGGAAAGAAGACAGTGAGCATTCTGCGGGAGCATCCGGGGGTCTACAACACTGCCCATGGCATAGTCATGAGCAGTGGAGGGGACCCCTGTGGCCTCCATCACTGCCTTTCTAACAGCCTTTCCATGGTGGCGCAACCGCAATGGAAAGGCTGGCGGAAAGGGTAGTTATGATCAGCAGGGCATTGCCAAATTCGGCACCGCCGTGGCTGACCACAACTCTAACTGCTGCCAACTTGTTGAGATTCCTGATCCTGGCCGAGGCAGTGGTCTCCTGATGGTCGAACCGCCAACATCGTAATCTGGCAGTCAGACCTCCGGGAATGCAATGGTCTGACCACCACCACGAGTTTGGTGGTCCTCAGACCACCAAACTCATAATCAGGCTTTAGGAGGGGATCATTTACTTTTCCATTCCAGCCTATACCAATTTGAAGAAAGTGTTGGGCACTAAATGGATAACTTTTACTATTCCCACTTTAATCTATACTAATTTAAAGAAGGTTGGACACTGAAGGGGTGAAAATTACTAGTCCTACTCCAGTCTAAACTAATTTGAGGACAGTGTTGGACACTAAAAGCGTGACAGTTACTATTCCCACTCCAATCTAAACAAATTTGGGGAAAGGGTTAGGCACGAATGGGTTTCAATTACTACTCCCATTCTAAATTATACCAATTTGGGGAAGGAGATGGACACTAAAAGGGTAACATTTAATTTACCACTTCAATCTATACTAATTTGAAGAAGGTGTTGGACAGTATAGAGGTGAAAAATACTATTCCCACTCCAATCTTAATCAATCTGGGGAAGGTACTGGACGCTAAAAAGGTGTGATTTACTATGACCACACCAACATATACCAATGTAGTGCAGGTGTTGTACACTAAAAGGGTAACATTTATTATTCCCACTCCAATCTAAACCATTTTGGGAAAGGTGTTTGACACTAAAAGGATGTCATTTATTATACCGACTTCAACCAATTTAGGGAAGGTGTTGGACACTAAAAAGAGTAACATTTTCTGTTTCCACTCCAATCTCTACCAATTTGAAGAAGGTTTGGACACTAAGGTGGTCATTATGACATTGGTGGTGGCTGTTAAAGTGGCGGTAATACCGCTAACAGGCAGGTGGTAATTACTGCCAAATTATGACCATGGCCGTGATAACTCCCATAGACAGCCAATGTACCACACCAACTGCCATGGCGTTAACACCACTGACCACAGCGGTAGCTATCAACAGCCAGGGGAAAGACAAAGTATCACCCACCATATTAAGACATTGCAAACCGACATGATTTCCGGGGCAGTACCAACGCCATCAAAAGCTTGGCGGAAACAGAACACAGAAAACGAAAGACTCACCATCAGTGACACAGAGAAGATTAAGGCTGCCATGGAACCGGAACTTCAAGTCTTCCCGATGTTCTCCTAATCCATGCTCCACCTAGAACACCAGTGCCGACGAAGATGACAACGGTGAGTACAGCCACCTAGCACACAAGGGAGGGAGGGAGGGAGGAAAAGGAGAGTGACACACACACAAATGCACAACCCACACCAGACACACACACACCATACACACAACCAGATGCAGAGGAAAACCAATGTCACAGGACCCACGTCATAATAATGCAAAGACTACATCATTCCAGAACTGATAGTGTAATTGGATGCAAACAGCCACCATATTTTCCATATGACAAAAAATACATAATTCACTGTTCCGAAAGGGCCATTGGCCAGTCCAAAGTACAAAAGGCCCGCATGGCCATAGGGCACAGTCCACGGCCCAACTCGTTTCCTGACGTTATCCGCACTACACTGTGTAGGGGCATCATGTTGGGAATGACCAGACACCTCCAGGGGAAGGGGGTGGGGCACACCTCAGCTGAAGTGGGGGACTTGCCCACTGGTTCTGGAGGGGACTCCATGCCCATAACAATTAGCTGGGGAGTGCAAGGTCACAGTCTCTGAGTTGGGGGACTTGCCCACTGGTTCTGGAGGGGGCTCCATGCCCATGACAATTAGCTGGGGAGTGCAAGGTCATAGTATCTGAGTTTGGGGATTTGCCCAGTGCTTCTGGAAGGGGATCCATGCCTATGACAATTAGTTGGGGAGTGCAAGGTCACAGTCTCTGAGTTGGGGGACTTGCCCACTGGTTCTGGAGGGGGTTCTGTGTACAACTGTCCCTGGAGGGTGACCTACATGCCCTCTGCTGGAGTTGAGGGCTGCTGTGTCCCAACTGGAGGTGAGGGCTGCTGTGTCCCAGCTGCAGGTGAGGGTTGCTGTGTCTGAGCTGGAGGTGAGGGCTGATGTGTCCCAGCTGGAGCTGAGGGCTGATGTGTCCCAGCTGGAGGTGAGGGCTGCTGTTTCACAAATGGAGGTGAGGGCTGCTGTGTCCCAGTTTGAGGTGAGGGCACCTTGCCCACTGCTGTTGGAGGGGAAACATTGCCAGGCTCAGCTTGAGGTGAGGGCTCCTTGTCCACTGCTGTTGGAGGGGACCTCTTGCCTCTTTTAGTTGGTGGAGTGGGAACCTTCCCTTTCTTGGCTGGTGTGGTGGGATCCTTCCATTTCTTGGGTGGTGGAGTGGGATCCTTCCCTTTCTTGCCTCCACGACGAGGAGGTGCCTCCACTGTCCTGTGGACTGTTTGGCTGAGATGCTGGGCTAGGTCGTTGGGACCCTGCTCTTACGGGCAGGACGCGGATGGTAGGGGTCAAGTTGGGCAAGAAAAAGCTGGTGGTGTGGGATGAGGAAGGAGGGATGGGAGTGGAGGTTGAGAGAGTGGTTGTTGGAGTTGTATGTCTGCTGACGTTGGGTGCAGGTGCATGAGCAGTGTGTTGATGTGAGGTGGATGGCTGTTGGGTGTCTGAGTGTGATTTTGTGTCTCTTAGGAGGGGGGCATATAGGGTGGGAGAGGACTCAGGGGGCGCGTGGATGGATGTTGTGGAGGTGTCTGCAAGTGAGTTGTGTGTGCTGCTTAGTGTAGTGATGGCGGAATGGCTGTTGATGCAGTACATGCAGGCGTGACGGCGGATGTGACTGTGAGGGAGGAGGAGGAGGTGGAGGGGGAGACAGTGGAGGCAATGGATGTTGTTGTGTGTGCAACTGTCTTTTTTGTGTGTGAGTGCTTGTGGCCTGAAGTGTGCTGCCTGTGTTTGTCTGTGCTACTCTTGTGTAATGTTTTGTATGCATGCTTGTCTGTATGTGTGCATGGGATGGGATGGGTTGGGTTTGAGGAGATTGGGACTGGGAAGTAGTAGTTGGAGGGGGGACGGTAGGAACAGGGACAATGGCTGCAGGAGTTGTAATTTTGGAAAGCCATTAAAACATGGCTTTTTTAATTTTTTTATTATAATTCTTTGTGATCCAGTATTTTCCTGTTTTCTATGAGGCTAGTGTCCTTCTCAGCGCCACGAAGCCTCCGGGTAGTTTGGCACTATATAAAACGGAATAACATAACATAACATAACATCAGAGAGGAGACCAGAGCATGGAACGATCTATGTTGGGCCGCCAATCCACCGTGAATGCTCTCCAGGAATGCATTACATTGCTGCATCTGGGATGCCAGCCCCTGTATGACATTCACAATGGTTGTCTGCCCTACAGAGATGGATCTCAGGAGGTCAATAGCCTCCTCACTCAGGGCAGCAGGGCTGACTGGGGCAGGGCCTGAGGTGCCTGGGGTGAAGGAGATGCCTACCCTCCTGGGTGAGCGGGCACGGGTAACTCAGTGAGGGTCTACTGGGAGCACAGTGCTGGTACAGGGGTGGTGGCGGCTGTACCTGTAGCTGGGGTAGCCCCAGAGGTGTCCGTCACCACCAGGGAGCTTCCATCGGAGGAGGTATCAGAGTCAGTGTTGTCACCTCCTGTCTCTGCCGTGGTGCTCCCCTCATCCTCTGTCCCACTGGTCTCCTTGGTTTTGGTCGACTCTGCCTCCTGGATTCTGTGGGATGCAGCTCCCTCTGTCACCGGTGCCCCTGCTCCTCTGCCAGATGATGCTAATGCACACATGGACAGGATGACAGAAGAAAAAAGGAGGGGAGAGAGAGAAAGGGAGCACCTCATCATTTACAGCACCAACACCACAGATGGCATACACATTACCGTCACACACGGAGATCGGGATTGAGCACCATGCGTCTCACTGGCATTACATTTGCTAGGTACTAGAGCAAGATGAGAGCAAAACACTGCCAACTGCACCCCTCCTGGGAGTCACTAACCCTTATCTGACATGGAATGTAACCTAGCTAGGTTATCAGATTTAGCAATACAACCATAACCCCTGAGCTGGATCAAGCTATGTTCTCTGAGCTGGTATTAAGGGGCACCCACTAACTGACACCCACCACCAAGTTCCCATGCCACCTACCAATCATAGTTGTAATGCACACTGTACTCACCTCCTTGTGGCTGCTGTGATGCACTCAAGTGCCTATCCAGCTCTGGACGGGCACCCCGCCCTCGTTGGGAGGCCATTCCCTGTCTTCTGGGCTAGCGTCTCAGGTCCTCCCACCTCTTCCTACAGTGGGTGCTCTGCCTGCTTTAGGCCCCCTGGGTCCACACGTCCTTGGCGATGGCACGCCAGAATTGCTTCTTATGGGCACTGACCTGCATAGGAGACACAGACACGAGGACACCATTAACCAAACAATCCAGCCTGGCCCACAAATCCGTTCCATCCCCATTAGCACACACATCACCCAGCACCCACCATGTACACCACCACCTGACATACGACCCGTCTAAATGGCACGATGCTTGCACACACATCTCCATGCTACTTTGTCACATACCTCCTGCCCAAATTGTACTCATCTGTTGGTTTGGGGGCCTATACAGGTGCCCATACTGGGGTAGGGTCCCATCCACCAAGCGCACCAACTCCTCTGAAGTGAAGGCAGGGGCCCTTTCCCCAGTCACACAGGACATGGCAGGATCTAGACACAGGTCACAGCAGCACACTCAGTGCAGGTGTTGCCCTGTGGAAAATCAGGAAACAAGTGAGGTCATAGGCAGAAAATGGTGGTCACGTACGCGGCGCTGTACACCGTCACCACCGACGGTGATCCACATTGGCCACTGTACTCCATGGAGCCCCATGTTATCCAATGACGAATAGCACGGCAGTGCAAGATCGCCTTCTGCCATGACGTGCAACGGCAGCGAAGTTACCTCACTTCCACCTGCCCCTACATACAGGACAGGCTGTCGCCATTTTATGGTGGTGGACAATATACAGATAATCGAGAACTGCGTCATTTCTATAATTTGCACATACATTGCCATTACCAATGTCCCATCAGGTTACTGCTCTATGTACACTGAGGTGGTGATTCCATTGTTCAAATTGTGACAACCTACTCACTTGTGTCACTTAGATACCTACCACTGCAGAGGAATCGGAGGAGGAGGCAAGACCCCGTGTACAGGCCCTTGTGAACTTGGCTACACTGGAACACAGGCACATAATACTCACCTATAGACTGGACAGGGCCACAATCACAGAGCTGTGTGCTCAATTGGAGCCTGATCTGATATCTGATATCCGTCAGCCCACTGGGATCCCCCCTCTTCCCTCTTATGCAGGTTCTATCTGTACTCCATTTCCTGGCAACTGGCTCTTTCCAAGTGACAGTGGTCTTGGCAACAGGAATGTCACAGCCAATGTTCTCAATCATGCTGGCAAGGGTTTTTTCTTCCCTGGTAAAACTCATGTGCAGCTATATTGCTTTCCCCCAAGTGAAGCATTTGGCCAATGTGAAGGCTGGATTCTATGCAATGGGACATTTACCCAACATTATTGGGGTGATTGACAGTACACATGTTGCGTTTGTCCCCCGCAGCCAAAATGAACAAGTGTTCACTCACTCAATGTGCAAATGGTTTGCCTGGCTGATAAGTAGATCTCCCATGTCACTGCCAAGTATCCTGGGTTGGTGCATGATGCCTTCGTCCTGAGGAATAGCAGCATCCTACATGTAATGGCACAACTACAGAGGCACAGAGTGTGGCTAATAGGTGAGCCTGAATGCCCACCCAATGTATGTCAATGTATGCCTTCTGGTGTTGACCATATACCATTGTGTAAGGCTAATGTTTGTCCTTCAATACTTGCAGGTGACTCTGGCTACTCAAAGCTATCATGGTTCCTAACCACTGTGAGGAATGCCAGGACAGGGGCTGAGAATCGTTATAATGATGAACATGGGCGAACCAGGAAAATTATTGAACGGACCTTCGGTCTTCTGAAGGCTAGGTTTAGATGCCTCCATCTGACAGGTGGATCTCTGTGCTACTCACCAGAGAAGGTCTTTCAGATAGTAGTGGCATGCTGCATGTTGCACAACCTGGCTCTCAGATTACATGTCCCTCATCTGCATGAGGAGGAGACTGGAAATGCCCGTGGCCGCAGTAGACCTTGAGGACAGTGAGGATGAGGAGGCAGAGGATGAGGATGTGGACAACAGAACATCAGTTATACGTCAATAATTCCAATGACATACAGCTATGACAGTGGAACTGACCATTCCTCTGATTATTGATGTTTTCTGTGTGGCTGTAGCAGTATGACATTCACTTCCCTTGCATCTCTACTTACTGTCACCTATTGCTTCTCATTTTGCAGATGTTGGTGATATGACAACAGTGTACTGATGTGATGACTACAGACAGATACAGGCATAAAATGTATGCCATCACAGTGCTCAGATCATTTGCACATGATGTGATTGTTTCCATATATGCACATTTTCATCACATAAAACACTTTCACTTAGGATGTGTTCAAGAGGTGTTTATTGTTGTGCAAATTATTGATGGAAAAGTGCAATGGAATGGGGTGATGGATGAGGTAAATCCAGGGTATTGTTCCAGTTTGTTTGTAGCACAGGTCCGGTGTCCAAGGGTCCATTGGAAGGGGAGCAAAGGCAGTTCAAAGTAGGCAAGGTGACAAGGTGGGACACAAGGGGGACATTCAGGAGGGTTTCACTTCCTGGCAGTGGTCTTGGACTTGGCAGGGGTCTCTGGCTTCTGTCTGGGTTGCAGGGAACGTTTGCAGTGTGGTTCACCTTCTGCAGGTTGAGGGGTTCTGGTGGCCTGTGGGTCCTGTGGCAGGGCCTCCTGACCACTAGCTGCAGCAGAAGTGGTAGGCTGGTCAGTAGACTGACTAGTGATAGGGGCTTGCTGGTGTGCTGTCCCTTCCCTCATGATGATGGCCATATCTGCCAGCACCCCTGCTACGGAGACCATGGTGGTGTTGAGGGCCTGCAAATCCTTGCTGATCTTCTGATGGTGTACCTCCTGCAGACGCTTGTCCTCCTGCATGTTGGTAAGGATCTGGCCCATTTTGTCCTGGGATTGTTGGTAGCCCCCAGGACATTAGTGAGTGCCTCCTGTAGAGTCAGTTCCCTGGGCCTGTCCTCCCCCTGTCACACAGCAGTTCTCCCAGTGTCCCTGTTCCCCTGAATGGTGTGCCCACTGCCACTTACCCCAGGTCCCTGATTGTCTTGGGTGTGAGGTGAGGACTGGGGTCCCTGTACAGGTGGGCACACTGCTGATTGACGTGTCCTGGGGACAGAGGTATGGGGACGTTGGGTGGGTGCTATGGTGTAGGATACTGATGAGGGAGGCTCTGTGGTGGACTGTGAGTGGGCTGGGGTGGCAGACTGACCAGGGGTCCCTGATGGGCCAGGTAGTTCATCCAGATTCAGAAGTCCAGAGTTACTGTCATCAATCGGGAAGTCTTCTGAGATTGGCTGGGGCACCTGTGGGGATGTAAGTGATGAATTATACTTCATGTCTGTGACATATTGTACATCCCTTGCTTCCCCTCTATTGTTGCTGTTGCCCTGCCACCTTTATTTGCCTATGGTGATGTATTGTGTGTGTTTTAGTTCTCCATGCTGTGCATGCTTTGGTGATGGGTGTCCATGCAGAGCTGGAAGGGATGTGCATGCAATGGGTATGGCATGTAGGGTTTGCCATTTAGCTTTGGTAATTGGGGTGGTGCACTGTGTGGGATGGAGTGGGGTGATGGGAGTCAGGGTGAGGGGTCATGGTGGCATGCAGGTATGAGGATGATAAGTAGTAAATAATGACTCACCAGTGTCCAGTCCTCCGGCAACTCCAGTGAGTCCCACAGGATGCAGTATTGCCAAGACTTGCTCCTCCCATGCTGTGAGCTGTGGGGGAGTAGGTGGGGGTCCACTGCCAGTCTTCTGGATGGCGAGCTGGTGTCTTGCTTCAATGGAACGTACCTTCCCCCGTGGGTCGTTCCGCCTCTTCCTGATGTCATCCCTTGTCCTTGAATGCTGTCCCATGGCAATCTCCCCATCCATGATTCTCCAAAATAGCTCCATCTTCCTGGCAATGGATATGTGCTGTACCTGTGCTCCAAACAGCTGTAGCTCCACCCGGACCATTTCCTTGACCTTGACCCGCAACTCCTCATCAGTGAAACGGGGGTACCTTAGTGGGGACATGGGTTTTATGTGTTGTGTGTTGTGCAGAGGGTGTTAAGTGATGTGGTGGGGTGTGGGATGTGGGGTGTGTGACAGATGTATGGATGTTTGTGGTGTGTTTTTAGTTGTCTCAGGGGTCTTTGTGTTAGTCTTGTGGCACTTTTTGGTATTCGTAAAGGGTGGTGGGTAATGTGGGTGTGTGTTTTATAGTGTTATGGGTGGGTTGGTGTAGTGTGTGTATGGGTGCCAGGTGTGTGATTCTCGTTTTGTCCAATAATGTGTTGTTTTGTATTTGGGTGGCCATTCTGAGGGCACCCGTGTGTACCGCCAATGATTTACCACCATTGAATGTCCGCCGTGGTGATTTGTGGGTCATAATGTGGTGGGTGTTGTTTTGTTGGCATAATGGTATGGGTGTTCGTACCGCCACTTTAGCACTGACCTTTGGGTTGGCTTATTTGTGTATGTGGCAATATTCTGTTGGTTTGGTGTGTGTGTCATAATATGGTGAACGGATATATTGGCGGCCTCACCGCAACGGTAAGCGGCATTTACCACCAATGTCATAATGAGGGCCTAAGTGCCTTATAACAGTTTGGCGGACAGTTTAGACCGTCTGGCGAACGTCCGGCAGGGAGGTTGCCAACACAATGGGTACCTCCCCGCCGGGCCCATTAAGATTTGCCCACTAGGTCAGCTGGCAGAAACCTGAGTTTCCACCCACTGGCCTAGCGGGAAACAGCCTACAGCATTGTAATCGAGCCAGCTGCAATGCTGTAGGATGCAGGGTGCCCCAGCACCCTTGCAATGTTCACTATCAGCAAAGCAGACAGTGATCATTGCAAGGGTTCTGGCCAGGGGGAGACCAGTACATGGCCCCCCAGTGCCCTCAGCACCCCTTCTCCACCAGCCTATTCATGGCGGTGCTATCACTACGAAATGGATGGTGGAGAACGAGGTTGTAATCCCCCCTGCTGGATTAGGACGGGCACCTTCCGCCAGACCCCTGTCTAATGACTGCAAGACTCGTAATGGGGCCCTAAGGGTCTCATTACAAGTTTGGTGGTCTTCAGACCGAGGCCCTCAGTGGCCCATACATATGCCATACCATATGCATGCATACCATCTGAACTGTCAACCAGGAAAATCAGGATCTCAGGCAACTACAATTGCATGGTTGAAGATGTGCAATCACAATACCCATTCAACCATTAGGAGACACCATCACCCTCAAAGCTTTGCCAAATGGAGCAGACCTCAGTCACCTGTTGGCGAACAATAGTAGGCCAATGCGAAATGCATTTCCACAGATCCCACACAAGGTCATGCACATATCTATTTTTCACATACATGATGACCTAACAATAAGAAAGGATGCTACAAAATCATGCAATTTGGATGACAAAAGTACAATAGCCTGGAGAAGGGGAGATGAAAATACTCATGTCACACTGGAAACATATCAACAATGCACACTTCACCAAGTGATATTTGTCCTAATAGTCATAGAGGTAGTATTAAAGTTGCTCAGGTAGGCCACACATGTAGCATGGAAATGGACACTTTATACATTATGTGCAATATGTCAGGGAGAGATGTCCCCAAAATCTACAGCACAATCAATCAGCAAGTCCCAGGGTAATTAGCACTAATGCCTGGCACCCTCACAATGACATACTCTGAGTGCACCATGAGAAGCCATTAGCCCTTTATATATTGGAGAGACACAGAGATTTGCAAGTGCATCACTATACTCATTTTGGTCATGCAAACCCAGATGTGTCTGTGGATAAATGCTTCTACCCAAACACATGTGATTTCAACATAAGAGCAAGTCACTCCCAGGTGCATGCCAACAGGCAGAGCACAACGCTTACCCATTACACAAGTGCCGTGCACTTTTCCACATGATGCCACATCAAAGGCTCTAAACTCTAGGCCTACCTGTCATGGAACTCATTGCTACTGTAGTTGTACTTGCCAAATTACATGCTATGACAGGTGAGGGTATGTGACAGCCAATAAACAATGGTGATAAACTCCTCTATGTGGCACACCATGAAAGGTAACCCCATTGTTAATGTACTATTCCACAAGCAGTTTGCTATGCACATATGTGTGAGGGAATACGGACATCATCCCTTCAACATAGGTAGACCATGCATGAAAGTGAAGCTTATAAATGTTTTTCTAAAGGAAAATGGACACATGCTGACATGTAGGCACAAGAAATGTTGGCAACAGTGATGACACATACATCATGTCGATGGGCATTTGCCACTTACCAAAGGGAAAATGGTCTGTTCCATTGAAATTACACTCACTGCAACCAGTAACAGTATTTGATTGATCAATGGACACAGCCATATATCATCCCTTCAGATCATGTGCTTTGTATATTCTACCCAGTTTTGTCCTAAGTCCCTGGGCCAATATGCCCGGCACATCAGTATGCACCACACAGCATGTCTACACAAACAATCACTCATCTACTGTGTGACACATGGATCATTCCTAATTGTCAGGGTGTGCTGCCAGAACCTAACTCAATCACTTGGCATTGGGACAGGCAGGAATTAGCCCTGCAATCACCCCATTGTGGCTGCTGTGCTTCCCTCAAATGCCCATCAAGCTCTGGATAGGCCACCACCAGAATATGGGCCATTAGGGGGGTCATAGTCCATCGGGCACACCACCCACGTTGGGAGGACATCCCCAGCTGGACCTCCATGATCTTCCAGGCCCAGCGTCTCAGGTCCTTCCAACTTTTTCTACAGTGGGAGCTCTGCTGGCTGTGGGCCCCCAGGGTCTGCACTTTCTTGGAGGTGGCTCTCTATAATCCCTTCTTTTGATGGGTGTTGACCTGCATGAATGCAAAAGACAAATTAAGAGATCCAGATCACAAGTCCCATCACAAATGGTTGTCACATATATGTCAGTAACATCAAGCTAGAACTTTTCTGTTTGTCACTACTCACCAGGTGTGACACATACAAGCCAAAAAGTACATTGACTTGACTACACACTTTTGTATCCAACTGCAGACTATCCCACTACCCTGCTCAGGCACTATAATGACTAAGCAAGCTTACTGACATCATGTAGGCCATGCTTTAGCAACCTGACTGAGATGTGAGCCACTATGAGACACATCACACCTCTGTGGCTTCTGAAGGGTAAACTCCTTAGGCATGAATGGACAACAGATTCCCACTCTGTGAAAATTATTCTGTGCTTACATTCCCTACATGTAACTGCCAGAGTACAAACTCAAACATCACACATGGGTAACAATGAAGGGACAGGGATGGTGGGAACAAAAAGTGCCTCCCCTGTCCATGTGTGAACATGTGGACTAACAAATGCCTATTCATAGCACTAGAGGAGGTAGGGTTCTGTGTTATGTAGCTGAACTACAGAACCCTCATTAGGACATATATGTCACAGATCACAGCTTCCCAGGAATCAACACACTGTCTGCACTGTGGGACTGTCAGTTGTCTAATACACCTGCACAGGGAAGGTGACAACAGGGCTATGGGAGGAAGGAACCTGTCATGAGACAAAGACACACATTGACAATGATGCTAAGTGCACATATGGACTAGATTAATAACTTTCCTCTATATCCATTCCTGATCTTATCACAGGAATGAGGCATTCTGGGCAGGAGTTTATATCAGAGCCTCATATTGCCCATATGACGGTATCTACTGGGATACAGGGAGTGGGTACGGTGCCACGGTTGCATAATGAATCCACCCAGCCTAGACTAGGACTCATACTGGGAGATACATTTTACAGGCCCTGGTTTCCGCATGCTGAGCATTCAAAACCTACATGACACTACATTCCCATCACTTCCATGCATGACAGTACATCATGTATCCTACAGAAATTTGGCATGCGGTGTGTGTGGCAACTTACAGGGCAGTGTTAAGAAATCTGTGGCACCATACACATTGCTCACATTACTCTCAACTGACTCATACAAAATACATACTCAGCTTATGTTGTAATGCACATAAACGTTGCCTGACAATTACAACAATCACGAAGAAGGAGATGGCAGTGGAAGGCAGTTATGTCTCCTCACCTACTTGTGTTCATCCAACACAAGGAGGATCTAGGAACCCAAAAACCTCACACCACTCTATGGCCCTCATTATGAACTTGACGGTAATCACCGCTGACCGCCGTGGCAATGGTGAACAGAAGACCCCAAGTGGCGGTAGACTGCACACTGCCGAATGATGATGCCAATAAGTCAAACCTCCAAAAATCCTGCAACCTCCACGCACTGCCAGGGCCCACAACGGCGGAAAGGCAGTACACCAACCCTGCTACCGCCATGCAGTCAAATCCTCCACCCACCAAATAATGAAGTACAAATCAGCGTGGGGGATAGTGAATGCCGAACGACCATGGGCGGTACGGACTGCTATGGCAAGCAAGGGGACCCACCAACAACAAAAGCACACATTAGCACTTTGAAACCCACACACCTGACACACATCCACAACACTATAAAACACTCACACACATAGCCCACAATCCTTTGCATCGCCAATAGCACGACTGAGATTGCCCCAAACACCTCTAGAAGCCACACACACAACCACACGACAGCACCCTCACCAATACACCCACAACACACCACCCACAACACACACCATGGCACCCTCTAATCATCCCCGCTTCACAGATAGGGAGCTAAGGACCATGGTGGACGAAATAATCAGGGCACAACTATTCGGGGCACAGGAGCAGCAGACACCCATGGCCAGGAAGATGGAGCTAGAGCAGACAATAGCAAACAAGGTCAACGCAGTGGGAAACCATCCATGCACAAGGGATGACATCTGGAAGAGATGGAACGACCTGCCCGGGAAGGTTCGGTCAATGGTATCCAGGCACAGCATCGCCGTACAGAAGACTGGTGGTGGTTCCCACCTACAACCCCCAAATACACACCTGGGAGGAGAAGGTCCTGGCTATCCTGCACCCGGAGGGCCTCACTGGACTCACAGGAAGACTGAACTCAGATAAGTCAACTACAATACCTTAACAGTAACCCCACCTATAATGCATGTATCACCCCACCCCTCCCACTACCACCAGGACCCCATCCCCTACCCAGTCCACAACACCCACATCCAACTCAACCGTATGCCCACTATCCCACAAACAGACATCCATCCATCCCCCTGTGCACAATCACCTACCTCTGCATGGATTCCCAGTGGCACTACAGCACCGACAATGCACCTCCACCCCCCACATAAAATGCAAAGAAATGTACACAAAGGGACCTTGCATGCCACGACAGGGGAACATAGTTATCCAATAGGGCAGAACAGTGCAGCAATTGCCAAAAAAGTACCTGACAACCACATGTCCATTCCCTGCCCCACAGGCACCACCACCCATGCCACCCAGATGGAAACGCCAAGGAGTGCCAGCGCCCCACCTGAAGACAGAGGCCCAACTCCAGAGAGTGTAGAGGGATGTCTGGAAATAGAGGAACTCCCTGGCCCATCACACAGTTCTGGACTGTCACCTTCCAGCAGCCCCACCCAGGATACCACTGACAGCCCTACCACCCAACCACCATCATCAGCTCTGGCCAAACGACCCCACACCATTGTCTCCCGGCCACAGACAGGCGACCCACATGTACAGAGGCCAGAGTTTCCATCCACCAACAGGCAGGATGATGAAGGGCCAACTGCAAGTGGGACTGCCAAACCTGTGCAGGGGACACAGGCACATGGGGCTAGGGCCAGTGGGAGGGCATCAGTGGCCCTGGGTGGCCAAAGAATGGATGCTGCAGCCCAGGAGGTGATATCTGAGGTCCTGGGAGCATACCACTATCCCCTGGACAGGATGGGACAGATCCTGGCCACCCTGGAACAGAATCAGAGGCTGCAAATAACACACCACCAGGAGGCCATGGATCAATGGAAACAGCTCAATGCCACCATGGTCTCCATTGAAGGGGTGCTGCAGCACCACTGCCACAGCCAGGCTGAGTCCGCCACCCACCTGCAAGCCCCGACCACTAGCCAGGACACTGCCCTGCCCTCTACATATGCAGCAGCTACTGGACTGGTAGCATTGGCAGAGGACACACAGGAAACCAGCACCCCTACCCCTGCAGCCCAGCTCCAGCTATGCGAACATGCCCTCAGACCCAGACATGGCACTGAAACACCAGCCAAGACCAAGCCCGGAGCTAAGACGTTACTCTGCCCTGAACTGTCTCCCTTGTGTGCCACTGTGCTCTTTTGTTGACATGCCACTGCCATCCACCATCTTTCAATGGCCACAGAGACCAAAACCCAATGCTTCCAACAGCTGAGCATATGTACCTGAGTATGTATGTGCACCATGTGCCCCCTACCTTTCACTGTCCCATGAATTATGTATATTTTGCCATTCAATAAATACACCTATGCACTCAAATCATATGTTCCTTGTCAAAATGAGATATGAATTGTGATTGTGTGTGCATTAGCCAGTCAATTTCATCATCATACCTTTCTTGCGGGAGGGGATCCAACGGACTGTAGTGTCTGAAGTATGTCACACTGTACATAATATTTGGTTTCCTGGCACATGCCACTTCAGTCATCAGTTAACACTGTCACTGACTATAGACACCACATTACCAATTACATGAGGCAGACTGAAACTATGCATCAGCATCATTGAACGGTACCTTAGAGTCACTGGAAGTATAGGCGGATAAGCTGGGTCCTGGAGTTGAGATCTTCCCCTCTTCTTCCTCACCATCACTCTCATTCCCTCTCTGAGGTCACTGGGCTGGTTGGACAGCACCCACCTCTTCCAGAAGGGGTATAGCTTTCCTCACTTCCAAGTTGTGCAGCATGCAGCAGGCCACCACTATCTTACACACCTTGTCCGGGACAAAACACATGGATCCCCCAGAGAGATGGAGGCAACGAAATCTAGCCTTCAGGAGAACTATAGTGTGCTCAATCACCCTCCTAGTATGTCCATGGGCCTCATTATAATTCCTCTTTGCATCTGTCCTTGGATTCCTCACAGGTGCCAGGAGCCATTGCAAGTTGGGATAGCCAGAATCACCTGCAAAAGTGGGCGAAACAGGACCTTAATAAACTGACTTTCCATGCATATAACCTGGCTGTCAGCTATGTACAGATCGAGTGTCATACACACCATCCTCTGCCCCCTCGTAGTTATTCCATCATGTGTGGTATACTGCTGTTTCTCAGGACAAAGGAATCATGGACTGAGACTGGGAACCTGGCATTGACATGTGATATGTACTGGGAAAATGGTCCTGGACAATGTGGGGGTCACCTTTTCTAGTGCAAGGGTGCCCTCACACACAGTAGCTTTGCACCTAGCCTTCAGTAACTGAAGGTTAGACATATTGGTGACTTATAAGTTACCTGGTGCAGTGAAAATGGCTGAGAAATAGTGTCTGCACTATTTCACCCAGGCTGCAGTGGCAGTCCTAAAGGAGTGCTTGTATGAGCTCCTTATGGGTGGCAAACAAAATGCTGCAGCCCATAAGAATCTCCTGCAACCCCCAAATGCCCTAGGTACCTAGGTACCATATACAAGGGAGTTGTAAGGGGGCTCCAGTATGCCAATCTGAATTGGAATATGGAGTCACTAAACTATAGTGACAAATTTGGTAAACAGAGAGAGCATAAGCACTGAAGGTCTGGTTAGCAGAACTCCAGTGACACAGTCAAGCACACTGACAACACAGTAAAACACACTGACATATAGGCCGCAAACTATGAGCACTGGGGTCCTGACTGGCAGGATCCCAGTGAGGCAGTAAAAACACACTGACAAACAGGCCAAAAATGGGGGTAACCATGCTAGAAGAAAGCCACTGAAGCCCATGCAGCACCTGCGAAGCCATTGCATCAACAGCTGCTCCCCCTGCATACTGGAGGCTGCACTGGGCGCATTGACATAGCACTGAAACCACTGCATCATTGCATCGCTGAAGGATGATCGATGCATTTCTTTGACAGTGTGGAGAAATCCGGATCATCGGCTTCAGAATGAAGACATCCTGGCTTCAACATTCATCTTTGGAAACAGCACATCGCCAATGCGTGGGAAAAATCAATGCATCCCTCAGTGGTAGGAGTGACTTCTGATGAATCGTCCCCTCATCTCATGCTTGCGTTCAGGATCAAGATACTCTGTTTCCCGGGTCTGTAAGGCTCCTGTAATTGGCACGTGCATCATTGAAGAAGGCTTGAACTGTTGACTTTGCTCCGGTCCAGCACAACCTCAAGTAACCCATAAAGCGCTATTTGTTAATAAGCGCTAGAAATCTTTTAGTCTTCTAAAATTCATATCTCGACTTCTGCTCATTTGCTTTTTGCTTTTTTGGTCTTAAACTATTTGTAAACGTATTGTCTATTTTAAAAAACCTGTGTGGAGTCTTTCTGTGGTGTTTTCATTGTGTCACTATGTATGTGGGTTGCAGAAATAATTTACACATTGCCATTTTAGATATTCCTAACTGCTATGTGCCAAGCTGCCAGAGGATGAGTACAGGTTTTATCTTTTAGTGTGTATCTGACTTACCCTGGCTAGTGTGGTAGTCCCTATTTGGACTGGGTGCATACCCCTGCCAACAGGAGATACCCATTTCTAACACCACTGCTTCATAGGTTTTAGTTGTGCTCTAACATAGTACATATCAACATTTGTCAAAGCCAGTTGTCCTTTCAGACATGTTGGTGAAACAAAGGTAGTATGATTCAGGGTTGACAGTTATTTCAGACAAACCTTGTCACAAGTATTTGCAATCAATCAAAAAAACATATTCCCAAGTTTAATTGGAGCAACTGGAATAAGTATAAAACAGTTGCCAAACAATTGTTGCTACAGTATAGATTCTTTGAGTCAGTCAAATGTTTCTTTCAATATAAAGACTAATTCCAGAATCTATTATTGCTATTATATAATCATGCATTTGCCTATTCTAAATGAAGCCTTACCAGCCAGGTTGGGCCAGGCAAGGCAGCACCATTCAAGTCTAGAGGCCCACATTTTTGTAAAAAGCTTGGCATTCACATTATGGAGAGCTAGAGGTAGGTCTATGGGAGGAACAGACATGTATGTTTTGACATGATATCAGAATGAGCGAGACTGCCGTTTCAGTCATGGAAGGTGTTACAGTTGCACTGGAGCAAATAAAAAGAATAGGTAATAGAGAGGTCACTCAAGAGTTGTTCACTTCATGGAGGTTACCCTAACCTAACAGGCCTTGAAGCTGTATTACTTTTCAGGGTCCGAATAGCCTGCCAAACCTCCTCTGACATAGCCTTGTCTAAATACTCACTCTGTTTCACAGAAAGTTTGGCTAACATTTCACCAGCAATTTAATGTGTTTGATGAAAGAATGAATGGTCTTTCTCTATATAAGGAGGTGTAGTATTTCCACATTTTTCAACTTTTCTTCCCAGTTTCACAAAATCCCCCCATTGTTTGCTTTAACCTACCATATGTATTTTCTCTCCCTTTTGCCTTGTAACTGACATGCTTTGTGTGTATCCACTTTATCCTTACTAATTTTTCCAAAAGTAAGACTGCTGTTTCAAGTAGAGTAACAGTATCTCTGCCCAGTTAGTATAAATAGTCTTCAAAAGTCAGCTTGCATAAAGGCGAAATTTGAGTCTATAGTCATCCTCCAGACTTCAGCTTAGTTTCCCTCTTCTGGTTTCCAAGGCACTCAGCCTACATAGATGAGCCATGATGGCAATACACTTCCAGCTAACCACTGTCACAGGGGCATACCCCCTCTGAAGGGAATATCATACCCTAATTCATTGAATAGTATTTACCCATATGCTTCCCAATCTCCTCTCCAAAAATAGGGCCTCTAAGTATTACTGGGTGTTGATTTTGCAATAAACAAATAGGCCCTCATTACAACTTTAGCGGTAACTGCCGCCTACCGCGACGGCTGCCAACATACCATCGCCATGGCTACCAGCTGCCTACCCGCATTATGACCCTCAATGGAATTCTGCCAGAAGGCTGGCTGAATACCGTTGACGGTCATGGCTGCGGACGGTGGTAAGGTGGCACTGCTGGCAGCATCACACCAGCAAAACACCGCCTACCGTATCATGAGCAATGATACGGCCTGGAGGTGCTTTCCTGGTGGGCACTGCTGCTGACAGCAGCGCCGTGTCCTGTCTCCTGCCGGAAGACCCCCCCGCAAGCAGGTAAGTCGGGTTCTCCGTGAGGGCTGTGTGTGTGTGCGGGGGGTGTCTGTTTTTGTGTGCGTGCATGCGTGGGTGGATGTGGGTATGCGTGTGTGTATGATTGTATATGTGTGTGCATGTGTTAATGTGGGGGTCAGGAGAGGAAGGGGGAGGGTGGGGAATGACTCTGGGGAGGGGGAGGGAGGTGTTTGAGACCCCTATCAGTGCCAGGGAAGTAGTTCCCTGGCACTGATAGTGCCTACCGCAATGGTTTTCGTGGCGGTACGCTTGCCACGAAAACCATAGTGGTAGGCAGGGTCATAATCTCGAGAGTGGGATTGTGACGGACGCCGGGCTAGAGACAGAAGTCTCCAGCCCAGCGGCCATTACCACCCTGGCAGCAGGAGTGGTACAATGGCGGTTTGAATTGAGCCAAACTGCCAATGTCATAATTTGGGAAAAGGTACTGCCAGCATGTTGGCAGTACCTTTCCCCAAATTACCTCCGACCGCCAGGGTCGTAATGAGGGCCATAGTCTGCCCATTCAGCATTTAATCAATGTGGAGGCAAAGTCAGTGCCTACAAGGGGAGCTTGAGCATTGCTAGCTAAAATATAGGTGATACAAGAATACACTTGATAGACAGTGAAGAGGTAGGTATACTCACTAACACTAATGCAAATTCTTTCCATATCTACCTCTTGCCTATTTCCTATATAATGCTTTTATTTTTCTTCTAGAATTTCTCAGCATTTCCCCTTTCCAAACTGGATAGGCCCCATTGACTATGCCACATCAGTTAAAATCCCTATTAAGTAAAATAACAATTATTGAAAACTCATCAAGTGTCTCTAGGAAACTCTGTAAGAATCTGCCTTCGTAGAGTAAATCCTGGTAACGGTTCCCAGCTGTTTTGCCGCAGGACCACTCAATATAAAAAATCTACTTTCCTTGTCAGACTTGCTACTTGTTATCAAGAGAGTCAAGACTTTCCTCATCAAAACAACAATTTCATTATTCTTTGAGTGGGACAAAGGTTAGTAGGCAATAAAGTATGCCCTATGTCTTATGTACATTTGGAGCATCTTCTATATATGTATCTTATGTAAGCAAACAGCATTAGACTGGGTCTTAAACAATACTTTCCGGATTGCGTCTTTCTTTTTTCCAGAAAGCAAAGCCCTTTTACATTCAAAGATACAATATTCAACATAGTATCAACGTGAAATATTAGATAAGTGTGAAACCCTTTTTACCAGGGTGTGATGGCTTTGAAAGCCTGATTGCAGGGGGTTAGAAAGGGCATTGGGGGAAAGTTAAAGAGTGAGCTAACTGAAGACCAATTATTACAGTTCCATGGAGAGAAAAGAGAGTTGAGATACCTGACAATAGTTTGTAAATGATGGATCAGCAATTTATGTTAGAAGTAGTAGAACCATGCTGACTTGAAGAAAGTAGAATATTTGCCAGATGTAATGGAATGGTAAAAAAGAGAGATCAGACAGAAAGAAACAAAGGATGTAAAGGCTAGAGTTTTGAAATTTTGAGAACTGAAAGGATCAGATGATGCATTGTTTGGGGTGAATACTTTGAAAAGAGGATTTTGTTCTTAAGGACATGTTGTAGTGACATAAAAGTTGAATGAAATTGAAATGATGTGGAATTAAGGGGTGTTGATGGAGCAATCAGAAGCAAGGTCAGACTGGCCTATAGGGCTATAAGGCAGCGCACAATGGGCTGCTCTGACAAATCAGTGTGTAGGTGGACCTTTAAGCAGTTTGTGGGATATGTTTTATGGTCTCGTGGGTTTTTTATGTTGATTTCCCTGATATTACCAAAAATATTGAATTACGCAAACACAAAGGCATGCAGTCTCTCACACCATGCAAAATACACATGCAAAATGTAATTCCTAGTTTCAAACAGGCTTTATTTGCAAATAAGGGTCATTTTTGGTGATAGGGGCCACTTCTGTTTTAGTGCCCATGCCTATTTTTCATCCTAGTCAGAAGTGTGTTCAGAGTATTCCTTACTGTAGCGGTTATGAATAAGGAAATGAAGTGCACAAATTGGATGATAAATATGGGTCATTATTAAGTGGAAGACAGTAAGATCTTTATCATAAGTATCAGATGTTACAGATGTGGCTGAAGCAATGTGAGGTGGTACTGAGGGCATAAAGATGTAGCATTGTCAAGGGTCTTGGAGAGTGTTCTCAAGACGTGCTTGTATTACTTAAAGTTAGAAATGATCTTGCTAATTCACTATGGGGGTCATTCTGACCCTGGCGGTCGGTGAGAAAGCGGCGGCCAACCCGCCAACAGGCTGGCGGTTCAAAAAATGGAATTCTGACCCTGGCGGGAACCGCCAACAGAGCCCGCCTCATTACCACTCCGACCGCCACGGCGGGACAGACAAACAGCGCGACGGTCACCGCCAATAGGCAGGCGGCAGACAAAGTACCGCCCACCCTATCACAACTCACCAATCCGCCACCTCATCCGGGGCGGGAGCCCCGCCGATAAAAACACGGCGGAAACAGACTTCGAACGGGAAAACGCTCACCTCTATACACTCCACGAGGACGGAGGACAGCATGGAGCCCGAATTACACATCCTTCCCGCTCTCGTCTATCTGCTCATCTACCACGAGTACGAACTCCGGCGCAGACGACAACGGTGAGTACCGCACCTACGACACAGGGGAGGGGGGGAGGAGGAAGGGTTACGGGCACACACATACGCATCACACCCACCCCCCAACTATCTACACACCAATGCAGAGCACCAAGTCAAAGTTACCCCACCCAAACCCCCCGGAATAACGAAAAGATATGATTCAAGTGAGAAACAACATTTATGTACAAAATAGGTTCATTGAAGACATGGCAAAATAGGAAAATGATGGGAAAATTATCTAATGTAAACATTGCGTGACCGAGAAATAGAGGCAGAAAGTCCCGCACAGTCACAGAAATTGCAAATGTCCGTGGGCCGAAGTGTATCAACACATGGGCAAAGCCCACACAGGAGACCTGAGTCCGTTGGAGAGAACACTGCAGGGGCATCACATGACAAAACTACAGGCACCTCAGGGGGAAGGGAAGGGGGGGCACCACAGCCACATGAGTCCACGACGCCAGATCCAAGAAAGGGCCACCATGCCCACCGTCCAATCCTGGGTAGTGCAAAGCCACAGTCTCTCAAGTCTCTACAGTGGGTGGCTTGCCCACTGTCATATCCTGGGGAGTGCAAAGTCACAGTCCATCAAGTGGATAACAGTCTCCACAGGCAATGGAGGAGGCAGGGTGGGCCGAGTGCAGCGTGAACATTAGCACGACACAGAACCGGCACAGTCATTGGCCCAGCGGTGCTTGAGACGGCGGGGCCCAGCGGAGCGGTGCCTGAGATGAAGGGCCCAGCGGAGCGGTGCTTGACAGGAAGGGCCCAGCGGAGCGGTGCTTGACAGGAAGGGCCCAGCGGAGCGGTGCTTGAGACGGCGGGCCCAGCGGAGCGGTGCCTGAGATGAAGGGCCCAGCGGAGCTGTGCTTGACAGGAAGGGCCCAGCGGAGCGGTGCTTGACAGGAAGGGCCCAGCGGAGCGGTGCTTGACAGGAAGGGCCCAGCGGAGCGGTGCTTGAGACGGCGGGGCCCAGCGGAGCGGTGCCTGAGATGAAGGGCCCAGCGGAGCTGTGCTTGACAGGAAGGGCCCAGCGGAGCGGTGCTTGACAGGAAGGGCCCAGCGGAGCGGTGCTTGACAGGAAGGGCCCAGCGGAGCGGTGCTTGACAGGAAGGGCCCAGCGGAGCAGTGCTTGAGACGGCGGGGCCCAGCGGAGTGGTGCCTGAGATGAAGGGCCCAGCGGAGCGGTGCTTGACAGGAAGGGCCCAGCGGAGCGGTGCTTGACAGGAAGGGCCCAGCGGAGCGGTGCTTGAGATGGCGGGGCCCAGCGGAGTGGTGCCTGAGATGAAGGGCCCAGCGGAGCGGTGCTTGAGAGGAAGGGCCCAGCGGAGCGGTGCTTGACAGGAAGGGCCCAGCGGAGCGGTGCTTGAGATGGCGGGGCCCAGCGGAGCGGTGCCTGAGATGAAGGGCCCAGCGGAGCCGTACATGACAGGAAGGGCCCAGCGGAGCGGTGCTTGACAGGAAGGGCCCAGCGGAGCGGTGCCTGAGATGAAGGGCCCAGCTGAGCGGTGCTTGACAGGAAGGGCCCAGCAGAGCGGTGCTTGAGACGGCGGGGCCCAGCGGAGCGGGGCCTGTCTTGGCGGCGCCCTCTTCAGCGGTGCCTTTCTGGACGGCGGGGCCCTCTTCAGCGGTGCCTTCCTGCACGGCGGGGCCCTCTTCAGCGGTGCCTTCCTGCACTGCGGGGCCCTCTTCAGCGGTGCCTTACTGGACGGCGGGGCCCTCTTCAGCGGTGCCTTCCTGGACGGCGGGGCCCTCTTCAGCGGTGCCTTCCTGCACGGCGGGGCCCTCTTCAGCGGTGCCTTCCTGGACGGCGGGGCCCTCTTCAGCGGTGCCTTCCTGCACGGCGGGGCCCTCTTCAGCAGTGCCTTCCTGCACGGCGGGGCCCTCTTCAGCGGTGTTTGTCCTGTAATTCCAGGGAGTCTGACCTGGGCAGGACTCCCTGCTCAGTCGCCCTCCGACCGTGCAGTTGCTGGACCCTTCGGTGACGGTGTCCTGGGCCCTTGGGTGTCCTCCCTCACACCCGGGATGGGGCTTGTGGGGCCCTCCTGGTCCACGCTCCTGCTGCCTGACTTCTCCGCCCTGCTGCCCTTGACCTCCTTCGCTGTGGCTCTCTGGGCCTTGCCTCCCCTGGATGTTGTGGCAGGTGAAGTGTCCGAACTTTGGTCCTTGGGGGCAGCCGTGGCACTCCTCCCGCGGCGGCCCCTCACTTTCCGGGTCCTCTTTCCAGGGGGGGGCTGGCTGTCCCCTTGCTGCTGACC
Organism: Pleurodeles waltl; assembly: GCF_031143425.1. Lineage (NCBI taxonomy): Eukaryota > Metazoa > Chordata > Amphibia > Caudata > Salamandridae > Pleurodeles > Pleurodeles waltl. The sequence continues at coordinate 169,140,092 of NC_090449.1, read as the reverse complement.
GATGTCTCACTGCTGGCAAAGGGGGGACTCCAAAATCCATGGACTACGCTGACACGTGAACCCGGGCTGGTGGTGGCTGAGGTGCTCTTGGGACTCTTAGCAGATGGAAGGGGTGGGTCAGGTGAGGGAAAGAGGTCAAGATTGGAGAGGTAACACTTTTTAGGACCAAGGTAAAAGGTAGGTGCAGTGGTTATGGGAGTGGAGGAAGAGGAGGTGGTTGTAGGAGAGTCAGGTGTGCTGTCCTTGGGTGAAGGTGCATGGACTGGAGGCTGTCGTGAGGTGGTTGGCTGTTGGGTGGGTGGCTGCCTGCGTTTGTGTGTCTTGGAAGAGGGGGTGACAGACACAGTGGGAGAGGACACAGGGGACGTGTAAACGGCAGTGGGGGTGGTGACTGCACGTGTGCGGACTGTACTGGAGGGTGTGCTGGTGATGGGTGTACTGGCTGTTGGTGGTGTGCATGCAGGTGTGAGTGGAGACGTCACAGGGAGGGAGGAGGGAGACGAGGAGGTGGGGGACACAGAGGTGGTAGTGGCTGTTGGCATGTCTGCATCTGGGTGTTGCTTGGGTGAATGTTTGTGTGATCTGTGGTGCTTATGTCTGGATGAGCTGCCCTTGGGTGTTGAGGTGTGTGCAGGCTGGTCTGATGGTGTGGATGGGATAGGCAGAGGAACAGGAGACAGAGACAGGGTGGAGGCAGTTAGACGAGGGAGGCTGGAAACAGGGACAATGGCTGCCGTCAGTGCTGAGGCCAGAGAATTGAACGATCGTTGATGGGCAGACTGACCCGAATGAATGCCCTCCAGGTATGCATTGCTACGATGCACCTCCCTCTCTACCCCCTGGATGGCATTCAAAAGGGTAGTCTGCCCAACAATGATGGTCCTCAGGAGGTCAATGACCTCCTCACTGAGGTTCCTGGGGCGAAGGAGACGCCCGCCTTCTTGGGCGAGCGGGCACGGAGCGTAGGCTGAGGGGCTGCTGGGAGGGCGGAGCTGGTGCGCTGGGTGGCGGCTGTACCTGTAGAGGCGGGGGCACGGATGTTGCCACCACCGCTAGGGTGCTCCCTTCCAAGGACGTGTCGGTGTCGCTGGTTTCACCACGGCTCCCTGTTGTGAAGCTCCCCTCGCCCTCCGTATCACTGGTGGCCTCGGTGTCTGTGCCATGGCCCACCGGGGCCTTGTGAGTCGCAGCTCCCTCGTGCTCCGGTGCCAAGTCTCCTCCGCCTGATGATGCTGAAGCACACATGCACAAGAAGATAAAGAAAAAGGGTGGGGGGAGACATAATAAAAGGTTGAGTACATGCATTGTCAACACCGTTGGCGGAGAGGACAGACACAGGAGTCTCATGCACTAAGCCGCGCAATCGGGGTACACTACTGAGTACTTGTGACTGGGCCAACAGGTCTAGGGACAACAAACGCGCACATGGGTGATGCAGGACCATGGCTAGCTGTACCTGGCACCGTACAGAGGTTGGGGGCGGGGGCACAGGGCCATGCCTAAAGGAGGGGACTACACTACAGAAAGCGCCCTGGCCTAATGTCACCCACAGCCCTCCTCCCCCACCCAGACGCCTCCACTGCGTGTAAAGATAGCTGAATGTGCTGGTACTCACCCCCTTGTGTCTGCTGTGATGTCGTCACGCGCCCATCCAAATCGGGGTAGGCCACCGCCAGGATCCGGGACATCAGGGGGGTCAGGGTACGACTGGCACCCCTCCTAGGTTGGGAGGCCATCCCCAGCAGTGACTCGGCAGTCTTCCTGGTCCCGCGGCGGATGTACTCCCACCTCTTGTGGCAGTGGGTGCCCCGTCTGTTGTGGACCCCCAGGTTCCGGACTTCCTTGGCGATGGCACGCCAAATGTCGATCTTCTGATGGGCGCTGACCTATTTGACATGTACAGGGTGGAAATTGAAATATCATCATTTTTCCGCATGATAGATGCGATTGGCCCCCCCTCCCCAACCTTGCCATGTGGCACATGCTCTCATCTGTCGTGCCTTGCACTCCTCATTCGCTCCCCACCCCACCATCTTACATCCACCATACACAACCCAGGCATAGCCCATTCAACGTGCACACAGTGTACTTACCTGGGGCAGGACCTCATCCACAAATTTCTCCAACTCTTCTGTCGTGAAGGCAGAGGCCCTTTCCCCAGTCGCAGCAGCCATTGTATCTCCCAGACCGAGGTCACAGCAGCACTTGCAGTATAGGTCCTCTCCTGTGGATGATCAGGTCTCGAGTGATTAATCAGATAGAAAGTGGCGGTCACGCCCGCGCCGGCGTGTACCGCCGCGGTGCGTTCCGCGACCGCCGGCGCGGCTAGTCATTGGCCCATGAAACCCATAGGGTTCGATGTTAACCAATGCGGCTTTGCGCCGCAGTCTTCGACCGCCTACCGCCACAGTGTGTCACGTCAGCACATTGACCTCACATCCCACTGTCACACTTCTCAGGTCAGGCAGCCGTCATTACAAGGGACCACAGGGCTTAATTACTACTGCGTCACACAGGCCTAGGCCTTGCATTGCCACTCATACAAGCCATTCAATGCATTGACAATCGTGTACTGTGCAAGCTGTAGTTACGTACCTGTGGGTTGTTTGACTCTGTGCTCCATGTTGTCCTTCCTAGGCACCGTCCGCTGGGACTTGCGAGGAGAAGGATGAATCCTCCTGTGTACCGACCGCTGGTGGACCTGTCGACAATGGAGGAACGTCATATAATACTTCGATACCGACTTGACCGAGCCACTATACATGAACTGTGTGCCCAGCTGGAGCCAGCACTGATGTCCCCCATCCGCCAACCCACAGGAATTCCCCCTCTGGTGCAGGTTCTGTCAGTCCTCCATTTCTTGGCAAGTGGGTCTTTTCAGACAACAGTGGCCATGTCATCAGGGATGTCTCAGCCTATGTTTTCTAAGATTTTGTCCAGAGTGTTGTCTGCCCTGACGAAATACAAGCGGAGCTACATAATTTTCCCTGAGGAGGGTGATTTGGCCACTGTGAAGGCTGACTTCTATGCCCTTGGACATATCCCCAACATCATTGGTGCCATTGATGGGACCCATGTGGCCTTAGTACCCCCAAAAGACGATGAGCAGGTGTACAGAAACAGGAAAAGTTACCATTCTATGAATGTCCAGGTGGTCTGTTTGGCTGACCAGTACATCTCCCATGTAAATGCCCCCTGGGTCAGTGCATGACGTGTATGTTATGCGAAATAGCAGCATCCCCTATGTGATGGAACAGCTACAGAGACACCGTGTGTGGCTAATTGGTGACTCTGGTTATCAGTAGCACCCAGGTAAGAATCCCCCACGTCATTTTACATTTACTTCTGGCCTCCGGCATCTCTACTTTCTGTGTTTCCCCCCAGTTCCTTTCAACTGAATTGTGACTTTCCCTTGGCTTTTCAGAGCTGTATGACCCACTGCGTGACTTCTGGTTTGTTCGGCCATGGAGTAAAGCAAATTGACATTGGTATGTTGTCATCACAAAGTAGCTGTACATTTTTGACCCGTTATGCATAATACATTTGTTAAGAATACAAGCAGACTCCTGAGTGTTTTATGTGCAATAAGTGATTTATTTAAAGTGCTACATATAGGTCCATGATAGTAAAACGGTGATGGGTGGGGGTGGAGTGATGTCCATGGCAGAGTCCAGTTCTCGGTCGCACAGGTGCATTGTCCATATGCCTGTGGAAGGATGGAGCAGGGGCAGTTCAAGGTTGGACAGGGTGACGATGTGGGACAGTGGAATGACATCCGGGGGGATCTTAGGCTGACTGGGGTTTTGGCATCCTACTCTGTCTTCCTTTGTGATCTCAGGCTCCTCTTGCGTGGTGGTTGATCTTCAGCAGGAGGTGGGGTTCTGGTGGCCCGTCGTTGTGTGGGGGCCTCCTGTCCATTAGCGCCGGCGGAGGTGGTAGGCTGTTCCTGGTCCGGGCTGGTGACAGGGGCCCTTTGGGGTGCCACATGGTCCCGCAATGTGGTGACTATTAGGTTCAGGGCCTGGACGATGTTCCTGAGCTCCTCTCTGTACCCCATGTACCATTCCTCCTGCTGTGCCTGGATCTCCTGGAACCTGGCCATTACCGTCGCCATCGTCTCCTGGGAGCGGTGGTATGCTCCCATGCTGGTGGTGAGGGCCTCTTGGAGAGTCGGTTCCCTGGGCCTGTCCTCCCCCCCCCTGTCGCACTGCAGCCCTCCCAGTTGCCCTGTTTCCCCGGGCCTCTGTCCCCTGGACGGTGTGCCCACTACCACTGCCCCCAGGTCCCTGTTGTTGTTGGGGTGTTGGGTCAGCCTGGGTGCCTTTTAGTGGCGGACACACCGCTGATTGACCTGTCCTGGAGACAGAGGCATGGCCCCGCTGGGTGGGAGCGGTGCTGAAATTCCCAGAGGGGGTTAGGTCTGCTGTGGCCTGTGTCTGTGTGTGGGGAACCGACTGTCCAGAGGTCCCCGATGGTCCGGGCTGGTCATCAGGTTCCAGGTCGACAGAGCTGCTGTCCTCACTGCAGGCCTGTTCTGGGGGTGGGATGGACATATCTGGTCCCTCCTGGCCGGTGTGTTGGCGTTCGGGCCCTGCAGGGGGGAAAGAGTATGGTTATTGCTTCTGTGTGTTCCATGGTGTGCGATTTGTGGGTGCCCTTGTCCCCCAGTGCTGGCATCCCCTTGTGGCAGGAGTTGTGAGGGTGGTTTGTGGGGGGGATGGGTATGTGCAGTGGTCATGCATAGGTGATGGGTGTCCATGGTTTATGTTGGCATTCGGGGTTTGGTTTTGGGTTGGGTGGGTTGTGCTGGTGAGACATTGGCAGGGAGGCTGTGTGCTGGGGGGTTGGGGGTGAGGGTGGGGGTGTGGGTTGGCATGCTGGTGGTTGGGGGGGAGTAGTTGAGACTAGACTTACCAGAGTCCATTCCTCCGCCTACTCCAGCGATGCCCGCAGGATGCAGGATGTTAAGGACCTCTTGCTCCCATGCTGTGAATTCGGGAGGGGTGGGTGGTGGTCCGCCGCCAGTCCTCTGCACAGCGATGTTGTGTCTGGAGACCATGGACCGTACCTTCCCCCATAGGTCGTTCCAGCGCTTTCTGATGTCTTCCCGGTTTCTGGGATGCTGTCCCACAGCGTTGACCCTGTCGACAATCCTCTGCCATAGCTCCGCCTTCCTGGCTATTGTGGTGTGTTGCACCTGTGTGCCGAAGAGCTGGGGCTCTACCCTTATGATTTCCTCCACCATGACAAGGAGTTCTTGGTCCGAAAACCTGGGGTGTCTTTGGGGTGCCATGGGGTGGTGTGGATGAGGTGTGGGGTGGTGTTTGCGGTGATGTGAGTGGTGGTGTGTGGTGATGTGTGCGTAGATGTGGTGTGGTTGATGATGTTGGGTTCCTGTGTGTGTTGGGTTTTTCGATTGCTGTTCTCTCTCTCTCTCGCTCTCTCTCGCCTTCTCTCCGATTTCCAACTAGTGGGGGTTTGTGGGTGATGTGGGTGTGTGTTTTATAGTTGCTTGGATGTGTGGGGGTGGTGTTTGTATGTGTATCAGGTGTGTGTATTTCAAATTGTCCAATGTGGCTGGGTTTTGGAGCCTGGGTGTGTATTTTGACCGCGGCGGTGTGTACCGCCAATGGAATACCGCGGCTGAAAGACCGCCGCGTGGATTGGTGGGTCGTAATGGCATGGGCGTGTTTGTGTTGGCGTGGCGGTGGAGGTTTGGTCATCTCCAGTTTATCGCTGCCCGCTGATGAGGCGGCCTTCCGTGGATGTCGGGTTTTTGGCGGCTTGGCAGTTGTTGGTCAGAATGACCGTGGCGGGTTTCCGCGGCCGCGGCGGTAGAATGGCGCCTTTTACCGCCGAGGTCAGAATGACCCCCTATTTGTCTAATAGCACTCACATTTTAGCTTTATGGGTTTGAATACTAGGAGTTAGCCATGCACTACGGAAAAAAGTGCACATTGAATAGTGTATATTGAATGCTTATTTGATGAGCTAACTACAAGTGGTCATATGATACTTTGTGGTGGATGAGAGTAAGCTCATCATAACATGTTACATTGAAACAAAGGCTCCCCATAACTGCAAACAATGGTACCACATTATATCCACCAAGGACACTCAAAACAGCCATATTTCATTAGATTTGACAACAATTATTCTTTTAAAAAGGCATTGTCAGGGATCAGGGACCCAAACTTTACTGTCTAGAAAAAAGCATTAAAAAGTATCATAATGACATTATGAAAGCCCAGGTGAATGATTTCACTGCAAGGAATGAAAACTCCTGTAAGTTCTCGAAGGAACTCTACAAAATTGTTATTTCCTTCTTGAAACTTGCCATCACAGGGGCAGGCCCTCCTCCCTCTGGATCTTCTGCAAGCTTTTAGCTAACTAATTTCTTGGGAAAGGAAGGTTTATTTACAACACACTGAGTGGGGCATCAGATTATAAGAGCATGACCAACGAGAAGATCTTAGTTGACAGGTCTAAGGGAGAACTGTAATCCTGTCCACCAGTCAGCAGGGAGGTAATTCTGATCCTAGCAAAAACTGTGAAGTCAGGCTCCCTGTTGGATCCCACACCACTAAATATTCTGCTGAAAGGGGGGATGCCATTCTCTCACCACTTACTTACTTATGTAATCTATTTTTGACAGCAGCAGTGTACCTAATGCTTGGAAGCATGAGATCATAAGACCATTATTAAAGAAACCTTCTGTGGACCCAGAGTTAGTCAAAAGTAACAGGCCCCTTTCCCTCCTATCTGGTGTTAGCAAAATTCTGGAAAAAGTGATAAATAGCCACAAGTCAGCATGGAATCCCATAACATCCTACAACCCACCCAAACTAGTTTCTGGGCAGGGTGTAATACATAAACAGTGTTCCTTGTTGCCACAGAGGAGCTTAAAAAGATTATTGACCAATTGGGTCTGCTGCTTTCATTCTGCTTGACTTGAGTGCAGCATCTGACATGGTTTCCTACCCTACCCTGCTGCGCAGGCTGGAAGAGGCAGGGATCCCAGAATGTGTGCTAGAATTGCTCTCAAAAAAATTTCAAACAACAGAAGCTTCCAAGTCAGCGGCAGGCAATTCCTCTCCGCTACACCTAAACTGTGGTGTTCCTCAAGGCTCTTTCTTGAGCTGGATGATCTTTAATCTTTATATTCATCCACTGCCAGGCATCATTTGCTCTTTAGGTTTTGCTATGGGGTCTCTTCCAGGTGATACACAGATCATTGTCTGCCTCACACATAGTACAGGACTTATTTCGTAGCAAATTAACTCCTTCTTAAAGCAAGTCTCCCACAGGATGGCTGTCAGCTGTCTGAAGTTAAATGATGATAAAACTGAGGTTATGGTGGTCAGTAACAATTCCTCACTTTGGAGCCAGCAAAGTTGGCCCTCCTCCCTAGGGGACCATCCATTCCCCAAGCCATATGTGAAAAGCCTTGGTTTTACACCTGCCAGTAAACGCACTATGGAAGTCCAAACCAGGAAGCTGGCATCCAGCTGTTTCAGCCTCTTAAGAGCCCTCAGGAAGACACTCAACTGGTTACCAGTTGCTGTCTAAAGAACTGTGGTTCTGGGTCTATTCGTATCCCACCTGAATGATAGAAATTCTCTTTATCTGGGCAATCCACTTTCTGTTACAAATAACCCTCAGGTTATACAAAATGCTGCTGCATGAATTCTTCTTGTCACTTTACATTGGCTGCCAGAGACAAGAGTATTCATTTTAATTCTCTCTGCATAGTCCATTGCACAAAGCACAAAAAAGGGTCATGTATTCTTCATCACCTGGTCAGCCCTTACCTGGCAAAAAGAGAGCTAAGATCCAGCAACTTGAGTCTTATCTCCATCTCTAGGTGAAAAAAGCCAGGTGAAGTGGATGATCTTTTGACTACTTTCCCTCCAAATAATGGAACACCTTACCTCTTACTCTTAGGATGAATGAAAATTTACTTAGCTTTAGGACACAACTTAAGATCCACTTTTTCACTTAAAAGATCATGATACTGAGTTTGACTGACTCCCCTGCACTTGTCACTGTAAATTGGTTGCCCAGAAACAAGAATATTCAGTTTAAAGCTCTCTGCATAGTCCACCGCACGAAGCACGAAAAAGGGGCATGTATTCTTCATCACCTGGTCAGCCCTTTACCACCCAAAAACAGAGCTAAGATCCAGCAACTTCAGTCTTATTTCTAACTCTAGGTGAAAAAAGCCAGAAGAAGTGGGAGCTCTTTTGACTAACTTGTCTCCAAATAATGGAACACCTTACTTCTTACTCTTAGGTTGAATAATAATTTACTTAGCTTTAGGAAACCACTTAATAACCACTTTTTCACTTAAAAGATCACAATACTGAGTCCGACAGACCTCAGTGCTAGGAAGCCCCCTATAACATAGCTATGCACTTGATCCTTATGAATTGAATTTGAATTGAATTGAAACTTTGCAAAGGTATTGACTAGGGCCTCAATGCAATGCCTTGCACCTTGCATTATTTAGAACAGAACCTTTCTGGCTCCCAGCAGACTCCATATCACTGTGAAGTAATGAATAGAATGGAATGGAATGAAAGCTTGGTTTGGAATGTTGGAGTTCACAGGTACATGCAGAGGAATAAAGATGTGTGATTTACATCTCAGTCTGTGGCCTAGTCCTTCAGTGGGTACAAAGCTGGGGTACACAATACAAATGGTGATGAGATAGAGGATGAGTACCCCTAAGAAGTAAAATGCTCGCCTGGAAAGTGCGTCATGGTTTAGGCAAACTATTTGTATGTGCCACGTGTGCCTTCCTAGATGTGCTGAGTCAACGGTTGGCATATGTGAATTCAAAGCACAACTCCAGCCAGTGTGAAGTGTGTAAATGGAAAGAGAGCTTCACAAAAAGGTTTTTGCATTACTGGTCAAGAAATTATGGCCAACTTCATACGAAAAGTTCCCACACTGCAATACAAAATAAAGTTATACATTGTACCAAGCGTTAATGCTGAAAGCGGATACAACCAGGCCTATATAGCACGGTTAAAGACAACCATACCTTGCCATATTTTACAAAAAATAATAGTACTAACTGATAGAACATGCAAAAAAGCATACTGCTATTGCTCTTACCTGAGTCTTGATGACTGGAGCATCACGACCTCAGCACCTGGTTGGGAAGATCCAAGAAGAAGGACTTCAATCCAAAGCTTCATTTGGAGTTTGTGGCTGACTGCAGCCCTCTTGGGTTAGGTGTTATACTTGCATAGCATACAGGATGCCCGGATGGTAGATGACATATTGTAGCCTATGCTAGTAGGAGTTTGTCTCCACCAGAACGTGTTTACTCATTGAAGGAAAGTTTGGCTGTGGGATGGGCTTGTGAGCATTTCCATGTATTCCTGTACAGAAATCCTTTTTCGCTGTTGACTGATCATCAAGCTTTGCTGACCATTTTCGGCAATCCAAAATCCAAGATGCCTCCTCACATTGAATGATGGGGACTATCATTGCAAGAGTACAACTATACAATTGTTCATCGACCAGTGAAGGATCATAATCCTGCTGACTACTTTTCGAGAGTGCCTACCCAAGGTCATGTACTCCATCCAAGACAGCTGAGGCCTGAGTCAAATTTGTTGCCCAGTCAAGTACACCAGCTGCTAAATTGTTGGCCCAAATTGTCACTGTTACAAATCATGATAGTGACCTGCTGAAGTCAAAAGACATAATTATACATAAGTTGTGGAACAAACACATTTGGCCTCTCAGTAATGATGGTAAATACAAAAATGCCAAAGAAAAATTGTCCATAATTCTGGAAGGAGTTATATTGTGGACATTCTGATTCCAGAGAGTCTACAACAAAAAGCGATAAAAGTTGCTTATGAAGGACGTTGTGGTATTTTTGCTACAAAGAGAGCTCTCTGAGACCGAGTTTGGTTTCCATACTTGGATGAAAGAGTTGAAAACAAACTCAAGGCCTGTCCCATATGCAATCATCTGTCAACCAAAGATACTCAACATACTCTAAGCAATGATGGTAAATATCAGAAATACAAAAATGTGAAAGAAGAATTGTCCATAACTCAGGAAGGAGTTATATTGCGAGCATCCTGATTCCAGAGTGTCTACAACAAAAAGCAATAAAAGTTGCTTATGAAAGACATTGTGGTATTATTGCTACAAAGAGGCTCCTGAGACCAAGTTTGGTTTCCATACTTGGATGAAAGAGTTGAAAAGAAACTCAAGGCCTGTCACATATGCAATCACCTGTCAACCGAAGATACTCAACATTCTCTAAGCATGTCAGAACACCCTAAACATGCCTGGGAGAGCACAGCAATCAATTTATTTGGACCACTTGATAATGGACATCATTTAAGGGTGATTGTAGATGAGTATTTACATTTTCTTTTGGTCAAATGTCTTTCAGATTTTCTTTTGGACAAATCTCTTTCATCCATGACACATGAGCGAGTAACTAAAAAACTTGATGGCATCTTTGCAACATTGGGCATAGCAGCCTTTGTGAAGTCCGACAATGGTCCACCCTTCAATAGCAAAAATGTAAAAATATTTTGGCGCATCTGAACATAAAGCATCAGAAAGTCACATGAGTATGGCTTATGGACACAAGCCAATGGACTTGTTGAGTGTTTTATGAGTAAGCTAAAGAAAACAGTACAGTGTGCAACTCTTGAAAAGCTCAGTTTAAAAACATTGTTGAATTCTACTTTACAAGCTTATCTTTCGACACCCCACTAAACCACAAGTGAAATTCCTGAGACTTTGATTTTCAGGAGATCAATGGCAACCGTTACCCAAGATGCTACACTCAGCGCATAATCTAACTGTTAGTCGTGACTGCCTTCACCCAATCATTCTGCCTGTTTGACTCACTTTGTTTCTGATTTATTTTTGTTGGTATTAGGACTCTGAGCACTTTACCACTGCTGACCAGTGCTAATGTGCATGTGCTCGCTGCCCTAAAAATGGTTTGATTGGCACATCCACAGTTGACATATTCAATTTACCTATAGGTCCCTAGTAAAGTGCACTACATGTGCCCTGGCGTATAAATTAATAAATTCAATGATACTGGTGGGACTGCATTGTGCCACTGGATTCAAGCTACCCTGGCTGATGCAGGGTGATACCCGGAAACTGGTTCCAGGATGCTTGTTTTTGGTCCAGGGAGGACCTGGGCTGACAGTTCACCTTAACTGTTCCCATGGGAAGCAGGGACAAAACTAATTTGCATTTAGCTGGGTCCAAACTGGGATGGCGTGGTGGGCAAAAAAACAATGGATTAAACCCAGATCTTCGGGACTGGAGGTGAATATTTGTATTGTTCAGCATTCCATCCATAATCAATTATTTTTGTGTTTGCAGTGGGAGGGGTATGTCCAGAAAGTCAGTCCTGTGCTCACAGCACCACTGGATTCCACCTAGACTGATGGTGAGGGGGTGGCACCCCGAAACTGGTCCCAGGATGCGTGTTTCCGGTCCAGGGAGGACTTAGCCTGGCAGTTTGGGTTAGACTGTTCCCATGGGGAGCAGGGTCAAACCTGATTTGCATATGGCTGGGTCCAAACAGGGGTGGCGTAGTGGGCAAAAAAACAGTAGATTAAGCTCAGATCTTTGTGACTGGAGGTGAATGATTGCATGACCAGATGTGGGTCTCGTGCTTACTGTGCCACTGAATTCAAGCTAGCCTTGCGGATGAGGTGTGATACCCGGAAACCAAACAGGAGTGCTGTGGTAAGAAACAAAAGCGATGGATTAAACCCAGATCTGTGACTGGGGGTGAATATTTGAAATGTTCAGCATTCCGTCCATCAGCTGTTCCTTTTGTAATAGTGGGACTACAGCACTGCTTGTGCAACCCACTCAAGTAGCCCTTAAAATATGTCACTATTGCAGAGGCTGTATGTGAGATTTACACTTTCATGTTGACTTGGCATTTAAAACCTCTTGCCAAGCCTTAAACTCCCCTTTTATCACATACATGTCACCTCTAAGTTATGCTCTAGGTAGCCCATAGGGCAGGGTGCTTTGTAATTAAAAGGCAGGACATATACTTTTTAGTTTTACATATCCTGGTAGTGAAAAACTCCCAAATTTGTGTTCACTACTGTGAGGCTTACCCCTCTCATAGGTTAACATTGGGATTCCTTATTACATTTGATAGGCTGTATTTCCTAATTGAGAATGAGTAGATAGGTCATGTTTAGTACCTAGTGTTTGTAATAAGAAATCCTCTTTATTGGTAGAGTTGGATTTATTGTCACAATTTTGAAAATGCCACTTTTAGAAAGTTGATGAACACACTTAGGGGTAACCCAGTATTCCCCTAGCAACTGGGTACAGACAATGTCTCAATTAAAAATGCTCCTAGAGGAATTGTTTATATACATAGTTTGTGTACATATGATTCAGTCTTCAATTAATGAATAAGACAACTCCGTACTGATAAAATCCAATATATCACTCAATAGGATTCAGGAAGTTCAAAAAATGTACAACAAATCCAACAAATGTCCATCTCACAAACAACACTGTATGTAACCCCCCTAGATCACAAGATTGAATCCCAACAGAAGATCCAGGAAAGGGCTATAACCTTCCTCATGATACAGTCCTGCATAATAATTGCCTGGTCTTCAGTCCCGGTTCAAGCAATATCATGGAATTTCAATTCAGCTTGTCAAATGAGAAAGTAATGTCGACGTTTCAGCCTGTGGTGGCAGTCAGAGGTCCATCATACCATGATTAGGACTCAGTGTTGTAAAATAATACAGATCAGATTCTGACTCACATGGGTTGAGCGGATGCAGATGGAGACAGATGCTAGGGGTCCCATATGTAGAAGGTTAAAGTCCCCTTGTGTGTTGCTACACAGTCTATTTATGCAACTCTTCAGACCATCATCAGGTCTCAGTGTTGTGAAATAATACAACAGGCTGCTAAAATAGACGGTATAGCAACACACCAGGTAGGCTCTGCGTCAAATTTCCATTCTGGAAGCCGGTGCTGCGTAGTTTCTGTCGCCTGTGTGGTGATTTCTTAGCCGCAATGCAGGCTTTGCATCGAGTTCTGCAGGATTTGCATAGATTTTTGATGCACAAGGAGTTTCTTGAAGAGGTGAAGCCTTTATTGGCTCTGAGACTTCAGAAGCAGGAGGCAAGCTCAATCCAAGCCCTTGGAGAGCACTTTTGGGGAAGGCAGAGTCCTTCCAGCAAAGTCAGAGGCCAGCAGGGCAACAGTAGAGCTTTCAGGTAAAGCAGTCCAGATGAGTCCTTTAGGCAGCTCTTCTGACAGGGTGCAGGTATAGAACCAGACATATCTGAGTTTGTGGGGTCAGAGACCCAGTTTATATACCCAAAAATGCCTTTGAAATGAGGGAGACTTCAAAAAGTGGGTTTGAAGTGCAAAAGTTCCCCTTTCTGCCCAGGCCTGTCTCCCAGGGTCCCAGTGGGGAAGGAGGGGTATCAGTTCTTTGTGTGAGGGCAGGCCAATGGCATTTGACATGGAAGACTCAGGCCCTTCACCCTTCCAGCCCAGGAAGACCCATTCAGTAGCAGATGAATGCAGATGTGACTGAGTGTCCTGTGTTTGTGGTTGGCTGGGTGAAATGCACAAGGATGCTGTCAACCAGCACAGACCAGATGTTGATTGGAGACAAGCTGTAAGGCACAGCTGTTTTTAAGTGCAGATAAATGCTCACTTTCTAAAAGTGGCATTTCTAAAATGGTAATATTAAGTCAAACCTCACCAATAAGCAGGATTTTCTATTACCATTCTGGCCATACTAAATATAACCTGGGTACCCCTTTAGATCAAAATCTACAACTCAAACAGTATATGAGGGCAGTCCTAATGCTAGTTTATTAAAGGAGCAGGCCTCACAGTAGTGGAAAACAAATTTAGGAGCTTTTCACTACCAGGACATCTAAAACACATATGTATATGTCCTGCCTTTTACCTACATAGCACCCTGCTTTACGGGTTACCTAGGGCCTACCTTAGGGGTGGCTTATATTTAGAAAAAAGGGGAATTTAAGGCTTCGCAAGTACTTTTAAATGCCAAATCAAAATGGACTGTGAAACACTACACACAGGCTTGCAATGGCAGGCCTGAGACATGGTTAAGGGGCTACTTATGTGGGTGGCACATCAGTGCTGCAGGCCCACTTGTAGCATTTAATTTACAGGCCCTGGGCACATGTAGTGCACTTTATTAGGGACTTATAAGTAAAACAAATTTGCCAATTGGGGATGAACCAATGTTACCATATTTAAGGTAGAGAGCATATGTATTTTAGCACTGGTTAGCAATGGTAAAGTGTGCAGAGTCCTAAAACCAGCAGAAACAGTGTCAGAAAAGTGGAGGGAGGCAGGCAGAAATTTTGGGGATGAACACCCTAAAGCTGTCAGGTCTAACACCCCCACTTTAAAGGCACAACTAAGTATACATACTGGCCCTCTGACCCTACCAACTCAGTACACTGCTGGACCTGTGAGGAACTCTGCCAAGAAGAAGGACTGCTGTGCTGCTACAAAGACTGCCACTCTGGACTGCTGCTCTGGAAGAACTGCTTTTCTGCTATGCTGCCTTGCTGCCTGCTCCCATGTGCCATGCTGAGTAAGGACTGGACCCATCTCACTTGAACCCAGAGTATCTCCAAGGGCTTGCTTGCTTGCCTCCTGTTCTTGTGAAGTCTCAGGGACACAAAAGACTTCCAACTCATCACCTATGGCACCTGGACTTTGCTTGCTGCAAGTCTTGCCCTGCCAAGTGGTGTCAATCCAGTCTTGGGCCCTTGGAAGTGGGTATAAAGCACTACATCTGCAAGACCCTGCTCATCAACAGTTACTCCAATTGGAACCAGTACGTATCCATTGTCGCATCAATGATCCGAGGGTCGAGGACACCGCATCGCCATCAATGGTGGTACATCGCCGTTTCTGAGAGGATGGGGTACATCACATTGCCAACTGTGTGACACATCGTTTGTTTCCATTCCCGATGCATCTTTGACTTTGCGTGGCTCGGATCCAATACATTGCCTACATTTTTGGGATTGACGTCAACGCATTGTCTTATTTGGTCCTTGCATTTTCTTATTGACATCCATGCAACTCCGAACCAAGGTACTAATTCAGTGGGCCAAGACTGGTCCCTGTAGCCGACCCGCACACCATCATAGTTGGCCTGAACTTTGGATTTGAATAACTAGATTGCCCCTGTTGGGTCTTTGTGCTTTTAACCAGTGCAGTTTCATTTATTCTTTAAAACTTCCTATCTCAACTTCTACAAATTTGATTTTTTGTTATTTTGGTCTTGGTTTATTTATTTTTTTCGTCCTCATGATATTCCACCCAGGCCAAAGGGGCAGCGAAAGTGAAGCACCAACAGGACGCTCCAACCAGTTCGGTTAGGTGACCCCCTATGCCACTCTCTCCACCCACAGGCTGCTCAGAACCAAGACAGTTTCTGCCCCTACCCTCACGTCACAAGCTTGTTAAAACAAGGAGACTGCCCAGACCGAAAGTCTTGTGACAACAAAGGGCCTAGTGGAAGCTCTTAACCATTGGGCACTTGTCATTGAGATCCGACTAGCTGGTGGTCATCTGAAGTGACCTATCTCTTAGGAGCCATTTTCCCAAAGTGTCCAGAACCTATTTCTTTCACTGGGGGGGGGACTATGTTCTAGTTGACATAGGTTGTTGATTGCTGTCAGCCATTCTTGTTTGGTTGGAGCCAAGGAGAAGATCGATTTCAAACAGAGCTTCTGTCTGGCTAAAAATACTAGCACAAACATCAAGTGGCATTGACATCTAATAAGTTTCTGGCCTTGCGCTTCTTAAGTAGATACCCAAAAACTACCATTAAGAGGCTTACCTTGACTTCTGGGCTAATTACATCCATAAGCACCTTTCCCACATCCTTCCAAAACTCTTCAAGCATGGGGCACTGCCAAAACATATGAAGATCATCCACCCCTTCTTCATTGAAACAAGGCCAATTTTTCTTAGCCTTTCCCAAGGCGACCAGTAGGCCCTATACAATGTGAAAAGATGTTCTTTCTTTAAAGAGGCGGATTTGACTGTAAACGAAAGCGTGGACATTGATATTTGCCAGAGGTAGGTGACATCCAAAGCTGGTAAATCCTTTCCCCACTCCTTCTCTGGGAGGGGAGGAGACTCTTCCCCTGCTTCAATTAACATCCAATACTATTAGGCAACCTCTTTATGGTAGGCGCATCTCTGAAGTAGTCTCTTCTCCCTGATGCTCTTCCCTGACCCCACTTTCAACAGAGTACTTGCCCACCTTGCTAACTGATAGTACCTAAATTTAGCAATCAAACACCCCACTTGCTCCGTAAGCGTAGACCAGGGCAGCAAAATGTACCCCTCTAGGATTTGTCCCCATTTCACTACCCCCTTTTCCCGCAAGGGAATAGATAGTTTATCTTGAAGACATTCCGGGGTGCCTGGTGAGTCCCAAATGGGAGCCGATTTGCTGTAATATGGTAGCCCTAGGGCTTGTCAAACTGAAATCCATATTTTACACGCTGTCATCAAAGTCTTTAGTCGGACCTTCTTGAAGAATGTTTGGTGGCCAAATCTGAATTAAAAGTGGTCCCCGGCCTCCAGCACATAGTCGGGCATTGCCCTAAGAAGAGGAGTGAAGCTAAAACTATCATTCAGTAGCATCCTTTTGCTTTTTAACTGGAATGCAAGATAGCATTTATAAAAATCAGGGGTTGCAATCCCCCTTTGCTCTTTGTTCCTACACAGCTTCTTCCAAGCAATGCAAACTCCCTTTGATGCCCACACGAAAGAGGTCAGGTCCCCCTGTAACTTTTCAAACCAATCCGACTTGAACTTTGAAGGGATTGTATTAAACAAAAAGGTAAACTTTGGTAAGATGATCATCTTTAGAATATTCGATCTACCAATTAGGGATAGTGGAAGACCAGCCCATATCTTTAGGAGCTTCTTTGTATCTCCCCATATCTTGTTTAAATTAACCTGGGTGAACCTCCCCCAGGTTAGCTGTTCTCTGTACCCCCAGATAGCTTATCTCCTGTTGAACTAAGGGGCTATTATAGACGATGTTCCAGCACATAATCTCCATCTTCTTCTGATTTATAAAATAGCCTGACACTCTCCCAAATTCCCCTAAGGAAAGTAATATGTTGGGGAGGGATCCAGCTACATCTTTGGAGTATATCATTGGGTCATCCGCATATAAAGACACTTTCTTATCCCAGCCTCTACATTGAAAAGGTAAAATGTTCATATTCCTTCTAATCATTGTGGCCAAAGGTTCAAAATATAAGTTGAAAAGAGAGGGAGAAAGTGGGCAGCCTTGACGTGTTCCTCGCTCATTTTTGAATTGCTGTGACAGATTGCCATTAATCAGTATTCTGGACACTGGATTCTTATATAAGGTTCTTATTGCCCCAGAAAAGACGTCCCCAAACTTAGAGACTTCCATAGCCGGTCTTGTTTTTTCATGAAAATATAATCTATTTTTCTAACGTGGTGGGGAGTCTTTTGCGGTGTTTTCACTGTGTTGCTGTTTGACGTGTTGCACAAATACTTTACACACTGTCTCTTAAATTAAGCATGGCTGCTCTGTGCATAGCTACCAAAGGGTGAGCACAGGTTAATTTAAGGTGTGTATCTGACTTACCCTGAATATGATTCTGGTTCCTGCTTGGAAAGTGTGCATATTTATGCCAACCAGAAACCCAATTTCTAACACTAACTACTTAAGATTCATGAAGCTTCAAGAGCATAAGTGTTAAGGCAGTTAATTAACCAAATAATTGCCCTTTAGACAGCGACCACAGAATATTAGCTTGCATCAGAGGAGACCCTAACTGCCCTTGATTAATGAGTTGCCCTGTTTTTCCCTGTGTACCTGGTTCTCTGAAGTGCCTATTAGACAGCATTAATTGCTTACACTACACCTAATTAAATGCATAAGTAAATAAACAAATAGTCACAATGCAAAACAATGAATGGCTAGCTCAAATTGAACATGATGAGAGCTTGCTATGTGGAAAGGTTCAAGTGGGGTGGAGCAGCTGCTGTATATTTATACTGTTTTCTCTCTCTACTTACAATGTCTATTCTGAATGTAATCCCCTATTCAGAATAATTTGTTGGGAACTCCAAGGGCTTGGTTGATTGTGAGGTATTTCCTATCATTTAAGACATGTTGGAGTATTGCCATCTCCTTTGTGTGTTTTGGCAGTTAAGACTCAGATGGGCAAAATGAAAAATGTCTATTCATTCTATGCCTCAGAAACTTAGCAGTTTCTTTAGAGATCAGCAGAAAGGAAGCTCCACCATACATCTCATCCACTGAAAGTGTCCCCACCTCACTGGCTGCACTATTGGAAATCATTCACCTGTTGTTCCATCCATAACAAGGCCAGGAGGCCTTATTTAAAGAAAGTCTACCATCATTGATTCACCTGGAGTGTGTAGAAACATGCAGAAAGCATACATTTCTATGGTTACCTAAGGAGAGCAAACCATGAAACTGTTCCTAAAATATATCCTTTCTGCTTTCCACTGTACAGCTAAAAAACAGAGCGGAATGAAGAAAAGCCTTCTTTAGATTTTGTTCTGTAAACCACTGCTTTGATTAACCCCTCGGCTGCTGGATCTGGCAGCAGGCACTGTGATGTCAGGACCCAACTGTAGAAGGTTATTAGAATTGAGTTCTGATGTATTTTGTTTATAATAGGTGACTGTGTATGTCATAAGTCGTCTTTTATAAATAAGTTACCAACATGTTTTTATGGAGGGATTGCACATGCTCATCTATTATTTATAACTATGATAATATATGTGTACATAAGTGCAACAATGATTGCTGGGCCACTTTTGGTGGTTCGGCACAATGATCTTTGGAGCATAGCTCCGAAAACCCCAATATGCTTCTTTCAATTGGCTGCTGACACATGTAAAGCTATAGGAGATAGAGGATTTTAATCCACTCTTATGTTTTATTTGTGGTGTCCTGACACTACTCGTGCTTGAGCGTTTCTTTATGAGAGTGGAGTGCTAAAGTTTAGAATACAGGTTCCAACAAGGATTGACAAATTCAGAATTTGTTTTTGCTGTAATGAGAATGGAGAATTTTCAGAGTGTAAGATGTCTTGAGGAGGCGAATGGTAGTGAGCCTGTCAAAGTATACCTTCATCGACAAACATTAAGCTATTGTCTAAATAGTCTATGGTGGATGAATATGGAGAAAAGAGCAAAACAAAATATAAGTATCTTGGAACTTGGCCTAGAAATGCTTGTGCCACAAAAACCGGCCTTCTGTGTCAACGTATGAGGCTATTTATACAAGAGAACAAGAGCCACTGTAGCAGAAATACGCATAAATACGTCAGTGAATATTTACTTTTTTATTAATTTGACAGTATATAATGAACACAGACCTCGCCCTGAGGCAATGGGCCATTATGCACAGAGGTTGGAAGATGGCACGGAGCCTGACCTAATTCCATTTAAAAATATAGGGCGATTTGCATTTTCTTTAAAAATATCAGGCATCTATTTGAAAAAATGCAAGAGAATATAGCGAGGATCGCGTTTTCAGTTTTCTATTAAAAAAACGAGCGAGGGTTGGCAACATTTGTTCAGACAAAAGAAGGAAATATAAAGGCTTGCATCACAAACACTAAACACCCGGTCCCGATAGTCCACGGAGAAAAGTTTAACAATAAAAATGCAAGACCAAACCATTTGAAAAAGGAATAAAAATAATACCAACAAACATAAATTATATATAAAACTGAAAAAAATTACTTTGCGTCAGGGTTCGGCAGCGAATACAAACAGTGCTCACAACATACAAAATATACAAGGGATGCGTATAAACACTTCTTCAATATTGTTAAATAATTAAAAACAAACAAAACAGTTTCTAAAGTGGATTTCCCAACGAACAAAAATGTAAAACACAGGACATAGGGCCATATGTACGAACACATTTTCCCATTGACACAGAATGGGAAAAACCCTTTCCTACATCTGGCCCATAATGTCAAGTAGATTTTTTAGCACCTGCACCTGAGTGCGTATCACCATAAATAAATATTTAAGCACAGTACACACAGAAATCCATAGAATGTAGATTATATAATGCAATATCCACAGAGGAATTAAAAAAAATTACATAAAGAACCTTAAAAATAATATCAACAGAAAAGTTAAAACAGTTTACGAGAAGAACCCTAAAGGGCTCGACATATGGTAACGCCTACAGTGGTCTCAGGCTGCCTTCCCAGGCGAGGAGCACCACTCACTGGTAGGAGCACCACATGGAGCTCCCATGCCCATGTGAACCCTAGTTCAAAAACAAATAGCCATGGGGTGCAGAGAGAGGGAGTCTTACCACTACAATGGGGCATAGGGGGTTCTTCCCCACCAAGAAAATATGGGACAAAATGGCAAAAACTGCAATCTGCAGCACAGTTTTCATTATATATTCAAATGCATAAGTTTAAAAAGCATAGTAAATGCTGACATTCCAGTGTAGCAGGATCCAGCAATCTTTATTGGGGTCCGTCAGTTATTCCCTCACCATTAGCCTCTAACAGTGTCTCTCATCTCTCCATATCCCCTCTGTCAAATGCATTTCATTTGTTTTTATAGCGCCTCTCTTACCATCTAGGATGTGGAGCACTTCACATCACACCCACTCAGACAATAAATCACACATGTGTAAATCAGTGTATAGAAAATGTTACATAAGACAAAGGGGGCTGGTGTAGGATTCGCATGTCATCCATACTGGAAGGCTGTTTTTTAAGAGTGCTTGGACTGGAGAAGCATCAGCTCAGGAGAGTTGCCTTTACTAATATCAATTTATTTGTGCCCACATAAACCATTTTCAGCTAAGTTAGGATAATCAAAGAATGGTAAATAAACAAAACTTTCTAACTTGCACTATGCCGTTTGCATGCAGCTCTTTGACTGCAGTTCTTTGCTCATTGTGCTAGAATATGATTGTAACTTATGAACTGCACAGTAACAAAAGGATCTCTGTGACAAAAAGCAGTATCTCACTGAGCTATGCACATAGAAAATACTGTACTGTGATCTGCATAGTACACGTTCTTTGCAGCAGGCATATTCACACTCTGCGCTACCATAGATATGTCAAAACTGCCACTAGCAAAACCCTATCTCTCTCCAGCAGGTACATTAAACATCAGCGTTGGCTTGGCACTTTTGTTGTTGCCTGAAAACAGATGGATATACAAGGAACCCTGCTGTCCTTTTAAATCATCTGCATTGCTACAAAACTGCCCCCCCCCCCACTAACGAAAGCGTCTCTCTTCCTTTCCAGCGTACTGTTGAAACACCCGATGTTTGGTAAACTAGTCTGCCCTTGGTTTGAGATTATCATTCTGGATTGACTAGTTACTCCTAAATTGGGGTTGAAACTGATTTTTAAAGGGGAAGAGGTACCTGGCTAACCCACTCACCTTTTGGAATCAAAATAATATAAGAAATTTGCACGTGCAACCCAACATTTGCTGCTATTTTCTTAGCGAAAGAAGCACCTTTGTGTCCAAAATTGACTGGGATGCACGTTGCACAAAGAAAATTGTGCCAAATGCAACACAACATGAACAGCAGCAGCCAAATGCCAGCAGCCAATCACTCATGCTAAGTTTATTGTTCCTGTGCTCCCGGAGTAGGATTTTGTGCCAAAGTACTCATTATTAGGCAAGGGGACGTAATTGCGTAATTTTTTGTAACTTAAAAGAATACCATGAAATTACTCTGATTACTCTGGGGTAAATGAAGTTTAATAAAAATCTAGGGTCATATTTATACTCTGTTTGCGCCGAATATGCGTCAAAAATGTTGACGCACTTTCGGCACAAACCTTGCCCCATATTTAAACTATGACGCCCGACCCCGCGGATGTAAAAAAACCTCTGTGTGCATCATTTTTGGGATGCGGGAAACCGCCTTGCGTTAATGACATGCAAGGTAGGCGTTGCCGTCCAAAAAATGACTTTAAGGCCTGTGTGCCTTATTTATACTCCCATGTCATTTTGACGCACAGGAGGGGACGGGCCTTAAAAAATGACTCCCAGCCTGATGTGCGCTATTTTTTAATGCCTGGGTGAGGGCAAGCATTAAGGGACTTGTGGGCTCACTTCCATGGTCTCTGACCATGGAAGCAGTCCACAGGTGCCCTCCCCTACCCCCAGCGCATCCCCTTGATGGGGGAACCCGTCCCAGGTAGGTACAGGTAAGTTGCGGTAAGTATATTTTATTATTATTTTTTAAGTGGCATGGGGGGCCTAACTTGGGCCCCCCTACATGCCACTGTGCCCAATGCCCATGCCCAGGGAACAGAAGTCCCCTGTGCCTAGCCATTGGGCAAGGGGGCATGACTCCTGTCTTTGCTAAGACAGGAGTCATTTCATTGGGGGTTGTGCATCAAAAAATTGCGTAAGTCCGGTTTGAGCCATGATTTTTTACTCTAACCTGACTTGCACCATTTTATGACGCACAACCCCCATTTTCCCCTACGCCGGCACTGCCTGTTTAGAGTAATTTTTTTTACTCTGACCAGCCCGCAGCGCTGGCATACGTCAATCCTTAAATAAGGCACCCGCATGGTGCGTATGAATGGCGTTAGCCGGCTGTATATTTTTTGGCGCAGGTCAGAAAGTATAAAAATGGGCCCTAGTTCTTTGTTTCTAATCTTTCTTTTATGAACCAAGTAGTTATGTCTCTTACAGTTCATCGTTCGGAGAGTCAGTATATCCAGATTTCTAGCTCTGTATCCCATGCCCGTGCTTTACCCTCATTGTAGTATAACCAATATGTTAAGTGCTCTTCCTTATATGTAATTTTGCTCCTTTGGATATCCTCAAAGGAATGTATCACAGCTAGTCTGAAAACAGTTCAAATGTAACTTTTTTTTAACCATATAACATGAGTACTGTGAGACCTAACAACCTTAGGGTGACACCCCCAAATTTTTGCCTGTCTCCCTCCAATTTTTGACCCTTTTTTTGCTGGTTTTAAGACTCTGCTCACTTTACCACTGCCAACCAGTGCTAAAGTGCATATGCTCTCTCCCGTAAAACATGGTGACATTGGCTCATACACAATTGTCATATTTAATTTACTCATAAGTCCCTAGTAAAATGCACTACTTGTGCCCAGAGCGTGTGAATTAAATGCTACCAGTGGGCCTGCAGCACTGGTTGTGACACCCACATAAGTAGCCCCTTAACCATATCTCAGGCCTTCCATTGCAAGGCCTATGTGTGCAGTTTCACTGCCACTTCGACTTGGCATTTAAAACTATTTGGCAAGCCTTAAACTCCCCGTTTTCTAGATATAAGTCACCCCTAAGGTAGGCCCTAGGTAACCCAGAGGGCAGAGTGCTATGTAGGTAAAAGGCAGGACATATAACTGTGTGTCTTATATGTCCTGGTAGGGGAAAACTCCTAAATTCGCTTTCCCCTACTGTGAGGCCTGCTCTTTTTAGAGGCTAACATTAGAGCTATCCTCATATACTGTTTGAGTGGTAGATTCTCATTAGAAATGGGTAAACAGATTATATTTAGTATGGCCAGAATGACAATACAAAATCCTGCTTATTGGTAAAGTTGGAGTTTATATTACTATTTTAGAAATGCTAGTTTTAGAGCATTTCTCTGCACTTAAATCCTTCTGTGCCTTACAGCCTGCCTCTAATTCACGTCTGGGCTGGGCTGGTTGACAGCTCCCTTGTGCATTTTGTAGGAGGCTGGCCTGGCTTATAGTGGGTACCTGATGGTACTTACACCTTGTGTCCGGTCCAGTTATCCCTTATTAGTAGATTAGTAGTGTTCTATCAGCTTAGGCTGAAAGAGGTAGCTATAGCAGAGCTGCTGAGGCTGAACTAGGAGACATGCAAAGCTCCTACCATATCATATAGCACTATATCATAAGAATCAAAATACTCATAGTTACTAAAAATAAATTTACTTTATTTTAGTGAGAATGTGCCAACAGTATCTCAGGGGATATACCCCCCTAGGAGGTAAGTAAAATGCACAAAATATACACACAAACCAAAATTAGGTAAGTTAGCAGTTAGAAAAGTAGTGCAAACACTGTAGAATACAATAGGATGCAATAGGACTTGGGGCAACACACACCATATACTAATAAAGTGGAATGTGAACCACTTAGGGACCCCAGGCCTAGTGTAGTGTGTAGAGGGTCGCTGGGAGTGTTAGAAAACACTAAGGGTGTCCAAGATACCCCAACCCAAGACCCTAAAAGCTAGGAGTAAAGTTAGCCTTCTTCCCCAGAAACACACTCAAGTCGTGATAGGAGATTCTGCAAAGACCACAACAGACTGCAAAGCACTGAAGATGGATTCCTGGATCTGAGGACCTGTAAAGGAAGGGGACCAAGTTGAAGAGTCACGAAAGTGTACGGGGGGAGCAGGAGCCCACTAAACCCCGGATGATGGTGCAAAATGGCTGCCTCCTGGTGGAAGAAGCTGAAGATTCTACAACAACAGAAGATGCCAGGAACTTCTCCTTTGCACAGAAGATGTCCCAGGGTGTGCTCGAGGATGCAGAGTTGTTTCCACGCAGAAAGACCGCAAACAAGCCTTGCTAGCTGCAAAGGTCACGGATAAGAAAATGGGTGCTGCCTGTGCCCAGCAAGGGCCAGGATTTCGCCCCTTGGAAGAGGAGACAAAGGGGGCGCTCAGCAGCACAGAAAGCCCATGCAGAAGCAGGCAGCACCCACAGAAGCACTTGAACAGGGGTTCAAGAAATCTGAGCACAGCAGTTGTCTCAACTCTACAAAGGAGGGTCTCACGAAGCCGGTGGTCAACTCAGCGAGTTGAGCAATGCAGGACGGAGTGCCGGGGACCTGGGCTATGCTGTGCATAAAGGATTCCTTGCAAAAGTGCACAGAAGCCCTAGCAGCTGCAGTTCACGCTGTACACGGGATTACTGTCTGGTGTGGGGAGGCAAGGACTTACCTCCACCAAATTTGGACAGATGGACCACTAGACTGTCGGGGTCACTTTGGATCCAGCTCCTGTGTTCCAGGGACCACGCTCGTCGGGATGAGAGGGGACCCAGAGGACCAGTGATGCAGAAATATGGTACCTGCGTTAGCAGGGGGAAGATTCCGTCGACCCACGGGAGATTTCTTATTGGCTTCCAGTGCAGGGTGAAACAGTCGAGAAAGCCGGCAGGATTAGGCACTACAATGTTGCTGGTAGTCTTCTTGCTACTTTGTTGCAGTTTTGCAGGTGTCCTGGAGCAGTCAGAGGTCGATCCTTGGCAGAAGTCAAAGAGGGAGATGCAGAGGAACTCTGGTGAGCTCTTGCATTCGTTATCTAAAGAGAAACCCACAGCAGAGACCCTAAATAGCCCTCAGAGGAGGATTGGCCACCTAGCCAAGTAAGCAACTATCAGGAGGGGTCTCTAACATCACCTTCTGGCACTGGCCATTCAGAGGCCTCCATTGTGCTCTCACACCTCTGCATTCAAGATGGCAGAGGTCTGGAGCACACTGGAGGAGCTCTGGGCAAGTCCCCTGGGTTGGTGATGGTCAGGGGAGTAAGCACTCCCCTTTCCTTTGTCTAGTTTCGCACCAGAGCAGGGTCTGGGGGATCCCTGAACCGGTGTAGACTGGTTTATGCAAGGAGGGCACCATCTGTGCCCTTCAAAGCATTCCTAGAGGCAAGGAGAGGCTACTCCTCTCAGGCCCTTCACACCTATTTCCAAAGGGAGAAGGTGTAACACCCTCTCTGAGAGGAAATCCTTTGTTCTGCCTTCCAGACCCCAGGAGGGCAGAAGCCTGTCTGTGGGTTGGCAGCAGCGGTAGCTGCAGTGAAAACCCCAGAGAGCTAGTTCGGCCGTACCCGGGGTCCATGCTGGAGCCCTGGGGATGCATGGGATTGGCACCTCAACGCCAGATTTGGCATGGGGGGGACAATTCCATGATCTTAGACATGTTACATGGCCATATTCGGAGTTACCATTGTGAAGCTACATATAGGTGTTGACCTATATGTAGTGCACGCATGCAATGGTGTCCTCGCACTCACAAAGTCCAGGGAAATTGCCCTGAACTATGTGGGGGCACCTTGGCTAGTGCCAGTGTGCCCTCACACTTAGTAACTTTGCACCTAACCCTCACTAAGTGAGGGTTAGACATATAGGTGACTTATAAGTTACTTAAGTGCAGTGTAAAATGGCTGTGAAATAACGTGGACATTATTTCACTCAGGCTGCAGTGGCAGTCCTGTGTAATATTGGTGAGCTCCCTATGGGTGGCAAAAGAAATGCTGCAGCCCAGAGGGATCTCCTGGAACCCCAATACCCTGGGAACCTAGGTACCATATACTAGGGAATTATGAGGGTGTTCCAGTGTGCCAATCAGCATTGGTCAAAATGGTCACTAGCCTGCAGTGACAATTTTAAAAGCAGAGGGAGCATAAGCACTGAGGTTCTGGTTAGCAGAGCCTCAGTGACACAGTTAGGCACCACACAGGGAACACATTCAGGCCACAAACTATGAGCACTGGGGTACTGGCTCGCAGGATCCCAGTGAGACAGTAAAAACACCCTGACATATACTCACAAACAGACCAAAAGTGGGGGTAACAAGGCTAGAAAGAGGCTACCTTCCTACACATTTCACCTAGACAACCACAAACACAGGATGCTCAGTCACACCTCCACACATCTGCAAAGTAAATGGGTCTTCCTGGGCTGGAAGGGTGGAGGGCCTGATATTTACAGTTGAAAGGCTAGTGGCCTGCCCTCACACAATGGACTGCCAAACCCTCTACTCGGACTCTGGCAGACAGGGTTGTACTGAAAGGGGACCATGTGCACTTCAAAACCACTCTTTGAAGTCTCCCCCACTTCAAATGCACTTTTGGGTATATTAACTGGGTCCCTGACACTACCAACTCAGGCCCTGCTTGGGACAGACACTCTGCACCAGAACCTGCAACCTGCCATGAGAAGCTGCCTGGCTGCCCGAAGGACTCACCTGGTCTGCTCTGCTGTAAAGGACTGCTGCCTTGCTGTTGCCCGCTGCATTTTTGGCCTCTGGCTCTGCTGAGAAGTGCTCTGCATGGGCTTAGATTGAGCTTGCCTCCTGTTTCTGAAGTCTCAGGGCCCAAAAGACTTTGGCCCTCATTCTGACCCTGGCGGTCGGCGGAGAGACGGCGGTCGGACCGCGAACAGACCGGCGGTATTAAAAATGGCATTCTGACCGCGGCGGTCCCCGCCGCGACCGACCGCTACTTCTCCACTCCGACCGCCACGGCGGTCATGACCGCGGGGCTGGATTTTGCGCACTCCGGCCCGGCGGTCGTCCCAAGACCGCCAAGGGTATTATGACCCTGCCTACCGCCGCGGTTTCTTGCGGGCGGGAACTGCCGTGCGAACCATGGCGGTAAGCACTATCGGGGCCAGGGAATTCCTTCCCTGGCACCGATAGGGGTCTCCCCCCACCCCCCACTACCCACCCGAGTCCTCCCCCCACACCCTCCACCCCCCTGCCACCCCCCAGAGGTGGTACGAACCCCCTCCCCACCCCCACCCCGACATGCACATACATGTACCCCGACATGCACACACCCCCAACATGCACATATACACACCCCCTACACACACATACACAACGGGGACACATACCCGCACACATACATGCCGACATGCGCACCTGCCGAACAGCACACATTACCCATAGACACAGCAGCACCCCCCGCCCGCATACACGCACTCACACACCCCCTCTACACACTCACACGCACACCCCCATGCACGCACACATCACACAACACCCCCCCACCCCCTCCCCTCACGGACGATCAACTTACCTTGTGCGTTGGTCCTCCGGGAGGCGACGGGAGCCATAGGGACGTGACCGCCAACAGAAGACCGCCAACAGAAGACCGCCACACAGAAATGTGGGTCGTAATTCTGTGGGCGGTGTTCTGCTGGCGTGGCGGTGGAGGTTGACCAGTCTCCACTTTCCCGCCGACCGCCAGTGTGGCTGCTGGCGGTTTTCCGGCGGAACGCTCCCAGCGGTCAGAATGCGCACAGCGGCACACCGCCGCGGTCGGCGGTCTTCACCGCGGCGGTAACTCAGCGGTCTTGCGAAAAGACCGCCAAGGTCAGAATGAGGGCCTTTATCTCTGCAAAGAAACTCCTTGTGTGGTGAAAATCGACGCACATCCTTCCGGAATCTATGCACAGCCTGTCCAGCGGTGAATAAATCACTGCATTGCTGAACTGGAATGAAGCAGCCCAGCTCCCTGAGTGGAGATTGATACAGTGGCAACATTGCAACCGGAACTTCGACACATAGCCCACCGGATCCATGCATCGCCAAGCCGGAACAATGCAGCCCGACTTCCTGCAAGAGGAATTGGCATAGCACCAGTCGTGCGAAAGAAACTCCGTCGCATCACCCACCGGATCTATGCAACAGCTGTGACTTCTTCCCGCAAGCCCAGGATTTCCACGCATCGTCCCTGGGCATCACAAGACACCACATCACAAAGAGGATTCAAATCCGCGCACAAAAATTCAAAGCAAAGCCCTTGCCGTGTGGAAAAGAATCCACGCATTGTCTGTGTGCATCCGGAAATCTGACGCACACCTACCTTTTTTCATGCATC
The DNA here is from genome assembly GCF_031143425.1 of Pleurodeles waltl. Lineage (NCBI taxonomy): Eukaryota > Metazoa > Chordata > Amphibia > Caudata > Salamandridae > Pleurodeles > Pleurodeles waltl. The sequence goes on along the minus strand of NC_090449.1, from coordinate 169,111,375 downwards.
TCCTTCTCTGCAGTCTTCGTGCATGTAATTTTGACGCAAACCAGGTACTTTGTGCTTGCAAGAGACAATTGTTGCTTTTAAGAACTAAGGCCCCTATTTATACTTTTTGACGCAAAACTGCGCCAACGCAGTTTTGCATCAAAATCTTTACAGCTGGCTAACGCCATTTATTTGTGTTGCTTGGGCATCAAATTTATACTTTGACGCACGGCAGCGCAAACCACAGGTGTGAGTCAATTTTTTTTTACTCAAACCAATGCGTCACGTCTTAAGGAAAAACGACGTTAACGTGGTGAAAATTACTATGAGCCGGTTTATGACGTCGCAAACCGGATACATGCCGTTTTTGGACGCAATATCGCCAAAAAGCGGGGCAAACACTGCAAAATGTGCTAAGGAGAGCCAAAATGGATCCACGATGCTTGGACAGACCCCAGGAAGATGACAACAGACCAGGAACCAGCCAGTAGGACCCACACAAGACCCAGGAGAGGGAGAAGAAGAAAAGAAAGTGTCACTTCAGTGCAGAGGAGCAGGAAATTCTGGTGAAAGAGGTGACAGAACACCAGCACCAACTTTTTGTCACCTCAAAGTTGCCCATCAGTAGGAGAGAGGCAATATGGCCACAAATTGTTGACAAGATAAACAGTGTAGCAGAAGTATAGAGAACAGTCATCGAGTACAAGAAACGCTGGCATGACTGCAAGCGCAGGACCAAGGAAAAGATGGTCAGGAACAGGAATGCAGCACTGCAGACTGGAGGTGGGAGTCCAGCACCGCAGGAGGCCCTGGACCACATGGAGGAGATGGTGGCAGCCATCATCCCTGAGGAGATTGTCACAGAGATCCAAGGACAGGAAATCGCAGACTACCAGGAGACAACACAGTTGCAGGGTAAGTAGCATGGGGAATTAAAATGCATAAATGTTAACTGCAAGCAGAGGACATACCTACTACACAATGCATGTAAGTCATGATATTCAGGGAGCGGCATGGGTAAAGGGGCATGGCACGGGGGTGTAGGCTGTTCAGATCAAACCTGGGGCACAGCACTACACTACACCAACAACTATTGCATGGGGTTATGCTGCCATGCCAAGGATGTTGGAAAGGTAAAGCCAGTCCAGGAGGGTAGGGTACAACGTAAAACTGGCCTGCTGTCACACGACAGCTGCTATTCTCCCTAGGCTCAATTAACAGTTTCAGGCCATATCTGCAAGTGGAATTTAACATGGACAACAGTTGCCAATACCACCTCTGCTGTGTGTGAAGGTCAAGTAGCTAATGGCAGTAACGTCCCCATGGATCAAACACACCCAAATTAGAGGGTACAGGATGACAATGTTAGCAATCCCCTGTAATCAATAAAATTTTTCTAATCCTGTCAAATGTGATTCTCCATAGTTGCTACAAACATCAGCCATTGTCATAAACATTATGAGGTACACAGCACTAATGTCATACCCATGCTGCATGTGTCAGGGTCCACTCTGTGCCTGGGTCACAATAGCTCCAATGACACCATGCAACATCCCAACTGTTATACTGCTCAGACAACAGCATTGAGGGGGAGGACATATGTCAACGGCTAGTGAAATTCACCCTCACAGTCAGAAGAGGAAATGGAACACTGCTAGGACCATCAGTGCAATCCAAAGTAGCACACATTCCCCAACATAAACATTACACACTACCAATGCTGACATCTGTAGTGTGTCATGCCAATGCTATACATTGTATATGCTAGGTCTGGATGTGAAATATCTGAGACTGGCTCAGTTCCAGATTGTTAAGTGTGGTGCAAGTGCCATCAGAACAACCACAGCCAGTGCATGGCCTCACCATGAGAATGGAAGTAGACGGAGGGTTGAGTAGGACAAGCAGGTGGCAACATACAATTTGGCCAGAGCCAACACCTAGAGGATTTGATGCTGAGAAGTCCCCAACTGACCACACTACATGTGACATGCAGGTAGGGCATAGGCCTGAGAGAATGCTAATATTAAAGACAGTATTAATTAACAGGAACCAGGATTACAATGTGCAACAAATAGGAAGGCAGGCACGTCACATTAGAAATGCCACAAGACAGACACACTAACTGTACAATATCTCATTGCAGAGGACGATGGCTCTCCTGGGGATATGCCTGTCCCGGACTACCCTGATGACATTGATGACGAGCTGACAAACATCAGCCAGCAGACCCTCCAAGATGTCCTTGGGACACTCCAGACCCCACTTTCAGTCTCACGGAGGAGCCCCGAAGTAGCAGCCATCACAGAGGACCCACCCACCACCCCAACTGCACGACCTGCCAGCTCCAACCAAGCTGAGGACTCTGACGACACTGGCAACAGCTTTGAGAGAACTGTAGTTGGAGTACAGCAGGAGCTGGCCAAGGAGGTGTGGGTGGGGATGGAAAATATGGCAGCCAGACTAGAGGGGGTGCGTTTGTGCATGATGTCAATGACAGAACAGGCAGCAGCCATGCAAGGGCGAACATCAATCTTGCATGAACTTGAAAAAAGTGTGAAGGAAATCAGCACAGCTGTAAGAGAGTTGACACAACACCTCCAACAACAAACTTTTCAATGCATGCACAATTGCAATATTGACCCCCTCAGGTCTGACCTGGCTGCCTACCACAGTGATGTGGCTGCTATTCTTAAGAACCAGCAGCTCCTCCTTGCTGCACTACTACCCTTAATAGCCCCACAGTTGGCAGCTACCGGGATGTCTGACTCCACGTCTTCAAACACTGAGGAGTGTGTTGCCCCTTCGCCACCACCACCACCAAGGGAAGAGGAGACAACACACACATCAGAAGATGAAGACGTGGAACAGATCCTCTTCACTTGTAAGCGTACCCGTTAGCACTAGTCCCTGCCACCTGGCCACTTATAACCAAGGTCCTGTGCTTTGTAACATGCCAGTCTTGCAACAGCTGCTCTCAAACACTGTTCTCCAGCCCACTGTTTATCTTGTCACTCTGCTCTGTGATTGTCTCTCACTACCTCATTGGCAAATCCTGTCCCTCTGCACTGTCTGAAAGTTCACCCCAGCATGTCCAATGACATGTCCTTTTGCACTTGTGTGGGATCACAATGGAAGGTGTCACACTAATGTACTCACAGTCATGAACAATGTAAATATAGCACTAGAGCACTTTATAATAAATAGCCCTTACACAACCACTTTGTCTCTGTGTAATGTGACACATCAACCGTGAGGGAGATCAGTGATGTTTGCCTCATGTTAATGATTATAGAATGTCAATACAACTGCCCTGAAAGAATGTGGGCTGTTAACTATGCGCTGTGATCTGGATTGTACCATCATCTGCCCTTCCTGAGGGTTAATTCTGAGGGAAGTAGAAACTAAATAGTATAATGATGTGTTGGACAGAATAAGTCTTCCTCAAGGGATGTCTAAGCCAAATAATATTGCCTTCAAATTTTTATACAAGCCAATCTTTATGTATGTGACATTTGACCTAAAATTTCCCTAACACACACCATACAGCAGGAATGGATGTGTATGAGTGTACGTACAAATAAGTAACCTCGATGCACAATGTAACAAATGATAGGTGTGAGTTATGCTTACCATACTACATGAGATCATACCACCACTCACCTTATAAGGCTTCACTTGAACATCAGGCTGCAGGCAGACGTAACACAGTGTCCTCAATACCAAATCTGGTCCCAAAGTATGTGAGATTGAAAACATACATCACTAATTAACAACACTTTGGGATCCATGGTAACCTGAGTGGTGGGTGCAATGGATGGCAGAATCTTAGCAAAGTAGTTCTGGTGTAGCTGCCAAGGTAACAGCTCAATTGGAAATTGGTTGCGGGATGGGACACAAATTCAAATACTAAAGAGACACTGTTCAACCATGGCAAGGCCCTAATCCCCAAGCATTTGACACATACTGTAAAGGAGTACCTGAATATTTATTTAACAGTAAAAAAGGAAGATCAACCTTGGGAAACACCTTAACTAACCTAACCTGTCCTATCTACACATTACCCACAACAGGTCCTAACTAACCTAAGCTAAACTTACTTATTGCATTTAACTAAACACTCTAAACATCAACCCCCGCTCCCCTTATAAGATGGGACAAATGGAGGACAACATATACTAACCTAAACACATTCTATCTTATACTAAACAAATATATACTTTTTTTTATTTTTTTTATATTTTATATTTTTTTTAGATTAAAACACCAAACTCCAACATCATCAGCCACACACCCAGCCACCCACACACATAATAATAAAAAAATATCATACCCCCAACCAACTACTACTAACTAAACTAACAGCCTATTCTAACCTACCACTAAGTCCCCTAAACCTACTAATTTAAAGAACCAGGAAAGAGGAGGGAGGGGAGGGAATCATGGCAGAGGGTATATTTCACCCTCCGCAGGGGATTCCTGATGGCAAGCACCCTCTTATTAATTTGTACCACCTCCTGCTGTAACCTTTTCCTCAACATACATTCAATGCCACATTGCATCCGTTGGAAAACTGCAGGGTCAATGACTGCAGCAGGGGTGGTCTGGGTGCCAGTTGAAGAAGTTTGTCCGGTTGTCGGTGCCATGCTTGTAGGGGAAGGTGCAGGTGGTGCTGTCATAGGTCCAGGAGCAGTGGAGGTCGATGGTCCTGCAGTGGTGCCTGAGATGCTTGGTGCCGCCTGTGTGGTAGTGGTGCTGCTGGTGGTGGCGGCTGTTGTGGACACCGAAGGGCCCCCTTGAGCAAATGCCCTCCACACTCCGGAGGCTCTTTCATGGCGATAACGCCATGCCATGTGGCGGAACCCAGACTCCAAATCCAGAATGTGGTGGTAACGCATTGCCCGGCGCTGTAACTCCTGAATCTGGATGGCATTCATATTGGCTGCTGTTAAAAAAGATAAAACCAAACATTAGGTACTTCACTGTGTGATATAGCTCCTGAAGTTAATCAAACAATACATCTAATGTAGCTGAAACAGGCCATATCACCATACAGATCACAGATTCGCCCTGAGGAAGTACATGCCAATGCAGCCTACACATGCCTTATCTAACAGCACAACAATGCTCCAAAAGATGTGTAACAACTTAAATGACCTATGCATCATTGTTCAGCCATTTGTCACGTAAAAAATGCTGCAAGACCTCCACATGTGACAGGCCAACTAATTACTATATTATGGATGACAATCAAGGGCCACAAGATCTGTGATTTGTAAATGGAATTGCCAGGATGGAATGCAGTTGCTAATCATGAGTGCTTATCCTAGTTATGGACAAGTGATTTACAGATTTACATGTCTGTGTATTAAACTTGGATCATCACTCCTAGGTACACATTTCATAACCCTAAACCTGTGCCTCGGGGGGGGTGGACAAGCAAGAAATACTTTCCAACATCTAGGACACCCAGGAAGCTTTGGACAGCTGTACATGGGTTTGGGCAGTCCACCACAGGTAAGGAGGATGTCCAACTAGGATATACCCAAACCTTGGACAATCCCATCCACATTTATGTTTGTAAATGCAGACAATTGTAAACATCATTTAATACCACTAAAACATGACTTACAAAAAGCAGATAGATGCAAGCACACATCTGGCCATGAGCTGCATGCACACCTATGACATTGTACTCAAGTGCCACAGACACGTAGCACAACATGTGGAGCTACATGCTGCTAGGAACTCAAACATACAGTTGAACATGTTCATTGGTGAACTAGGTGGCTCAAGTCTGTGGGTAAGACGTTGGCATCCCTATTCTGTGAGATTCAGGGTCTGACTTGCTGAGTAAATCATAAATATGACCCTCTGATAAATTTTCTTAATAAAGATTTTAACAACAAATGTCACCCTATTCACATGGCCATGCCTACAGGGCTGCACTACAATCCCAAAATATGACTATACGCTAATGATTGTACAACTCAAAGATGGAAAAAAGTGATACTCCACTCAAGTAACATATCAGATCATTTCCCAGTACATCATACCTTGCAATGTGTCCAACACACAGGAGTCAATCACACAACAGATGCAAACACAAGGCAGAACTGAAATATCAACACTTTCTGGAGATGTCTGGGTCCGCAAATCAAGCCACCTCTCTGATTGTGTAGGGGGCAGGTCCACCTGTAAAGCATGGAAGGGAAAAAAGTGCTCAATGTCTGTTCACTGTACAACATTTCCAAATAAAATTACTGTGTGTAACATTAAATCTGAAAGTCCAGCCTCTCAGGCATGATGATAGTGCAACAGACATACCACTGCAAACATGTACAGACCCGGTCACTCCAGTGAGTGATACACACATATCTGCACACATGCAGTGGCCCTAACTATCATGTGGTGGCAAACATGCTCCATCAATTGTTTGCAGTCTCATTTATGGAGTGTACTTCTCTCATCATTTGTAGTAATGAGAGACATGCAAAGCCACTTTCCTGGAGCACTGCAATACCAGTCACTCAGGTATTGTAGCTTGTGCATCAAAGTACAATCATTTACTGTGTGACGCACCTGTGGGTTGATTTAAGGTCATGATTTATCATGCTTTCTATGGTTGCTTACATGTAGGGCCTGTGTTGTGTCTAGGTTACATATGCTGCATTAACAGTGTACCCTGAGCCACAGATGCCCCTATTGCACCACAATGGCAGGGATCCTCTGCATTATTTGGTGACAGTTTGAGGCTAGCCATGGATTGGCCAGTTTTAATATTTGGATACAACAAGGAGATATATGTTGACAGTGTATATTGTACTAATCCATGACAGACTTAATGGGCACAGGTGTAGTCATTGCACCTGAAATGTGTCACTCATTGCCCTGTGTACCCATTATGGGTTCAGGATATCACAGATGAGCCACATTCATCATCTCACATTTGCCAATTTGGTTGATCAGGGGATTTATAGCAAACTGACACTGTGATATCATTAACACATGGTTTAGCAAATGTACCACTGTGTCAATCATGATGATGTAGGTTTCAAATTGTATGTACCTTCGGAATGACAACAGTCACAGGAATGCTGGTCTTCTGATCTTGGCATACACCCATGTCAGTGATAGCCTCCATACTGGGAAGTTAGTTATGAAACGTATGCTGCAGTAGATCAGCATAGGTGTGCCAAACTGAACTAGCAAAGTATTAGTGAACTTTATATGTATGATGGAATTGGTCAAGGGTCCCTTGCACGACATCATGCACGTAATACATTGTGATCATGCATTCTCCAGCGTCAGGTATCCCATGATGATCCCATAACTTATGAGAAGTTCATGGCAATAGAGTAACACAGATGGCAAATGCATTAGCTCTGTTCCAGCTATTGTGCCCAAGACCAATATAAAACACACAGGTACAATGAACAGAGGGCCATGGACAGTTGTTACCCCTCAATTTGTATAAATATATATAAATATAAATATCATTTTATGTGCCACAGCTTATTGGAAAGTAGCACCAAACATTTAGATATGAACCCGTATGCATTACGTTTGGCATCCATCCCTAATTTCATTGCGGCACAACCAATGCAAACTATCAGCCTAAAATGTTACTTGAGGTCAAAAATAAATTGTTACGTATGTGTCAGAATTCAGTTCAGACATGTATCAGAAATAATGGGGAGTCACATTAATTCTTGAAAATATCTGGCTTAAAAACGTGTCTTTCCTGGTACACTCACAGACCATGCCTAAAACATATGTTTGAGCCACATTTGCATCATCTATTGACGTGAAGGCAGCACTAATTTACAGGCTCCTGTTGTGTTTTGTAACTCAGTGCAGCTTTTGCGTCAACAAATGACAGTAATGTGTAGCAATTATTGTATAACTCACGCCACTGAATGTTCAACTTGCATTCCACATGTCCAAAAACATTGCCTGCAGCATATGAACAAATCTGCTACTGTCACTACAGAGCATTTAAATGTGCACATTACTCTGAATTTTACTCACCAACCCAATCACAATCCCCAGGTGGTCCAGCAGGTCTTGCTCCCTGACAACCAGGTCAGCCCAACGGTGTTTTAGCTGGTGGTAGTTGCGCGGTGTGTTGTATATTCTTTAAAGATGATACAGGACCTTTGCCCAACGGAGACTACTTGCCTCTGTGTGATACCCCTGTATCGCCCAGCCACCTGCTTCTATCATCACAGGGAGGAAGTGGCACACCAGCCAAATGAATCCCCCCAGCTCTTCCTCTCCCATTCTACTAAGACGTGGCCTACCCAACATGTTTGGAAAAAAAAGAAGGAAGTAAGGGGTACAGAGGAAAATGAAGGGAAAGGAGGAGAGAGAAATGAAAAGTAAATAACCCTAAAACAGCCCAACTATCCCCAAACTAACACTACCCACAACAGACTCCCAACTGTACAAAGACAAAATTAGACACCAGAAATGACAAAAGTACACTTACACAGGATACCACCGACACTTAGAAAACACCAAAAGACAATATAAAGAGCACACAGGGGACAAATTCACAAATTTCGCAGAGAGACAAGTCCAAACACAGCCACACAGTCAAGAAAAATCACAGACTGCAAAGTGAAAGTGAAAATACACCCACTGTACCAATTCTGTACACAGGATATCCTATTACATCACTTCCTGCCTCAAATGCGGTGCGTTTTTATTCTTATGCGTCAAAATATTATAACGCTTGCAGTCTGTGCGTCATTTTTTTTTTACGCACACGCTTAGAAATTACCCTGCATCCATATTTTCAAATATTTTTCATAGTTAACCAATTTCATGGAGTACAGTGTGGGTATTACCGCTCAGGGCCAATGGATGTATCATGGCAAATTTTTGTATTTTGCTGGGTTTAGGTCATTTCTCACATATTATAGTACATGACAGGTGTAACTATACAGAGATAGGCTATTTGGACCTACATTGCATATTCCGGTGTATGGGCACATGTGGCAGATCATACTACTGCAGACCATGACCCTCTAGTTGTTGTACCAGATTTGCACTCTTCACTGACGCAATAGATCCCCAAACATGTGGAACACAAATTGGCATTACCCAGTTTGAGCAGGTTGTGCGTCAATAGAGGATAGCAAGGCTACGCAACTAAATACAATAACTCATTGCCTGTGTGTCAATGTGTGTGCATTGGCTCTTACAAATTTAGCTGTCCCACTGTGTGAACATCACAAGGCGTGTTTTCATAAATGTGCTTGTATGCACGTGTTGTCAATGTGGCCAACCATCAGATGCTATTCAGTGGGGAAATAAGAAATGAAATGTGTTTGTCATACAGGTAGCAACAAATGCTGTGTGAACTTCCCAGATCTTTGGGACATAAGCATCTCCAATGACAAACCATGCCCAGGATAGATAGAAGACGGTTGATCATGGTAATGTTACAAGACTAAGGGCCTGATTCTAACTTTGGAGGACGGTGTTAAACTGTCCCAAAAGTGGCGGATATACCACCTACCGTATTACGAGTCCATTATATCCTATGGAACTCGTAATACGGTAGGTGGTATATCCGCCACTTTTGGGACGGTTTAACACCGTCCTCCAAAGTTAGAATCAGGCCCTAAGTCATCACATGTCCTGGAATGTTGGATACCACTTCCTAGTCACTTTTTTGTTTACTACCCATGAGTCAGACATTGGAAAATGCTATGTGGGTACGGTGTTTGTGACACCGAGTCCCAAAACCAATCCACAAATGTAATGTCACTCCACAGTTCGAGTCATATAAATGACCTATGTTTCTCCTGTGGCGGTGGAGGACCAGCAGACCAAGCAGCATGTGTTCACATATTTCCAGTGGTTAATGGCACAAAGGTGTCCAGTTCAAGTGTGTGGACTCATGTGTGGCCTGTATAATTATTGGGGTCCATGTTGTCACAGTTACGTGCAGGTCTAGTCATGAGTCTGTGGAGCCATTCCCTGCATTAACAAAGTATCGTTCACAGCTGAATTGAACGAAAGCCAAAGAGGAATTGAGAACACACATGGGTATAGTCCAGCAATGGCACTGCAGAATTTTTATGAGACTGACAACAGGGCAACCTTGGTGTGCTGACAAAGTTGATGGATCAGGACTTTTAAACTGGCAGGTTTCCTCACAACATTTGTACACAGGGTGGCCTCTGAAATTCCCACTGCATCCGGGAACATCAGTGCCTCTGTGCTGATTAATCTCACAGCTATTCACTACGCAAGCCCCATCAATATTTTGAGGGCAATGTGAATCAGTGTGTTGACCTCAGGGTACAAACATGTGTTAACATTCCATGCACATTATCTAATGTTGTTTGTTGTGCTGGAGGCACCATACCCAATCCATGCATACAGCCATGGTACACTGTCACTATTTGTCACTCATGCATACATGAAACCCAGACAAGGGATGGGCCATGATTAGGCTATTTAAAGACAAGTTCCACCCCATGATACGATAAGTAAACTGATTACGGTATACAATGTATTTAAGTATTCATTGTAGACCTACCTGACACAATACCCCAGGAGGAGAGTGAGGGCATGGAAAGCAACTATGAGACAAATGTAGCCACAGGGAACCTTTACGGTAACACAGGAACCAGTCAGGCTAACAGGATGCAGGGTCAATCAGGAACAAAAATGAACAAGGCAAACACACATTGAGCAGACTGAGACTGGTCAAGGCTGGAACAACACTGTGGAAAATGTAAATAGTTTTTGTCCTGTGTGCTTCAACGTTACAAAATAACCCAAGGCCTGTGTTACACAAATGATTTATACGGCATTGCATAAAAGTGATAAACATATAATGGCAGTTTCTATGCCGTGCCAGGCAGCTGCAAGGGCAGTGCATGTTCAAATGGCTGGTCTGCATGGAGGTGCTCACAGGTGTGTGCAGCTTCAGCCTCTCACAAGTCCTGTAAGTGAGATTCAGGTTCAAAGGGCCAACAGTACCTTCCACATGGGAAACAATGGACAGGTGATTACAGGTCCTACAGACTACAAGGCAGTGCATTATCCGACCAGAAGTCCATGCAGACAGATGAACAATGACTATGGCATACCATACTCAAGCGGGAAGCACACTGGAGTCAGAATGTGAGTCTGGGTGTATGTAGATGAGGGATTATCTTGGTACAAATAGTCCATTTCCAGGGCCCCCTCGAGAAGGGTGGAGAGAGACAGAGAACGTGGCAGTGGCAGGACGTATGACCTGGGATGGCATGTGCAGGGGATGTCTTGTGAGCAATGCTAGTCATACCTGGGGCACTCGTGCTATCCATTTGCTGCTTACATGGATTTCTTGTCACACATACTCCTTGCAAAGATAACTGATGTCACACTTAGGCCCTCATTCTGACCCTGGCGGTCGGTGATAAAGCGGCGGCCAAGCCGCCAACAGGCCGGCGGTCTAAAATATGCAATTCTGACCCTGGCGGGAACCGCCAACACAGCCCGCCAACTTAACACTCCGACCGCCACAGCGGTACAAACAAACAGCGCGGCGGTTCCCGCCAACAGCCAGGCGGCAGACAATGTACCGCCCACCCTATTACGACCCACCAATCTGCCACCTTTTCCGGGGCGGGAGCACCGCCGATAAGAACACGGCGGAAACAGACTACGAACGGGAAAACGCTCACCTCTACGCACTCCACGCGAGATTCCGGCAGTATGGAGCCAGAGTTGCAGGTCATCCCCGCACTCCTATTCCTGCTCATATACCAGGAGCATGCCCGGCGGCGCGGAAGACATCGGTGAGTACTGCACCTACGACACAGGGGAGGGAAAAGATTAGCGGCACACACCCACCCACCCACACCCACTACAACACACACATCAATGCATTCCCACAGATCACTGTCACAACCCACAAACCACCCCCCTCCGAAATAATGCAAAGACCAAAAGAAGAGATCATAAACGGCCAGATATATTGAAATATGTACACCAGTAATCCCAATAAATAAATAAACTATGTACAAAATATATACAGCTACTAAATGTAGTCCAACCACTGTCCGTGGATCACAGGGGTCCTGTGCAAAGGGGCAAGGCCCAGTCCCACGACAAGAACTCCACGGAGAGAACACTGCAGGGGCATCAGAAAGAAAATAGGACAGGCACCTCAGGGGGAAGGGAAGGGGGGCACCTCAGCCACTTGAGTACACGACGCCAGATCCACGAGGGGACTCCATGACCACTGGCCCATCCTGGGGAGAGCAAAGCCACAGTCCAAACAGTCATTACAGTGGGTGGCCTGCCCACTGGCCCATCCTGGGGAGAGCAAAGCCACAGTCCAAACAGTCCATACAGTGGGTGGGCTGCCCACTGGCCCATCCTGGGGAGAGCAAAGCCACAGTCCAAACAGTCCATACAGTGGGTGGCCTGCCCACTGGCCCATCCTGGGGAGAGCAAAGCCACAGTCCAAACAGTCCATACAGTGGGTGGCCTGCCCACTGGCCCACCTGGGGAGAGCAAAGCCACAGTCCAAACAGTCCATACAGTGGGTGGGCTGCCCACTGGCCCATCCTGGGGAGAGCAAAGCCACAGTCCAAACAGTCCATACAGTGGGTGGGCTGCCCACTGGCCCATCCTGGGGAGAGCAAAGCCACAGTCCAAACAGTCCATACAGTGGGTGGGCTGCCCACTGGCCCATCCTGGGGAGAGCAAAGCCACAGTCCAAACAGTCCATACAGTGGGTGGCCTGCCCACTGGCCCATCCTGGGGAGAGCAAAGCCACAGTCCAAACAGTCCATACAGTGGGTGGCCTGCCCACTGGCCCATCCTGGGGAGAGCAAAGCCACAGTCCATACAGTCCATAACAGACCCCACTGCCACTGGAGGAGGCAAGTTGGCCAGAGGACATCCTGCAGCCCTGCCCGAGATAGATCCTGCCCTGCCACGTCTGCCAAAGGGCCAGCGCTCCTTGCCTTGAAGGGCCCAGTTCAGCGGTTCTTGAGACGGCGGGGCCCAGTTCAGCGGTTCTTGAGACAGCGGGGCCCAGTTCAGCGGTCCTTGCCCTGAAGGGCCCAGTTCAGCGGTTCTTGAGACAGCGGGGCCCAGTTCAGCGGTTCTTGAGACGGCGGGGCCCAGTTCAGCGGTTCTTGAGACAGCGGGGCCCAGTTCAGCGGTTCTTGAGACGGCGGACGGTCTATGGCCAACTGCTAATTGCCTGGTGGTGCCCTCCTGGGCAGCGGGGATGGTGCTCCTTCACTGCCCACCTGGGCTGTGGGTGGTGGGGCCCTCCTGGCCAGCTGGGCTGGGTCCTCCCTGGGCAGCGGCTATGGGGGTGGTGGGCTCTCCCGGGGCAGCTGTGCCGGTTCCTCCCGGGGCAGCGGCTATGGGGGTTGTGGGCTCCTCCTGGGCAGCAGGCCTGCTGCCTGACCTCTCCGACTTGCTGCCCTTGCCCTCCTTAGACGTGGGCCTGTGGCCCTTGCCTCCCTTTGGAGCTGTGGCTGGTGACTGTCTCTGGGTGGTGTCCGGGGGGGATGTAGAAGGCGGGCTCCTGCGGCGCCCCTTCCGCCTTCTGCTCCTCTTCCCAGGGGGTGGGCTGGCTGTCCCCTTGCTGCTGGGCGAAGATCCAGACATGCGGGCTGGCGGGCTCCAATACCCCTGCACCCTTGTCAAGGGGGCTGCAGGGCTGGTGGTGGCTGAGGTGCTCTTCTTACCCCGACGAGAAGGAGGGGGGGGCTCAGGGTCAGGAAAGAAGTTAGTAGTGGCGAGGAAGAGCTTCTTGGGACAATGGAGAGTGGTAGGTACAGTGGGAATGGGAGTGGAGGGAGAGGATGTGGTTGTAGGTGAGTCACGTTTGCTGTCTTTGGGTGCAGGTGCAGGAGGGATAGGCTGTCGTGAGGTGGATGGCTGTTGGGTGGGTGGGTGGCTGCGTTTGTGTGGTGTGGAAGAGGGGGTGACAGACACAGTGGGAGAGGACACAGGGGACGTGTAAATGGCAGTGGGGGTGGTGACTGCACGTGTGCGGACTGGAGTGGAGGGTGTGCTGGTGATGGAAACACTGGCTGATGGTGAGGTGAATGGAGGTGTGAGTGTAGACGTCACAGGGAGGGAGGAGGGAGACGAGGAGGTGGGGGTCACAGAGGTGGTAGTGACTGTTGGCATGTCTGCATCGGAATGTTGCGTGTGTGAATGTCTGCGTGATCTGTGGTGCTTATGTTTTGATGAGCTTCTCTTGGGTGTTGAGGTGTGTGCAGGCTGGTCTGATGGTGTGGGTGGGACAGGCAGAGGAACAGGAGACTGGGAGGAGGGAGTTAGTAGAGGCAGGCAGGAGACAGGGACAATGGCTGCCGTCAGTGCTGAGGCCAGAGCCTGGAACGATCGCTGATGGGCAGCCTGACCCGAATGAATGCCCTCCAGGTACGCATTGCTGCGATGAACCTCCCTCTCCACCCCCTGGATGGCATTCAAAAGGGTAGTCTGCCCAACAATGAGCGTTCGGAGGAGGTCAATGACCTCCTCACTGAGGGCAGCGGGGGTAACAGGGGCAGGGCCTGAGGTGCCTGGGGCGAAGGAGTTGCTCGGCTTCCTGGCAGAGCGGGCACGGGGCGAACGCTGAGGGGCTGCTGGGAGGGCGGTGATGGTGCGCTGGGTGGCGGCTGTACCTGTAATGGCGGGGGGCACGGATGGTGCCACCCCCGCAAGGGAGCCCCCTTCCGAGGACGTGTCCGTGTCGCTGCAGGGTCCAGTCGTCCCCGTCGTGGAGCTCCCCTCGCCCTCCGTCTCACTGGTCCAGTCTGACTCTGTGGCATGGCCCTCCTGGGCCATGTGAAATGCAGCTCCCTCCTGCCCCGATGCCACTTCTCCTCCGCCTGATGATGCTGATGCACACAAGCACAGAAAGACAAACAAAAAGGGGGGGGGAGAGAGAAATAAAGGGATATTGATTACATGGATCTCCGGGACAGTTAGCGGACATGACAGACACAGATGCCCCCTGCACTAAGTTGCGCACTAGGGGTCCGCTACGCATTCCGTGGAACATGCCCTACACGCCTAGAGTTGACAACTGCACCCATGGATGACACGGCCCAGGGATGGCTGTACTGACAAACTACTGAGGGTGGTGGCTGGGGACACAGGGGCTTACGGGGGTGCCCAGCCTACAGATATCGCCCTGGCCTAGGGGGACCCCCAGCCCTCCTCCCCCAACCAGACACCTCCACTGCGCGACAACAGAGTAGATAATGCTTGTACTCACCCCCTTGTGTCTGCTGTGCTGCCCTCACGCGCCCATCCAAATCAGGGTAGGCCACCGCCAGGATCCGGAACATCAGGGGGCTCAGTTGACGGCAGGCACCCCGCCTACGTTGGGAGGCCATCCCCAGCAGAGACTCGGCGGTCTTCTTGGTCCCGCGGCGGATGTCCTCCCACCTCTTGCGGCAGTGGGTGCCCCATCGATGGTGGACCCCCAGGGTCCGGACTTCCTTGGCGATGGCACGCCAAATCCCGATCTTCTCATGGGCGCGGACCTATGTGACACGTACAGGGAGGGAGAAATACCACGTTCAAGTTTGTCAGCATTTTCCTTGCCAGTGGCCCAACATGCCCCCCATCCCCGCCAGGCCCCCCGCCAGGCCCAACATGCCCCCCATCCCCGCCAGGCCCCCCGCCATGCCCCCCGCCAGGCCCAACATGCCCCCCATCCCCGCCAGGCCCCCCGCCAGGCCCCCGCCAGGCCCAACATGCCCCCCATCCCCGCCAGGCCCAACATGCCCCCCATCCCCGCCAGGCCCCCCGCCATGCCCCCCGCCAGGCCCAACATGCCCCCCATCCCCGTCAGGCCCCCCGCCATGCCCCCCGCCAGGCCCAACATGCCCCCCATCCCCGCCAGGCCCCCCGCCACCCCCCCGCCAGGCCCTACATGCCCCCCATCCCCGCCAGGCCCCCCGCCATGCCCCCCGCCAGGCCCAACATGCCCCCCATCCCCGCCAGGCCCCCCGCCAGGCCCAACATGCCCCCCATCCCCGCCAGGCCCAACATGCCCCCCATCCCCGCCAGGCCCCCCGCCATGCCCCCCGCCAGGCCCAACATGCCCCCCATCCCCGCCAGGCCCAACATGCCCCCCATCCCCGCCAGGCCCCCCGCCAGGCCCCCAAGCCAGCGGCCCCAAATCCAGATAGAATTAAACTCACTTGTTGGTCTGGAGGACCGTAGAGTAGCGCATACTGGGGGAGGACCCCATCCACAAGTTTCTCCAACTCCTCTCCAGTGAAGGCAGGGGCCCTTTCCCCAGGTGCAGCAGCCATTGTCCCTTTCAGACCGAGGTCACAGCAACACTTGCAGTATAGGTCCTCTCCTGTGAAAGTTCAAGTCGCAAGTGGATTAGTAGATAGAAAATGGCGGTCACGTCCGCGGCGGTGCGTACCGCGGCGGTGCGTCCCTCCACCGCCGGCGCCCTTCGCCATTGGCTCCTGAAACCCATAGGCTTCAATGTTAACCAATGCGGCTTGGCGCAGCGGTCTTGGCCCGCCGCCCGCCGCGGTGTGCCACGCCAGCGCATTGACCTCACATCCCATTGTCACACTTCACAGGTCAGGCAGCCGCCATTTCCAGGGCCCACATGGCTCAATTTCAAATGCGTCACACAGGCCTAGGCCTTGCATAGCCACTCAGACACGCCATTCACTGCATAGAGAATAGTTTACTGGGCTAGCTGTGAGTACATACCTGTGGGTTGCTTGACTGTGTGCTCCATGTTGTCCTTCCTAGGCACCGTCCGCTGGGTTGGGCGAGGAGACGGATGAATCCTCCCGTGTACCGACCGCTGGCGGACCTGTCGACAATGGAAGAACGCCACATTATCCTGACCTACCGTCTTAACCGTGCCACTATCCATGAACTGTGTGCCCAGCTGGAGCCCGACCTGATGTCCCCCATCCGCCAACCCACAGGGATTCCCCCTCTGGTGCAGGTCATGTCAGTACTCCATTTCTTGGCAAGTGGGTCATTTCAGACAACCGTGGGAATTGCTTCTGGGATGTCTCAGCCCATGTTTTCGAAGGTGTTATCCAGAGTGTTGTCTGCCCTGATGAAATCCGTGAGGAGCTACATCTTTTTCCCTGAGGTGGGCGAATTGGCTACAGTGAAGGGTTATTTCTACGCCCTTGGACATATTCCCAACGTAATTGGTGCCATTGATGGGACCCATGTGGCTTTGGTTCCCACAAGAGACAGGGAGCAGGTGTACAGGAACAGAAAAAATTACCATTCAATGAACATCCAGGTGGTGTGTTTGGCTGACCAGTACATCTCGCATGTAAATGCCAAATTCCCAGGGTCAGTGCATGACGCCTACATC
This sequence comes from Pleurodeles waltl, assembly GCF_031143425.1. NCBI lineage: Eukaryota > Metazoa > Chordata > Amphibia > Caudata > Salamandridae > Pleurodeles > Pleurodeles waltl. The sequence goes on along the minus strand of NC_090449.1, from coordinate 169,094,037 downwards.
CTCAGGAATAGCAGCGTCCCTTACGTGATGGAACAGCTACAGAGACACCGTGTATGGCTAGTGGGGGACTCTGGGTACCCCAACCTGTCGTGGCTACTGACCCCAGTAAGGAATCCCCGGACCAGGGCAGAGGAACGGTACAATGAGGCCCATGGGCGTACTAGGAGGGTGATCGAACGCACCTTTGGCCTCCTAAAGGCCAGGTTTCGGTGCCTGCATATGACAGGTGGATCCCTAATGTACTCACCTAAGAAGGTGTGTCACATCATCGTGGCCTGCTGCATGCTTCACAACCTGGCTTTGCGTCGCCAGGTGCCTTTCCTGCAGGAGGATGGTCGAGACGGTGGTGTTGTGGCAGCGGTGGAACCTGAGGAGAGTGACGAGGAGGAAGACGACGGGGCTGAAACAGACAACAGGGACAGAATCATTGCACAGTACTTCCAATAGGACACAGGTAACATTTCAAAGATAATTTAGTAAATGTTAACTACTCTCCTGCATCTCTGCTGCCTGTCTATTTGCCCCAGTGTATGATGACTGAGTTTTGGCTTTTCCCTCCCTATTTCAGGTCTGGGGTCCCCACTACGAGTCCTGTGCTTCGTTTCCCCATGGACTACAGCTTAGTGGCAGCTGTTTGTTGACTTCACCATGTACAAGGACATATTTGCACTGTCATGTCAATTACAATCTATTGAAATCACAGCCAGACTCCAGATTTTTTGGTGCAAAATAGGTGTTTATTTAAGTGCTCAAAATGGGATGGGTGGTTTCAAGTGGGTGGGGGCTATGGTGAAGGAATGTCCATGGCAGAGTCCAGAGTAACAGTCACACAGGTGCATTGTCCAGAGGCCTGTGGAGAGATGGAGCATGGGCAGTTCAAGGATGGACAGGGTGACAATGTGGGACAGTGGGATGACATCAGGTGGTATCCATTGCTGGCGGGGGTCTTGACATCCTACTCTGTCTTCTTGCGAGATCTCAGGGCCCTCTTGCGGGGTGGTTCTTCTCCTGCAGGAGGTGGGGGTCTGGTGGGCTGCTGCTGTGCGGGGGCCTCCTGTCCACTAGCGCCGGCGGAGGTGGTTGCCTGTTCTTGGTCCAGGCTAGTGGCAGGGGCCCTTGGGTGTTGTTCAGTGTCCGCCCTGTTGTTGACGAGCTCCTGCAGCAGCCCTACCATGGTAACCAGGGTGGTGTTGATGGCTCTGATGTCCTCCCTGTACCCCCGATAGTGTTCCTCCTGCAGCACCTGGATATCCTGGAACCGGGCCAGTACCGTCGCCATCGTCTCCTGGGAGCGGTTGTATGCTCCCATGATGGTGGTGAGGACCTCGTGGAGAGTGGGTTCCCTGGGCCTCTCCTCCCCCCCCTGTCGCACAGCTGCCCTCCGAGTTCCCCTGTTTCCCTGGGCCTCTGCCCCCTGGCCGGTGTGCCCACTACCACTGCCCCCAGGTCCCTGTTGTTGTTGGGGTGGTGGGTTATCCTGGGTGCCCTGTAGTGGTAGACACACCGCAGATTGACGCGCCCTGGAGACAGAGGCATGGGCCCGCTGGGTGGGAGCTGTGCTGGTGTTCCCAGAGGGGTTTGGGTCTGTAGTGGCCTGGGCCTGTGTGAGGGGAACCGACTGTCCAGAGGTCCCCGATGGTCCGGGCTGGTCATCGGTGTCCAGGTCGACAGAGCTGCTGTCATCGCTGACGGCCTCTTGGGTGGGGGGTGTGGATAATTCTGGCCCCTCCGCCGCGGTGTGTTGACGGTCGGGTCCTGCAGGGGTATAGAGGTATGGTTATAGTTTCAATGAGTGGCATATGGGTGTATCTGTGGGTTCTCGTGTCCCCAAGTGCTGGCATTCGTGTGTGGGGGCTTTGGTGAGGGTGGCTTGTGGGGGGGATGTGTATATGCATTGGGCATGCTTTGGTGATGGGTGTCCATGCTTAGTGGACGCATGCAGGGCTAGGTTTTGGGATGTGTGGGTTGTGATGGTGAGACATTGGCGGGGAATAGGTGTGCTGGGGGTGGGGGTGAGGATGGTGGTGGGGGTGAGGATGGTGGTGGGGGTGAGGATGGTGGTGGGGGTGAGGGTGGGGGTGATAATCACTATATCATGGTCTGGGTATCATGTTTGCATCACATTATCCCTAAGATTCATAATCAGAGTGTAGCCTCATGGAGCATTGCAGAAATACATATTAAGATCCTGAAAAATCCACATCACATTTGATGGTTATGAATGTCCAGCCAACTTCACACACACTGTAAATGACATATATCCTGTCCATTTCACATTTGAAGGGCAATAGCAGAGGACCACTGCTATTTCACACATACATGTTGGCAACATGGTTCATTGCAGCATATGGCAGACAACTAAGACAACATCATTCAATAAGGAAAGAAATGACTCATATATGAGGCAGTGTATGTGCTATTGCATTGGTAATAGGAAGGTATGACCAGACCCTTGACAGCAGTAAGGTGGTCATTCTGACCTCGGCGGTAAAAGGCGCCTACCGCCGGTCAGAAATCCTCCATAATCCCGCCGCGGTCGCGGAAACCCGCCACGGTCATTCTGACCCGCAGAAGGCAAACCTCCGAAAATCCGACCGCCACAACAGACCGCCAGACCAGCGGTCGGCGGAAAGGTGGAGGTGACCAAACCTCCACCGCCACGCCAACAGAAATACGCCCATCCCATTACGACCCACGAATCCACGCGGCGGTCATTCAAACGCGGTATTCCATTGGCGGGACACACCGCCGCGGTCAGAATACACACAAACGAACAAAACTCAGCCAAATTGGACGATTTGAATCCCACACACCTGATACACATACACACACCACTCCCACACACACAATACAATATAAAACACACACCCACATCACCCACAAACCCCTACGCTAAAAAATTCGTCAAGAAGGCAAGAGCGAGACACCAGCATCCAAAGAATAACAGCCACAGCCACTCAACACCATCACCCACACACTATCCACACACAAAACAACACACACCACCACACTCAACTCACTTAAATACACATACTCCACCCCACACAACATACACACCACCCCATGGCACCCCAAAGACAACCCCGCTTCACAGACGAAGAACTCAGGGTCATGGTGGAGGAAATCGTTCGGGTAGAGCCCCAGCTGTTCGGCACACAGATACAATACACCAGCATTGCCCGGAGGACGGAGCTATGGCAGAGGATTGTCGACAGGGTGAACGCAGTGGGACAGCACCCCAGAAATCGGGAAGACATCAGGAACCGATGGAACGACCTACGGGGGAAGGTGCGTTCCATGGTATCCAGGCACAACATCGCCGTGCAGAAGACTGGCGGAGGACCCCCACCTCAACCCCCACAATTCACATCATGGGAGGAGGAAGTCTTGAACATCCTGCATCCTGACGGCCTCGCAGGAGTCGGCGGAGGAATGGATACTGGTAAGTTGAAGCTTCAATACTGCTTCCCCCCCACCTGCATGCCAAATCAGACCCCAAACCTCACCCCCATCCTCGAACCCCACCCTCACCCCCACCCCCATCCTCACCCCCACCCTCACCCCCACCACCATCCTCACCCCCACCACCATCCTCACCCCCACCCCCAGCACACCTATTCCCCGCCAATGTCTCACCATCACAACCCACACATCCCAAAACCTAGGCCTGCATGCGTCCACTAAGCATGGACACCCATCACCAAAGCATGCCCAATGCATATACACATCCCCCCCACAAGCCACCCTCACCAAAGCCCCCACACACGAATGCCAGCACTTGGGGACACGAAAACCCACAGATACACCCATATGCCACTCATTGAAACTATAACCATACCTCTATACCCCTGCAGGACCCGACCGTCAACACACCGCGGCGGAGGGGCCAGAATTCTCCACACCCCCCACCCAAGAGGCCGTCAGCGATGACAGCAGCTCTGTCGACCTGGACACCGATGACCAGCCCGGACCATCGGGGACCTCTGGACAGTCGGTTCCCCTCACACAGGCACAGGCCACTACAGACCCTAACCCCCCTGGGAACACCAGCACAGCTCCCACCCAGCGGGCCCATGCCTCTGTCTCCAGGGCGCGTCAATCTGCGGTGTGTCTACCACTACAGGGCACCCAGGATAACCCACCACCCCAACAACAACAGGGACCTGGGGGCAGTGGTAGTGGGCACACCGGCCAGGGGGCAGAGGCCCAGGGAAACAGGGGAACTCGGAGGGCAGCTGTGCGACAGGGGGGGGAGGAGAGGCCCAGGGAACCCACTCTCCACGAGGTCCTCACCACCATCATGGGAGCATACAACCGCTCCCAGGAGACGATGGCGACGGTACTGGCCCGGTTCCAGGAGATCCAGGTGCTGCAGGAGGAACACTATCGGGGGTACAGGGAGGACATCAGAGCCATCAACACCACCCTGGTTACCATGGTAGGGCTGCTGCAGGACCTCGTCAACAACAGGGCGGACACTGAACAACACCCAAGGGCCCCTGCCACTAGCCTGGACCAAGAACAGCCAACCACCTCCGCCGGCGCTAGTGGACAGGAGGCCCCCGCACAGCAGCAGCCCACCAGACCCCCACCTCCTGCAGGAGAAGAACCACCCCGCAAGAGTGCCCTGAGATCTCGCAAGAAGACAGAGTAGGATGTCAAGACCCCCGCCAGCAATGGATACCACCTGATGTCATCCCACTGTCCCACATTGTCACCCTGTCCATCCTTGAACTGCCCATGCTCCATCTCTCCACAGGCCTCTGGACAATGCACCTGTGTGACTGTTACTCTGGACTCTGCCATGGACATTCCTTCACCATAGCCCCCACCCACTTGAAACCACCCATCCCATTTTGAGCACTTAAATAAACACCTATTTTGCACCAAAATATCAGGAGTCTGGCTGTGATTTCAATAGATTGTAATTGACATGACAGTGCAAATATGTCCTTGTACATGGTGAAGTCAACAAACAGCTGCCACAAAGCTGTAGTCCATGGGGAAACGAAGCACAGGACTCGTAGTGGGGACCCCAGATCTGAAATAGGGAGGGAAAAGCCAAAACTCAGTCATCATACACTGGGGCAAATAGACAGGCAGCAGAGATGCTGGAGAGTAGTTAGCATTTACTAAATTATCTTTGAAATGTTACCTGTGTCCTATTGGAAGTACTGTTCAATGATTCTGTCCCTGTTGTCTGTTTCAGCCCCGTCGTCTTCCTCCTCGTCACTCTCCTCAGGTTCCACCGCTGCCACAACACCACCATCTGGACCATCCTCCTGCAGGAAAGGCACCTGGCGGCGCAAAGCCAGGTTGTGAAGCATGCAGCAGGCCACGATGATGTGACACACCTTCTTAGGTGAGTACATTAGGGATCCACCTGTCATATGCAGGCACCTAAACCTGGCCTTTAGGAGGCCAAAGGTGCGTTCGATCACCCTCCTAGTACGCCCATGGGCCTCATTGTACCGTTCCTCTGCCCTGGTCCGGGGATTCCTTACTGGGGTCAGTAGCCACGACAGGTTGGGGTACCCAGAGTCCCCCACTAGCCATACACGGTGTCTCTGTAGCTGTTCCATCACGTAAGGGACGCTGCTATTCCTGAGGATGTAGGCGTCATGCACTGACCCTGGGAATTTGGCATTTACATGCGAGATGTACTGGTCAGCCAAACACACCACCTGGATGTTCATTGAATGGTAATTTTTTCTGTTCCTGTACACCTGCTCCCTGTCTCTTGGGGGAACCAAAGCCACATGGGTCCCATCAATGGCACCAATTACGTTGGGAATATGTCCAAGGGCGTAGAAATCACCCTTCACTGTAGCCAATTCGCCCACCTCAGGGAAAATGATGTAGTTCCTCACGGATTTAATCAGGGCAGACAACACTCTGGATAACACCTTCGAAAACATGGGCTGAGACATCCCAGAAGCAATTCCCACGGTTGTCTGAAATGACCCACTTGCCAAGAAATGGAGTACTGACAGGACCTGCACCAGAGGGGGAATCCCTGTGGGTTGGCGGATGGGGGACATCAGGTCGGGCTCCAGCTGGGCACACAGTTCATGGATAGTGGCACGGTTAAGACGGTAGGTCAGGATAATGTGGCGTTCTTCCATTGTCGACAGGTCCACCAGCGGTCGGTACACGGGAGGATTCATCCGTCTCCTCGCCCAACCCAGCGGACGGTGCCTAGGAAGGACAACATGGAGCACAGAGTCAAGCAACCCACAGGTACATACTCACAGCTAGCACAGTATACGATTCTCTATGCAGTGAATGGCGTGTCTGAGTGGCTATGCAAGGCCTAGGCCTGTGTGACGCAGTTGAAATTGAGCCATGTGGGCCCTGGAAATGGCGGCTGCCTGACCTGTGAAGTGTGACAATGGGATGTGAGGTCAATGCGCTGGCGTGGCACACCGCGGCGGGCGGCGGGCGAAGACCGCGGCGCGAAGCCGCATTGGTTAACATTGAAGCCTATGGGTTTCAGGAGCCAATGGCGAAGGGCGCCGGCGGTGGCGGGACGCACCGCCGCGGTACGCACCGCCGCGGACGTGACCGCCATTTTCTAACTACTTATCCACTTGCGACTTGAACTTTCACAGGAGAGGACCTATACTGCAAGTGTTGCTGTGACCTCGGTCTGGAAGGGACAATGGCTGCTGCGCCTGGGGAAAGGGCCCCTGCCTTCACTGGAGAGGAGTTGGAGAAACTTGTGGATGGGGTCCTCCCCCAGTATGCGCTACTCTACGGTCCTCCAGACCAACAAGTGAGTTTAATTCAATATGGATTTGGGGCCACTGGCTGGCTCGGGGGCCTGGCGGGGGGCATGGCGGGGGGCCTGGCGGGGATGGGGGGCATGTTGGGCCTGGCGGGGGGCCTGGCGGGGGGCCTGGCGGGTATGGGGGGCATGTTGGGCCTGGCGGGGGGCCTGGCGGGGATGGGGGCATGTTGGGCCTGGCGGGGGGCATGGCGGGGGGCCTGGCGGGGATGGGGGGCATGTTGGGCATGGCGGGGGGCATGGCGGGGGGCCTGGCGGGGATGGGGGGCATGTTGGGCATGGCGGGGGGCATGGCGGGGGGCCTGGCGGGGATGGGGGGCATGTTGGGCCTGGCGGGGGGCATGGCGGGGGGCCTGGCGGGGATGGGGGGCATGTTGGGCATGGCGGGGGGCATGGCGGGGGGCCTGGCGGGGATGGGGGGCATGTTGGGCATGGCGGGGGGCCTGGCGGGGATGGGGGGCGTTGGGCCACTGGAAAGGAAAATGCTGAGAAACTTGAACGTGGTATTTCTCCCTCCCTGTACGTGTCACATAGGTCCGCGCCCATGAGAAGATCGGGATTTGGCGTGCCATCGCCAAGGAAGTCCGGACCCTGGGGGTCCACCATCGACGGGGCACCCACTGCCGCAAGAGGTGGGAGGACATCCGCCGCGGGACCAAGAAGACCGCCGAGTCTCTGCTGGGGATGGCCTCCCAACGTAGGCGGGGTGCCTGCCGTCAACTGACCCCCCTGATGTTCCGGATCCTGGCGGTGGCCTACCCTGAATTGGATGGGCGCGTGAGGGCAGCACAGCAGACACAAGGGGGTGAGTACAAGCATTATCTACTCTGTTGTCGCGCAGTGGAGGTGTCTGGGTGGGGGAGGAGGGCTGGGGGTCCCCCTAGGCCAGGGCGATATCTGTAGGCTGGGCACCCCCGTAAGCCCCTGTGTCCCCAGCCACCACCCTCAGTAGTTTGTCAGTACAGCCATCCCTGGGCCGTGTCATCCATGGGTGCAGTTGTCAACTCTAGGCGTGTAGGGCATGTTCCACGGAATGCGTAGCGGACCCCAAGTGCGCAACTTAGTGCAGGGGGCATCTGTGTCTGTCATGTCCGCTAACTGTACCGGAGATCCATGTAATCAATATCCCTTTATTTCTCTCTCCCCTCCCCTTTTTGTTTGTCTTTCTGTGCTTGTGTGCATCAGCATCATCAGGCGGAGGAGAAGTGGCATCGGGGCAGGAGGGAGCTGCATCTCACATGGCCCAGGAGGGCCATGCCACAGAGTCAGACTGGACCAGTGAGACGGAGGGCGAGGGGAGCTCCACGACGGGGACGACTGGACCCTGCAGCGACACGGACACGTCCTCGGAAGGGGGCTCCCTTGCGGGGGTGGCACCATCCGTGCCCCCCGCCATTACAGGTACAGCCGCCACCCAGCGCACCATCTCCGCCCTCCCAGCAGCCCCTCAGCGTTCGCCCCGTGCCCGCTCTGCCAGGAAGCCGGGCATCTCCTTCGCCCCAGGCACCTCAGGCCCTGCCCCTGTTACCCCCGCTGCCCTCAGTGAGGAGGTCATTGACCTCCTCCGAATGCTCATTGTTGGGCAGACTACCCTTTTGAATGCCATCCAGGGGGTGGAGAGGGAGGTTCATCGCAGCAATGCGTACCTGGAGGGCATTCATTCGGGTCAGGCTGCCCATCAGCGATCGTTCCAGGCTCTGGCCTCAGCACTGACGGCAGCCATTGTCCCTGTCTCCTGCCTGCCTCTACTAACTCCCTCCTCCCAGTCTCCTGTTCCTCTGCCTGTCCCACCCACACCATCAGACCAGCCTGCACACACCTCAACACCCAAGAGAAGCTCATCCAAACATAAGCACCACAGATCACGCAGACATTCACACACGCAACATTCCGATGCAGACTTGCCAACAGTCACTACCACCTCTGTGACCCCCACCTCCTCGTCTCCCTCCTCCCTCCCTGTGACGTCTACACTCACACCTCCATTCACCTCACCATCAGCCAGTGTTTCCATCACCAGCACACCCTCCAGTACAGTCCGCACACGTGCAGTCACCACCCCCACTGCCATTTACACGTCCCCTGTGTCCTCTCCCACTGTGTCTGTCACCCCCTCTTCCACACCACACAAACGCAGCCACCCACCCACCCAACAGCCATCCACCTCACGACAGCCTATCCCTCCTGCACCTGCACCCAAAGACAGCAAACGTGACTCACCTACAACCACATCCTCTCCCTCCACTCCCATTCCCACTGTACCTACCACTATCCATTGTCCCAAGAAGCTCTTCCTCGCCACTACTAACTTCTTTCCTGACCCTGAGCCCCCCCCTCCTTCTCGTCGGGGTAAGAAGAGCACCTCAGCCACCACCAGCCCTGCAGCCCCCTTGACAAGGGTGCAGGGGTATTGGAGCCCGCCAGCCCGCATGTCTGGATCTTCGCCCAGCAGCAAGGGGACAGCCAGCCCACCCCCTGGGAAGAGGAGCAGAAGGCGGAAGGGTCGCCGCAGGAGCCCGCCTTCTACATCCCCCCCGGACACCACCCAGAGACAGTCACCAGCCACAGCTCCAAAGGGAGGAAAGGGCCACAGGCCCACGACTAAGGAGGGCAAGGGCAGCAAGTCGGAGAGGTCAGGCAGCAGGCCTGCTGCCCAGGAGGAGCCCACAACCCCCATAGCCGCTGCCCCGGGAGGAACCGGCACAGCTGCCCCGGGAGAGCCCACCACCCCCATAGCCGCTGCCCAGGGAGGACCCAGCCCAGCTGGCCAGGAGGGCCCCACCACCCACAGCCCAGGTGGGCAGTGAAGGAGCACCATCCCCGCTGCCCAGGAGGGCACCACCAGGCAATTAGCAGTTGGCCATAGACCGGCCGCCGTCTCACGCACCGCTCCGCTGGGCCCCGCCGTCTCAAGAACCGCTGAACTGGGCCCTTCAAGGCAAGGAGCGCTGAACTGGGCCCCGCCGTCTCAAGAACCGCTGAACTGGGCCCCGCCGTCTCAAGAACCGCTGAACTGGGCCCCGCCGTCTCAAGAACCGCTGAACTGGGCCCCGCCGTCTCAAAAACCGCTGAACTGGGCCCTTCAAGGCAAGGAGCGCTGAACTGGGCCCCGCCGTCTCAAGAACCGCTCCGCTGGGCCCCGCCGTCTCAAGAACCGCTGAACTGGGCCCCGCTGTCTCAAGAACCGCTGAACTGGGCCCCGCCGTCTCAAAAACCGCTGAACTGGGCCCTTCAAGGCAAGGAGCGCTGAAACTGGGCCCCGCCGTCTCAAGAACCGCTGAACTGGGCCCGCCGTCTCAAGAACCGCTGAACTGGGCCCTTCAGGGCAAGAACCGCGGAACTGGGCCCTTCAGGGCAAGAACCGCTGGCCCTTTGGCAGACGTGGCAGGGCAGGATCTATCTCGGGCAGGGCTGCAGGATGTCCTCTGGCCAACTTGCCTCCTCCAGTGGCAGTGGGGTCTGTTATGGACTGTATGGACTGTGGCTTTGCTCTCCCCAGGATGGCCCAGTGGGCAGGCCACCCACTGTATGGACTGTATGGACTGTGGCTTTGCACTCCCCAGGATGGCCCAGTGGGCAGGCCACCCACTGTATGGACTGTATGGACTGTGGCTTTGCTCTCCCCAGGATGGCCCAGTGGGCAGGCCACCCACTGTATGGACTGTATGGACTGTGGCTTTGCTCTCCCCAGGATGGCCCAGTGGGCAGGCCACCCACTGTATGGACTGTATGGACTGTGGCTTTGCTCTCCCCAGGATGGCCCAGTGGGCAGGCCACCCACTGTATGGACTGTGGCTTTGCACTCCCCAGGATGGCCCAGTGGGCAGGCCACCCACTGTATGGACTGTATGGACTGTGGCTTTGCACTCCCCAGGATGGCCCAGTGGGCAGGCCACCCACTGTATGGACTGTATGGACTGTGGCTTTGCTCTCCCCAGGATGGCCCAGTGGGCAGGCCACCCACTGTATGGACTGTATGGACTGTGGCTTTGCACTCCCCAGGATGGCCCAGTGGGCAGGCCACCCACTGTATGGACTGTATGGACTGTGGCTTTGCACTCCCCAGGATGGCCCAGTGGGCAGGCCACCCACTGTATGGACTGTATGGACTGTGGCTTTGCTCTCCCCAGGATGGCCCAGTGGGCAGGCCACCCACTGTATGGACTGTATGGACTGTGGCTTTGCTCTCCCCAGGATGGCCCAGTGGGCAGGCCACCCACTGTATGGACTGTATGGACTGTGGCTTTGCACTCCCCAGGATGGCCCAGTGGGCAGGCCACCCACTGTATGGACTGTATGGACTGTGGCTTTGCACTCCCCAGGATGGCCCAGTGGGCAGGCCACCCACTGTATGGACTGTATGGACTGTGGCTTTGCACTCCCCAGGATGGGCCAGTGGTCATGGAGTCCCCTCGTGGATCTGGCGTCGTGTACTCAAGTGGCTGAGGTGCCCCCCCTTCCCTTCCCCCTGAGGTGCCTGTCCTATTTTCTTTCTGATGCCCCTGCAGTGTTCTCTCCGTGGAGTTCTTGTCGTGGGACTGGGCCTTGCCCCTTTGCACAGGACCCCTGTGATCCACGGACAGTGGTTGGACTACATTTCGTAGCTGTATATATTTTGTACATAGTTTATTTATTTATTGGGATTACTGGTGTCCATATTTCAATATATCTGCCCGTTTATGATCTCTTCTTTTGGTCTTTGCATTATTTCGGAGGGGGGTGGTTTGTGGGTTGTGACAGTGATCTGTGGGAATGCATTGATGTGTGTGTTGTAGTGGGTGTGGGTGGGAGGGTGTGTGCCGGTAATCTTTTCCCTCCCCTGTGTCGTAGGTGCAGTACTCACCGATGTCTTCCGCGCCGCCGGGCATGCTCCTGGTATATGAGCAGGAATAGGAGTGCGGGGATGACCTGCAACTCTGGCTCCATACTGCCGGAATCTCGCGTGGAGTGCGTAGAGGTGAGCGTTTTCCCGTTCGTAGTCTGTTTCCGCCGTGTTCTTATCGGCGGTGCTCCCGCCCCGGAAAAGGTGGCAGATTGGTGGGTCGTAATAGGGTGGGCGGTACTTTGTCTGCCGCCGGGCTGTTGGCGGGAACCGCCGCGCTGTTTGTTTGTACCGCTGTGGCGGTCGGAGTGTTAAGTTGGCGGGCTGTGTTGGCGGTTCCCGCCAGGGTCAGAATTGCATATTTTAGACCGCCGGCCTGTTGGCGGCTTGGCCGCCGCTTTATCACCGACCGCCAGGGTCAGAATGAGGGCCTTATTCTCACAGCACCTTTGTTTATTGCGCTTTTAGTGCAAACTATGTCCTTGCTTCTGTTGTGGACATGAGGAAGCAGTTTATCTTAAAAAGTAGTGTCAAATGCTAGAATTGTATTTCAAGGAACTTTGCAGAATTTCACCGAAATTCACACACTCCGGGTTATGAACCTAAAATGTGCTTTGATGAAAAAAAAACACAGAATTAGCACATGAGATGACTGTCACATTGTACTAGCTGTGCACAGGGGGCACAATAACTAAAACTTGTTAACCTGATGTAAAGAAAAGAAAAACAAGCATTGGCAATAGCTGCTGTGCAACATGGCTTAAAGTAAATGAAAATGCTATTAGGTGGTCAAAGGGGGCCACGTCATAGCAGTGTTTTCACTTGCAGCCAAGTTTCACAGCAGCTCAACTGTGGTTCAACATGTAAAAAATACATTGACATATGCTTGTTTACTCTGTAAATGTACTGGCTGGTGTTTGGTTGTAAATAAAGTTTATGTGTGTTTTTTTTCGTTTTTGTTTTTTTTGCTTTTAAGTACTATGGAGCAGATTTAAGAGCCCGTAGCACGTCCTTGCGCCACATTAGCATCACTGGGCTATTGTGGCCCAACGTTGCCATAATCGCCACGCCAAATTTACAAAGTGCTGTAATGCATACATTGAGGCACTTTTTAACCTTCTGCACTACATTTTGCCTGCACCAGGAATAGGTTAGGGGGACTGAACAAATTATGCAAAGAAATCTAAGAGATTTCTTTGTGTCATTTTTTTGGGTACTTTTAACACCTGCTCAAAGCACTATTTATAATGGGCCTCAATGTGTTTTGCAGGATTAGCGTCAACATTTTTGAAGCTAATCCTGCAAAGCTCCGAACTAGTGTCAAAAACCTTGACGCTAGTTCTCCTAACTACTTCTTTGGTGCACCATATTTTAGATATGGGCATACATGGGGGCTTTAGTGGGCTCTAAGAGGCGGAAGAAAAGAAAGTGCACTGGGTGCAGCACAACTTTTCTTAAATCAGGCCCAATGTTTTGCCCTTGGTGTGTTTTTTTTTGTTCATAAACTGAATGCACATAATAAGTGACAATAATATTATACACAAACACTTACTTTATTGCTCAATTATCATGAATAAAACACAGGCTGCTTTTTAATATATTAAGTAAACATTTCTGGTGTTTTATAGTATAAAATGTTTCAAAACGCACTAGGGAAGGACAATAAACATAAATAAAAAATCCACAGTCCTCAACCATTTACAGTCTAAAACAGAGATTTATTGAGCACTCGCCTATATATATAAAAAAAAGGCAAAAATACAACCACCCCTATAACCCAAAGAACAGTTTTAATGTGGGAAAAGGGCACTGAAACCCTCTGCTACCACTGAAAAAATGTTAAGCTTATTAAAAATTGTCAAAGTATCAGTACAACAAGAATCATGGAACTCGTCTGTAACAATATGGGCATGAGTAAAACCTTGGGGGATGGAATATTCCATCACAAAGTGACAGATACCCTGCCCCCTGTATTTCAAGTTCAATTATATCCTATGGAACTTGTAAAACGGTGAGCGGAATATCTGTCACGTTTGTGACAGAGTATCCCACCCGCCGAGGTCGTAATCATGCCCTCTATGTTCTTTGTAAAAGGCGCACTTGTAACATCTAAAAAGTAAACACACACAAAAAAGCAGAGAAGAAGGTCACAGCATTGTCAAAAGGATTTACAATGGGAATTACAGACGGGACCAAAGAAGCAGCATGCAGCACTCCCTAAGGGACAAAGATTGAGGAATTACCAATGGGACCAGAGAAGCATCTAGCAGCGCTGCCTAGAGGACTTAAAATTAGGAATTGCCACTGGGACCAGACAAGCAGCTGCAGCACTGTGTAGAGGACTTAGAAAGAGGAATTATCACTGGGACCACAGAAGCAGCTGCAGCATTGTTTACAGGACTAAGAATGAGGAATTACCATTGGGGCCAAAGAAGCAGCTAGCAGAACTGTCTAGAAGACTTAAAGTGAGAAATTACCACTGGGACCAGAGAAGCAGCTTGATGCATTGTCTAGTGGACTTAGAATGAGGAAATACCAAAAGGACCAGAAAAGCAGCTGCAGCATTGTCTTCAGGAGTACAATTGAGGAATTATCACTGGGGGCAAAGAAGCAGCCAGCAGCACTGTCTAGAGGACTTAGAATAAGGAATTACCGAAGGGATCAGAGAAGCAGCTTGCAGCATTGTCTAGTTGACTTAAAATGAGGAATTAATGACGGGACCAGAGAAGCAGCTAGCAGTGCTGTCTAGAGTACTCAGAATTAGGAATTACCACTGGGACCAGAGAAGCAGCTAGCAGCACTGTCTAGAGGATTTAGAATGAGGGATAACCACTGGGACCACAGAAAGGAGCTTGCAGCATTGTCTAGAGGACAGAGAATGAGGACTTGACAACTAGAATAGAGGAGCAGCTTGAAACGCTTCCCACAGGTCTAAGAATGAGGAATTACCACTGGGACCAGAGAAACAGTTGCAGCACTTTCTCAAGGACTTAGATTGAGTAATTGCCACTGGGACCAAAGAAGCAGCTGCAGCATTTTCTACAGGACTCCTAAGAATGAGCAATTACCATTGCAACCAGAGAAGCAGCTGCAATACTGTCTAGAGGGGTTAGAATGAGGAAATACCGCTACAGTCCTGTCTACAGGACTATGAATCTGGAATTACCATTGGACTATGAAAGCCACTAAAAAACCTAGAATGAGCAATTACCACTGGGACCAGAGAAACAGCTAGCAGCACTGCCTAGAAGACTTAGAGTAGGAATTACCAAAGAGACCAGAGAAGCAGCTTGTAGCATTGTCCAGAGGACTTAGAATGAGGAGTTACTAATGGGATCAGAGTGGCATCTAGCAGCACTTCCTGGATGGCTAAGAATGATGAATTACACTGGGATGAGAGAAGCAGCTGCAGCACCTTCTGGAGAACTTAGAATGAGGACTTACCACCGGTTTCAGAGAAGCAGCTGCAGCATTCTCTAGAGGACTAAGAATTAGGAATTACCACTGGGACCAGAGAAGCAGCTGCAGTACTGTCTAGAGGGGTTAGAATAAGAAATTACCACTGGGACCAGTGAAGCGGCTAGCAGCGCTGTCAGAGAGGTTAGAATGAGGAATTACCACTGAAACCAGAGAAGCATCTAGCAACACTGTCTAGAGGACTTAGAATGTGTAATTACCGCTGGGACCAGAGAAGGAGGTTGCAGAATTGTCTAGAATTACCTCATTCCTGGACCAGAGAAACAGCTGCAGCATTATCTATAGGACAAGGAATGAGGAATTACCACTGGGACCGGAGAAGCTGCTGCAGCAGTGTCTTGAGGAGTTAGAATGAGGAATTACCACTGGGACCACAGAAGCAGCTGCAGCATTGCCTACAGGACTAAGAATGAGGAATTTACACTGGGACCAGGGAAGCCACTGTAGCACTGTCTAGAAAACTTAGAATGAGGAATTACCACTGGGACCAGAGAAGCAGCTAGCGGCACTGCCTAGAAGACTTAGAATGAATTACCAATGCAGCCAGAGAAGCAGCTTGCAGCATTGTCTGGAGGACTTAGAATGAGGAATTACTCACTGGACTACAAAAACATCTATCAACACTTCCTTTAGGACTAAGAATTATGAATTACCACAGGGAACAGAGAAGCAGCTGCAGCATCATCTCGAGCACATAGAATGAGGACTTACCGCTGGGGTCAGAGAAGCAGCTGCAGAATTGTCTAGAGAGGTTAGAATGAGGAATTACCACAGGGACTAGAGAAACAGCTGCAGCATTGTCTACAGGTCTAAGTATGAGGAATTACCACTGGGACCAGACAAGTGGACTCTGCACTCTCTAGAGGACTTAGAACATTGAATTACCACTGGGACCAGAGAATCAGCTTCAGCATTGTCTACAGGACTAAGAATGAGGAATTACCACTGGGGCCATAGAAGCAGCTAGCAGCACTGTCTAGAGGACTTAGCATTAGGAATTATCACAGGGACCAGAGAAGCAGCTTGCAGCATTGTCTAGGTGACTTAGAATGAGGAATTACTGACGGGACCGGAGAAGCAGCATGCAGCATGGGCTATAGCATTAAGAATAAGGACTTACCACTGGGGCCAGAGAAGCAGCTGCAGCACTTTCTCAAGAAATTAAATTTAGGAATTGCCACTGGGACCTGAGAGGCAGCTGAAGCATTATCTGCAGGACTTCTAAGAATGTGGTATTACCACTGTGACCAGAGAAGTAGAAAGCAGCACTGTCTAGAGGACTTAGAATGAGGAATTATCACTGGGACCAGAGAAGCAGCTTGCAGCATTGTCTAGGTGACTTCGAATGATGAATTACTGAAGGGAACAGAGAAGCAGCAAGCAGCGCTGCCTATGGGATTAAGAATGAATATTTTCCTCTGGGACCAGAGAAGCAGCTGCAGCACTTTCTCGAGGACTTAGATTGAGGAATTGCCACTGGGGCCAGAGGAGCAGCTTCAGCATTGTCTGAAGGACTCTTAAGAATGAGGAATTTCCACTGGAACCAGAGAAGTAGCCACAGTACTGTCTAGAGGGGTTCGAATGAGGAAATACCACTGGGACTAGAAAAACAGCTGCAGTATTGTCTACAGGACTAAGGATGAGGTATTACCATTGGGATCAGAGACGTGGCTGCAGCACTGTCTAGAAGAATTAGAATGATGAATTATCACTGGGACAAGAGAAGCAGCTGTAGTATTGTCTACAGGCCTAACAATGAAGAATTTTCACTGACACCAGAGAAGCAGCTGTAGTATTGTCTACAGGCCTAACAATGAGGAAATACCTCTGAGACCAGAGAAGAAGCCAGCAGCGCTTCCTACAGGACTTAGCATGAGGAATTACTGATGGGATCAGAGAAGCAGCTTGCAGCACTGTCTAGGTGACTTAGAATGAGGAATTACCTACGAGACCAGAGAAGCTGCAAGTAGCACTGCCTATAGGATTAAGAATGAGGATTTACCAATGGGACCAGAGAAGCAGTTGCAGCACTATCTAGAGAACTTTATAATGAGGAAGACTGAAAGTGGATGAGTGTGTGTCTGTAAGTGGGTGCAAAACATGCACACAGAGCCAATTATTTCTAAAACAGCAGTAGGGGGAAAGTGGCTTGGAAAACATCAATTAAGTATCCCCAAACAGAGGCACAAGAACAAATATGAAACCTTAAACCTTGGATGCCTTTCTTAACACTGTATTTTCACAGATGTGGTTTGAACATTTTGCTATGGACAACCAAAAAGAACACTAAACCTGCACTGCCCAGATGGGAGAAAAGAGGAGGGACCATCACATGCTGCAACAGGGGAAGCGTGAACTTAATGTGATGGGCAACAAAAATGTTCCCTTAATGAAATCGCCTGGGTGGGAACTAAGCACACAAAAGACGGACTTTTAGAAAAATGCACCAATAAAAAGAAAGCATTTAAGATAAGCACAACAAAGAACAAATGACAATAGTATGTGTGATTAGAGCCTATAGACTGAATGCAGCATCTCTTAGAGACAGCACATGCGCGCTGCCTATGCTCGACCTTAAAACACTTGTTATAAGCAGAGGACGTATTCTTTGTTCATTTCACAGTAGAGACGGCTCCAGAATCACACAACATTTCGAATGCAAGTAAGTTTACAAGACGCACCGCCAGCACAAATGAAAATACAAAAAAAAAAAAATAGGAGCTGGAAAACTATAGTAAGAAACAACTATCTGACAGCCATCATCCAAACAACTGATTGCTGGGTGGAGAGTGTTTGAAATGCGCAACACAAATGCTTTCGGCAGATGCACAGCTGCCAAAACAGAAAGTTAAAAAAAGTTCCTCAAAAGTGCACAGGTACGGGAAGGAGACTTGCAGCCAGCCACTAGCCACGAACTGGACACAGTATTTTGTCCTACATCCACGGAATACCTGGAGCAAATAAAAGAAATACAGCCTGATGACGTAAAACTCTGCTGCTGACCAGTGACAAGCAAGAAAACAGGAGTGATCCGAAAAGCTACCAATAGTAAGTAATGGGTTATCTGTGGCCAGGATGTCAGACCTTTTTAAGAATTTTTGTATCACAAAAGATTTTGTAAGCACAGCGCAAGCGTTGTGCAGGTGAAACTTAATAAGCACTTGGCTGTGCAGGCGAAACCCTAAAATGTTCTCAAAGCTTTGTTTATATAAAATGAAATTCATAATCAAGATACTTGTATGGCGTGCTTTTGAGATAAAAGTAATGAATACATTTGTAATGTGAAGTGCTGCAAGGCAAAAGCTGGGGGCAAAAAGTGCAAAATAAAATAAATCTTATTGTATTAATACGGTGCACGTTGACTTGGATGGCTACCGTGGACAAAGGAAGTGCGACCAACATTTTCAGTTGATCACATTGAGTGATCCTGGGCAAATCTATTTATCCATTGTAGTTTGTGTCCTTTATCTGCTCACACAGAGAGTGCTTAGAGACAGGCTGCACATTAGTATTAGGTGCGTTATTACACAAAAACTGGATATATTCTTAGTCAGAAGGGCTCACACCACTGTAGTGTGCAGTAATAGGGTACAGGCAAGTGCACACACTGTTTCTGGTATTTTAAAAAGCAGTGAGGCTCGGGGGCATCCATTTAGCTGTACATTGGTAGATTTATCTGGTATTTGTGATTTGGGTGGCCACAGAGTCCCGTGAGAGTAAAGGGGATAGGCGCACCTGGAAGCAGATGCCATATCTAACTCACCCGTACCTGGACATGCTATGTCTCGAGGGCTAACTTGTGTCTATGCACTAGAGCATACCTTAGGTGCTCTGGCCCTTGCCTCACTGCCTTCACTGCAGCTAATAACATGTCTCTTTTTGTCAGTTTAAGTGACCTTGCATTTAGTTTGTCACACCTTTTATTTGTAGCACTTCAAAGACCCAGGCCTACACATCAGACACTATATGAAAACATGTTCATGTCATTATAGCGCTCCTTATCATTAGGAAGTGCATTCAAAGGGCGGGGCAGGTGTGCCCCAGGCCAAACTCCTCCACCTTCTCTGTCACATTGACCAGTACAGAGGCCACACCTGGTAGGGGATGATATGCCAAGCATGATGATGTAGGACCAAGTGCCACATGTGACACCTTCAGCTTTGCATACTTAGAATTGTAACTACTGTCACTTTGCATGTGGGGACTTGTAGGCCTGAGTCAGTAAGGAGAAAAGCGAGACCACAAGTTCCTGAATGCACTTTGCTGTATGCAGATCTCTAGCTCTCCACGTCCATGGATGAGTGGTACTTCCAGCCCATCTTTTTCTTTGCATTCTGGGTTGACTGGTCCTGTTTATTGTATTGTCAGGTCAGAACTGAAAGTACCAGCATGCAATGGGAAAGCCACTCGAGCATGGTTCTGTGAAAGCTCTCAAGGAGTTGCAGGTGATTGATAATCTTGGCTAATTGCATGCCAAGCAGGAGATGTTCATGTACACAGACATACTGAAGCCCACGGATTGGGGCTCGAGACACAGGTGGTTATTCTGACGTTTGCGGTCTTTACCGAAGACCGCCTTGTAAGCGGGCACCAAAAGACGACCAGACAACATAACACCACCAATTTTGTTTTTTTTTAAACGACACCGTCAGCCTGAACGATGGTGTAAAAGAGGACTGGTGGTGGGCCCCCACCTCCTGCACCAGAATTATCATTGTGGAAGGAGAAGGTTTTTGCCATCCTACACCCAGAGGGGCTTATGGGAATACATAGTGAACTGGACTCTGGTAAGCCAACTACACTCCCTGGCCAACATGTCCCCATGCACATCATGTGCCCCCACCAACCTCACACTCCCTCACACCATCCTAACGTACACAAACCCACCATGGACCCAATACCCACCCTTGCATGCCACAGCTCCCTACTAACACCATTCCCTCACAGGCCCACCTAGTGCATGGATGCCACACTGCAGAAAGTACTACAACTACCACAATGCAACACTCCCTTCCCTTGCATGACTGCTACATCCACTTCACATCTCTGCACTTGCACGTTAAACCATGTCACTCCCCTTCAACAATGAGTAATTGGAATGCACATCAGTGCATAGCAAAGACAGTACCAAGACCTCAAAGTACAAACTATTGCCCAAAATAGGACCATTGCAACAATCCATAGATGGAAACTGTCAACACCAGAGCAGTACGCACTCTATTGGCGACAAAAATGCAAAAACCCAGCACTCTCAAAACAAAGTAATTTATGCATTGTGCTGATATGTTGTGGTTTAACATTTTGCATTGCAGAGTTCAATCCTGAAAACTTATTTTTAATATGCTTACAAATACTGTTCCTTTGCAATGTATTGCTGCAGGTTTTCAGAGTGTGTTAGGGTGTGGCCCCTTTCCAGGGCCTTCCAGAGAATTTCCCTGCAACATGCCTGGGCGTGGTTCTGGGCTGGGCCAAGACTCTATAAAAGAGAGCCAGCCCAACTCCCTGTGCTCACTATTCAGGGGTCCCGGTGCAGAACAGCAGCTTCTTCCTGAGCTCCTGTCCCGGCGGCCTATTTGGATCTTCCAGTCTTCTGCCCTAATCCTTCATTGGCAATCATTGTTCCAGGCGGTAAGATGGTGGTTGGACTGTCCCGACACCGTTATTTAGAATTTTCATATTCTTGGTTTAAATTTTAAATGAGTAACAGATTACTTGCGCACTACCATTTCTTGACATTTATATGGTAGTTTACAAATAGGCAAGTTGCACGATTTATTTCATAAAGGTTTGACTTTGTTATTCATAGCGTGCTAAAATTTCTTGACATTTACATGGTGGCTTAAGAATCGGCAAGACGCGCAATTCGTTTTATGGTGTTTAAACATTGTTGTCCATTGCACGCTACTATTTCTTGACATTTACATGATGTTTTACGAATTGACAAGATGCACATCTCATTTGATGAGCATTTAACTTTGTTGTTCATTGCGCGCTACCATTTCTTGACATTTTACATGGTGGCTTAAGAATCGGCAAAAGAAGCGCGATTCGTTTAATTGTACTTTGATCTTGTTATTTATTGTGAGCTGTTATTCCTTGACATTTACATCGTGGTTTACGAATCGGCAAGACGCGCTTTGATATTCATTGCGTGCTACCATTTCTTGGTATTTTACATGGTAATACTCGAATTGGCAAGACGCACGATTCTCTCCTCGAGTTTAATTCATGTTGATTATTGTATGCTACTATTCTAAGATATTTATTATGTAATATTCAAGTTGACAAGTTATGTGATTTGTTTCCTGAATCCATATTGTGTTATTCATGGTGCACAATCCTTTTATGGTGTTTAATATGTATATATATATATATATATATATATTTATCTGCAATATGCACAATTTGTGTTGAAACATTTTGAGAGTACACAGAAGGCCAGAGTTTCTAGATGCAATATTGTATGGTCCTAGTATACATTCTCAAAACAGGATGGTTTAAAATGTAGTCAGAATGTTTTTTCTGATTCTCATGTAAAGGAAAGTACTTGAATAAGAAAGTTTTCATTTAATTCATCTTGATTCCCCTACAGGTATCCGGCCATCTTGAAACTTAGTCATTTTAAACTTAACTCTTAGATTGTTCATGTTTTCAGAGTGACTAGGCTTAGAATCATAGTCTAGTATTGATTTCAGGAGATATAATTTTCATATTGTGTGTTCTAACCTTTTTCTTACTACAGGTCTCCTTCCCAGCTGTTCCCTTCCTAATCCCCTCTTCCCCTCTTGAACTCTCTCAGTCTCTGTGATTTATCTATCAGAGTCTTGGAGCTGTTCAGTGGTGGACGTGTTGGGAACGTGCACAGACCACGAGGATCTGGTGACTCTGACAGAAACACAAGCAGTTGTCTAGTAACTGTCAATGTCATTACTGGCCTGCAAACCCAGTCAATGATGGCATACAACCATGTGTATCACTTGCACAATACGATCATGTGACACAATACTTCTCATTCCACAGGTCTCCCAAGGACTGCCACACAGCAGAGGATTCCAGTGACAGAAAGCCCATGCCTGGAAGCATATCCTTTAGAGAAGGAATCCCCTGGATATCTCTATAGGAATGATGTACCGGGCCCATCAGGCATGAGTGGGCAGTCCACCACCACCACCAGCCTCACCCTGCCCACAACTGAAACCACCTCCCCTGTGGCATCCATTGCACAGCAGAGCCCACCTTCCCAAACCTGTGTCCCAAGGTCACATTAAACATCAATGTGCCCCACATGGCAGGGGCATGAGTCAACATTGCAATCCCAAGACAATGACGGTCCTGGTGTCAGTCAGAGGGGGCACACTGCACCAGGAGCACAGACACAGGGGACAAGGGTCAGCGGGAAGGCAATTGTGGACCAAAGGACAAGGAAGCAATAGGACACAAATGGCCAGGAGGCCATCTCCAGAGTCCTGGGAGCCTACCACAAATCCCAGGACAAGATGGGCCAGATACTGACCACCTTGCAGGAGACCCAAAGGCTGCAGAGGGAATACCACCAGAAGACCATGCAGCTGTGGCATGTACTCAATGTCACCATGGTCTCCATGTTAGGGAAGTTCAAGGAACACAACAACATCCTGCATACATCTTCCAACCAACAGCAGGGACTATCCAGGTATTCACATAATACCACTGCCCTCTACATCAGCACCTGTTACTGGAATGGAGGCCCACCAGGAGGACACACAGGCCACCAGAACCCCTATCCATGCAGCTGAGGGACCCCCCGTAAAAGAGGTTGGCTATCCAGACATTCTGCAGGACCTGAGGCAAAGACCAATCCCTCCACCAGGACTTGATCTCTCTCCTGAACTGTCACTCTTGTGTGCCCCTGTTGGCTGTCCAATACCGAGTTCCCATCATCGCAAGGCTCATGGATACAGGACCTCTGAAACAAACAGCTGGACCACCCACTCTGACCTTCAACTAAACCAAGTCCCCACTGAATTTGGACTGTGATATAAAACACTCAATAAACACCAATTTGCACAAGTCATCGTGCATGTGTCTTCATTGTTTAAAGTTGCATTTCTTTTTAAAAGCAACAATCAAATACACATGTTGGCACTACAAGAATGTCAAAGTGACAGATGTAGTAGGAATATCCTGCTGGTGTGTAAGTACATCCATATTGTAGTACAATTCAGTGCCAACGATGCCAACAGGCATATCATTAATCAGCTTGCAAACAGACATGTGACCGGAAGAGGGAAAATTAGATGGAATTAGGCTCATAGTTGTAAGGCATGTACTCCATATTCATACATCAACAGCAGTTGAACACAAACACAGGATGACTGCCCCAGCAGCTATGATACCACATATGTAAGGGCCTGCATTGTCACTCACATACATGTGTAGGAAAGTAAAGATTTCAGATAGGTAACATCCTCTACAGATCACCTCCCTGAGTAGTCAGAACCAGGTAGTTGCCACATAGCAGCTGACAATGCAGCATGATAGGTCTACACGGCAGGACAAAACTGATAATTCCCCTTTACATTCACCCAAACAGGCAGTCTGAGGATCCATAACCTTTGGTACAACCATAAGAATGTTCTGTTATGGCAACAGCATTTCACATGTCATTGGCAGCAGTGCATTTCCACTACACCACATGGTAAGTCAGCTACCTTTCAGGGTCAGAAACCAAGATGGAAAGTAGTAGTCCCTGCATGGAAAATAGAGATATGACGATAAGTAACAATGCTAGGCAGAGTGCAGACTTTGTAAGGAGGGGTATCAAATGTCTGAAATGGAGAGCAGTACACATACCTACTAGCCAGGCCCTTTCTCCCTGTAGCTGTAACATCAATGCAGGGAGACTACTGTTCCTCGGGACGCAGGAATCATATACCGTTCGAGTGAATTTTGCATTTACATGTGTTATGTACTTGTCTGTAAGACACACCACTTGTACATTGAGCGAATATATACTGTTCTGGTTTCTCTAGACCTGTTCATTGGCCCTCGGAGGTACCAAGGCGATGTGAGTCCTATTAATGGCCCCTATTACATGTGGTGCTTTAACAGTGGTCAATTCATCAAGTTCTAGGAACTTTATGTACCTGTTCACATGCTTGAGTAGGGCATCCAGCACATCCTGTAACACCTTACTGAACTTGGGCTGTGACATCCCTGCAGCCAGTCCCACGGTCACCTGAAACAAGCCAGAAAATGCAGGACTGCCAACACCTGAACTGTTGGAGGGATGGCATGGGTATTTCTCAAAGCCAGCAGGAGGGCTGGCTCCAACTGGGCGACCAGTTCCCTGATGGGCACACGGTTCAGTTGATAGGTCAGGATGATGTGGCACTCTTCCATGGTTTCAAGATCTACTAGGGACCTGTAAACTGGTGCATTCCTCATCACTCCATTTTGGCGGTATCTAGTCAGGGAGACAAACAACAATCTGGGCACCTCTCACAATGTTGTGCGCCAAGTATGACATGTGACAATCATGAAGTATTGGTCATCTAAGTTGGCTGTCATGTTGTGGAAAGACACATTACTCCACACTCTATTTCTAGCCAGACAATGCCACATAATCCCTGTGACAAGGGATGATTCATGTGTTCCACCATACGGATTGTCAATACAGACATATGTGGTGGCAAGTGGGTGATATCACCTGACACCCACTACATATGTGATTATCCACAAAATGTAACCTACATGAATCATTTTGTGACGATATGCAGGTAATGTGGCAGTGTGAACCCAGGACAGTCTTGTAACATACTAAAACGGCATCCGCCTTTCTTGCATGCATTGCACAGATGGAAGTGACCTCATTCCACCAGCGGCAGTCATCATGGCGAAAGGTGTTCGGAACCGCTGTGCAACTCCTCATTGGTTAGCAGTGACATCTATGGGAAACTGGGACCAATGACTATCACCGCCAGCACTGACGGTCATGACTGCTGCGGTCTTGACTGCCATTTTGTATTTGCAAGCTCACTTGACTCCTGGCATTCAGGCAAGGAAGACCTCCACTTCGTGTTCTGCTGTGTCCTGAATTTTGGAGAAATGATGGCACGCACTGCAGGGGATAGGACCCCAGTCTTCACAGCTGAGGAGACGGATAAACTGGTGGAAGGGGTGCTACCCCTGTATGGGCAGTTGTATGGGGCTCCAGGGCAACAGGTTAGTATAATGTCCTTTGTCCTACAGTTCGGGTGGTGTTTGACGGGGAATGTGTGTGCACATTGACATGTGATGACTGATTTGGGGTTTTGCATGCACATTATGTGCGTGGTATATTGACAGTGTGCATGATCTGTGTATGTTGTGTGTCGCCAAAGGTTGCAGCTGTTTTGGTATCATTTACATCATGTCCTCCATTTTCAGAATGTTTCCCATGCAGGTCAGCACCCACCAGAAAAATGGGTTGTGGAGAGCCATCGCCAAGAAAGTGCAGACCCTAGGTGTCCATAGCTGGCAGGTAGCAGTGGGAGGACCTAAGACGCTGGGCCCAGAAGACCGCAAAGGCTCAGCTGGGGACGGCCTCCCAATGAGTAAGGGGTGCCTGTCGGAACCTGCCACTCCTAATGGCCTACCCAGAGTTGGATGGGCGCTTGAGGCCAGCACAGCAGCCACAAGGGGGTAAGTTTAGACTGTTAGGTGACTTCTGCATGGTTGTCTACTGTGACCCTCACTGGACTTGGGATTTACGTGGTCTAATGAAATGTGGGGACTGTAGTGTCCTGGTTGTCACACCAATCATGTTGGAGTGTTACATGTTATTATGTAGAGCCATGCAGGAACAGAAGTGGTGGTACTGGAACACACATTCTACTGAACATATGGGCTACTCAAATGTTCAGGCATTTTACTAGCTTCATACTCCATCTCTGCGTATACTGTAGCAGTCCAAAGTGATCTTATTGGCACTGTATTTGGGTATTGGCATGTATGCTTAGTTAACATTGCCATTGATTTAATTGCAATATCAATGGTCATCTGTACCAAATGTAATCCACACATACCTATCACTTAGTTTATGTGCACAGTTCCTCTGAAGTCAGATTTGTTTCATCCTTTCATGACTGACATGTGTTAAATTGTTGGAATAGTCATTTAGCCAGTTGACAGGCATGTAGGACTTTTCAATCAGGTGTCTAGGCTGCAGGGATGAGGTAATCAGTGATAAGTGTGGGTATGGCTTGCAGGACGATATTGTTCATGACTGCAAAATGGTTTCTTATTTTCCCAACAGGGGCAAATGTATGTATTGTTTGTATGTGAAGTAGATGTGTGAGTTATTACCATTTCCTCCCTTTCTTTTTCTCCCACCCTCCTTCTCTCTCTCCACCTCTGTCTGTGTGTTCATTAGCACCTTCTGGCAAAGGAGGAAGGGCACCGGCGAGTGGGGATGCAGCAGCCCACGGGACCCCGGAAGCTGGCATCAGTGAAGCAGAAGGGACCAGTGGGATGGAGGGCGAGGGGAGCACCATGGGGTAGACTGAGCTACCACCACATCTGTTTCAGATTTCTCCTCTGATGGCAGCTCCCTGGCAGTGGCGGACCCATCTGGTACCACCCCAGCACCATCCCTGTCGCCACCCCCCTTACCAGCATCACCCTCCCTGTAGCTCCCTATCCAGTTGCACGTGCCCGCTCACCCAGGAGGGTGAGTGTCTGCTGCAGTCACCTGTGCCCCTGCCCCAGTCAGCCCTGTTGCCCTCAATGATGAGACTATTGACCTCCTGAGGTGCATCTCTGTGGGGCAGACAACCATGGTGAATGCCTCCAGGGACTGGCATCCCAGTTGCAACAGTCTAATGCCTACCTGGAAGGCATTCACAGTGCCTTATCTGGCCTAAAGAGATCGTTTCAGGCTCTGGCCTCCTCGTTGACGGCAACCAATGTCCCTTCATCTTCCATCCCCCCTCCAGCTACCCACTCCCAAATCACAACCCCTCTCCCTACACCCATCCAGGGCACACCGACAGACCAGCATACACCCACTACAACAGACAAGGTGCACAAAGACAATTATAAGCATGCACACGACAATACACATCTGCATACACAACAACACTTACCACACTGCCTCCCTTACAGTCACATCACCACTCACACCTTCCAGCACTGCATCATCACACATTGGTCCTGCTAGCATTCCAGTCATACCCTCAGTCACCACAACAGCAGACTCACAGACACTCACCTCACACACCACACCAGCACTCACCACAACCAGCATCTCTGTCACCTGCAGCACATCCCCCTCAATTGCACACACCACCCCAACATTCACTCACACGTCTTCCATTCCCTCTCCATGCCTCTCTACCCCTCCTCCTCCCAAGATATGCACACACACCCACTCACCCACCCAACATCCACCCACCACAGACATGCACACATTGCACACACCAGCATTCTCGTCCTGCACACCAACACATCACACGAGCACCCCCCTACCTTCACATCCATCCCTCATTCATGTGACCGCCCCGTGTCCCTAAAAAAAAAGTCTTCCTTGCCACCCTTGACCTCTTCCTTACTCCTCTCCCACCCCATGCTACCCTTAAACATTGTGCCCCCTGCCCCTCCCATGCACTTCCACCTCCCATTGCTCTGGTGTCCCCTCTGGGGTTTCCCCTGCTCCCCCATCACCGTTCCAAATTCAAGCCACCACCACCAAACCCCTGAGGTGCCTGCATGTCCAATTGATGCCCCTGTGACGTGAAGGCCTATTTGTTGTCAGGAGTCAAGTTGGGGCCATGATATATGGACTATGTGTCCTGCATTTCTGCAAATTGGACTTGCCATTTGACACATTTTGTATATATTTTATGTCTTTTTGATGATTCCAAATACATCTGCCCACATTGCTGTGGTTGGCAAGATGAGATGCTTGTCCTGGTTTCCTTCTACATGTTAGTGTGACATCTGTGTGCAACGGTCTGTAAGGTCTGTGTATGGGTTTTGTCTGTGTTGTTGCTTGCGCTGGGTATATGGGTTGTGCCATGTGCATGTTGTTTGTTATGTGTCTGACTGCTTGCTTGTGGGATTGTATGGGGTGGTGTGCGCGTCCGTGTGTATGGTGCTGCATCTGTGAATTTCCTTGTATGTTATTTGTACGTGATGTGTCACCTGTGTCACTGTTTGGATGTGTGTTCACTGCTATTTATTGGGTGTCATTGCTACATACAGTTTATAGTATGTGTGTGGATGTGTGGTGTTTCACAATGTGCCTGTCCATGACTGTGTTGAGGTGTTTCTAGTCTAGTTGTCGTTGTGTGATTAGGGTTTGTTGTGTATGGATGTGTATGACTGTGTTGGTGGTGTTTGTGTGTGCTGTGCTGTGTGTTTGTGTTGTAAAATTGGTTATTTGTAAGGACAGGTAAGTACCTACACTTAGCAATAGGCTACTACCCTCGACTTAGGTCCAGTTAGGTCTCGATAAATTAAACCCAGCTCAACCCATGGTAGCTTGGCAACGAGCGACAAGGCTTAACTGAGGAGACATCACTTGTAAAGCATTTTAAAATCATAAAACAGTAAATAAGTAAAACACAGAACACAATCCAAATCTTACACTAAATTCTAACAATAGATAATATTTTCATCTTTAAAATGACACCAAAACGAATAAAATCAGATAAGGGGAACCGGAGATATGAATTTTTAAAGAATTAATGCTTTTTAGCACTTAGAAACGAATGGCGTCAATCTGGTCATCTGGTCGCACCTCGACCGGAGCAAGGTCAAAGTTTGAGGCCGAGTGCGATGGAGCCCTGCTCAGCTACAGCTCGCGGGAGGCCTCGTTCAAAAGTTTACCTATGGACTTAGTCGTGTTTCTGGAGATTTTCTTCAGCGGGACCATGTCGCCAGTCCAATCTGACCTCCTGGAACTCCTCATCGGATACACTTCATGGTAGCCCTCGGTGGTAATTTTTACCTTCGGACTAAGTTATTTTTTCGAGATGAAAATCCTTCGATCGGGGCAAACCTGAATCTTGAGTCAACATCCCTGGGGCCCTCTTCGGATACACTGCCTGGGTGGTCCCGGTCAACTTCCTACGTTCAGACTTAGTCACTTTTTCTGAGATTTTCGTCACCGGGACAAACCTGCAAGTCAGGCCAGGTCGCGGTTGAGCCAAGCCGGCTAGAGTTGCTGCTGCGGGTCGGTCCCTTTATGGAGATTTTTTTCCAAAAGTCCTCCAAACTTCTCCAAACTTCTAGATCTTATTCCAGATGTTCCTTAAGGTTCTTTTGAGGGTCACAGCTCACCCCAAGGTTCCAGAAGCTCCGAGATGCTCCTTGAGGGCGCAGACTACAACTCCCAGAATGCACCTGGTGCAAACCCAGTTTCTTCAGGAGTTGGTGCAGAGGACTCTGGTTAGCAATGTTTCACCTGTAGCAAACAGCGAGTCCCTCCTTGGAACAGTTGAAGCCAGGCAAAAAACCTTCTTGTGGTGAAGCCCAAGTGTGCAGCTGGTGCAGTCCTCCAGAGTGCAGTGTCCAGGTGCAGGTCAGGGGTCCAGCAGGGCAGTCCTTCTTCTTCTGCAGTTCTTCCTGGTAGGGATCTGTGGTGTGGGTGCAGGTCTGCCAGTTTTATTCTTGCTAATGGGTGAAAAATGGAGGGGCCCTGGTTCTCCAGTCAGGTGCAGTGTCCTTCCCTCTGTGATGACCACTTCCTGGGAAGTGTAGCAAAAATCAATCCCAGGGAGCAACATTCCTAATAAATCCATGCTGGGTGAAAGTGTTTTTTGGAGGTTACATCTGGCTGAGCCCACCCAGTGGTGTGGCTAAAAATCTTAAACACACCCTTCTCCTGCCCTCTCCTAATCTAGTCAGGGGGCACCTCATTGTCTGGGTTTGCAGGATGTGAGGAGGTGCTGGGTTGCTCCAGATGTCCTTCGCTGCCTTAGAAGACCAGTTTTTCAGCCCACCCCCCATTCCTGCCTCTCCATCTGAGAAGGGAAGATCTCCTCCCCCTGGCACATCTCTTTGTGTTTAGCCAGGCCACTTCACACCTCATCAAGGCAGCCTGACCAGGCTGCCAGAGGCTGGCCAATCAAAACATAGCAGCAAAACCTCTGCAGGGATGAAGTTGGCAACTTTTCAGGTAAAGTTTAAAATTCTTTACCTGAACAAGTTATATTAAATCCAAAAACCAGAAGTTGTGGGATTTATCTTTACAATTAATTTGATACCAAACTTGAGGTATCTTCTACTTAAGTGGACTTTTAAAATTAAAATAAAGTCTCTCCATTCTAGCCTATAGAGGCCATTCACTACAATGAGGGAAAAACACATTTTACCTCATCAGGGCTTATATAACCATTTTTATAAGGTCCCTGCTTATAGTTACATGGCACCCAGCCCTAGGAGCACCAAAGGGCACACCTTAGGGGTGACTTATATGTAGAAATAAAGCAGTTTAAGATGTTGGAGCTACTTTTAATTCCGAAGTCGAATTTGCATGTGACTTTAATTTAAAAGCAGCCAGCAAGGCAGGCCTGCCTTTAAAATGACACTGGGCACCTCAGCAGTGCACCTCTAGGGGCACCATCTATGCTGGGGTCCTTAAACCCACATGCCCTACCATATACTAGGGACTTATAGGCAGGTTGACTTAGCCAATTATAATTACCCTAATTTACATACTAATTCTGTACAGAGCACAGGCCCTGGGACTGGTTAGCAGTACCCAGGGTACCATCAGAGTCCGGAAAACACCAGCAAAAAGTGAAAAACAGGGGCAAAATGTCAGGGGGCCTGTGCAATCAGCCCTGTTTTCCCACAGTTTGGTATGTATTGGCTTGGTTTTGTGTGCATTGGGTACTCTTACAGTTGTCGTCTTCGTCATTGTCACTGGCCCTGAAGGTGTATGGCAAGATACAATGCTGGGGGGATTTGCAGTTCATTTGCCATGGCGACTATGGACGCGTCTGTGTACCTGGAGGTGAGTGTTTCCTTTTGTACTTTCTGTTTCTGCCAAGATTTTGTGGTGGTCAGCCCACCCCAGATGCACTGGTGGTCTGGTAACTTGTAATATAGTTGGCGGTACATTGATTACCGCCAGCCTGGTGTAGGCTACCGCAGTCGGCTGCTGCTTGTCAGTGGTGGCGGTACTGGCGGTAAGTTCTCTGCGTTGCATTGCGTTCACCGCCTTACTTGTTATGTAGAGGTGTGATGCCGAATGCATAGCAGATCCCGTACCTAATAAGGTTATATATACTGTATTTTCTAAACTTGTGTCATTTTTTCAATATTTTATATTTTTGCTTTTTCATGTCCCTGTACTTGACTATCATCAGCATCTATTCAGGCTCAACGCAACTCACACAACTCTTTAACCACATTTATTTGGGATTTTAAACCACTGTTGTTCTCTTTCACCATCACCATCTGCATTTCATATTTTCATCTTGAACAAAACAGCTGTTCCGGTCTGTACGACCCAATCACTTTCACTGTGGGAGAGTAAAAAGGGGTGTAGGAGGTGTCCCACAGTGCCACCCCTCCATTGGATGAACGTACACTTAAATGAAAGAAAAAGAATGCAGGTCAGGAAACAGGATTTTTAAATATCTAAAAATAGATTATTTTGACACCCATGAGCCAAACATAACAGGGTCTATGTCATCTATCCTCCCTGTCCCACAGGTTGAAAACATTTTTTTTACCCACCAACCTTGACCAACCCCTACTAACATCCCACCCCCTCCTGCAGCTGTACTTTCTGCTTTCAGTCAAAGCAGCCATCAGGACGGCGCTGACAGACTTTCAAAGAAGCCTCTCAGTTAGACCTGGAAGGCCTTTAGGACATCAGTGGGTGAACAATTTTGAAATCAACTTTTGCCATGCCTTTGCTGTGGGATATGAGGTACAGAAACTGAAATCGACGTTCAAAACTGTCTGTAACAGCCATACATAACAAACTCATTACATACAATTTTATGTTTGTGTGCTTCTTAAAATCATCTGTCCCTGCTTTCAGGTGCAGTGTAGTGGCAGAGCAGTAATGAGGAGTCAATCCTAACATGGCCTATGTTATGGATCCCTGCCCCATAAGTTCAAAAAACAAAAACTTACCTGCCATCCTTGCCCAGCCCCTCACTACCTTCCCTGTCTTCCCACCCCCTCTCGCAGATGTGGTTTCTGCTTTTATTCAAAGGGGAGAAGCAGAGCTCCACTGACAGGCTCCCCTAGACGCTTGTCAGCCTAACATCACAACAGTAGGTACCAATCTTGTAATCAACAGTTCCTATGTCATGGCAGTGGGATTTGAGGTTTAGAATCTAAAACAAACATTAGAGGTTCTCTATGAGAGCTATACATAACAAATTCATTACATAGAGTAGCAAAAAAATATTCTTCTGTCTTAGACCCTAAAGACCATATGTACGAAAGTGAGGAATATCAATTTCATAATTGTGATTCTGTGACAATCACAATTAGGCATTCACTATTTATAATGGATGAGACTTATTTGAGTTTCATTAGAGGTTCCTAGTGGGCTGCAAATAGACTTACCTGATGAATAATAATAAGGTAGGTTGCAATTTGCGACCCATTAGGAATCACAGCCATCATAACGATAGTGTTGTGCTGGGATCAGCAGACCAGCATGTCTGTGACTTCTTTTAAGTAAAGCAAGCTTACAGGATGCATTTAAAAAGAATGAAATGAAACTTTGAAGTTTCATTTTTTAAGAGTAGGCAGTGGTCTGTTGGACCAATATCTGCTATTAAAAATATTTTCCCAGCAATTTTCCTAGGGGAAGGGCTCCAATGAGTTACCACCAACTGTAGTTAGCTGTAAATTTCAAATCTCTTGCAGCCACATTTCAGTCACAAAACATATGTACATACTGTTCTGATTCAGGATTAGGAAGGGACACCCTCAACACTCCTTCTAAATACCAAATCACAAATCCCAAATTGCAATTTGGGCTTTACACACCAAAAATAATTTTTTGATGACAAACAGCCCAATTCTGTGAATCTAGCATTTACGATCTCAAAATTGCTTTTGTACATACAGCCGGGGGCGGCTCCTCCTTAAGGGCGGAGGAGCGTCGCCCCCACCAGCAGCAGCAGCTGCAAAACCTTTCAAAGAAAAGGATAATAAACCTTGTTTATTATCCTTTTCTTTGAAAGGGGTGGGGCCACGGGGTGACGTGCACTGAGGGGGAGTGCTCAACACTTTCCCTCACTGCGCATGTATGTTTGGCCAGCCGCCTCGAGCCGGCCAAACACACATGCGCACAGGGCTCTCTCCAGCGCAGCAACACAGTTGCTGCACTGAAGAGAGCCTGCATGGGCTCCCTGTTTGCCTGGGCGCTCCCCGCCAATCCTGATGCTGCTATGAGCAGGGTCAGGATTGGCTCAGGGCAGGCTGGGAGCCTGTGCCTGGAGCGACACGGGGGAGAGGAGCGGCGCGCGGCAGAGGACATTTTTTGAAAAATGTATTTGAATAAATTTAAATGTATTAATGCCCTCCACCCCCGGGAATCCACGCGAGCCGCTACTGCATGTAGCCCTAAGTCTTATGTACAGAAGCTGAGAGTGAGAAGATTCTAAGAACATTTAAAGCAAGCTCAGCCTATACCCTACAACTTTTATTTTTAGCCCATTGTTTATATTTTTGGCTGCTGGTACAGGGTTTGCTGTTACTCATAGAGCTACATTTCTGGAGCTCTAGGTCGGTACCAGATAGTTCAGAATCCTTGTCTCCCGTGGTCCTAAAGCCACGGATACATCTAGGAAGTAATATTTTTGTATTCATAAAAAAGCCCACTTCACCCCCTCCTCCAACAGCAGTGCTTACTGTCGCACTGCTGATCACATATATGCTTTTAAACTGGCAGGCAGTGTTGCCAATCAGCGTTCTATATTTGTAGGGTTCAGTAGTATTTGTTTGGTTGAACACTACATTAGATAAGGCAAGCACATTCGGTTTTACCACTTGAATAGGGCTCCAGCGTTTGTGATATTTCTTTTTTAGACATTTCCATCTATAATTATCCCTATTTATTTCTCACTATTATAAACTGAAATATCAATATCTATTTCGTGTTTTCTGAAAAATAAAATAAGTAAAAGTACATTTCTACTTGTGTTTACCGGTCAAGACACCATTGCCGTTGGATGCCCCATATTTGTAGTGCTTTAGAAGCAATATTTAATGCATCACACAAATGCAATGCACTGATAGACATTCGCATTTTAGTACACATGCACATCTGTAACTGTGTAAAGCTACATTAGGAAAACGTGTCTCTATTTTTGAAACATCCTTGCGTGTCAGTCTATACAGCTATCAGTCCAGCATCCTAGGAGCCTAGCTATCAGCTTCTTCTTCTCAAGAAGGAAATAATTTTCTGATTACCTTTCTGCATTTATCGGAACCATTTTGTGAGTAAAAGCGAGGCAATGGGGAGTGTGTATGCTGTGAAAATACAAAAAGTATTGTGGTTTTAGAGTATGCTAGGGCACAGGTATGCATGGTTTAGGAGGTTATTCTCTCTGCATGTCTCCAGTTGACGCCCTAGCCAGTGGGGTTGTATTCAAGCTGTCTAGATGAACTGAAGCAGCTTTGCTACCTAGCAATGGGGGCTGCATGAGGGAATCTGGGTGCCAGTATGCATTTATGCCTGCAGCAATGCTCGGTGAGCTGAGTGCTTCATACCGAAACATGCCGTGATCTGCAGCTCACAATATTTAATCCTGGCAAAGCTGATTTGGCTTTCGTTCTTCATGGGTAAAGTGTGTTCCATGCAATAGGGTAATATTCAAATATGTTACTAGAAATGTGATTGGCCAGGTACATAAGCCCACTGCTTGAAATTTGACTGATTAAGTTTGAAAATGTCTATAGTAGGAAAATGAGAAATTCAATTTCAATCTACATGTTCATGGTCCAAATCCCACAACTATATCAAACGCGTTAGCATGCCCTAATGGGCAATATCCTGAGGTTTATTGAGTGCTTAGTGCCTGGGATTGGCACCGTCCGGATGCTGGTCAAAGCATAGGGGGTCATTCTGACCCCGGCGGTCTCAGACCGCCGGGGCCAGGGTCGGCGGGAGCACCGCCGACAGACCGGCGGTGCCCCGCAGGGCATTCTGACCGCGGCGGTTCGGCCGCGGTCAGACAAGGAAAACCGGCGGTCTCCCGCCGGTTTTCCGCTGCCCTTGGAATCCCCCATGGCGGCGCAGCTTGCT
Source organism: Pleurodeles waltl (assembly GCF_031143425.1). Taxonomy (NCBI): domain Eukaryota; kingdom Metazoa; phylum Chordata; class Amphibia; order Caudata; family Salamandridae; genus Pleurodeles; species Pleurodeles waltl. Next base: position 169,058,706 of record NC_090449.1, on the reverse strand, counting down.
GCGCCGCCATGGGGGATTCTGACACCCCCTACCGCCATCCTGTTCCTGGCGGTTCGCCCGCCAGGAACAGGATGGTGGTAGGGGGTGCTGCGGGGCCCCTGGGGGCCCCTGTAGTGCCCATGGCAATGGCATGGGCACTGCAGGGGCCCCGTAAGAGGGCCCCAATGTGTATTTCAGTGTCTGCAATGCAGACACTGAAATACGCGACGGGTGCAAACTGCACCCGTCGCACCCCTGCAACTACGCCGGCTCAATTCTGAGCCGGCGTCCTCGTTGCAGGGGCATTTCCTCTGGGCCGGCGGGCGCTCTTTTGGAGAGCGCCCGCCGGCCCAGAGGAAATGTCTGAATGGCCGCCGCGGTCTTTTGACCGCAGTGCGGTCATTTGGCGGCTCCCTCCAGGCGGGCGGCTCCCGCCGCCCACCGGGCTCAGAATGAGCCCCATATTGCCTTAGGAGTGAGGTCTTATTCCCTTTGCGTGGCGGATACACTAAGAGCAAGAGTGAAGCTCACAATCCCTGCTTTTCTTGTATGGGAGTGAAATAATGAGAGACATGAACCCACTACAGGGGATTCAAATGCTGAACCTACTCCAGGGGGTTCAAGTGAAGTTAATCCCCCTGACATGGTCCGTTATCCCACTGCTGATATGGTATATTTTTTGCTGAGATGCTTAAAAATGTCTTGGAACACACGTCCAGTCTAAATGTGTTTAGAGCATACAATTGTTTTGGCGTAAGGCTATTGTAAAGGACTGGATGCTGAGCAGGTCTTTCACATTTTCTTCTTGATTTCTTGAGAAAGTGGTGACCCCTCCCAATAGCCATGGTACCACTCTGAGCAGAATGGTTCCTGTAAAAGGTAACAAGAGTCTCCTTAGGAGGGTCTCAATTAGGTAAAAATATCCACAAGGGGCAAAAATCCTCCTTGCCCATGTAATACTTCATGACGGAATATGAAGATGAATGTACAAGTTAATAGCACTATCACCAATTTCTCTCTGATGCAAGGGAAGAGGAGTAAGCCAGGCAAAGGCATCCAGAAGAAGATCCAAAGGAAATTGCAAATTTAGAGAGCAAAAATCAATTACAATGATAGTAGCAAGAGGGTGATGGGGGGGAGAAAAACTAAGGGAACAAATGCAGCATGGTGCATCCCTCATCATAAAAGCGCCTTTTTTTTATATATGATGGAAATAGTAACTGACATCACAGGAAAAGACTCAACTTCACCTTAGATTGGGAACCTCAGACAGAAACCTCTGAAGAGAATACCATCTTCGAAGGGTACATCACATGTCTTGTCCCTGTTCCCTTACTTGCAACACATTTGCCATGCAGAAAGGTGTCTCAGACACCTTCTGCGACTCGCAATGGGGTCGCAAAGACCCACCTCATTAATATTAATGAGGTGGGTCGCAGTTTGCGACCCCATTGCGAGTCTGGGCACTCACGGGGATGGTGGCCAGCTGGAGACAGCAGACCTCCATGTCCGTGACTGCTTTTGCAATTTAGCAGTTTTTTTTTTCTATCTTCAGCCCGTTTTCCTTAAAGGAAAACGAGCTGCACTTAGAAAAAAAAAACGAAACCTTTTGTTTCGGTTTTTTTCAGAGCAGGCAGTGGTCCATAGGACCACTACCTGCTCTGAAAAATTATTTTGGTGATCATTCACAAAGGGCAATGGGTCCCATGGGGACCCCTTCCCGTTTGCGAATGAGTTACCATCCACTTCAAGTGGATGGTAACTGCGAGTTCATTTGCGACCGCTTTCGCGGTCGCAAATGAACTTGCATAGCGTTGCGAGTCGCAAATAGGAAGGGAACACCCCTTCCTATTTGCGAGTCGGAAACGCATTTTGCGAATCGGTTCCGATTCGCAAAATGCGTTTCTGCATCGCGTAGAGGCTTTTGCGCCTCGCAAACGGCGTTTTTCGCCGTTTGCGAGTCGCAAAACCCTTGCTACATCTGGCCCAAAATCCTTTGCCTAGTGCAGAACTCCACAGTCCTGTTGCTGATCTTCTGGTCTGATGCTCCGCATTGATCTTGGAACATCGCTCTGAAAGACCATGACTGTGAAAATGCCAGCTGAGTTCAGTCCCAGGAACACACAACCACATGCAGAGTGCAGCTTCCTGCAAACATGCCTGATTACAGGAGTGTACAGCATCCCTTTGTTACTAGTAAACCCTTTCTTAGATGTAACAGACATCAGAACAGGAGAAGATAACCAGTCCCTTTAAAACCACCACAATGTAAGTTCCCATACAAGGTATTTTATCGGGAGTCCCTTCTGTTTAATGAGGCCTTTTCCTCCTATTTTTGGTCTTGAGTAGGGAAGAAAACCATACCCATCTTCGAAGTCACCATAATTCCTGAGTAGAGGTATAAATAATAAGTCACTGTCCTCAACAATGATTGCTTGGTACATAGTAAATGTCATCACTTGCCTATTACCAAACTATCAACTGCCTCCTCTTCTTCTGTGCTCCATTTCTTGACCTGGTCAAAATTCAAAATACTCTGATGAAATTCACATATTATAGCAAAATTTACATTATTAGCCACAATTCACATCATGACAGGTCTTATTTTTATAGGAAGGGGGCACCTTGTTGAAAGACCGAATAATGCTTTGCACTTTAAGGGCCTTATTTACAAAAAATTATGCACCGCTGCCGCAGCGTAGAGTTGCGTCAACATTTTTAACGTCTTGTAACATCAGATTCTAATGACATGTTTGCAAAACAACGCTACCTGATGTTATGATCAGGGCAACATTAAAAAAAATGAAGCCCGCCTGTGCGCTGTATTGTAAACCAAAATTATGATAGACACTGCAGAAGCAGAAATGGAGACACCTGGAGTCCAGAGACCCAAGGACAACCCAGACAACCCCAGTACCAGTCAGGATGTCCATACAGAATCCCAGGAGAAGGGGAAGAGGAAGTGCAGGTTCAGTAAAGAGAATACCATCTTGATCAGTGAGGTGATGCAGCATGAACAACAGCTATTGGTCACATCCAAATTGCAGTTAGGGAAGAAAGAGGTGTCAACAGTGTGGCAGAGGTGAAAAGGACAGTCATCAATTATAAGAAGCGCTTACACGATTGAAAGCACAGAACAAAGAAGAAACTGGCCAGGCAGCATTGTAGACCGGAGGTGGAAGTCCAGCATCCCAGGAGGAGCTATATGACTTGGAGGAGATGGGGGCACCTGTCATCCCAGATGATTTGGTGACAGGAGTCCAAGGACATGACAGTACAGCATTTGATGAACCTCAACAAGCATTGGGTAAGCTGCATTTGGGGGCAATGTGGTCACTATGTAATGTCAAGAGATGGAGGCACCCATGTTCCAGAGCCAAAATGCACTGTCTGCAGGCTATAATGCAGTATGCTGGCACACTTATGGCTAAACAGCAAAGAGATTAAATGTGCATTGACCTCACACAATTAGCACATGCCTATCCCAGACCATCACCTCATTTTATATATTGTGTGAGTTCTGCATCATTCCACATTTACCTCTCTTTGGGCCTCATTTACGAAGCCCTAGCGGCACCTTGCTCCACCAGTGTCAATTTTTATTGATGCTACGGTGGCGCAGTGTGCCAGCCCAATTTTACAAGGCCATCGAAATCCACATTTCATTGCTTTTCATTGCCTTGTAATACAGACACCTTTAACATATAACACTGCATAAAAAGGGCAGTCCACAGGTGTTGCTTGGGATGTTCCAAACCAACAACATCCTATGGAACCCGAAGAAGTCTGGCGCATTCTCATATATGCAGGTCTTGAAATGCATCACATTCCTACGCCAGGGGTGGCGTAAGGATGATGCAATGGGGAGAAATAGCTTCCTTTCTTCACACATAGAAAGAAGAGAACCCCTCTTGTGATTGCTTTTGTGCAGGACAGTGTCCCTTACTGCACAAAAACAATCATCCTCGCAACTCAGGCATGCTGCACCGTGGTGCAAGGATGCCTGCATTGGCACTTGGCAGCAATTTTTGCACCAGTGCAAGGGGGGAGAAAAGAAATGTGCCGTATCTTCTGGATATGGCTTATTCCTGCCCTTTCCCGGTAGTGCAGGGTGTCATCTGCCACGTAAATTAGGTCTTTTGTGCCTTAGATATGAGGAAATGACACAGTGCAGCCCAGCCAGCCAGCTTGCTGTGCTGCACTGTGTCATGTAGAAAGTGCAGAGATACATTGTATGCAATTAAATCAAAGTATTCCTGTACTTCCCTCAGCGATGGCGCACAAGTTGCTGCCTAGCTCCAATACAGGCATCCTTGCACCATGGAGCTACTCATTCTCACTTGAGCCTATGCACACTAATCTAGGATGTGAATCCTCTGAAGGGAATGGTTGTGTTACAGGACAAACAATTCATCTGAGAGTGGTCAGGTGTGGGTAATGGGATGCACATACTCATAGGGACATGGCAAGAGGCATGTCTATTGTACCCTGCATGAAAATTAATTGCACCCAGCTTACATGGTGGGCAGTGGGCTGCACACAGGTGTTAGCTGCCATGTAAGGGACCACAGGAACTCATCACAAATTAGCGATGTGAAAAATGTACAACACTGGACTATGACCCTCATTACAACCCTGGCGGTCATGGACCGCCAGGGTTGTTGTGGCGGATTTCACCACCTGCAGGCTGACGGTGAAATCCCTAGTATTACGACCACGCCGGAAGCGGCGCGGGCGCACCGCCGGGACCGGCGGTTTGCCGCCACATTGGTCCCGGCGGTTTCAATCCCCCAGGGCAGCGCTGCTTGCAGCGCTGCCCAGGGGATTACGAATCCCCCTACTGACAGCCTTTTCCTGGCAGTTCGAACCGCCAGGAAAAGGCTGGCGTTACGGGGAGTTGCAGGGCCCCTGGGGGCCCCTGCACTGCCCATGCCACTGGCATGGGCAGTGCAGGGGCCCCCTGCCACGGCCCCATGCAGCTTTTCACTGTCTGCTATGCAGACAGTGAAAAGCCCGGCGGGTGCACCCATTGCACGGCCGCAACACCGCAGGCTCCATTTGGAGCTGGCTGCTGTGTTCCGGCTGAGATCCCCGCTGGGCCGGCGGGCGGAAACCAGGTTTCCGCCCGTCCGCCCAGTGGGGATCTCCTAATGGCCGCGGCGGGAATGCGGTCGCATTGGCGGCCGCCCGCCACCCGCCAAGGTCGTAATGAGGGCCTATGTGTTTAAAACCAATGATTATGTGTGGGCATGGTTTTGACACGGCTACTGCTCTGCATGGTAGGTGCTGGCTCGATATGGCAAAATTACATTTGGTTTGCACAGGGAGTCATACTTGGGATGCGGAAATGGACATGTGTACAGCATGGTACCTACACAAATATACATGCACCACTGGGTCTGACTGGGCATTGCTTGTGGCACACCTGGGAAGGGACTGCAGAGAACTACCCTTTGGGGGACCACAACCTGCATCATTTTGAAAGTGCAGGATGCTTTGTATTTACCAAAATGCAACACATACCTATACTTTCCTCCGTGATGGTGTACTCACTGCTTCCTAGTGTCAACACAGGCGCTCTTACACCATGGTGTAGGGGTGCCTGCATTGCAGGGATGATTGCTCCGGTAGTGAAAGAAACCTTTCGTGAACTTGGGCAATCATGAATGTCGTCTTTCACTTTCTATGTATGCTGCAGAATGCAACAAACATTGACATAGAAATAAATGAGGACTAAAACGTAAATTCTCTCCATTGCACCACTTGAATGCCACCTTGAGGTTGAGTAGGAATTTGACGCATTTCCAGATAACTAAATCGGGGGAATGTGTCACATTCCTTTGGATTCCATGGGTGTTGCTAGGGAACACCCACAGCAACACACTTGAAACTCACCTTGTATGCAGTGTAATGTGTGAAAGGGGCACACAATCACAGGGTCACATCACAAGCTGCCAAGTTGGCATGATGTGGTCTTGTAAATTAGGGACCTGCATACTGTGCCACTGGAGCATCAAATTCAATGACACTCCAGTTGCGCAGTGTGCTACTAGACCCTTTGAAATTAGGCCTTTAAAGTCCTCCCCTGGAAACCTTGATTGTAAACTTGATCACTCATGTCAACATCCAACAGAGCTCAATGTTAACTTACCTCCATTTCATTGCAGAGGATCGCATGATATCTCCTGGCTAGCTGCCTGTCCTAGACCGCTCCGATGATGTGGCTGGCCAGCTGCAAACCATTAATCCAGATACCCTCCAGCAAATCCTGGGTGCCATATAGACATCATCTCCAGTCGCAGGGTGGCTAGACAGCGTTGTGGGGGGGGTCTCTGGATGGTCCACCAAACAGCCGACATGCACCACTTGCCAGCTCAACCACACCCCTGGACTCCAAAGACCCAGCACTTAAATTCCCAAAAAACTGTGGTAGGGAACTGCCTAATACAGAGCGGGTGGGATGGGACTATGGCTGGAACTCTAGAGGCAGTCCTGAGGTGCCTCAGTCCAAATAGGGACAACTTGTCTTCCATACAAGGTACCTACTCTCCACTTTGTGGCCTCCAGTAGCCCCTGGCTGACATGGCTAGTGTCAAGAGTCTGAGGCACGAGCAAATGCCCAGCCCAAGTGCCACCAGTGAGGTTGACAACAGACTGAGGGCAATACAAAATGTCTGGGAGTGCAGGGAGTGGATGCATGTCTCCCTCATTACCACCTTGGGTGCCCTTCACCATAACATTGCTGCACTGTTGCAGACCCTGCAGCTCCTACTTGCTGCTATGCAGTGTCATGTGTTCCCACAGGTGAGAGCTGCTGTGGACACAGCATCCACATCTTTAGCCCCTGATGTGTGTGTGCCTCCCTCTACTTCAGCACCTACAATACTTCTGCCACTGGAGGCACTACTTACATCAGAGGCTGAAGATGTGGAAGAAACATCTTTCACCAGGAAAACTGCCTGGTAGCTTTTCTCTGTGGCACATGAACCCTTTCTCCTTAGCTCTTTGCTAAAGATCATGCCAGTGTCAAAACACCTGGCACCATCCTCACTTGGAATCTGCCACTGTTGACCTCTCACATATGTGGACTGTCATTTTGGCCAATATTCCCTAATGGAAATGTGGTCCTCCTCCTTACTAAAGCAATCGTCGCCTACACATGTCAGATGGCATTTTCATCCCAATGGACTCTGGATATCCAATGACTAAATACATCTGTTGGGGTTGTTGTCTCATGAAATGTACATCAGTACTGCACGTAAAATAACACATGTAAATAAAATCACTTACTACAACATTGCTGTTGTGTGTCTTAAGCAGGAACAACATGAACATGTTGCATTGAGTGAAGCAAATACACTGACTGCTTACCAAAGGGATATGTGTGGATTGAAGACCAAGACAAATGCCACTCAGACTGAGTGAACATCCTTGAGGAACATGATATGTACATTTATGAAAAACAGTTTTTGAGGCTCCTAAGTAGGGAATGTTACAGGTATCATGCAGTCATTGTGACTGATGATGTAACTCTCACCACAAGTGGCTGGTCTACGCAAGGACAGTAGCAATCTCACATTGATGTGACAACCAAATGATCTTAGTTTAAGTCTGTGAGGGACAGGCATAAGTGTGTGAGTAACAAATTCATGATTTAGAGTGAGTGCAATGACAGCAACATTCCACAAATGCATGTCCCACAACTTACCAACACAGAGCAAATGCAGACTAAAACTAGCCTACACTACACTAATCTACCTAACACTAACTATCTAAAACCTCAACTATAAAAAACTATATATAGGGGGAAGAGACGTAAGTATTTGTTTGGGCCGTACTGCTCCTCATTTCTTGATCACAGAGGCCTTGATCTCCTGGAACATGATGAGCAGCTGGTCATGCCTGTGCTCCAGGTTTGACAGGCATAACTTCATGACTGAAATTCCAGTTCTAATGTCCAGCTTAAATTCAGTCCAAAGTACTTGTGGTTGGGCCTGTGGTGTGGATGTGGCAGTTGTTGTGAAGGTAGAGGTAAATGGACCTCCTCCTGCAGGCCAACCCCTGTCTGTGGCTTGAGACGTGCCCTTTCCATGGTGGGTGAAGGTGGCTGGTTTCATGGCTGGAGTATCTTGGTGAAAGGCACTCCAGGACCCCAATGATCTCTCCCAGTCATAAGTCTTCCCCATCTTCTTGAATGCCTTTTCCACATGGCAAATGTGATGATAGCAGTCAGCCTTTTTTTTTAACATCCTCTTCTGGGATGGGGTCATGCTGCCTGAGTAAACAGGAGGAATACATGTCATACAAAGGTTCATTGGGCAAATTAATATCAAGCATTCCATGTAAATACTACCCGCAGACATCACATGATGCACATCAAAAACCGCAATAACATCTTGGAGGGCAACATGAACAGACATCTGCCCAATATCCATCATCTCCACATTGATTATTGTCAAGGTATAAAGGCTAAGTGAATATTACACAATAGCAAAGCCACATCTTGAGACATCTTTGATGACCATGTCAACATTGACTATGATTATAAAAAATGCTGTTTTATGATTATGGTATGGCACATTCATCATGTTGCATTGATCATTAATGTCTCGTCTGCCTACTCCACTGCCCTTGTCTCCATTATCATTTAGCAAAGTCATCTGAGCAAGGACTATAAATTAGATGGCAAGTCTCACATCATTATGGGCACTATTCTGAGTTTGGCAGACTCGAAAACCCATCCACCAAACTCCCGACAGGGTGCTTGCCACCATGCAGGCTATCACCCCACCAGCTCCATTAAGAATTTCCCACTGGGATGACCAGAAAAAGCCAAGGTTTCTGCCGGTCAGCTCAGCTGGAAAGTGGTGACAGAATTGTCACCAGCTCATAATCGGTTGTCGGTGTTCTTCTTTGCTTTCAGGGTACAAGTTGTGTATGCAGGAGCAGCTTTCAGCCACGGTTGCTGCCTCAGAAGCATGGTGAATGATGTATGTGTAGCCTTACACTTCAAACATGTGCAATGGGAGTTATTTTGCATATCATTATACATTTGTACAGTTACATGTCAGCTGTCCATGGGTCATGATTTGTCATCTAGCACCTATGGCCTCATCGACAGTGCCCATGACACAGAGTGGTGTATCAAATGCCTTGTTGTACTGCCGTGCACCACCAGGAAAGGGAAGAAATGCACCATATCTACAAGATACAGCACCTTTCTGCCCTCTTCACCTGGACAGGTGCAAAAATTGCTACCGAGCACCACGCCAGCAGCCTTGCTCCATGGTGCAAGGGTGCCTGCATTGTGGGGATGATTGTTTTTGTGCAGGACACCTTTCTGCATGTTAAACCATCACAAGAGGTGTTTCTCTCTTTCTATGTGTGCTGCCGGATGCAGCGCACATAGGAACAGAATAAAATAGGAAGACATGAACATATTTCTCCCCGTTGTGGCACTCTTACACCACGTCTGAGGTGGCATATGAATCTGATGCATTCCCAGCCATGTAAATGTGGCAATGCATCTGGTTCCTTTAGTTTCCCTGGATGTTGCATAGGTACACCCCAAGCAACACCCATAGAATGCACCTTTCATGCAGCATTATCTGTGAAAGGGGTCCATATTTATAAGACCATGAAAAGCCATGCAAAATGGCTTTGCGTGGCCTTGTAAATATAGAGTGGTACACTGTGCCACTGGAGGATCACATAAATGATGCTCCAGTGACACATTGCCCCACTAGGGCCTCATATATGTGGTCTTTACTCCCGGATGTGTGAGCCATGACACACCTGATGGCCCATGTGTGTTGCATGTGCCCACCCCATAGTATACATGGTACACCTCCCTTTCACATAGAGATGTTGGGCAGATTTCCAAGCTGCCATGCATGGCTGTGTGCCCTTACATCTTGCATCATGTGCAAAACTGGTATGAGATGTCTTCACCTGTATGTCAAGGTATTTTGTATTACATGTGTACTGAAGCATGGTGCATATTTGTGTCAGAAGCATCATCCTGCATTCCCTATCAGTGCAGGCAGACAGTGAGTTGTGTATTTTGTCCCCATACCTATTTGTTATTGTGTCAGTTAGGTACTTGCTTACCTACAAGCAGGTCATTTCTATATTTTCTTTCCTGGATTCTCTGGTTAATGATGGACTGCCTGAAGATCTAGGCATCATGACACTACCAGGGTATTTGGCCACCACATTCAGGATGAACCCACAATGTTCAATGATGGATAGATTTGCTGTTCTGGTACAAGTATTCAGTTGCAGCAGGGGGAACGAGTTGCACCTATGTACAGTCCATTGCACCCAACACATGCAGAAATCCAGCAATGGAGTAGAATCCTTGTTTTACTTACTGCTGAAGTTGCTGAGTCTTGGGGAAAAGGATGTTGTGGTCTGTGAGGTGGATGATGGCATCCAACACAGTAGGGAGGAATGCTAACAGGGATAGCTGTGACACTCCTTCCACGCAAGCTTCAGTGTCTGGAAGGAGCCTGACGCAAGCATATGTAGCACGACTAGGAGTGTGGTCATTAATGGTTTGTTGGTGACCCTTTCAACTGTAGCCAGTAGAAGATGATGACCTCTTCCTCGCTGAGGCAAATCATGTGCTCCTTTCCCCTGCTCTGCCTCTATGGTGTGGGTGCTTATGATTGTGGTGGTGTTGGTGGATGTCGTGGTGATGGTGGGAGTTGGGGTGGTCTTCTTGGTGCCCCAAGTTGTAGTCGGAGTAAATCCATGTTGCCCTCCAGTTTGCTATGGTGTTTTGTGTGTGTTCTCCTTATGTACCTCTACCGAAGATTAATTTTACTGCCTGGTCTGAACAGGTGTTAACATTTTTACGCTAGTCAGGCTTTGCATGACTTTTCCTAAGTGTGCGTCAGTTTTCTAAAAGCTCGTAAATACAGGCCTGTCAGGGCTGCATCATTTTTTAAGGGGGAACGCCCACCTTGCATATGATTGTTGGTATATGACGTAGACATATTTCACGCTATTGGAAAATGACACTAGGATGGAAAAGTTGCGCTAGAGGCCTCTAGCGTCACTATGTAACTATATAGTTGTTTTAGTGCTGCCGCTGCATCAAAAAAATGACAGAGCTGTGGCAAAACTCCTTGTACATAAGCCTTTAAGTTATTTATTGAGACGCATTTTATGCCCCTGCTGCTATCTTGCAAAATATATTTTATGGGAGGGAAGTTATCGTTTAAAAAAAACTCTCACAAGAAAAGAGAAACGTTTTGCTCTGAAAGTGTGATTTTGTTCAATGTTCATGAAATTTCATGTAGTTTTATCTCTGCTGCAGAGTGCTGCTCTATCTTCCACTCAATTTTCTGAGAGGGTCCGTAGCGGCTGTAGAATTTTTGCTGACATCATAAATGCAAACTTTAGGAAAGTACCATCTTGCCTGGCATGTTACCCCTATTTTTACTTGTGTGTCAGTTTGTTTTTGCCTGTGTCACTGGGATCCTGCTAGCCAGGACCCCAGTGCTCATAGTTGTGGCCTAAATGTGTTCCCTGTGTGGTGCCTAACTGTGTCACTGAGACTCTGCTAACCAGAATCTCAGTGCTTATGCTCTCTCTGCTTTTAAAATTGTCACTGCAGGTTAGTGGCCATTGTTACCAATTCTGATTGGCACACCGGAACACCCTTATAATTCCCTAGTATATGGTACCTAGGTACCCAAGGTATTGGGGTTCCAGGAGATCCCCATAGGCTGCAGCATTTCTTTTGCCACCCATAGGGAGCTTAGACAATTCTTACACAGGACTGCCACTGCAGCTTGAGTGAAATAATGTCCATGTTATTTCACAGCCATTTTACATTGCACTTATGTAACTTATAAGTCACCTATATGCCTAACCCTCACTTGGTGAAGGTTAGGTGCAAAGTTACTAAGTGTGAGGGCACCCTGGCACTAGCCAAGGTGCCCCCACATTGTTCAGGGAAATTTCCCCGGACTTTGTGAGTGCGGGGACACCATAACACACGTGCACTACATATAGGTCAATACCTATATGTAGTTTCACAATGGTAACTCCGAATATGGCCATGTAACATGTCTAAGATCATGGAATTGTCCCCCCATGCCAAATCTGGTTTTGGGGTGTCAATCCCATGCATCCCTGGGCTCCAGCATGGACCCCAGGTACTGCCAAACTAGCTCTTGTCATAGTTTGGACTCTTGCTGTAGGCAAGACTGCTGGTTAAAGGATGACAGTACTTTTGTTTGTAGGTGACTATGCCTAGCCTACAACAAATCGCAACTGTTGTCCCAACCTTACAGGCTCACTAGCAGTACCTCACCAGAAACACAAAAGTAAAAAGGTGATTTGTGGCAGCCTATATGCATGGCCTCGAGAATAAGACATCTCAGAGATTTCCCCTTTCTCACAGATATATCACGTCTCATACAAACACAGGCAATGACAAAGATGCAATGAAGTTTCAAGAATTTTTATTTAACACAACTGCAATTTGTGATAAGTTGCATGGGCTGCAATGATTAGGATGATGAATAATGCAAGGAACAGAATTGTGAAGACGAGAGTCATTATTACAAAGACCCCCACTATCTTGCAATGCATGTAAAAGACTTACAAGATGTAATATGCCCTAATACCGTAATGTGACAGGCCTAACCTCCTACCTAAAGGAGAGCTGGGTTTGCTAAACCTAATCTGCCAATGCCAGGTCCATGAGAGGAGCTCCCAACCCTTGTTACCTTGGAATGAGGTCTCTATCTCAGACTCCGCAGCGATACGAAGACTGGGTCAGCGCCAAGACGACGTGCAGCATTGATATCAGTGATGGTGGCGATGCCCTCTGGTCGGAATTCCTCTGAATATCTGTCTAAAGTGCGATGTATTTATACAGATCTACCAGGACCCCTGACATAGGTGTGTTCCCAAACAATAGATAACAGACATGCTTGGGATGGCAATTATTATAAACAATCCCTCGAAAGTATAGAGAGGGAAAATCCCTAAGTGTGAACACCTACTGTTTGTTTGTCTTTACTGCTTGATCTTGATGCCTTAGCACGGTGGCGCTGATAATGCAATACATAACAAGTGGCCTAACTATAAACAAGGCAGCCATCTTAGATTAATTAAATAATTAAATGGCTAAGACAGAGCAAGCTAAGTAGGTTAAAAGTCACTAGTTGACAGGGCATGAGTCTGCAAGCCGGAGGCTAAGCTAACTCCTGTTATCCCATTAAAACAAACTAGGATTCACTACACTCTCTGGGGTTTTCACTGCAGCTACTGCTGCTGCCAACCCACAGAAAGGCTTCTGCCCTCCTGGGGTCTGGGCAGCCCAGTCCCATGAAGGCAGAACAAAGGATTTCCTCTGAGAGAGGGTGTTACACCCTCTCCTTCTGGAAATAGGTGGTAAGGGCCTGAGAGAAGTAGCAGTAGGCTCTCCTGGCCTCTGGGAATGCTTTGAAGGGCACAGATGGTGCCCTCCTTGCATAAACCAGTCTACGCCGGCTCAGGGATCCCGCAGACCCTGCTCTGGCGCGAAACTGGACAAAGGAAAGGGGAGTGACCACTCCCCTGTCCATCACCACCCCAGGGGTGGTGCCCAGAGCTCCTCCAGTGTGTCCCAGACCTCTGCCATCTTGAATGCAGAGGTGTGAGGGCACAATGTAGGCCGCTGAGTGGCCACCTCTGAGGGCTATTTAGGGTCTCGCCTGTGGGTTTCTCTTCAGATAACGAATGCAAGAGCTCACCAGAGTTCCTCTGCATCTCCCTCTTCGACTTCTGCCAAGGATCGACCGCTGACTGCTCCAGGACGCCTGCAACACCGCAACAAAGTAGCAAGAAGACTACCAGCAACATTGTAGCGCCTAATCCTGCTGGCTTTCTCGACTTTTTCCTGGTGGTGCATGCTCTGAGGGCTGTCTGCCTTCACCCTGCACTGGTAGCCAAGAAGAAATCTCCTGTGGATCTACAGAATCTTCCCCCTGCTAACGCAGGCACCAAACCTCTGCATCACTGGTCCTCTGGGGCCCCTTTCACCTCTACTAGCATGGTCCCTGGAACACAGGAGCTGGATCCAAGTCACAACAACAGTCCAGTGGTCATTCTGTTCAAATGTGGTGGAGGTAAGTCCTTGCCTCCCCACGCCAGACAGTAATCCTGTGTAATGCGTGATCTGCAGCTGCTAGGGCTTCTGTGCACTTTTGCAAGGAATCCTTCATGCACAGCACAGCCCAGGTCCCCAGCACTCCGTCCTGCATTGCTCAACTTGCTGAGTTGACCAACGGCTTTGTGGGACCCTGCTTTGTAGTGTTGAGACGACCGCCAAGCTCAGATTTCTTGAATGCCTGTTGAAGTGCTTCTGTGGGTGGTGCCTGCTTCTGCATGGGCTCTCTGTGCTGCTGAGCACCCCCTCTGTCTCCTCCTCTAAAGGGCAACCTCCTGATCCTTCTGGGTCCGGGCAGCACCCATTTTCTTCAACCTCGACCATTGCAGCTAGCAAGGCTTGTTTGCGGTCTTTCTGCATGGAAACAACTCTCCATCCTGTAGCACGCCGTGGGACATCTTCTGTGCAAAGGAGAAGTTCCTGGCATCTTCTGTTGTTGCAGAATCTTCAGCTTCTTCCACCCGGAGGCAGCCCATTTGCACCTTCATCAGGGGTTTAGTGGGCTCCTGCCCCCCCTGGACACTTGCGTGACTCTTGGACTTGGTCCCCTTCCTTTACAGGTCCTCAGGTCCAGGAATCAGTTTTCAGTGCTTTGAAGTCAGTTGTTGTCTTTGCAGAATCCCCTATCAGGACTTTAGTGTGTTTGTGGGGTAGTAGGGTAACTTTACTCCTACTTTTCAGGGTCTTGGGGTGGGGTATCTTGGACACCCTTAGTGCTTTCTTACACTCCCAGTGACCCTCTAGACACTACATTAGGCCTGGGGTCCATTTGTGGTTCGCATTCCAGTTTTTGGAGTATATGGTTTGTGTTGCCCCTAGGACTATTGTGTCCTATTGCATCCTATTGCATTCTACAGTGTTTGCACTACTTTTCTAACTGTTTACTTACCTGAATTCGGTTTGTGTGTATATTTTGTGTATTTTACTGACCTCCTGAGGGAGTATATCCTCTGAGATACTTTTGGCATATTGTCACTAAAATAAAGTACCTTTATTTTTGGTAACTCTGAGTATTGTGTTTCTTATGATACAGTGCTATATGGTATAAGTGGTATAGTAGGAGCTTTGCATGTCTCCTAGTTCAGCCTAAGCTGCTCTGCTATAGCTACCTCAATCAGCCTAAGCTGCTAGAACACTACTAATCTACTAATAAGGGATAACTGGACCTGGCACAAGGTGTAAGTACCATCAGGTACCCACTATAAGTCAGGCCAGCCTCCTACACAAACGAATTGCAATACTGGTTCCTCTTTGAAAATCAACTGATGGTTAACATGGCCCACTGAATTGGTGGTCAATATCTCGATACAGCTGCTTTAATTTTTGTTGAATAAGAAACATTTAAAATTTTCCTTTGTATCCACAGCAATCACAATATATACCAGATGGTTTGATGCTCATCATAATGCTCATGAATGGATGGCAACATATTTGGTGGCTACAAAGTATACTGTTGTCAACAGCTGACTCGTCCTATAAAACCAACATTTCCTGACATGTACGGACACATGCTTACTTATGTGACCAAGATGTACTTTCTGGGTGCCTCCACGGTACAGCGAGCTGAAAACATGAGATCTAATTGGATCGCTACAATCTAAAGAGAAAGTTGTGGCTACCATTTTATAATGCGTCAACTCTGTTCCTGTATTGTAGAGATCATAAAAATATAAGGAATATAGGGTAACATAACCCTGTGGCCCTGGTAGGTGGGTCCCAGAGGGACACCAGCAGGAGTCAAATTTGAAAGAAAGTTTTTCACAGTGCTATGGTTCTGTGATATTACCAAGGGTGTAATAATTTCCTCTATGCAACTATAACTCACCCCCTTACCATGTACTGCTTATTACCTCAGATAATACTTCACTCACAACATGTTTTATGACATCATTGATAACATCAATGTGACATCTCAACATCTGAAATGACATCATTGATGAGAACACTGTGCATGGAGCGGGTAAAGTTATAGTTATTTAGGTTAACTATTACTGGCACATTTCAGGTTTAGTTTAGTTTAAAATGTCACATTTTAAGTGACATTTTCACCTAACTATAATTTCACTTTAATCTTTGTCATTTCTGTGTTTCGAAAAAATATTGGGTTTAAAAATATTGGGAGATTGATCTACCGGAAATAAATGTCATGACAATAATATTGTGATGCACAAATATCATTGACATAATGTTTTGAGGTAAGCACTATTATTTCAAATAATATCAATATTTTTAAATATTGCTTTCAATAGTACAGAGGCTAAAAATATAATTTTTTAATTATTTAAATGTGTTTTAGTTGATTTATTTATCTTATGTGGGGCCATTGGCCATTTAAATGTTATCATTTTTTAAAATATAGCTTTTAATTTTAAGTTATTTTAAGGTTTGCATTTATTTTTCAATAGTAATTTATAGTGTCACAGTGGTTTTGGGGGCTTAGAAGGGGATAGGTGGGAAGCTAAAAAAGGTTATATCCAATTATTATTTATTTCAGTTATTTCATGCATTTGAATTTTAATACTATGATTGATATTTATTATTTATTTATTTTTGTTATGTGTTATCTGCTGGCTGTTAGGCTTGTGGGGGTGTAGGGTGGGAAGTTAATTGAGTTATTTGGAATTAACAATGATTTCTTAATTTTTAATTAATTATGGATTTGATTTTAACTATGCAATGTATGGAATACACATTTATTGTACTTATATATTAGTTGCAGGCTGAAGGGTTTGTAGGCATGTAGGGTGGAAAGCTAAGTAAGCAATACTTAATTAACCATTTATTATTAATTGTTAATTCATTATTTGTTTGATTTTAAATTATGTAACATATGTAACACTGATTTATGTTACTTATACTTAGTGTAAGATGATAAGCTAATTGGGTAATAATTAACTATTAATTATTATCTTTAAATTAAACATTTATTAGAATGCTAAATATTTAAATGAGGGGAGACATATTTATTTTGCTTATATTTTAGTTGTGGGATGCTAGCTTTGTAGGGATATTGGGTGGGAAGTAAATTAAGTAATAAATAATCGCCTAGTAAATATTAGTTGTAAATTAATTATTTAATTGAATAATAAATGAATAAATATGCATAACTTCTTAATTTTACCTTTTAGTTGTGGGCTGCTAGGTTAGTAGGATTCTCAGCTGAGAAGTTAATTAAGAAAATAATTAATTAACTGCTGGATAATGCAATCAAGAAGGCTCAGCCAAGCAATGAACTACCTCTGTAAAGATATGGGCTGAACCCTTTTTCAAGGGTCAGGGATGGGCTAATGCCACTATTAATGCCTCTATTATCGAAGCAATTATGAACAACAAGGGTCAGAAAGTGACTGACCACAAACATATTTATGAGAGGTTTTGTAGCTTTTTTAGAAGCTTTCTATTGATGAGGTGGCTCCCTCAATGGATCAAGCTGATCTGTTTCTCCAGGTACATTATCACCGGAACCTGTCCAACTGACAATGGCTCAGGTTAGAGAGCCCACTACTCCCTTCTGACATTGAGGCTGCAATTGGTCACATGTCATGTAGTAAAGCTTGTGGGCCCAACAACATTTCTTTGGAGTTCTATGCCAGGCTTTTGTATGCATTTGTTTCTGTATTATGTTATCTTTTAAATTCTTTTGAGTCATTCAACCAGATACCTGGGTTGTGCAGTGACTATCATTGTTCTTTTCCCCAAGAAAGGCAAAGATCATTTTTTGTGTGATTCCCACTGCCCCATGTCAGTTATTAATGCTGATTCCAAGATTTATACCCAGAACTTGACTAATAGATTATCAACAGTGATATCCAGTTTGGTTGATGAGAATCAGCATGGGTTTATCCCAGGGCAGGACACTACCACACAAGTCAGTATGGTAATCCATCTCTCAAGGTAAGACCAGCTCAGGGGAATCCATTTGGAATGATAATGCTATATGCAAAAAAGGCTTTCGATCAGGTGTTGTGGCCATTTCTATGGGCTATTATGAGGCATCAGGATTCAACCCATGCTATATTGCCTGAGTTCAACAACTATATCAGAATCTTATGGCCAGAATTCTCTGTTTAGGTAGCCTGACGGACTCTATTCTGATCAATCAGGGTACCCTCAGGGGTGCCCGTTGTCACCTCAGCTTTTTGTGCTGCATATCAAACCCTATATTCAAGCCCTTAAGAGATCGAGGGATATTCTTCCATTGTGGATCCACCAACTAGAGCGAGTCTTAGCTTATGCAGATGATCCTACTATCTTGACCTCAGCCCCCTGTGGTTTCTTTGTCAACAGTTTTAACTATATAAGCTCAATTATGTTCAGACTCGTCTTGGCAAACACAGCCCCTTCTGGACATGATCAGCACTGTGTAAGTTCGGCCACATACTTAGGTGTAGAAATGTCTCTGAAGGTATAAGAGGTAATTGACTTTCCGCTTTGAACAACTCTTTACAAGAACGACTGGGATATTTCCGTAAGTGGAATAACTACTATGGACCTCATTACGAGTATGGCGGTACAAAGACTGCCAGACTCACGGTGGTGGTCGCTCTGCCGCTCTCCAGCTGGTGTGACCGTCATTACGACCCTGGCAGTCAGACTGCCAGGGGACTGGTGTCACTGCCAGGAACACTGTTCCAGATGGGCTGAAAGCGACTCCTGTTTCCACCAACCTTTCCAAAGCGGGGACCCCACCATAGAAAGGCTGGTGGAAACACTGTGCTGGGGGCCTCAGCGGGGACCCTGCACTACCCATGCCCATTTCATGGGCAGTGCAGGGGCCACCCTGCACAGCACCCTCGGAATGCGCACTGTCTGCCTTGCACTACGGTATTGGCCTTGGTTCCCTCTATAGATAGTTAGATAGATAGATAGATACATAGATAGATAGATAGATAGATAGATAGATAGATAGATAGATAGATAGATAGATAGATAGATAGATAGATAGATAGATAGATAGATAGATATTGTCATCAATGCAGTCCACATGTGTAGCACACTCTTTCATGCCGGTGTTCCATATGAGGTTGGACCACCTCATGAATCTTAAATATTCAATAGACGGGATGCACTCCAGTAGCAGATAAAATACTGTTTATTTCACCATAAACAGCTTACGTGTTTCGACCTACATGGTCTTGACCACGACTGTTAGTCCTTCATTTATGTTTCTGTTATATACACTCTAAAATCACAGAAGCTTTCTAGTTATTGTATTCGCTAGTAAAACCTTATCCATTTTAATAGTTTTTCTTTCTTCCTTTGCTTTTGTGCAACAATGACATCACATCCTTTCCAATACAGCTCCTCAACATTTTCCCTATATATAATCCAATATTCATTTCATGTCTATTTTCTCTATGTGGGTATATACGACTATCCTTCACTCCATTTTATGCTAAGTGGGCCTATTTTACATATATGGTGCATAAGCAATTTTGTGACATACACCTACATATTTAAATTATCTTCTCTGAGTGAGTTTTTTCTGTGTTGTCTTTGTTCAACTGTTGACCTAAATATGCACATGCAGTTCCTCATTAACATTCATGCCCCGTGGGATTTTAGTTTTCAGCTTCATTATTAGCCTGTACTCCTTTCTTCTCAGGCTACTTACTCTATCACCACCTCATGTTGATTTTGGTACTGTGTCTTCCCCAAAATACCATAATATTCTCCAAGTGGACCCAGTATGTTCATTGTTGATGTGTCTTGCCACTGCATACGTGGTGTTATTGTTTTCGACTGCTCTAATATGTTCTAAGATTCCCTTTTTTAATGGGCAGGCAGTGCTCCCAACGTAACGTAGTTCATATATATATTCCAGTATGTAGACCACATAAATAGTTTCACAATTGATCCTTAGTGTCCACAGCAGACATCACATTTTTACCAATAGGGCACCCCTTCCATCTAAAGCACTTTCTAAAACCTTTTCTAATTTCCTTAAGCCATGAATGGTCTTGTCTTTCTTCAGAGTAACTATACACCAGCATGTCTTTAATTGATGGGGCTCTTTTTTCTGCAATTGACACTGTAGGTCCTGGACTTTCTCTTATGTCGGGGTCTTCTCTCAAAATAAGCCAATATTTCTGAAGAATCTCTCTGGTTATACTACTCTCTTTGCTATGGGATAAAATCACTCTTAATTTATGTGTCTGTGATTTATTCTGAGACATGTACCCCTGCTTGTTTGTTACCAACATTCCACTGCTATCTACCTTTCTTGCTCTGTATAAACCTCTATGTATTTGATGTTCCTTATACCTCCTAGCTCTAAACCAATTAACAGTTATTTTATCATTGTTCTCGAAGTCCGACTCCATTGAACAATTTGTCTCAGTTCTTAAGAACTCACCATATGGAATATTTTTACCACAAACAGAATGAAAACTAGAACCATGTAAAATAGAATTAGTTGAGGTTTCTTTTCTATATAGTGTTGTTTGTGATGCATTCTTGTCAACATAGATAGTTTAATCTAAAAAGTATACTTTCTTACGGCCAATAGTTTTTGTAAATTCCAGACCCATAGTATTGGAATTTAACAACTCTAAAAATCGTTTGAATTTACCGTATTTATCGGCGTATAACACGCACCGGCGTATAACACGCACCTAATTTTAAGAGGAAATTTCAGAAAAAAAACCCTTAACATTATATCGGCGTATAACACGCACACATCATTTGCCCCCTATTTTCAGGGAGAAAAAGTGCGTGTTATACGCCGATAAATACGGTATCCACTGTGCAATTTCAATTAATAGATAGATTATCAATGTTGTCCATGTATTGTTGGTGGTGTTCACCCCCATTCAATTTCCTTCTCCCACCACTCCATTGTTCATTTTGCATAGCTCCATGAGAAGTCCACACCCATAGCTGTCCTGTGTCATTGTTTATAAAAATCAAGTATAAAAACATTATTGTTGAGACATAGGTCTATCATGGCGAACAGCATTTTGGAGTGCTGGTACTCTTCCACTCTTCTTTCCTTCAAGAAATATTCAATCGCCTAAAGGCCCACTTCATGTCTGATTAATGTATATAAGGCCACTGCATCTATAGTTACAAAAAATGCTCCTTTTGCCACCAGGGGGATTCCTTAGATTTTTATGAATCTTTGGTACAAAATAAATCAGTGGTGTAATGGGATAATCAACTGTTAGAAATTTCATTTCATCATCATTGATAAGCAGATCAAAGTGACATTCTTTCAATTTTCTATCAATATTCTGTTTGATTTCCAATGTTGGGTTATATGGCAAGCGAACATAACTTTCCACATCATCTAGTTGTCTTATAGCTTCCTTAATGTAATGGTCCTTGTCTAGAATGACCACATTATCGCCCTTGATCGGCCTGCTTTCTGATGATGCTGGGATTTCCTTGTAAAGATTTAATTGCTTGTCTCTCCTCTATGGATAGGTTTTCATGTTTTCCGTTATTTTTTAGTTTTTGATCCTTTTCCAAATTGTTTATCACTAAGGCCCTCATTACGAGTTTGGCGGTCCTGTGACTGCCATGTTGGGGGTCAAATCGCGAATAGGCTGGCAGAGAAGACCGCCAAATTATGACTTTGTTGGTGATTCCAATTGAATACATCCAAAGCACCACCAGCACCACTAGTGCGGTCAGACCGCCACAGTGGATTAGAGCCACTAACAAGCCAGCGGAGACCATGTATCCATCAGACCTACTACGATTTCTACCGCAGTTGGGCCATAACGGAAATCCAACTAGAAATTAACTTGATAAAAGGAGATACTTACTTAAGGAAGTCACACTCGTCTGGTGGCACCATGGAACCAGAACTAGACATCATCCCGCTGTTCCTGCTAATCGAAAGACAATGGAATCTTCACCACCGCTGATGACAACAACCGTGAGTACACACACTCACCTGTTACCATTGTATATTGTTAAATTTGAACAGTTACATAACATACCATAGGGAAGGTGGTGCAAGGGCAACACTCACACATGACAGTACACAGACATGCACGATCACATACAACTACAAAGACACCCACACATACACAGCACACACACACACTGTAGCCACCACACACACTCACACACCACATGTCAAGAACACACACTTGCGCACTGCAGCACAGCACAGGCCCAGTCTCACACAATGCCATACACCATAACAACACGCCACAACAACACCACAACCACACCATCACTAACACATAGGCAAGCACTCACAACCCTAGCCAGGGACACATCACACATACAGCACAATGTTCAGCCAACAGGGAAAGAACACACACAATTACACACTCATACAACTTATCAATCGACACACACAGCATATCGCACCTACCAAACCATGCACAATACATGTACACTCACACAGTCAAAGCACTCAAAGCCACACACCACAACATTCACTTGTCAACACAAACACCACACATTATCATCACAACAACATGTCTGCTACAGACAGATGCCCATCACACAACACACACCCTATCTCTGGGGGACAAAAATACACAACACTCCCTCACATACTGCCCACACATTATAGAAAGCAAAAGCACCACACACACACAAATATTTGCACAAGGAATGTCAGTCAGGAACAACTGAAACCTAGGAAAGGAAATGCAGGACAAAGATGTAACTAAAAAAGCAACAGCTGGTTGGTCTCAATATATATTGTTCAAGAAATAAGATCAAAGTCAAAGGCAATAGGTAAATGTAAAATGTAAATGTAAAAAAGTCCATAGTACACAGATTGTGCAACGAAGGCACATAATGGTGCCCCAACTTGACTACTGATAGGCCTGTAACATCCACCAGTAGGGGCATCAAGGGGGCAGGCAGGCACCGCAGGGAAGATCTGGTGGGATGGTGGGGGTGGGGTTTGGGCTTAGGTGTGGGGGATTTGGGCTTGGCTTGGGAGGGGGGGTTTAGGGTTAGGCTTGGGGGAGGCTTGGCTCTTCTTAGGAGAGGTCGACTTTTTGGTGGGGGCATGGGTACTGGTGGGGGGTAGGGGAGGTATTGGAGTTTGAAGGGATGGCATTAAGGAGGGAAACTGAACATTTTGGGATATCACGGGGAGGGAGGAGTAGGGAAAAGGTCATACTCCGAGAGGAAACATTTTTTGCACACATATATGGACAGTCATAACAAAAGGATTTGTGTGTGGAGGGAGAGGGATTGGTTGTATGAGGAGTTGGTATAGATGCCTTGGGTGCATGATTGTGGGAGGTATGCTTGTTGGTGGTGGGTGCCTGTTCGGTGGGTGAATGAGGGCACTTATGTGTCTTGGGCTGAGGGAGCGGAGGTGCAGGGAGATGTCCTGGTAGGTGGGTGGGTGGATGTGCTGCATATAGGCATGTCAGTGGTTGTGGTGTCTGTGGGTGTGGTGACTGGTGTGGATGTCTGTGGGACTGCTGGGGTTCTGTCTGTGGGCAGGATGAATGTGGTGACTGGATCTGTGAATGTTGGTATGGTGTCTGCAGGTGTGTCAGGTGTGATGTCTATGGTGCAGGGGGTGGTGGGGGTGTCAGGACAGGTTGTGACTGTTGCTGTGTGTGCAGGTGTTTGTTGCTTGTGTGTATGCTTTGGTTTGTCTGTGCTAACCGTGGATGTTGAGGTGGATGTATGCCTATATGTTTGTGTGCTTTGGCTGGGTAGGGGAAGGGGGGTTTGGGATTTGGAAGAGGAAGGTGGAGGGAGGACGATAAACAAAGGGTGACTGGCAACTGTCAGTGTGGAGGCCAAAGCCTGAAATTATCTCTGTGGGCCAGCCAGTGCACCATGAATGCTCTCCAGGAATGCATGCACCTGAGTTGCCAGTCTCTGGACGGCATTCATGATGGTCAAGTGACTCACAGAGATAGACCTCAGTAGGTCAATTGCCTCCTCACTGGGGTGGCAGGGCTAACAGGGGCTGGAACAGAGGTACCTGCGGCAAAGAAGACGCCTTCCCTGTTAGGTGAGAGGGCACAGCCAACTTGTGGGGACCTAGAGAGAGGGGAGTGAAAAAAGGGGGTTGGCGGACAGAGATGGTGCTGGGGTGGTTCCAGGTGTGTCCGCCACCGCCAGGGAGTATCCTCTACAGAAGGATTCAGAAGATGAAGAACTGGCTCCAGTCTCCCCCGTGGCACTCCCCTCACTCTCCAGGCCACTTGGTCCCTCGGTTTCGGTGGTATCATGACTGTAGGTCCCGTGGCTAGTAGCTTCCCCACCCGGCTGTCCCCCTCCTCCTTTGCCTACTGATGCTGCAAAACAGAAAGTGAGGTAGGGTCATCACATCCTTTACATACCATTTACATCCCACTGTACACCTCAGCAACATCACATCTAGTTGTACAACACCTCCAGGAAGTACCAGTTTAGTGCCTACATCATGTCACAACAAGATACAGGACCTCATTTCAAGTTTGGCAGAAGGAAAAGCCCACCTTTCCCGATAGGGTAGCCACCGCCTACATGGCAACCTCCCTGTCGGAGTCATCACAAGTTTTCCGCTAGGTTGGTTGGTGAAAACCTGAGTTTCTGCCTGCCGGTCAAGGGGAAAACAGGCTACAGCTTTGTCTCTGGCTCGTAAGCGAGCAGGCGCCAATGCTGTAGCCAGTAATGTGCACCAGCACCTTTGCAGACAGTGAACATCGCGATGGTGCTGGGCGGGGGGGGGCTGCCAAGTGCATCGGCAGTGCTTGGGCCGCCGGCAGCCCACTGCACCTGTTCTCTGCCAGCCTTTCATGGCAGTGTTACCGCCATGAAAAAGCTGCGGGGAACAAGGTTGTAATCCGCAGGGCAGTGCAGCTTGCAGGACTGCCCTGATTGATTACGATCTCCGCCACCACAAGGCTACCAGGATCCTTGAGCCTGGTGGAGCTGGCAGTTCCCTGGCAGTCTCACTGCCAGGGTTGTAATGTGGCGGTTGGACTGTGTGTGGCTGTCTGTAGACCACCATACTCGTAATGAGGCCCACAATGTACAGTACAACCCCCAATAAGTACCTTGTCACTCACCAGCTAAGCTACCTATAGCACACCAACAATTTAATGATGTCAGTTGAGCTATCACACCAACCAGCCCATGACACAGTGACTTGGACACATGATACTGGGTCACTATCCACAGCAACATAGTCAACCAACAACAAAGCTATGGGAAATAGGGTCACAATGATTTCCACACATCACATACACAAGCTCAACGCATTCTAACAATTTGGCCTGATGTCACGTATAAGGCAAGGAACCTTATTGTATAGTCAACACAAGACAGCATGTTGCAAATAAGCCATACCCACTTCATGTCACTGAGTTCACAACTGTCACAATAAAAATGTGCATACATGCAACTACTCTGATTGGCATATCCAACTTTGGATTATGATAGAGTCAGAACACATGCCACCTACACATGTACCAATAGTGATGTAGGAAAAGATATTCCATGCTTAGTAGACCAAGTCATCTAAATCATTGTCCTCCTTAAAACAAAGTATAGCACAATTATTATTATAATTATTAAGAGCCTAATTATCTCAGACCATTTGCCCACACACAACCACAGGTAGTATACCTACTATTTCAATACAATGGACATCTCTCATGTGCATGAAGGTGACACTTAGTTCAATATATCATGCTATTATTCCATCAAGAGCCCAATGACTGAGTAATAACATCACTATCCGCACATCAGACATGACTGGCCTTACATCTGTTCGGAAAAACAAATCTGAGAGGCACAAACCACATCTGAGGCTACCAAGACAGGAACCTACATCTTGATGCAAGCCAAATGCCTGACTACACATACCATTCCACTCACATGTGTATGTGAACTTCCGCACCTGTACCACAATGTAGTCAGTGCAAACAATATGTTTTCATACAACAAGGACTCTAAACATATCCAGAATAGTAACACAAAGTAAGCTTAAAACTAATTACAATGTGGATTTATGACAGAACCTTACAATGTACACATGACATTGCCAAAAACCAATTACGATTTAAACTGTGTATCAGATGTCATGGCCTATTTATCATGGCCATAACACACTGGCTAAGGAAAAAATTGTGTAGCCATTTCCTACCTATAGTACATGAACATGGCACTACCATTCATAGCTCCGACATCAATGTATGTGATCTAATAGGAGTTTAACAATACCTCCATGGTTACCTACATGTAGGATATCCACTCAGATGACACATTATAGAGGCCTATGTATATCCCTTATTTACCAAGGGGGTACACCTTGTAACAGGTCTGAATACATTTTGCAAGTATGGCATGTGAAATGTCAGATGGACATCACAGAATCACATGATGCTGTCAGTAATCACAAACCTTATGAAAAGTAGGAATGTCTGTAAATTGTCAGATTCTATGTTGCACATAGACATGGATCAAGGGACATTGGAATGGACAGAGGGTAAAGGCCTGGACAACTCACCAATCTGATATTAGGAGCATTGACCTGTAGGTGGGAAGGAACAACCAGCAGTTATGAAAAGCTGTATAGTGGTACACATATGACACAGTCACATGTGCATCTTCATATGCGTCTGTACATAGGGGACAACATAGCTGAGTAATAAGTCCCTATAACCAATAGAATGTACACACCTGTATACCAATGATGGGGACTGTACACCTATGTGTTCCTTCGAGATCTTTGACTGTTTTCACTTACCACACTGTCAGAGGTTAGAATCTTTCAAATCATACACTAACCTGTTAAAGGGATGTAAATGTGTTAAGCCTAAACTGACCCCCTGTGGCTGCTGTGCTGCCCTCAAACGCCCATCCAACTCCGGGTAGGACACTGCCAATATGGGGGAGATTAGAGGGTCAAGGCCCAACTGGCACCCCTTCCATAATTCTAAACATGGTATATCTGTCCAAATATGTTTCACACCACCTTCAATTATCATGTAATACAGCATGTAGGTGGGTCAGGGTGCATACAACATACATCCCACACTCTCTACCATGTTGCAGGACTCAAGATCTATCTATATACATGTGAACATGTCCATCTACCCACACATATTACCAAAATCCTTCATTCAACCACATTTTTTGAACATCATCATACAGTCAACATTTTAAACATTGGTATTGCATTGCACTTACCTGCTCCTCCAGTGCACCATAGCGCTGTCCTTACAGAGGTAAGACCTCCTCCACAAGCTTGTCCAGCTCTTCCCCGAGAAGGAAGGGGCCCTATCAACTGCTGGAAATGGGATGATTGTTCCCAGAGGCAGTACACAACAGCTCAGGTAGTGCAGGGGCTTACTGTCAGCAGTGTCAGGAGTCAAGTGAGAAGTGAAGTATGAGATGACGGTCACGTCCATCACGTACAAGACCGTCACCGCCGGCGGACATGGCCATTGGCTCAAGAACGCCAAAGGCAGCAATGTTTTCCAATGGCAATGTCCACTGCGGTTGTATCTGCCTACCGTCATGACAACATCCACCGGCGGAGTTAGGTCACTTCCTGAGGTCTACTACTGTAGGTCCAGCAGCTGCCATTCTAAGGTTCATATCTGAATGAACAGTTTTAAAAAGTTGAGTCACAAGCTGTGAAACAATTCTACAACATTGTGTTCACTGCTGGGTTTAAGTAAACATTTTGAAATGTGCATGTATTATGTACATAATGTAATACTATTGCCACCAGAGTGATGGCAATCCGAAATTGGTATAGGGGTACCAAACACATTAAGAAAGTTAATGTCACAAACACTGTCAGTGACATGTGTCTCCATTTAATGAGCATTGTAGAGGTTAGGGGATGGAAATGCAGTTTTAATTCATTATTTGCCTAGGTGTGTGCTTGTACAACGTATCTACAGTTTCATCTTACAATATTTAGCATCATGTGTGAAATACGTGTGGCCATACTTATGCTGCACAGATTTAGTGATTCATATACATACTGGTTTTCTCCCACATAGTTATCCTGGCATGATAAGAGCGAGACAACCTCCAATGTACTGTCCACTAACAGACCTGCAGACCATGGTAGAGTGACATGTGATTCAGACCTACCACTTAGAAAGGCATACAATTATGGATCTGTGTTGTCAGTTGGAGTCACATCTGATGCCTGTCATTCATAATCCTTATAGCATATCTCCCATTGTACAAGTAATGTCAGTGCTGTATTTCCTGGCCACAGGCTACTTCCAAAATACCATGGCCCTAACTGCAGGGACCGCTCAATCTATGTTCAGTCTGGTCTTTAAGGCTGTACTGTCTGTATTGTTGAAACACCTGGACAGCTACATCCGATTTCCACAATGTGAATATTTGGCCAATGTAAAGGCTGATTCCTATGCTTTGTAACACATTTCACATGTGGTTGGAGCCACAGATGACACCCATGTAGCCTTAGTCCCCCCGAGTGATAATGAAAAGGTGCATTGGAACAGGAAAAACTTCCACTCCATTAATGTCCAAATGATCTGTTTGGCTGACCTCTACATTTCACAAGTTTGTGCAAGGTACCCTGATTCAGTCCATGATTCCATCATCATGCGGAACAGAAATACCCAATGCTGATGATACAACAATACACAGAGAGGGCCTGGATGGTGGGTAAGTGACAAATGTCATGTGTGTCTGTAACTTATGTCTGCTACCAGATATGTGGATCTCCAAGATTTATGTTTGGCTTGTTGTAACTATTCCTTACAGGGAACTCTGGCTACCCAAACCATCCTTGGTTATCGACACCAGTGAGGTAGCCAACCACACCAGAGCACGTCGCTTCAATGAGGCCCACAGATGGACAAGGTGAGTTTTGGAGTGAACCTTTGGGCTCCTGAAGTCAAGATTCTGCTGCATCTATAAGTCTGGAGGAGCCCTCCCCTACTCACCCACCAAAGTATATCAAATTATTGTTTCCTGCTGCATGATCCACAACCCTGCCCTGACACATCAAATCCCATTTATACAAGATGAGGGGGAGCCAGCAGTTCCAGTGGGTGAGAATGCAGATTTGCAAGTGAGGATGAGCATGATGAGGATGAAGCAGGAGACATCAGGGATGATCTAATTAATCAGTGTGTTACCTAACTTTAGGTATGTGATGTGATGCAATTGAAGTTATTAAGTGGGGAATTATTGATGTTTGGAATGCTTGATGAGGGTCTTAGTATGACCATGTGAGAAGTCATAAGTAGCTCAAAAGCCTAGGATTCAGGTATACATGCAGATTATTACATGGTGTAGTGTCCAACCATTTGATCAACAGTGCCTAAGTTTTTCACAATGCACCATCAGAGTCACATTTGTATTTATGAATTGGCTGTGTAATGATTATGTAGCCAATGTGGCCTATACCTTATGTTTCTCATTTACATATAGCAGATTAAGTGAATAAGCTCGTCCTCATTTGGCAATATCAGACAGAGTCATAGGCAGATGGGATTTGCAAACTGACAATCGAGATGGTCATGGTTTGAACCAGGTACAGTCAGGCATGAGATTTGATGTGTGTGAGTTATGTGCCCAGAAAGTCAGGACAGTGGGGTGGTAGTGGACTATTCCACACTAAAGACCTGTTTGGCATTGGATGTGGGGCCAATGGTGCCATGTGTTAGTTCATTTGCTTCTGAAACATGTCATCACGTGCCATCCATACCCTCCGACATCATAATAGTTTGTGTTGGTAAGAACAAACTTGTGCGTAACTGTCAGTGTGTTTACACATTGCAGACCAATGTTTATGTGTCTAAAGACTGACATAGGTGAGTAGCAAGCCTACAGATACCTGGCCATAGTAAGTGGAAGGTTCAATGACTGGGGACATTTGTACTGACCTCTATCTGCTCCATGCGATATAGCCATTTGGGAGCAATGGTATGGGTATGTGATAAGGCTTCAGTTATGATACATTGAACCATTTTGTTTGCCTCATAGGATAGTGTAAGACTGACATGTCCCTAACCTCAGACATCTGTAGGTTAGTAGTGCATGACACCTATGCTGAAACTCTGAAGTTAACAGCAGTACTTCACTGTGTAATCCTTGGCATTTTCTCAATCTATATGTTGGAAAGTGAATTACAAGTGATATGAGTTATATCTATCATTAATAGGTAATGAAAATCTAGCCGGTTTATACAGTACATGGTATATGTGTGTGTGTAACATAACAAAGGTTTTACATTTGAGAGAAACATTTTATGCAAGAGGTGTTATACATGACAGTTCTATATGGTTGATAAATGACTCTAACAGGTGATGTGTGTTTAAGTAGTATTTATTGGGGAGTGCAGAGAAACATTTTATGCAAGAGGTGTTATACATGACAGTTCTATATGGTTCATAAATGACTCTAACACGTGATGTGTGTTTAAGTAGTATTTATTGGGGAGTGCACAGCAAAATGAGTTAACTGAAACAAAACATTACATAAAGTTAACAGTGAAGGGTTCAGTCACGGTGGATGAAATCATCAGGGTAACTGCTACAACATTTGGGGACACAAGTCCAGTGTCCTTGTACCATAGGAAAATGGAGGTACGTCTCTGAACAGTCAACAGGGTATATCTGTGCCACACAAAGGGAATCAATCAGTAGAGGTTCACATCCTGGCAGTGGTTTTGGTCCTGGCACCTGCTCCTCCTGGATGTTTGGTGGTACGTTCATGTTTGCTGAGGGTTTTTTTTCAGCTACGGGGGCTGGGGTGTCTCAGGCATACCCTTCCCCTGGCAGGGCCTCTATCCCACTAACTGCCACAGATGTAGAAGGCCTGATGTTTCAGGGCTAGTGGAAGAGACCAGGTGTTGTATACAAAACCTATTTAGGGTGGTGTTCATGTCCCTCAGCACCCCTGCAATGGTAGCCAAGTGGACATTTTGGGTCTGCCACTGCTGTATGACTTCATGGTGGTTATCCCTCAGCAGCTGTTTGATCTCCCCCATCATGGAAAGTACCTGGCTCATCATGCCTTGGAATTGTTGGTAAGCTCCCAAGACTTGGAAGATGGTGTCCTGGACAGTTGTGTCCCTAGGAGCCTCCATCCTCTGGCCCACACCATCCCTCCAACACACCCTACCCCCATGTGCCTGTGCCCCTGGCACAGTTTTCCCACTCCAACTGATGGCAGGTCCATCATTGTCTGAGTTCACAACAGGAGACTCAGGTACCTGTGCTGTGGGGCATAAGACGGAAGACACTGCCCTTGGACACAGGTTTTGGGATGAATGGTTGCCTGTGGTGTTGTTGCAACAGGGCTGGGAGTCATCAATGTGGGCAGGGTTAGGCTCAAAGTTGTTGACTGACCAGGTGTCCCAGGTGGGCCAGCTTCGTCTTCAATGTCCACACGTCCAGAGGTGTTTTCCTCACTTGGGCCTTCATCCAGATGGGTAGTGGCAGAATCTAGTGTCCTCTCATGGTACCAATGGCAAGGTTACCATGAGGCGACGTGGAACACACATTTGTTGAAAGTAATGCAACAAGTGATTTCAAACTTTAACCGCCAGACTTGCTATATGACATGCACACAAACTCTTTACATGATCCCCTGATATGAAAATGTGATCTGCTTCCAAATCTGTGTTAGAGATATGTGGGATTGTGGAGTGAGAAGGGATGTGTTCTTTAGTGCAGTGTGTAGGTGTGTCATGTGTGTGGATGTGTGTCAGGTGTAGGGTTTTCAAACTATCCAATGTGTTGTGGTGTGTTACTGATGTGACCGTCGCAATTCACACTGCCATTGTTTTTCCGCCATGAAAGGACCGCTATCATGATTTGTGGATCGTAACAAGATCAGGTTTTTTGGCAGGCAGGAGATGCTGGTGTTCGGACCGCCTCTTTCCCGCTCTCCAGTGTCCTGGCAGTTTCGAAAATTTGGCTTGATTTTGGTGGACTTTGCTGTGTGACTCCTAATAGGGCGGTTAGATTACCGCTAACATGGCAGTCTTTTAGTGGCGTTATTGCCTAAAGACCACCAAACTCGTGATGAGGCCCTAAGTCATAGAATAAATCTATTTTGCTAATATAGGACATAACTTTGATTTAGGTTTGAAATTGCTGTTTCTATGTGTATCACTATGTAACTATGTATGCCAAAGAAATCCAATATCTGTGTGTCAGTTAAGTTTTCCAATAGAAATACTTATATATATATATATATGTGTATATATATATATATGTTTGTGTGTATATATATATATATATATATATATATATATATATATATATAAAGAGAGAGAGAAAGGGAGAGAGAGAGAAAAGTAATGAAAATAGTTATTTTACATTATATCATTATATATATTTTTAAATATTTTACATGTATTACTATAAATATATACAATAATACATCTAAAATATTAAAATAATATTGAATTAATATAATGTAAAATAAATATGTTTATTAATTATATATACATATAAAACAAATATACACACTAACATAAATGTGTTTGAGTGTATATATATTGAATATTAGTGGAATTTATTTAATGTGCATCATATTAACTAAATATATTACAATATTTAACATTTACTATTTTAATTTCTATTTATATTAATAAATAAATATATTTTTCTATTATTAGACAATATTAGTGTCAACAATATTTTTTTCTGATATTTGCACTTACCATTATAAGTACAGTAGTGCGGTTTTATGGTAAACAATATTTTTGATACCCTATTTTTGCCTAAGATATTGTTTACTGCAATTTTTTTGTCCCTAATCATTTTTTTTCTATGAATTGCTCAGTTTTTTTAAGTGTAAAGTAAGATATAAGTAGAGTCACTCTGATTTTTGTTTTTTTCAGCGAATTGATATCTCATGGGGAAAAGATTTTATGCACATAGATGGCTTAAGAGCTGTAAAACCTTTTTAGGGTATTTATTTATCCTTTATAAGCACACTCCAATTATTCTGGAAATAATTGAGAATTGTTCATGTGAAAATATTTTTCTGTTTAACAATGATTGATACCGACATAAGCAAGGCAATGCCATGGGCACCTACTTTACCCAGCATACCCCAGGTATGCTACTTTGCATATGGCCGTTGAGAGGAGCAGGTGATCCATGGCAGATGCAGGGAACAGTGGTATTGCCACATTGTTTTGTTGTTGAGATTTTATAGACAATCTATTTGTGATATCGAAGGGTTCAAAATCTGAAGCTGAGGTATTTGTGAACATCATTAATCAAAATGACTCGAACCTGCATTTTTCCAGATACATAAGTAGTGAAACAGTAGATATTTGGATGTCAAAGTAACTACTATTGAAACACAAATTCAGGCTAGTATGTACAGGAATCCTACGGCAGGAATTAGCCTTTTACACAGGAATAGCTTCCATCCTAATTCCCTTAAAAAGAGCCTAACAGACTCTCCGCTGAAGGAGAGCTCCTTCAAGCAGCACAGAACTTACCTATTTAGAATCTAAGCAAGATATCTTGAACAGCATCAGGGTGAAAGGCTATAAAGAAGATACATTTAAACGAGCTGCCAAGAGAGTTGAAATTGGGAAACGTGAGGACATCTTGTTTGTGAATCTTGGGACACAACATAAATCAACTAATAATAGCAATGCCATGCAAGTCATGATGTATAGTAAGGAACATGGTACAACAAGACACATTTTACAATCACACTCGTCTATATTAAAACAGATCCAGGGATAGGCAAGGTACTCAGCAAGAGACCATTGATGACATTTAAAGGTCAATGTCCATCAGGGATAGTCTAGTACAGAGTGAATTTAAGATAATTCAGAGTGTGGGCTAAAAAAGGAAAGTGTTTTCTTTAAATGCCCCAAATGTAAAGCACTTTGACTGAAAAATATATTAAGACAATTTATAATCCACATACCAACATGGTTAAACAAATCTGATAATATTTTGGGTGCAAAGATGAATATGTGGTATACATGTTGAGCTGTCCAGAAACAATACATTGGGGGCACAAAATTACCTATGCATAAAAAATACTGCAACATTTAGGAACAATTGACATTAGGGATAACACATACTTTGTAGCCCGACATTTCTAGAAGATCCATGAAGATGATAAGGCCAATCTAGAACACGTTGGTGGTCATTACAACCCTGGCGGTAAAAGCCGCTTACCGCCGTGCAGAAGACCACCAACACACCGCCGCGGCCGCAGAATTCCGACACAGCTATTATGACCCACATTTCGGAATCCGCCAAAATTCAGACACCCACACAAGTCCGCCACACCAAAGGTCAGTGATAAACTGGCGAAAACAAAACCTCCACCGTCACGACAACAGAAATACACCCACACTATCACGACACACGAATCCACGCGGAGGTCAACCGCGGTATTCCATTGGCGGTACACACAGCCGCGCTTAAAATACACACACTCTTACAAAACACAGCCACATTGGACAATTCCAAATACACACACCTGATACACATACACACACAACTCCCACACACCCATTACAAGATAAAACACATACCCACATCACCCACAAACCCCACGACCAAAAATTCAGAAAGAAGGCCAGAGAGAGATAGCAACAGCAAGAACAACAGCATCCACAGGCACACAACACCATCACCCACAGAACTTCCACGCACCTCACACAACACACCACCACATATCAGCACACTTATCACCACACACTCCACCCCACACATCACCTACACCACCCCATGGCATGGCAAAGACAGCCCAGGTTCTCGGAGGAGGAGCTCAGGGTCATGGTGGAGGAAATCATCCGGGTAGAGCCACAGCTATTCGGATCTCAGGTGCAGCACACCTTCATAGCAAGGAAGATGGAGCTATGGCGAAGAATAGTGGACACGGTCAACGCAGTGGGACAGCACCCAAGAAATCAGGAGGACACCAGGAAGAGGTGGAACGACCTACGGGGAAGGTGCGTTCCGTGGTCTGAAGACACCACCTGGCAGTTCAGCGGACTGGCGGCTGACCCCCACCTCCTCACCCACAACTAACAACATTGGACGAGCAGGTCTTGGCGATACTGCATCCTGAGGGCCTCGCAGGAGTAGGTGGAGGAATGGACTCTGGTAAGACAAATCTTAATTATTACATCCCCCACCCTACCTGCATGCCACCACATACCCCCACCCTCACCCTCACCCCCAGCACCCCAAATCCCCACATATGTCCCAACATCACAAACCACCCATCCCAACACCAAGCCCTGCATGCAACAACAAAACATGGACACCCATCACTAAAGCATGCCCACTGCACATACCCATACAACCCCCTAAACCATCCTCACACAAGGTCCCACACAGGAATGCAAGCAATGGGGTACGCGGTCACTCACCCATTGCACAACATGACACACACAGATGTAATAACCATCCTTTTACACTACTGCAGGACACCTACCCAACGTCACCGCACAGGAGGGTCCACACATGTCCACACAACCAACAGAAGAGGCCCACAGTGATGACAGCACCTCTGGCCAACTGGATCTACATGGCCAGCCCAGCCCATCGGGGACCTCAGGACAGTTGGTTCCCCTCACAGAGGCCACCACAGACCTTCCCCCCTCTGGAAACACCAGCACAGCACCCACCCAGCGGGCCCATACCTCCGTCCCCAGGACACATCAAGCAGCAGTGTGTCCACCACTACAGGGAGCCCAGGATACCCCCCCACCCCAACAACAACAGGGACCTGGGGGCAGTGGTAGTGGGCACAAGGTCCAGGGGACGGAGGCCCAGGAACACAGGGGAACCGGGAGGGCTGCTGTGCAACAGGGGGCGGACAGACCAAGGGAACCCACTCTCCACAAGGCCCTCTCCTCCATCATGGGAGCATACCACCACTCCCAGGAGACGATGGCAAAGGTACTGGCCAAGTTTCAGGAGACCCAGCGCCTGTAGGAGGAGCAGTATATAGGTTTCAAGGAGGAACTCAGAACCATCAGTTCCACCCTGGGCACCATCGTAGGGGTGCTGAAGGAAGTACTCAACACCAGGAGGGACACTGTGGCACTACAAGGGGCCCCTGACACTAGCATGGACGATGAACTGCCCACCACCTCCGCCGGCGCTAGTGGACAGGAGGCACCGCCACAGGACCACCACACCAGCACCCCGCCCCCTGCAGAGGGAGAACCACCCTGCAAACAGTCCCTGAGATCCAGGACAAAGACAGAGCACAATGCCAAGACCCCCGCCAAGAAATGAGAAAACCCTGATTGTCATCCTACTGTCCCACTTTGTCACCCTGTCCATACTTTAACTGCCCCAGCTCCATTTGGGCAATGCACCTGTGAGACTAATATACTGGACTCTGCCATGGACATTCCTCCGCCATCAACCCTCACCATTTCACTCCACCCTCCAATGTTGAGCATTGAAATAAACACACTTAAAGCACAAAAGAATCTGGAGTCTGTCTGTGATTTTGAAATAGTGTATTAGCAATTACAGTGACAAAATGCTCGGTCAATTGCAATGTCAACATACCTATGTCACACAGCTCTAGTCCATGAGGAATCTAAGCAGATGTCACACAGTGGGACCCACATCTGTGAAATCATAAGGGAAAGTGACAACTCAGTGACCATACACTGGGTGAAAACGACACACAGTAGAGAGGTAGTAGTGTTAAAGTACATGTAGTAGGCAAGTCTGTACTCTTACCTATGTCTCACTGGAAATATTGCTGGATCACTGAGTCCCTGTTGTTCATGTCTTCTTCCTCTGCTTCCTCCTCTTCACTGTCCACAGGCTCCACTGCTGCAACAACACCGCCATCTGGACCATCCTCCTGCAGAAAAGGCACCTGTTGTCGCAAAGCCAAGTTATGAAGCACACAGCAGGCCACGATGATCTGGCCCACCTTCTTTGGTGAGTAAAATAGGGATCCACCTGTCATATGGAGGCACCGGAATCTGGCCATCGGGAGGCCGAAGGTCCGCTCGATCACCCTCCTAGTTCGCCCATGGGCTTCATTGTAGCGTTCCTCTGCTCTTGTCCTGGGATTCCTCACTGGGGTCAGTAGCCATGACAGGTTGGGGTAACCAGAGTCACCTGTAAATGGCGAGGGACAACTGTTAGACACGCACTAACCTGGAGGGATATTCCCAGACCCAGACAACCATTCCCATTGTCTTGCTCCCAGGTGCTCACCTAATAGCCACACATGGTGTCTCAGGAGTTGACCCATCACATAAGGGATGCTGCTTTTCCGCAGGATGTAGGCGTCATGCACTGAGCCAGGGAACTTGGCATTCACATGGGAGATGTACTGGTCTGCCAAACATACCATCTGTACATTCATAGAATGATAACTCTTCCGGTTTCTGTACACCTGTAAACTCCTGTGGGGGGGACCAAAGCCAAATGTGTCCCATCAAAGGCACCTATGATGTTGGGGATGTGTCCCAGGGCATAGAAATCACCTTTCACTGTAGGCAAATCCTCCAACTGAGGGAAAACGATGTAGCTCCGCATGTGTTTCAGAAGGGCAGACAACACTCTGGACAACACATTGGAAAACATAGGCTGGGACATCCCTGATGCTATGGCCACTGTTGTTTGAAAAGACCCACTTGCAAGGAAATGGAGCACTGACAGTACCTGCACTTGAGGGAGTATTCCTGTGGGATGGCGGATTGCTGACATCAGGTCTGGCTCCAACTGGGTACACAGTTCCTGGATTGTGGCACGTCAAGCCTGTATGTGATAATCAAATGTCGCTCCTCCATTGTCGACAGGTCCACCAACGGTCGGTACACCGGAGGATGGTGCCATCTCCTCACATGTCCCAGCGAACGGTGCCTATGAAGGACAACAGCGAGCACAGAGTCAAACAACTCAGAGGTACGTACCCACAGTTTACCCAGAACACCAATCATACACAAAAGGTGGCCTGTATGTGTGTTGAGTCTAGGCCTAGGTATGTGTGACGCAGTTGGAAATTAAGCCATGTGGGCCCCTGAAATGGCGGCTGCCTGACCTGTAAAGTGGGACAATGGGATGTGAGGTAACTGCGCTGGCGTTGTACACCGTCGCGGTAGGCGGTCGAAGACCGCTGCACAATGCTGCATTGGTTAGCATTGGACCCTATGGGTCCCAGGAGCCAATGACAATGTACGCCGGTGGTGACGGTACGCACCGCTGCGGACGTGACCGCCATTTTCTATCTGTTCAATCACCGAATACCTGATCTTCGACAGGAAAGGACCTACACTGCAAGTGCTGCTGTGACCTCGGTCTGGAAGAGACAAAGGCTTGAGTGTCTGGGGAAAGGGCCCCTGACTTCACATCGGAGGAGTTGGAGAAGCTCGTGGATGGGGACCTCCCTCAGTACACGCTACTCTACGGTCCTCCAGACAAACAGGTAAGTACACAGGGAGCATGTTGTATGGGCTATGCCTGTGTGGAGAGGGCTGGATGTCAGAAGGAAGGGGGGAGAATGCTGCGTGCATGAAAGATGGTGAATGCATGTGCCACATGGCAAGGGTAGGGATGGGGGCCAATCACTTTGACGGTGCAGTTGGTAATAACTTCTCATTTTCCCCTGTACATTTCATGTAGGTCAGCGCCCACCAGAAAAAAGATATTTGGCGTGCCATTGCCAAGGACGTCCGGACCCTGGGGGTCTACCACAGATGGAGCACCCACTGCCGGAAAAGATGGGAGGACATTCGCCGCTGGAGCAAGAAGACGGCTGAGGCTCAGCTGGGGATGGCCTCCCAACGTGGGAGGGGTGCCCGTCGCACCATGACACCCCTGATGTTCAGGATCCTGCCGGTGGCCTACCCAGAGTTGGATGGGCGCCTGAGGGCATCACAGCAGCCACAAGGCGGTGAGTACACTCTCATTCTGCTGACTTAGCACGCATTGGAGGTGTCTGGGTGGGGGAGGTGGGCTGTGGGTTTCCCTAGGCCAGGACGAGTTCCGTAGCCAAGGCCCTCCGTAAGGCAGGCCATGTGCCACCCCAGCCCACCTCTGTAGAGTGCCAAGTACACCTAGTCATACCCCTGTGTCATCTATGTGTGCAGATGTCATCCATAGCCTTGTAGGCCATTTCCAAGGAATGTAACAGTGGAGCCAAAGAGCGCGGCGTAGTGCAGGGGGCTTCTGTGTCTGTCGTGTCCGCCTACGTTAGCGGTAATGCATGCACTCAACATGTCTTTCTTCTCTCTTCCCCCCCCTTTTTGTGGTCTCCCTGTTCTTGTGTGCATTACCATCATCAGGTGGAGGAGCAGTGGCACCGGAGCACGAGGGAGCTGCATCCCACATGGCCCTGGAGGGCGACACTACGGAGTCTGAATTCACCAGTGGGACGGAGGGCGAGGGGAGCTCCACGGCGGGGACAGGAGCTGACACCAGCGACACGGACTCGTCCTCTGATGGGAGCTCCCTTGTGGTGGTGGAAACATCTGTGTCCGCCGCATCTACAGGTACAGCTGCCACCCCCCCTACCAGCACCGCCCTCCCAGCTGCCCCTCAGCCTTTGCCCCGTGCCCGCTCACGCAGGAGGGTGGGCATCGCCTTCGCCCCAGGCACCTCAGGCCCTGCCCCAGTCACCCCTGCTGCCCTCAGTGAGGAGGCCATTGACCTCCTCAGATCCCTCACTGTTGGGCTATCTACCATTTTGAATGCCATCCAGGGTGTAGAGAGGCAGTTGCAACAAACCAATGCATTCCTGGAGGGCATTGATTCTGGTCAGGCGGCCCTTCAGCGAGCTTTTCAGACTCTGGCCTCAACACTGATGGCAGCCATTGTCCCCGTCTCTAGCCGCCCCCCTCAAACTTCCTCCACCCCGACCCACTCCCCTGAACCTCAGCCTATCCCAGGCACACCTACAGACAAACATGCACACACCTCAACACCCAAGGGAAGCTCAGGCAAACATAAGCACCACACATCCCACAGGAACTCACGCAAGCATCACACACATGCAGACACAACAACATCCACTGCCTCCACTGTGTCCCCCTCCTCCTCGTCTCCCTCCTCCCTCCCAGTCTCATCTACACTCACACCTGCATGCACTACCTCTACAGCCACTACTTCCATCACCAGCACACACACCACCACACCCCGCTCACGTGCAGTCACCACCCCACTACCATTCACACGTCCCTTGTGTCCTCTCCCAGTGTGTCTGTGACGCCCCCTCCCAAGATACACAAACACAGGCACACACCCACCCAACAGTCATCCACCTCACGACAGCCTCCAGCACATGCACCTTCACCCAAAGTCACCAAACGTACACCTCCTACAACCACCACCTCTTCCTCCACTCCCAAACCCCCTCCAGCTACCCGTCCCAGTGTGTCCAAAAAACTTTTCCTGTCCAACCTTGACCTCTTTCCCACACCTCCCCCACCCCGTCCGTCTCATAGGTCCCGAACTAGCACCTCAGTCACAACATCTCCGGGACCAGTGGTGCCTGTAGTCGCCGGAATCTGGAGTGCACCGGCCACCAGGGAAGCCAGTGTGGCACGGAGCCACAGCACAGACAGTCCCCCACCTGTGAAGCATCAGAAGTTGGCCAGTGCCTGGCGGGAGAGGGGGAAGACTCCAGCCACCAAAGCTGCTCCCAGGGGTCCCGGTGGGAGTATGGAGTCAGCTGTGACTCCTTCCAAGGTGGGGAAGGGCCACAAGAGACCCGGCAAGTCTGGGAAGAGCGGCACGGTGGAGAAGACTGCCATCATCCCCACTGCCCAGGAGGCCACCGCCAGCACAAGCCCAGCTGCCCAGGAGGCCACCGCCAGCACCAGCCCAGCTGCCCAGGAGGGCAGCACCAGCCCAGCTGCCCAGGAGGCCACCTCTAGCACCAGCCCAGCTGCCCAGGAGGCCACCGCCAGCACCAGCCCCGCTGGGCCATGAAGGACCGCCAACAAAAGCCCCGCTGAGCCATGAAGGTCCGCCAGCAAAAGCCCAGCTAAGCCATGAAGGACCGCCAGCAGCTGAGACCCTGCAATGGAGACCGCCATCTCAAGCACCGCTGAACAGAGCACCGCCATCTCAAGCACCGCTGAACAGGGCACCGCCATCTCAAGCACTGCTAGCCCATGAGCGGCAGGGGCACTGACGCAACTGAGTCCGTCACGGGGTCAATGAAGCACTCTGGGCACCATGCCCCCTCCAGAACCAGTGGAGAGATCCATCCACTACCTCTGTCCTTAGCAGGATGAAGAACTCTGGGCACCATGCCCCCTCCAGAACCAGTGGAGAGATCCATCCACTACCTCTGTCCTTAGCAGGATGAAGCACTCTGGGCACAAGGCCCCCTCCAGAACCAGTGGAGAGATCCATCCACTACCTCTGTCCTTAGCAGGATGAAGCACTCTGGGCACAATGCCCCTTCCAGAACCAGTGGAGAGATCCATCCAGTACCTCTGTCCTTAGCAGGATGAAGCACTCTGGGCACAAGGCCCCCTCCAGAACCAGTGAAGACTGTCATCCACTTGTGAGACTGTGGCTTTGCACTCCCCAGGATATGGCAGTGGGCAACCCACCCACTGTAAAGACTTGAGAAACTGTGGCTTTGCACTCCCCAGGATATGGCAGTGGGCAACCCACCCACTGTAGAGACTTGAGAGACTGTGGCTTTGCTCTCCCCAGGATATGGCAGTGGGCATGTGGCCCCCTCGTGGATTTGGCATTGTGCACTCAAGCGGCTGAGGTGCCCCCCCTTTCCCTCCCCCTGAGGTGCCTGTTTAGTTGCTCTCTGATGCCCCTGCAGTGTTCTCTCCATCATGGTCCGGGATCTTGTGTGGGCCTCACCCATACCGTGTGGTCCAGTGTTCCACTGACTTTCTTAGTGCACTACCTGGACTACTATGCTTGGTATTTATTATGTACATGGTTTATATATATATATATTTCTGCCTACTTGCTTTGAATATATTACAATGGTTACTCTCATTTTCTATTGTCTTTGCATTCTTCCAGGGGGTTTGGGGGTTGTAACTGTGATGTATTGATATGCATTAGTGTGTGTGTGTTGCAGTGGGTGAGGGTGGGGGGGTGTTGTGTGTGTGTGTCCCTGTTTTTTCCCTTCCCCCTCCCCTGTGTCGTAGGTGCAGTACTCACTGTGGTCTTCGCCGCCGGAGTTCGTGCTCCTGGTAGAGGAGCAGGAAGACTATCGCAGGGAGAATTTGCAGTTCCAGATCCATGGCGTCCTTGTTCCTCATGGGGTGTGTAGAGGTGAGCGTTTTTCCTTCGGGATTCCTGTTTCCGCCATGTTTTTATCCGCGGTGAATCCGCCCCGGAAAAGGTGGCGGATTGGCCTGTCATAATAGTGTGGGCGGTACACTGTCTTCCGCCTGTCTGTTGGCGGTGACCGCCGCGCTGTTTGTTTGTACAGCCATGGCGGTCGGAGTTTTAAAGTGGCTGTCTTTGTTGGCGGTTTCCGCCTCGGTCGTAATTGCAAATATTTTTCCGCCGGCCTGTTGGCGGTATTACTGCTGCTTTAACACCGACCGCCAGGTTTGTAATGAGGGCCATTGTCATTAATGGTATTCCC
Source organism: Pleurodeles waltl (assembly GCF_031143425.1). Taxonomy (NCBI): domain Eukaryota; kingdom Metazoa; phylum Chordata; class Amphibia; order Caudata; family Salamandridae; genus Pleurodeles; species Pleurodeles waltl. Next base: position 169,016,084 of record NC_090449.1, on the reverse strand, counting down.
CCTATTGTGAGAGGTGACAGAGAGAATGCCCTATTAATACTTGAGAGTTCATATAGCTTTGAATTCAACACTGAGCAACCAAATAGATTGAATGTCAACAAGGAGAGATGTGTACATTTATAATAGTAAAAAAGCTGCTAACGTAGATGTGTTTGCATGGAAAGGTTGTTTACATGAAAGTTCATTTAAATGTTAGCACTATTGTTCACGTTTTTAATGGCAATTTATCAACAATGGTGTACCAAGGCATCTTTTGATTTGCAACCACATTGAAGGATAATACCAGGAATATCAAATCAGCAAATTAATGAAATCTATTTACAACTGCATTAGTGCTGTGATGACTTGTACGTGCACAATAAGGTACTAATAACCTTAGCCCACAGGCACTTTATTTTGGGAATTATGGAACTCAACTAACCCACTAAGGGCCAGATGTAGCAAAAATAAAAATTGCGACTCGCATTTTGCGAGTTGATGCGACTCGCAAAATGCGAGTCGCAAATTGGAATGCCAGAAAAAAAAGGGATCCGATTTTGCGACTCGCAGCCAGACTCGCAACGCTGTGTGCGAGTCCGCAGTTTGCGAGGTCGCTGTTTGCGAGTGTGCAAAAACGAACTCGCAATTAGCGAGTGGGTGTCGCAAATTGCGAATACCTTCAAAATTGCTTGCAGATGCAGCAGAACACTCCAGAAAGCATACCAGAACACCCTGGAAACACTTCCTGGCACATGATGATGACATCACAGCCAGGAAGTTAACAAATACACCTGGGAGGAGGGCTCAACAGTGAGCAGTGTCTCTGCCACTCACAGTAGGGTGCTGAAGAGTGGTAGGCACAGCACCATGGACGCAGCAGGGACCAGCCAGGCTGGCAGGATGGGCAGGAGATCATAGATAACAGCCAGGACAGATTCATGTGGCACATGGCGTTAATGTGCAACATGACTGGTTGGCATTTTCCTGCCCATGGACAATTTCAACTTGTATATAGTTTCTTCATGACATTAATAAAACAGTTATTTTTGTTCCACTTAACAAATGGTTAATAGGTGAGTATGGTGGGAGTTGACACGTACCGTCCAGAATATTGCGTTGCAATGTGGTCCCGTCTCAGTCTGCCTTGATTAGCTAGACTCCTATCCCCATGATGGCGATGTGGTTGTTCTTGCTCTTCATCATCAGGATCTGGGTCTGCAGGGGTGAGAGGTAGCCCACGTCGGGTGGCTATGTTGTGGAGGATGGCGCATGCGACCACAATTTTGAAAGCGGTAATGGGGGTGTATTGGAGGGCGCCTCCGCTGCGGTGGAGGCATCGGAATCTTGCCTTCAGGAGTCCGAAGGTGCGCTCTATGAGGTTCCTGGTCCTCTTATGCGCACTGTTGTATTGCCTCTCTGAATCATTGCTGGGTGTTAAAACTGGAGTCATGATCCATGGCCTTAGAGCATATGCACTGTCACCTGTTGGGCACAAAAGTACACTGTTAGTAAGTCCAGATAGTCGTGCACAGTGACCTGTGTGTATGTCTGCAAGGTGTATGCAGCTCTACCTAGGAGGTATCCGTCTCCAAACTCCCCACGTTCCAGGCGTTGATGTATCCCACTATGTCTAAAAATGTATGAGTCATGGGTACTGCCTGGAAACTTAGCTACGATGTCCGTGATGACGTAATGGGCATCACAAACAACCTGTATGTTGAGTGAGTGGGTACACTTTCTGTTGCGGAAAATATGTTCCAGATTAGCGGGGGGGCATATTTGAATGTGTGTCCCATCTACACATCCAATGACATGGGGAAAGTGGGCAATGCGGTAAAAGTCCAGCTTCGTGCTGTTAATTTCTGCCTCATTCCTTGGTGAGTATATGAACTGAGACCTGTGCGCTACTAAGGCATCTAGGAATGCCCTGAGGAACCTTGACACTGCACTTTGGGATACCCCACCTGCCTCGGCAATGACCACCTGATAGCTCCCTGAGGCCAAGAGGTGCAGTGCACATAGTACTTGCACATGCGTAGGGATGGCGCAGCCACGCAGAGTCTTGTGTTCTAGCTGTGGTTTTAGTAAATCTATTAATTCTAGAATGGCTGCGCTGCTAAGGCGGTATTTATCATAGATCTCCTCTTCAGTTTGCTGGAAAAGGGTCTGCCTGGTTCTATATATCTTCTCCTGTCTGTGGCCCCTCCTTCTCCTCTGCTGGGCTGCGTAGACTCTCCTCCTCACTGCTATCAGGTATATGTCCGCCATCTTGAGTGTCCCAGATGCCTTCTGGGTCTCCTTTTATACTTTGGTAATGGTTACCACCTGCTCTGAGTTAGTGGTAAATGCGACTTGCAAAATGGGCTTTTTGCGACTAGTCGCAATTTGCGAGTTGCAATTGCATAAGGTTTGCGACTCGCAAATTGCGACTTGCAATTTGCGGGTCGCAAAATGGGGTCGCAACGGATGCGACTCGCAAACGGGTCCCATCGCTTTTTGCGAGTCGGAAATGGGCTTTTTGCATCCCATTTCCGATTTTGCACTGTCGCAAATGAGCGAATCGGCCCATTTGCGAGTCGCAAACGTTTGCTACATCTGGCCCTAAGTGTCATCCTGAAGTTGAATAATCAATTTCGGGTAATTTTTCAAAAACAATACGAGTATCCTCTGGGGTGTGATCTGTAATGCGTACTGGTTTTTTTTAGATTAATTGTAATAATACATTGATGAATATTGCAGCCAAAAATGTTTCACCTTTAAAAAGTAAATTTATTTGAAATGTAATTCAACAGTATGTGATTTGGTGAAAACAATCAATTATTGTGAAGCTGTTCAAGTATTTTTTCCTATTTTCATTTGGGTAAGTAATCATGTGGTATTGTATATAAGGTAAAGTCAACATAGTGCCTGCTATCGAGAGCAAGATTATTGTGTAGCCAAAGAGCATTGAGCTTTTGATTGTATGAAATAAAAAGATCAGCCCTCTGCTAGTGCGCCATTTCCTTTCTTTGGATGGTATGGAAGCCAAGTGAACATATTTGTGCCAAGGTTAGCGGACTGCTGCAACGTTGTGCAACGTTGTGCATTGTGTCCCTGATCAGGTGTTGGAAGGCATCCACCAACAACTCAGAAGTAATATATATATATATATATGTATAGGAACGGGACAACATGTATGTTTAGTAACAAGGCAAGGTTTAGTTCCTATAAGGAACTCCGAGGTGCCTTGCAATGCCCCTATCAAGTACAGCAGGGGGTACTTTATTCCTACGAATATATGGTCAAACCATCACGATCCTTAGTATGTATCTCTTTCATGTGAAAAAGAGGGTGCATTTGCCAATATGAAGAATAAAGATAGAAACTCCAGTACAAAAAGGAACACATAAAACATATGTTAGATATTTGTTGACAAAAGATATTAGAATCAGTTTACTACAAGTCAGTAAAAAATGTGCAGTATCTCCGATACAAATTCACACACACAGCCTTAGCCTTCATCACATCTATTGCATTTTTAGAAAAATACTGATGAGTTTGGAACATGTTAATATATTCACAAATAAGAAATAGCGAATAATGTCGACAAAAACATAGCCAATGAAGGCAACAAAAACTGATGTCAATTCTAGCTTTATATAAAATCTAAAATAAGTAGTCAATATCATAGAGGAAGTAAACCTATCTCCAACCAAGAGGTTCAAATGGAAACATCAGTTGGCAATTGCATCACGTATACATCCGTACCTAATGCCCCAAAGAATGTCACGTCTCTTTCTGGCTTTTAATGGAATTGTAATTATGCCAATGCTTGGAAAGTATTCAGGGTCGATTTCAGCCTTCTCTGAAAAAGAGGTGGGTAATGGGCCTGGTCATTACTGGAATGATTTTGAAACCATATCAGTGTTTTTTGGTGCCCTCCCCATCGCCAGCTCTTTCTGTTCAACTGAATACTCACTATTGTTCTTCTCTTGATTACTCTATGATGGTCGCCAATTAATCAGTTATAGTTTGAATAGTACTGAAGTGATTCAGTTTTTATCTAACACATACAATGAACTTGAGGCAGTTGTAGAAGAACATACTATGTAGGCCCATAATGGATAGTGAAGGGGTCGCCGAGTGTCTTCCCTCATCAACTTCACTGACTCCCAGTCTATTGCGATGACATGCAATTTCCATTGTGGTTCCTTTATAAAGTGTTCACCAAGTGTCACTGGCACTAATTTTTGTGACCTTTATAAGGTGTTCTCATATCACGTGGGTCCCGGGCTCACTGTGCCACTGGATTCAAGCTAGCCTGGCTGATGAGGGGTGAAACCCCGAAACCGGTCCCAGGATGCTTGTTTCGGTCCAGGGAGAACCTGGCCTGGCAGTTCGGGCTGGACTGTTCCCATGAGGAACAGGGTCAAGACTGATTTGCATATGGCTGGGTTCAAACTGGGGTGGCATGGTGAGCAAAATAATGGATGGATTAAACCCAGATCTGTGACTGGGGGTGAATGTTTGATTGGTTCCGCATTCCGTCCACCCAGTTACGCTATCCCACAGCGTTTGTGTTTTGCTTTTCTTTTGCCGCCCTAAGTGCGCCGGGTATGCCCAGACGTGGGTCCCGGGCTCACTGTGCCACTGGATTCAAGCTAGCCTGGCTGATGAGGGGTGAAACCCCGAAACCGGTCCCAGGATGCTTGTTTCCGGTCCAGGGAGAACCTGGCCTGGCAGTTCGGGCTGGACTGTTCCCATGAGGAACAGGGTCAAGACTGATTTGCATATGGCTGGGTTCAAACTGGGGTGGCATGGTGAGCAAAATAATGGATGGATTAAACCCAGATCTGTGACTGGGGGTGAATGTTTGATTGGTTCCGCATTCCGTCCATCCAGTTACGCTATCCCACAGTGTTTGTGTTTTGCTTTTCTTTTGCCGCCCTAAGTGTGCCGGGTATGCCCAGACGTGGGCCCCGGGCTCACTGTGCCACTGGATTCAAGCTAGCCTGGCTGATGAGGGGTGAAACCCCGAAACCGGTCCCAGGATGCTTGTTTCCGGTCCAGGGAGAACCTGGCCTGGCAGTTCGGGCTGGACTGTTCCCATGAGGAACAGGGTCAAGACTGATTTGCATATGGCTGGGTTCAAACTGGGGTGGCATGGTGAGCAAAATAATGGATGGATTAAACCCAGATCTGTGACTGGGGGTGAATGTTTGATTGGTTCCGCATTCCGTCCATCCAGTTACGCTATCCCACAGCGTTTGTGTTTTGCTTATCATTTAGCCCCATGGGTACTTGCAATAGTTTTTTTTAGATGAGGTCTGTCTTGTGCATTTCCTCATTTTGATGCTTTACTTCGAGTGAAAGTCAGCTGTACCACTTCCCATTAAACAGTGTCTTGAAAGAGAGGAGTGTTTCACTAATCTCACCAGATCATATGTCTTTTTTTAGGAGGGCAATGTATCGATTGCTGGGTGTGAACTCTAATTTAAATTTTAAGACCTTCATTTGACCCACCCTTCTTCTTTTCATATATTTCAGTACACTCTAAATGTATTCTTATTGATTTTTCTTTATTATACATTTGCTGCCTTACGTATGCTTTAAGGATCTGGTTACAAAACCCCAAGTAATCTCAATTACATCTGTAATAAAAGATACAGGATGCAATGCGATTACAAGATCTGCAGTGATTCCAGGGATCAGTGGTGTTTCACCAGTAAAAATACTAAGGGCTGGTGGAGAGTACTGAGAATTACTGATGCAATTGGAATTACTCATTCCCATTACAATTCCTAATTTCTAAGGAGACCATCATGTTAACACAGCTAAAAACTAGTGATTCCTCCACTATCATTAATGCCAGTGGGTGGAGTTACCTGGGACGATCAAAGGGACCCTCATACTGAAGCCTTAAAGGTTTGTCACCACTGAGTTTGTGCGCACGTTTGAACTACTAGGCCCATATTTATACTTTTTGACGCAAACCAGCGCTAGCACAGATTTGCTTCAAAAAGTTTACCGCCGGTTAACGCCATTCCAACGCATCATCTGGGCGCCTTATTTATTGAATGACGTTAGCTGGCGCTGCGTCCTGGTTAGCATCAAAATAAATTACTCTAACCGGGCAGCGGAGGTGTAGGGAAGAATAGGGGTTCTGCATCAAAAAATGGTGCAAGTCAGGTTAGAGTCAAAAATATTGACTCAAACCTGACTAGCGTCATTTTTTGACGCACAACCCCCATGGAAATGACTCCTGTCTTAGCAAAGACAGAAGTCATGCCCCCGTGCTCAATGGCCATGCCCAGGGGACTTGTGTCCCCTGGGCATGGCCATTGGGCACAGTGGCATGTAGGGGGGCCCAAGTTAGGCCCCCATATGCCACTTTAAAATAAAAATACTTACCTCTACTTACCTCTACTTACTGTAGATGGGTCCCCCCATCCAAGGGTGTCCTCCAGGGGTGGGCGAGGGTGGCAGGGGGTGTCCCTGGGGGTAGGGAGGGCACCTGTGGACAGCTACCATGGTCAGAGACCATGGAAATTAGCCCACAGGTCCCTTAACGCCTGCCCTGACCCAGGCGTTAAAAAATGACTCTAAATTGGTTTAGAGTCATTTTTTAAGGACCTCCCTGCGTCATTTTTGCATGGGGAGTATTAATAAGGCGCAAAGGCCTTGGAGTCATTTTTTTCCCTGGAACGCCTACCTTGCATCTCATTAAGCCAAAGAAAAATGATTCAAACTTCATAAATATGGCGCCAAAGTATAAATATGGAGTTAAGTTTGCGCCAGATTTGCATCAAATAAATTAAGCAAATCCAGCGCAAACAGAGTATAAATATGCCCCCTAGTGTCTCTCACTGAATGGTGCGAAGTTGAGTACATTATCGGCATCACATTGGCAGGCTCTGGGAAGTGGAAACTGCCTGTGAGTGATTCATGTCAATGTTCAATCAAAGTCCTGAGGTGGCTCATGTAATTTTAGGACAAGATGGTGGGAATAAATCCAAAGCTCATAAATATGCGTCTAACCTGCTGAGTATTTTACACAAATCCTGTTCCACAATAGAAGAATTGTGTTGTGGAGTCTCATCAGTTCTTTGTTATCAGCCCTAAAAAGCAGAACAATATGAAACCACTATGGAAACAGGTGATTGAATTCATGTTGGACCACCAACCTTCAGCCTAGGCACTGTCTCCATTCCATACTTCCCAGTACCTACTAACAAAGCTGGCCTTTCTCTGTGAGATCAACAAGAGCACATTAAATATTACCTCGTTGGCGTGGTGAATATCATCCCAGGTCGACTGCAGTTTCCTGAGGCTGAGGTTGCCTGATTCCTTTTAGTATATGCACCACAGTGATTACGAAGTACGGAACTACAATTCAGTTCATAATAAGTTGATATTAACCCAAACCTAGTGCCACCACTCTGTCTTCAAATTACTTGAACAAGCTTTTAGGCGCATCATAGCAAAAGTTACAACTAAGAGAATACTAACCCACTGAGCTGGTAATTCGAAGTTCTTTGTGAATACTTTTTTTCCAGTAATGGATTTGTAAAAGATGTAAATATAGAATAGATAATTGGTAACCATATAGAATGGTCAAATATTGTCTTCGCAAGGGTCTGATGACACAATAAAGCAAGAAGCTGAAGGCCGAGTTAGCGGGATGGCAATATAGGAACATTATTGCATAAATGACAGTTGTTTTCTTTCTTAAAGTTCCCTGAACTCTAAGAAGATACATATTTCCTTTGCGTCAAAAGGTAAATACTTTTCTACATATTATCTATATCACAAACACAAGAGGGAAAGAGCGCAGAGGAAATTATATGAAACGTACAACATGCAGAATTGTTCATGTCCGAAAAACGCCCCGAGTTCAAAGAATTCAATACAACACCCCTTTTTACCCTGCATACATTTCTCTTCTGTTTTGAATTATGCTGTATGCAATTTCTTATTTTTGTGTTGGTATTTTCAAGTCCAGTACACTGAAGTGAGGACAGCGCAAAACTGTCATTTTGAAATCATCGGCCTCCAGTTTTAATGGGATGAAAATGAGGTGTAACTCTGGCAGTAATAGTGCAGTCAATCACGTACTGCTGTCCAATTATCGGCCTTTGTGGTCATGCACAGTTCTGTGCCTTCTTGTCCTGGTTTAGTATTTCTTGTCACCTCCGCTTCTCTGGCCAGTTCAGGGTGGTAGGGGGAATGTGGCAGTGCTCCGCATGCCCTAAGGGGAACTCCACTGACATTGTCTGGGCGCTGATGAGTTCCTGGTGGTCCACTGGGGCAAAGGACAAATCCTTCAGTGGAGAGTCTCACAGTTTAACACAACTAAGAATATCTTTTGAAAAGCCCTCCTCAAAAACTAGATACTTGTATGTCTGTATGTGGTATTTTTATAACACAAACGTAGCCAAAGAGCAGCAGATTGCTGTGCATGGTCAAAGGCTAGCTTATAGTCGATGAGTAATGAGTTGCGGGTGGTTCATGCGTTTTGAAGTAGCATGCTTTAAAGGGATGAGTTTTGAACTCTTGCCTATATTGGAGCAGTGTTGGGGGGGGGGGTTATGGACATGGGATATTGTTCCAGATTCTGGGTGCACAAATGGAAATGGCCTTTTGTCTTTCTTATACTTCGTAGACTTCAGTTTGATGGTGTCCCGTCTGCGGCTGTGCTGAAAGCCACCAGAAATTGTGAGCATGTCTGCAAAACAAGAAAAGTGACAGTTCTGATGCCTTTGTAAATTAGGTAGCTGGTTTTGAAGACGGTGCCAACTTGCAAGGGGAGCCAATGGCGTTTCATTAGGGAGGGGTGATGTGATCTCATTTCTTCAGCCATGGATTAGACGTTCTGTAACGCATAGGATGCCCTTACGGGGTTCATGAATGCTTTTCTCATGGGTGGTAAATATCCAATGCCCCAGGGCACTTACTACAATGCTTTTTAAAGTTGAGCATGATAGACAAGATGAAACTGAGACATCTCGGCCACCGCTCCACGACAATGAGCAGGGTCTGGAGCATTCTACTACTAATGCACAGTTCCAACCACCAGTGTCAGTAGCTATGGACTAACTGGCCCAAAATTGTTTGTTGGAGATTTCGTCATGTACTCACAGTCTCTGTTTCCACTCCTTCATCCTCCTGAAAAAGAGCGGCTTCTCATTAAGAGTGTTGGGTTTACCCTCCTGTCCACACCTGGTGATCCCCTGACCAGATATTTCTTCAGCTGCACTGGAACACCCCACATACCCTCAGTGTTAGCCCACACACTTTCACTAGAACTCTGCAGTCCTTCCACCACTTGCAGAGCGACTTTGCATAACAGCATGAGTCCACAGTGCATCCTCCTCTAGACACCACAGGAGAGCCTTCTCCAAAAATAGTTTGCAGTACCCGTTTCCTCATAGTACTTCAGAAGTTGCATATTCACATAAGCCTAGAAAAAAGTCAGCTAGTGCCATCAGACCTTGAACGAGTCCAAAGAGTCCAAGAGGATGAGTTGAGAGTGGTGGTGCCCCTAAATATTATAAAAGGGTTGCAGCAGTGCTTGTCCTACCTCCTAACTTTTCAGGCTCTGCCTCAGGTTCACCTGCCTGAGCCTTGAGCTTGAAAGAGAATTGAACAGTTCTATAATAGGTGCAGTATCCACCCAAGCTAGTAATGCCACATTTCCTTTCAACCTCTAACTGACACCCAGGGAATAATCGTGTTGCTGGTCCTTTTCATGTACAACATGCTGGGTAAAATAGAAGATGGTCATCCTTATCGAATACTGAACACATCATTTCTGAGCTTATCTCTACCCCAGTAGGCCTGGCTCTTCCCTCCAAGATTCTGAAAGGGGTAAACTGCTGTGCATCAAAGAGCGAATTCTGTCATATTCCACTGTGTGCTTTTCCTACCTTCATTAACAGGGAACAAGGTATGTAAATTATAACCTCTTCCTCTACTAGGACAATCTAAGTGGCAGATTTATACTCTGTTTGCACCGAATGTGCGTCAACAATTTTGACGCACATTCGGCGCAAACCTTGCACCATATTTATACTATGACACCCGACCCTGCGAACGTAAAAATTCCTCTGTGTGCATCATTTTCTGGATGCGGGAAACCGCCTTGTGTTAATGGCAGGCAAAGTAGGCGTTCCCGTCCCAAAAATGACTTTAAGGCCGAGCGCCATAGTTATACTCCCGCGTCATTTTGACGCACAGGAGGGGGTGTGCCTTAAAAAATGGTACCCAGCCTGCTGTGTGCTGTTTTTTAACACCTGGGTGAGGGCAGGCGTAAAGGGACCTGTGGTCTCATGTCCATGGTCTCTGACCATGGAAGCAGTCCACAGGTGCCCTTCCCTGCCCCAAGGAGACCCCTGCCACCCCCACCCACCCCTGGAGGACATCCATGAATGAGGGGACCCATCCCAGGTAAGTACAGGTAAGTTGAGGTAAGTATTTTTTTTAAACATTTTTAGTGGCATAGGGGGGCCTGACTTGGTCCCCCCTACATGCCACTGTGCCCAATGGCCATGCCCAGGGGACAGAAGTCCTCTGGGCATGGCCATTGGGCAGGGGGGGGCATGACTCCTGTCTTTGCTAAGACAGTAGTCATTTCCATGGGGTGTGTGCGTCAAAAAATGGCGCAAGTCCGGTTAGAGCCATGATTTTTTACTCTAACCTGACTTGCACCATTTTTTGACGCACAACCCCCACTTTCCCCTACGCCGGTGCTGCCTGGTTAGAGTCCTTTTTTAATCTGACCAGCCCGCAGCGCCGGATAACGTCATTCCATAAATAAGGCACCCGCCTGGTGCGTTGAAATGGCGTTAGCCGGCGGTAAATATTTTGATGCAAGCCGGCGCTGGTTTGCATCAAAAAGGATAAATATGGGCCTTAGTCTCCCTGGAATGGGTCTATTTTTCACTGGGCCTTTGGTCAACCAGATGGCGGTGGAGACAAATTACCAAACCGAGCAAGGGAGATCGAATTTCCTTCAAGGCTAGCTTATAGAATCATACTCTTGCACAATTATTTTTGCTCACTCGCACTATCATCTAAATATCCATCCATGCATTCACTTATTCAACTATTCATATTTGTGTTCATCCCTACAATCGACATTGGATTCACCTCTGTTCCAATAATTATCCATGCAGTGAGTTTGTTTGTTAATGGGGCAGATCGGCCCTTTGTGCAAGTGGGAAGCCCTGAGTGGAAGTGCTTAATGCATAGGCACTTCAGCGTCATACTAATGACGTATGTTAATAAGAGCCAAGCCTGCCAAGGTACCCTCTCTCCATACAAGCAGCTGGCATTTTCGTTCGTCTAAGGCGAGAATTAGAATTTAGAATCACATGGTCTGAACGTTCTCCTAATTTCAGTATATTTGAAGGTGACTAAAGAAATACATTTTCTCCCTGTTTGTAACAGCATAATGCATTTAATTTATTTTGCATAATTCCACACAAACAGTGTGAACTGCACTCTAAATATAGAACACAGCATAATTGGTAAAGAGGTTCCTCCTGGGCTCAGTCTGTACGACGTGAATTCTGTGTGCACAGTATGTAACGTTGAGCAGCACAGATTCCAGTCCAGCAACATTCATTAAAATGATGAACGTCACGCTTTTATGAGCTTATCGTGAAATAAAACACAACGTATATTTCCTGGTGCTTCCTATGGATGCCATAATATACACAAACGAAACTCATGCTGCAGCGTTGCAAAATTATTGTACGTCTGGCTGCATTAATGAAGATAATTGCTGGGTAAACTCTCCCAGATTTCTGGGAGTTCTTCATATTTTATCACCTCTCTGATGATTTTAGTGGTCTTTTGAGTATTTGTTGTAGGAGTTGTTCGAAATAAGTTGGTTAACCTCCCCCAACATCATGTTCACATTCTGTTTGAGCCTTTTTGAGCCATAATGACAGGGAGCATATATAGACAAGACATTGCAGGAAGTGTTTTTATGTCTCTGTTGCCCAGTGGAGCGCCCATCCTTTTTTGGCCTCCGTGCTTTGAGACGTTGCAGGACGTTTTTTACGTCTATGTGGCCTAGTTGAGCGCCCATCCCTTTTTTGGCCTCGGTGCTTGGAGCTTATGAGAGACAGACATTGCACGGAGTACTTTTATGTCTCTGAGTTCCCACCCATCCTTTTTTAGGCCTCCGTGCTTTAATAAAGAACCCAGGTGCAACAGGGCTGTATGCAAATTAGGGACCAACACAGATTTTTGGCAACTTAAATACATATAGGCATTACCAGTAGGAATTTGCATAGTCAAAACACCGAGAAAAGTAGATTATTAAGTGATTTCAGCGGTCCGAATTACTGGTACTACACTGTTCCTTGTATACTGGTAGGTAGTTCTAGGTTATTCCTTGCACACTGCCAGGTGAAATCCTGCTCCTTTGCAGTATTATCCAAGGGCAGTTTCTCCACCCAAGGTGATTGCTCACCTCATAAGGAAGGGATATTTGTTCAGAAACATTTGAGGGTGCATTAATGAGAGCACAAGCAATGACCTTGAAGCTCGTGCATGTCCTCCACCATTGAAAGAAAACCGATCTGCCGTCACGTTCCTCTAATGAACCTCATCTTGTGAAATATTTCTCATTCCTTTTAAAGCTGTTCGGGTATCTCGATTATACCCTCATTAGCATAATTTAGATTCCTCCATGCAAGATGTTTATTTTAAATCCATAGATCTCCTAAGCATTATCCAGATAAATTAGAGGTAGGTGGTTGACGGACAAGTCCATTACATTGTTTGCCTATGGAAATATTCAGCCATTTGCTTGAACACATTGGCATTGGAAAACCACAGACACAATGTGAGTTTATTTGCAGTGAAATCTATCAGCAAAAGTGCAATTATCCATGTGACCGGCAAAAGTGCAATTATCAATGTAACCCGCAAAAGTGCAATAACCTATGTAACAGGATCGATGTCATGAAAAGCACTTGACTACTGCCCTGCGAGATCTTGCTGAGAAATAAAGAGAAAAAGTAGTCCAGAAACCAGACGGAAAACATCAAAATTTGTGTTTTCAGTAGTTGGTCGGTGCACTCGAAGAGAGCTAAACACCAGAAAAGACATGACACATGCATGCCTTTCACTAATGAAAGCAAGGGGATTTTAAAAGGCAAGCCTACGAACCAATGAAAGTGACTGATGTGACATGGGCGTGGTTAGAAGCCCAAAGAGACCTCACAACAGGGCACGGAGCACTTTGTGCTTGTTCTTAATACTGTCAAAAGTTTAATAGAAAGAGAGTAAAGGGTTAAAGGTAAAGGCTAATGGTAAGACTGCAAATGGTAGGAAATGAAGGGTAAGGGGTTAATGATAAGAGTAAGGGAATAAAGGTAGGAGTTAAGGGTAAGGTGTTAATGACAAGGGTAGAGAGGTATGGTTAAAGGGTAAGGTGTTGAGGTTAAGTGGCATCCCTCATGATGTCTATGGTTTCAATCTATGCGTATGTGAACAGCATGGCAGAAGTAAAATTAGTCCAGCATGCATGATATCTAATTTTAGCTTCAGTATCTGTGCAGGCTAGCATTCAAACGTGGACTTGGTAGGAGACAATATGCAGACCCTTCATGTGCTAGCCAGAGTCGAAGCACTCTGATGACATCACAGAATGATGACCTAATGCTGATGGATGTGAAATGTGTGGTAGAGAAAGGTGAGGCTAGGTATAAGGTTTAGACAAACAACTGCCAATGGTAAGAGGTCAGAATCTATGACTGAGGCAGGCTTCCTACATATATCCCTCATCTTAGGGTGCTATCTGGATACTCCGTGAGGCTTATAGGATGCCTTATGCTGTATTAGTTATGCTGATTTCTTTTCTAAGTGCTGTGCTGTAGTTTGAGAGCTCCTTCTGTCATTACCATGGTTAGACTACAGATATGACTGTACAAATGAGTGAATGGACACAGTGCTTTGTTAAGTAAGGGAGGAGTGAGATCAAAAGTAGTCATTGTAGAAGAAACAACGCAGACCATAGTGTAGTATTGATAAATAAAGAGGTTTCAGTGAAGTCCGCTTGGGCTAAGGATTGTGCCTAAGGTATTTTTCTGACAGAGACTTATTCAGATCTTTATTTATTAATTTCTGTGATTTTATACAGCATGGACTTGGCCTGGAGGCATTAGAGTGTCTTACAATAGAGTTGAAACAGGACAGTAACAAGTGGATAATATAAATAGTTATCTTAGGAAGATTGATCATCCAGGAATCCCTTATGAGGGGGAAGGATACATACTTATAACAAAACATAGCAATAAAGAGTAGGTGATATCAGTCAATGGGACAAGTGCTGTACCACATAAGGTTCATCAATAGATCATGATACATGACGCTGTGGTACATGCAAAGGGTGAGCATGGAGCCATGGGAAGATGAGCCAAGAGTTTTTCAAAGAGGAGAGCTTGGATGCATTTTTGAAGACAAGGTCAAGCTAAGCCCTGGAGGGATAGAATACCAGATTCTTACAGTTCTTCTGGAGAAGAAATGAGTCAAGAAAATGTATCTCTCTTGGATGTGGGGAAGGTTAAAGGAAAGAGAGAGAACACTTCTTGAATCCTGGATGGTGCCTGAAATTTTCAGTTTCTCAGCTACATGGAGGATGAAACATAGTGAAGTGCTTTATGAGTGATACAAGCCATTTTAAATGAAGTTCTGTCCTCCATAGGAAGCCACTGAAGAGAGAGTGAAATAAGGGTGATGTAGTCAAATTTCTTGTGCCGATTTATGAAGCGGTCTGCCACATGTAGAACTACTCTGAACAGTCCTAGGTGGTTTTTTGGGATGCTTGATAGGAGTGCATTTCCATAGTCAAGACTGGAGAGCGCGCGTGCCTGGACAACTGATTTTAGGTCCTCTTTAAGGATGTTTAAAGCAGCCTTGTCTAGAACTTGGCACTCTTGGGCATGGTTGATTTTGACTCTGGAGGTTAAGTTGTTTATTGAGGGTGAATCCCAGAGATTTAGCATTCTGAATGATGGGTGGGCTGCGCTCCAGGTTGGGTAGGAGAGACATCCAGTCTTGAATCAATCTGCTAGCCTTTTTTGACCAGGTAAGAAGATCCTTTCATATTTGTGAATGTTAGACCTTTCATCCTTAGGGTGGTTTTACCCCAAACATTTTTCTGTCCTCTTCCATTTTTTCTGATCTTGTTTTTGCTGGCCATAGGACCATGTACACTTTACCTCTGCTAACCAGTGTAATAGTGCATGTTCCCACTCCTTTGTCATTGCAGCCTGTGTGTGCAGTTTCTAAATGTTTAAACAGCCATTTTGACCTGTCAAAATAAACCTTTTGCCCGGTTTAAACCTTCCTTTTTAATACATATAATCCAGTTTATATATCCTGGTAGTGAATAACTCTTAAGGTCGTTTTTAACTACTGTAAGGTCTACCTCTCCCATTGGAAAAGATTCGACTTACCTTATTAGATTTAATATGCTGTAATTTCCAAATGGGAACAGGTAATCAGTTCATATTTGTTGTCTTTGGAAATGTAATAAAATATCCTCTCTTATGGTAAAGGTCGAAGTTTAAATTGCAATTTTGAAAATGCCCCTTGTAGAAAGCTGGCATTTTCCTGCCTTAGCCATTTAGGGCCAGATGCAGCAAAGGGTTTTACCCATTCTGTGTCTATGGGAAAATTCATTGGTACAAATGGCCATTGGTGCCTGCAGTCAGTTTACCCCATGTCCAAGCAAGGGGTTACCCTGTTTCCTTCTAGTCAGGGTAAAGGAGAATAACCCTCAGCTAACCTCCACTCACCCACTTCATAGCTTGGCATGAGCAGGCAGGCTTAACTTCAGAGTTTAGATGTAAAGCATTTATACCAACACACAGAGTAACTTAGTGAAAACATTACAAAATGACACAACACAGGTTTAGAAAATTAGGAAATATTTATCTAAACAAAACAAGACCAAAATGACAAACATCCAACATACACAAGTCAAGTTATTAACACTGTTAGGATTGAAAGGTACCTGGGTAGCGTCAAAATAACACGCATGGGTGAGTGTGCGTTGAAAAAGGTTAGTGATGAGACGATTTCTCACCCGCAAGCGAGACCGTGCGTCGTTTCTCCTTCTCGGGTCAGGTAGGCGTACGTCGTTTCTCCTCTCCGCAGGAGAGCGATACATCGATCCGGGCAAGCACTCGGGTCCAGGCAGGTGTTGCGTCGTTTTTCCACGCCCAGCAAGGTTTGCGCCCAAAATCCTCCCGCACGGTATCACCAAAACCGCGCTGTGTGGGTTGCGATGTTACCAGCCTCCGTTACGGTGTGGCATGACATTTCTTCAGCCGCATGCATCGATCTTCCAGCCGTGCTGCAGGTGGAGCGTCGATTTCAGCCGCGAAGCCGGCAGCGTGTCGTTTCTTCAGCCGCGTCTCGGAGGTTGTATCAGTAATTTCCCCGCACATGGTCTGTGTGTGGATTTTCTATCATGGTCTGCCAGCTTCACCTGTCAAGGCCCCAGGAACTGGATAGGGCACCACTTGGCAGGGCAGAAGTCTCAGCAGAGAGTCCAGGTGCTGGCAGGGGAAGTCTTTGATGGCCCTGAAACCTCAACAACTGCAGACAAGACCAGGACAAGCCCTTGGAGATTTCTTCACAAGCAGGAATGCACAACAAAGTCCAGTCTTTGTCCCCTTTCACAGGCAGAATCAGCAACTGCAGGGTAGCTCCACAAAGCACAGTCACAGGCAGGGCAGCACTTCTCCTCACTCTTCTCCAGGCAGAGGTTCCTCTTGATTTCCAGAAGGGATCTAAAGTCTCGGGTTTTGGGTGCTCTTCTTATACCCTTTATGGCCTTTGAAATAGTCCTACTTCAAAGGACAGACTCTCTTGTTTGTGAAATCCTGCCTTGCCCAGGCCAGGCCCCAGACACACACATCAGGGGGTTGGAGACTGCATTGTGTGAGGGCAAGCACAGCCCTTTAAGGTGTAAGTGACCACTCCTCCCCTCCCTCCAAGCACAGGTGGCTCATCAGGATATGCAGGCTACACCCCAGCTCCCTTTGTGTCACTGTCTAGAGAGAGGTGCAAACAGCCCAACTGTGAATCTGACCCAGACAGGGAATCCACAAACAGGCAGAGTCACAGAAATGGTAGACCCCAAACTCCACATGTCTATCTGCTCCCAAAGGGAATCTACACTTTAATCATATTTAAAGACAACCTTCATGTTAGCCTATGAGAGGGATAGGCCTTGCAACAGTGAAAACATAATTTGGCATTATTTCACTGTTAGGACATATAAAACACATCAGTATATGTCCTACCTTAAACATACACTGCACCCTGCCCATGGGACTACCTAAGGCCTACCTTAGGGGTGTCTAACATGTAAGAAAAGGTAAGGCTTAGGCCTGGCAAGTGGGTACTGCAATGGCAGGTCTGAGCCATGTTTACAGGGCTACTAATGTGGGTGGCACAACCAGTGCTGCAGGCCCACTAGTAGCATTTGATTTACAGGCCCTGGGAACCTCTAGTGCACTGTACTAGGGACTTACTAGTAAATCAAATATGCCAATCATGGATAAACTAATCAACCATACAATTTACAGAGAGAGCATATGCACTTTAGCACTGGTTAGCAGTGGTGAAGTGCTCAGAGTTCTAAACCCAACAACAACAGGTCAGAAAAAATAGGAGGCAGGAGGCAAAAAGATTGGGGATGACCCTGCATAAGGGAAAGGTCCAACACAGACAAAGGGCTGCTTACTTTCTGTAGTTAGTCTTAAGCCAGGACAGGAAAGGCACACTGCCTGGAGACTTCAAAGAGAAGTCTTTACAACCTTCTCTCATGTTCCAGAGGAAGGGCACCAGGTAAAAATATTGTACCTCAGACACCACCTTTTCAGTACACTTCTGGACTTGTGGATACTCTGCCAGGCAGAATGACTGCTGTGCTGCTGAAATGACCGCCAGTCTTCTGGACTCCTGCTCTAAAGATCTGCTGCCCTGCTGTGTTGACCACCTGTCCTCTTGCCTGAGTGAAAAGGACTTGATCTGCATGGGTTGAACCCAGATCCCGAAAGTGACCCCAAGACAGAGCCTCAGGAACAGAAGGCTCCAGCAAACCTGAACCCCAAACCTGGGCTCTGTCATCTGTGAGTCCTACCCTGCCAAGTTGTGCCATTACAATCCTGGGCACTTGGAATGGAGCCTGAAGGTGTTCTGCCAGCCCATCTGTAGATCCAGCAGAGCTGACACATCTCTTCTTCAGTCCAATGCATCTCAAAGCAAGAACCGGTGAATCAAATTTGCTGTTCGATGTGTCGCCTTTGCAACCGACTCATCACCTTACTGCTAGAGTTCTTCCTATGCAAAGGATTCCACAACGAACCTGCAGTTGCATCAGAACTGATGCTTGTGTAAAACTTGCCAGATGCAGGCCCTCACAACTCTCATCCACAGCAGCCTCGATGACGATGCAGGTTCTCTCAACGCAGCCTCAGAGCTCCTTAAAACTGATAGATTGCCTCCCCTGCATGATGCAGCCTTAACACCGGACTTAAGTCCATATTTATACTTTTTGACACAAAACCGCGTTTGTGCAGTTTTGCGTCACAAAATATAGTGCCAGCTTGCGCCATTCCAGGCGCCATATTAATGGAATGGCGCAATCCGGTGCAAAGGGTGGGCTAGCGTAAAAAAATATGACGTTAGCCGGGTGGGGGTGGCGGTATGGGAGAATGTTGTTTTTTACCAAAAATTGACATTAGGATGGTTAGAGTGAAAAAAGATGACTCTAACCAGCCTAGCGTCACAAAACCATTCATACCCCATGACTCCTGTCTTATAAAAGACAAGAGTCACACCCCTGCCACCCCAATGGCCAGCACTGGGGTCAAGGGTCCCCTAGGCATGGCCATTGCACCCAGTGCCAAGTGTGGGGGCCCATTTCAGGGCCCCCAATGGCACTTTAACAATATTTTTAAAAACTTACCTATACTTACCTGGGATGGGGTCTCCCATCCTGTGGTGTCCCTCTGGTGTGGGTGGAGGTGTTCCTGGGGCTTGGGGAGGGCACCTGTGGGCTCTTTCCATGTTGTTTGACCATGGAAATGGGTCCACAGCTCCCTTAAAGCCTGCTCAGACCCAGGCCTTAAATAACGGCGCTAAGCAGGGTTAGCGCCATTATTTAGGCCCGCCTCCCTCCCGTGCACCATTTTTGCATGGGAGGATGGATAAGGCGCTAGGGGGCATATTTATACTCCGTCTGCGCTGAATGTGCGTAAATTTTTTTGACGCACATTGAGTGCAAACGTTGCCCCGTATTTAAACATTGACGCCCGAACCCGCGGACGACAAAATTCCGCAGTGTCCTCATTTTTTGGATGCGGCAACCCGCCTTGCGTTAATGATATGCAAGGTAGGCGTTCCCGTCCAAAAAATTACTTAAACGGCCGTGCGTCGTATTTATGCTTTCGGGCAAAAATGACGCACTGCCGGGAGGCGGAGCCGGAAAATGACGCACAGCCCGATTTGTGCCAAAATTTAACGTCTGGGTCAGGGCAGGCGTTAAAATGGGACAAACACACCTGTATTTAATCAGAACACACAGAAAAAACAGCAGAGCAGCAGAGCAGCAACAGGGAGCCATGGAGGTGATTCTAATCCAGCGTGCACGCAGACGCAGAACCCAACAGCAACAACAGCAGCTACAGCAACACCAGCAGGGACCCCAAAGGCAGCGCAGAAGGCAGGAGAGGATATTCCGCCCCAGAACCACCCTTCAGGGCCTCAGGGAACACAACATCATCCAGAGGTACTGGTTGAACTGGCAGGCCATTCAGCAGCTGCTGCGCAACATTGAACCGCAGTTGGCCCCCACTTTGCTGACACCCCGCACCATCCCAACAGAAACCAAGCTGCTTGCCGTACTTCATATGCTGGCAAGTGGCTCTTTTCAAACAACTGGTGCCCTGGTTGCCGGAATATCACAACCATCATTCTCCGCCTTTTTGCCCAAAGTACTGGATGCCATCATTGGACTGACACTCCGCCACATCTGCTTCCCTAACACACTGCAGAAGCAGCAGAAAACAAAACACGGGTTCTACCTCCTCAGTGGCTTCCCACATGTCCTTGGTGCAATCGATTGCACACATGTACGCCTTGTACCACCTGCTGCAACTGAACACCTCTACCTCAACAGGAAGCACACACATTCCATCAACGTGCAGGCCATAGTCGATCACCAGGGATTGATCACCAACATCGTGGCTAAATATCCTGGGAGTGTACATGACTCATTCATCTTCCGTCACTGCACCATCAATGAACACTTCCAGGATGGACGGTATGGCATTGGACTACTTGTTGGTAAGTACAAAAACCTACTTATATACACACTGCACAGCAACCCTCTAGGACACACAACACATACACCACAACAGCAACATGTGAAAAGGAACATACTGAGGTCGTGACATCGCTACCCATCTTTCTTAGGTCACCATTGAACCTGTCACACATCGGAAATTACTGTACAGCCTAATGTTAAGACGTCAAAGATCACAACGTGTGGAGTGGGTTGCCCAAATGTCACATTGCAAAATGTAAGGCCCATATTTATACTTTTTTAGCGCCGCATTTGCGCCGCTTTTTGACGCAAAAACGGGGCAAACTTACAAAATACAATTGTATTTTCCAAGTTTGCGCCGCTTTTGCGACAAAAAATGACGCAAATACGGCGCTAAAAAAAGTATAAATATGGGCCTAAGTGTCCCAATGACCTTTACATTAATCCATTGCATAAGTCTAAAGGTATGGGATGTCCAGGGTACATTGATATGAACGTGTTACCACCACCGTCAATTTTAACCTGTGTATGGAACTATCATCTCACCCCCAGTGAAGACACACGGACACCTGTATCACAAGTCACAATGCTAGGGAGGGCTCACTGTACTGCAAATCCCAAAACATACTGCTGACAAACGGTTAGCAGACAAACACTCGTTCATCCAAGGAAACAACACAATGCAGATGGTACATCCTACAAGCCTAGGATGCTACATTATAACACAAAAGAGTCACAGACAACACAAGACAACTACTGCCATGAAAGGTCATTTCAATAGGGCCAGCTACATCAACATGATCCCAATCATTTTCTCTTGCAGCTGATCAGGGGTATGGCATCCAGCGATGGATTATGACACCATTTGGCAACCCAAGTACTGCTGCAGAGCGTGCCTACAACGATGCACATAGGACGACACGCAGCATTGTCGAGAGGACCTTTGGCATCCTCAAGTCAAGGTTCCGGTGCCTCGACATCACTGGTGGTAGCCTCCTATATTCACCAGAGATGGTCTGTAGGATCATCCTAACATGTGCAATATTGCACAACATTTGCATCAAAAGGAACATTCCCCTCCTGGAACCAGAGCCACACATGCCTGAAGAGGAGGAAGAGGAGGATGCTGGCCTGCAACATGAGGGGGAACTACAGAACACGGCCGCTGGTATACGCATGCGGCAACAGATCGTCAACAATTTCTTTTGAATATAATCACCTTCACCACTTTAGTTAACTAATTTAAATAAACACCTATTATAATCACCATATCATGGTCTGGCTATTAATTTTTGCACACCTTCATCTCTACTTATCAGAATAAGAGTGTTGCCTCATGGAGCATTGCTGATATACTGATTAGGACACTGAACATCCCAGAGCTAATGTTATGCCTAACATACAATGGTCACATACACACACACTGTTAATGACATATATCATGTACATTTCTCCTTTGAAGGCCAATAGCAGAGGACCACAACTATTTCACACATACATGTTGAAATCAAGGTCCAACGCAGCATATGGCACACAACTAAGACACCATCACTCAATAAGGGGAAAACAAGCCTCATACATGAGGCAGTCAATGTGCTTTTGCATCAGTAACAGGAATGTCTGACCAGACCCTTGACAGCAGTAAGTCCAACTGCATCCAATATTTGCAAGGACTGTCTGTGACCAGAGTTCCATAGAAGCAGAACATAGACAGCGCAAGTGCCACACATATGAGCAGCATTGCACACATGACATTCCATGTACATGTCAGCCCATTTCCTAACTCCTGACACACCCACGCACCTGGTCACAACCCACCTGCCGGAAGAGGTCCCTGGAATACTAAGATGTGTACCTGATATTCCCTCCTCTACACACACAGACCAACATTAGCAATCCTGTGTGCTACACCCTTTCCTATGGTATGGCATTGTCATAGAACATCTGACTGCATGGACGTCAGGTTACATTTTACACTGTCTTCTAGTTACAAAGCCCTGTTAGCACCTGTAGATTGCTTCCCGTGTGAAAATGTCTGTTGGCTCTTAGAATGCAAGTCTCACCTACAGGACTGGTGAGAAACAGATGCAGCCCGCACCTGTGATCACCTCCATGCACACCACCCATTTCAAAAAGAACTGCCCCTGCTGATGCCTGGAACAGCATAGGAGTTGCCATTTAGTCAATTACACCGTTAAGCATTAATACTAATTAAGCCATGTAACACAGCCCTTGGGTTCATGTGTCACCTTCAAAAACACAGGACATACACATGTCAGCTCTCTAGTTTGTCCTCCAAACAGTCTGAGTCAGACCACTGATTATGTAACTTGTCAAATTGCTGGATCCTGAATCACCCTTCATTCTATCAGCCTGACTGGCATCTGTCTGTGCGTCACACTAAAGTATCCCTGTGTCTACATATGTACCACACTTGCGTTAGCAAACCTCTCATTCATCAGGGGGTATTGGGCATGGGCTTCTTCAATGCATACACAAATACATTGTATAGCATCATCTGCCTTTTAACTGTACCATTTGAGTTAAATCCTCTGGGAAAAGCTAAATTCATGGCCCATCCCTTGTCTGGGTCGCATTTATGCATGAATGACAAAGTGTGACAGTGTCCCAGGGCCGTAGGCAGGGATTGGGTACGAGGCTTTCAGCACAACCAACAACCTCTGATAATGTCCATGAAAAATACACACATGTCAGGACCATGACAGTTCACACACAGAATCACAGTGCTCACAACATAGTGATGGGCCGTGTGTGGTGAATAGCTGCGAGGATAATCAGCACAGAGGCTATGATGTTCCCAGATGCAGTGGGAATTGCAGAGGCTAACCTGTGTACAAATGTTGTAATGACACCTGTCGGAACATGACACCTGAGACATTATCTCACTCAGCACACCAAGGTTGCCCTGTTGACTGTCTTTAGTGACAGGGTGGGACCATCCCCATGTAGGTTCACATGTCCAAATCCACTTTACTCACAGTGATCAACCAAGGATACTCAGTAGATACAGGAATAGCTGCTACTGACTCATGATGAATCCTGGACCGAACTGTGACAAATTACACCCCAAACAATATACAGGATCATCACTGGACCACACACATGAACAAGACACTTATGCAATTGATCACTGGAAATATGTGGACACGTGCTGTCTTGTATGCTGGTCCACCACAGCCACTTGATAGTTGGGGCTCACTTCTATGGCCTCAACTGCGGTGTCATCATGCATTTGAGATTCACCCTTGTCTGTCTGTGCAAACAACATGGTACCCACTTCCTCAATGCATGTGTATGACTCACTATGGGATTCACCAACTCGTGCCTAGGAAGCTGTTACCAATACTCTAGGACATAGGATGTAGAAAATGTGGACCATTGACATGAACAAGCGTCTGCCATCTATCTGGTGCATGCTATGTCGCATGTGGTGTCTACGTGACCCTAAATCTTGGAAGTCCACTTTACGGATGTTGCTACATGTATGACTAGAACATGCCCTCTCTCATTTCCACAATTACTTGCATCTAAGGATTGGACACATGGACGTCACATTCATACAAGCATATGTACAAATATGCTTCATGTGATACACACACACTTGGTCAACAAATACACTAGTTGCCAAAGCACACACTTTGAGCCAAAGGCATTTAGGTATTGTACATATGTGCGTCACATTGCTATCCTCTCCTTATGCCAAACATACACAATTTGTGCAACACATATATGTAGACCACACTTATGACCAACTATTGCGTCAGCCAACTGTGAAAATACTGTGAAGGGAGTAGCGGATCATGGTCCGTTGCAGTATGATGTCACACATGTGAACATACACCTGCAACACAATAGTGTCTTCAATCAGCCTATCTCTGATGTGTCCCAAATGTAACAAAACCAAAAAACAAGAATAATTGCCCAAAACCATTTAATGCACTGAAATGTTGACGTTCCTAGCGTTATGCGGCATTTTTTGTCTACCAAAACTGTATTTGCGTCATTTTTTTTACGCATAGGAGTGAAAATTAGCCCGCATCCAGATATTTGTACAGGCCATGTACTATTATGTGGCTGTGGGCTAATTTTCACTCCTGTGCGTCAAAAAAAATGACGCAAATACAGTTTTGGTAGACAAAAAATTATGCATAACGCAAAAAAGGTGGGACTTTTCATAAAGGAAGTGATGTAATAGGATATCATGTTTACAGATCATGTACAGTGGGTGTACTTTCCCTTTCACTTTGCAGTCTATGATCCTTCTAGACTGTGTGGCTGTGTAGAGAGTGGTGTCCTGAGATTTTGTGCTTTTTTGTCCTGTGTGCTATCTGTAAAGTCCATTTGTGAAATAAATATTGTTGCTGTATACTGTACTACTGTGTTTTGTCTACATTTGTCCATTTATTTTGTGTTTTTGTGTTTGTGGGAGTCTGTTGTGGGTAGTGTTAGTTTGGGGATAGTTGGGCTCTTTTAGTGGTTAAGTTTACTTTTCATCTGTATTTGTACCCCTACTTTCCCCCTGTTCCCCTTTCTATTTCTTTTACCCCTATTCCCTTTCACTTTTCAAGTATGTCTGGTAGGCCACGTCTTGGCAGGATGGGTGAAGAGGAGTTGGGGGGGTTCATCTGTCTTGTGTGCCATTTCTTGCCACTCATGATCCAGGCAGGGGGCAGGGTGATACAGGGGTATCCAACAGAGGCGCGCAGAATCCGGTGGGGAAATGTGCTGTATCACCGGCAGCGTGTGTATGCCAGCCAGAGGAGTGACCACCAGCTGAAGTACCGGTGGGCTGACCTCATCACCAGAGAGCAGGATCTCTTGGACCACCTGGGAATCATGATTGGTGGCACTGTTGGTGAGTACTAATCATGTAAATGTGCACGATTAAATGCTCTGTAGTGACATAAGAGGATTTGTACAATGTCTGCCAGCTAACTTGCTGACTGTGTGTAATGCTGGGGAAACATAAAGGGATAATTGATGCACTATGGCAAGGATCACAATTGCTAGCTGTCAGGTAGCACGTGCTCAGCAAACTTACAGGATACTTTTCCATGAAGTAAATTGGTGCAGCCTTTTTGTCAGAAAACCAAACAAAATAGGAGCCAATCATGGCCATATAGGGTACTATTGACAGAGAAGTAAAGATGTACCAACATATTGGCTAACTTTGTTGAGGCAATAGCTAGACTGACTTTAAAATCACTACATGATGCTGAAAATGAGTGCTGCCTTCACGTCAATTGATAATAGCAAAGTGGCTCAGACATACGTCTCATGTGAGTCTGGTGAGTGTGGAAGGAAAGCGTTCACGGAAGTACTATGAATGTTTGGGATTATTGTGTTCCTTGATCTTTTTGGATACATGTCAGATCTGGATTTGAAAACATTGTGAAAAGGTGTAAGGTGCCCTCAGCTAACATCTTAGAATGTTTGTTGGAGTTAGTTGTGCCACATTCCAAATATGGATGGCAGTCCAAGTGGTTGGTGCAAATCACCATAGCTGGGCCACATCAATTGAATCAAATGTAACAACAGGGGGGCTTACAAAAGTCCCTGCACCTCCCTCTGTACATTGTACCTATGTGTCATTAATGTGTCATGGCCACAAGGCATGTTTGACTGGTAATGCAGTCCTCAAGTAACCAGGCTTTGGATGTCTCTCTTGGATGCACATGATGAGACGATTACACTCCGTATTTTTTTCTGCTCACCAATTACGGGGCATGTTTGCAACCACATGATAGTTAGGGCCAATCTATGTGTGCAGATATGTGTGTAACTGTCACAGGAGACCCACGCTATGTACAAGTTGACCGTGATATATCAGATGCAGTACCATCATGTCTGAATGGCTGCCATTTCCTTATTCAGCCTACACATTGTATATGTTTATGAAGTTGTTGCGCTGTGCACAGATTTTGAGCACATTTCTTCCTTCCATACCTTACAGGTGGACCGGCACCCTACACTGTGGGAGAGGTGGCGACATTTGAGGACCCCGACCACTCCAGTAAGTGTTGATATGTCTGTTATGTGTTGTGTTTGCTGGTTATGGACTTGTGTGAGTTGAACGCATAGCAAGGTGTTATGCGATGGGCAAGCTTTTCTCTTGTTCCATGAGTGGGAATTCGGTTTCTCACGTTTTGAGTTGACCAATGCGTATCCAATGGTATTATGGAGGGATTGTAGGCCATTCCTGTAGGCCCCACTGTGAGTACAGTGGTTAGTCATGTGGATGACACTTGTATCAACAAGAGTCGCACTGGAAGTCAGCTCCGATTTAGTCAGCCTGTCAGACCCACATTCTCCGAGATTGGTACAGCAAATTGCTTTCCAATAGACATCTGCTTCCCTATTTACCTACGTAATTATGAAACAGTAGGTAGAACGTCCTAGCAGCATGTACTTCCACATGTAGTGCTACAAGTATGTGGAACTTGAGTGCAATGGCCTAGGTGTGCATGCAATTCATGACCATGGCTGTTCTTGCAACTATGTGTCTGATGTAAGTCAGGCCTTACTGGAAGTATATTTTGTGTACCAAGTTCTGCATTTCCTGACATGTGTGGCCCTATGATTGCTCTAGGGTTTGCTGACTGCTAATTGTTGATAGTCCTTACCTGTGGTGTGTGTGTAGAGCCAAACACGTGTGGAGTTTTCTATACACTCCTCTGTGTACATGTTGTTGGAAATTGATAGATGTTTATCCACCCCCCCACCCTCAAACACGGGCATGGGTTTGTGAATGGGGTACCTAGTACTGATGCTACCAGTATGTTACACATACATGTGAATAAGTGACGGTTTGGTTGCAACCTAGTATACACACTCAGGTTTGGCACTTGGTACTGTACTGGCAAGTCCAGTTACAACTTGCAGACCATGTGGCTTTAGTTTTGCTTTCCGTACACTGACATTTGTAGCCCAGGTCTTGGCGGAGGATATGCAGCATGATTCTTAGCTGATAACTGGCAGAACTCAGATTGCAAGCCAAAGCCAGTTGTTACCCATCTTGTAGGTTATGGATGTGCTATGTGTGATGTGACCTTTGTAGGCTGGCCTGCCATGTACTTCCTCAGGGACATTCAATGATCTGTATTGTGATATGAGCTGTTACAAGTAAGCAGATGTATTGTCTGATTAACTTCTTGTGCCATTTCACACAATGCAGTTACTAATGTAGAATATCTGCATTTGTCTTCACAGCTGCAAACATGACTCCAGACAAGGTCCGTGAATTCCAGCGCCCGGCCATGAGATACCAGCACATCCTGCTGGTGGAGTCGGGGTTCAGGAGGATGGCCCGGCAATATCGCCATGAACGGGCCTCTGGGGCATGGAGAGCCTTCCCCCAGGGTGGCCCTACTTTGCCCACCACAGCCACCACCAGCACAACCACCAATCCAAGCCAGGTGGCCCCACCCACAGCTGGGACTGTTGGTCCTACATCTGCTGGACTACAGTTTGATGTTGTGGCCTTCCCTCCTGGTGTGGCTTTCCCTTTGCTCTATCGTTGGCATGACAGCATGCCCCCATGGGACTGTTGTTGGTGTTGTGTAATGGTGTGCCTCAGGTCTTCTCAGAACGGGCCATGCCCCCCTGCCGTGCCCCTTTACCCATGCCACTCCATGTATAAGATGACTTCCATGCATTTTGTGGTCGGTATCTCCCCCCCCCCGGTTGTAGATTACATTATTGCATTATAATTCCCCATGCGACTTACCCTGAATGTGCGTTGTCTCCTGGTAGTCTGCGCTGTCCTGTCCTTGAATCCCTGTGACGATCTCCTCAGGGATGACGGCTGCGACCATCTCCTCCATGTGGTCCAGGGCCTCCTGGTGTGCTGAACTCCTCCCTCCAGTCTGCAGTGCTGCCTTCCTGTTCCTGACCATCTTTTCCTTGGTCCTGCGCTTGCAGTCATGCCAGCGTTTCTTGCACTCGATGACTGTTCTGCGTACTTCAGCCACACTGTTAATCTTGTCGACAATTTGTTGCCATATAGCCTCTCTCCTACTGATTGGCAACTTTGAGGTGACAAACAGTTGGTGCTGGTGTCACCTCTTTAACCAGAATTTCCTGCTCCTCTGCACTAAAGCGACACTTTCTTTTTTTCTTAAAAGTGACCTGGTTCTTGTGTGGGTCATCCTGGCTGGTTCCTGGTCTGCTGTCATCTTCCTGGGGTTTGTAGTGGCATCTGGGATCCTTTTTGGCTCTCCTTTGCTGAAATGGCAGTGTTCGCGTTTTTTTTTTACGCTATTGCGTAAACAAACGGCGCATATCCGGTTTGCGGGGTCGTAAATCGACCCACAGTCATTTCCGCTACGTTAATGTTCTTTTGCTTTACGACTTGACGCTGCGGTGTGCGTCAAAAATAATGACTCCCACCTGTGGTTTGCGCCGTCGTGCGTCAAAGTATAAATATGATGCCCGCACGGCGCACCAAAATGGCGTTAGCCGGCGGTAATATTTTTGACGCAAAACTGCGCCGGCGCAGTTTTGCGTCAAAAAGTATAAATATGGGCCTAGGTCCTTAGAGTCATTTTTTGGATGGGAACGCCCACTTTGCATCTCAGAGACGCAAGGTGGTTCACTCATCCGAAAAATGACTTTAACTCCAATATTTTGGGGCTAGGCTAGTGTTAAAATATAAATATGGAGTTAAGTTTGTGCTGAATTAGTGTAAAAAAAGAAAAATTATGCTGATTCATTGCAAAGAGTATAAATCTGGGCTTTAGTGTTGCAAGCCCTCGTCAACACAATCCTCAACGTGATGCAGTGCCTTGCATCGCAGATTCCCATCACCTCAAACTGACGCAATGCCTTGGTGCAGAACCTTCGCAAAATAGAATCCATAATACTCTTGTCAAGAGACCTAACTGAGTCCGTGTAGCCGGCTTGCGCTCCATCAATGTTGGCCTGAACTTAAGACTTTGTTCTGGTCGGGCATGACCAGATAGCCACAGTTGACACTTTTGGTCATTTTTATGGAAAGTGGCGCTGCACTCAGTGCAAAACCACTTTCCCTGCTCCCCTTAGCAGCCCCCTACCACCACCATGTGTGCGCCGTTTTTAAAATATGGTGCATCATGGCGCAGTGTAGGGGGCAATACTGTCATTTTCTATGATGCTATTGATGTACTCTGCAGGAGTAGTGGCAAAATATTGATGCAACTCCTGCATAGTACATAGGGGCCCCTTTGTAAAGAATGGAAGCCTCCTTTCAACGCCTGCTCTTAAAAGTGCCGTAATAAATGGTGCAAGGAAATCCCATAGATTTCCTTGCACCATTTTATCGGCTCCCCTAATGGCAGAGGCATACTGTAGCGCAAAGGGTCTCAGAGTGGCGCAATGCATGCATTTGCCACCCACAGGGATTCCCCCCCCTCGCTGGTCCACTTTAACGTCAAAATAAATAACGTTAATGTGTCACAAGGTGGTGCTAGGGGCTTATAAATATGCCCCTTTGTGTTTTTTGGTGCTATTTTTACTCAAATCTTTAAACAAGCTTTACACATTGTCTCTGAGTTCAGTCTGACAGCTTTGTGCTAAGCTACCCGGGGGTTGAGCCCAGGTTAATTTAGGGTTTGCTTGTGATC
This sequence comes from Pleurodeles waltl, assembly GCF_031143425.1. NCBI lineage: Eukaryota > Metazoa > Chordata > Amphibia > Caudata > Salamandridae > Pleurodeles > Pleurodeles waltl. The sequence goes on along the minus strand of NC_090449.1, from coordinate 168,986,147 downwards.
TCACCTTGACAAGGATTGTGGTTCTTGCTTGAGTAGGGTTTCACCCCCTCAACCGGTAACACAGTTTCTTACAGTGAATATGTCTTGTAGGAACTTAATAATGTACAACAGCATAATGTGCATTATCCAACTGTCTTAATTTTTATATATAATAATGAAAGGAAACGAATATTACGGCTGTTTTAACACCGAGTTCACTTAAAGTTTACGGATAGAGGTTACTTTATCGATTTGATGCAGGAGTCTGTAGGAGTCACAGCAAGATCACAGAGACGTGTGTTTTATTCATGAGTTTCACCTTAAGGGAGTTCATTTAGGAACGGTGTTCTTCACAAGAGTGGGAGTGAATGAGTTTTCACTCTCAGTGGCATCTGTCCTACAGGTCTGAATGCTGCAGTTTCCTGATGTCTATTTATTACCTTACCCTTGTTCCATAGGGATGCCTGTAGGTTATACACATTTCTCATCTACAGCAGAATTGTTTCTGTTTTAAGTAACACAGTATTTCAAGAGAATATAAAAACAAAAATTCACACGAAAGCAATGACATAATTGAAAGTCAACAACAAGGCAAGTTATAAATGCATATAACAGTAGATGTTCACGGATAGTAAAATATCAGAAAATAATTTAGTAAGTGTATGCAAATATTTGGTTTACAGGATAAAATTAAATAGAATGTTATATTCCCAATTCAGGAGCTGACATTGTTTTGTTTCATTAACGGATTAGCATGTAATAAAATCAATGTTTCAGACAATCAAAGAGAACCTTTCTTTTCCAGTCCCAGCCCAAACTCCAGTAACTTTCGGGAGATCAAAACTCCAGACATTTACCGGGGAAAAATGCTCGGTAAATTTGGTACATGCAGATTTTTTTGAGGAAGTCATCAAAATCTGTTTGGTATTAATTATTTTTAAGTTCTTAGGTGAGATTTGTCGCAATTTTGAATATCGATCTCTGCGGTATTTAATTATAATGATCGCGTTCGCCACCAGACCACATGTAATGATTGCTTTCGGGATACATTTTCCATTCATTTTACACAAAAATTTAAGGTGTTTCGAAGGCAAAGCCAAGGCACTATGGGGCATATTTATACTCTGTTTGCGCCGGAATTGCGTCATTTTTTTTTACGCAAATCCGACGCAAAGCTAACTCCATATTTATACTTTGGCGTTAGACCCGTCTAGCGCCAAAGATCTTGGAGTTTGCGTCATTTTTTAGCGTGGACACCTACCTTGCGTTAATGATATGCAAGGTAGGCGTTTCCGTCTAAAAAATGACTCCAAGGCATGTGCGCCTTATTTAAACTCCTGTGCAAAAATGGCGCACGGAAGTGGGCGGGTCAAAAAAAATGACGTCCAGCCGCTTTTGCGTCATTTCTTAACGCCTCGTCAGGGCAGGCGTTAAGGGACCTGTGGGCTCGGAAGGAGCCCAGAGGTGCCCTCCCATGCCCCCAGGGACACCCCCTGCCACCCTTGCCCACCCCAGGAGGACGCCCAAGTATGGAGGGACCCATCCCAGGGAACTTAAGGTAAGTTCAGGTAAGTATTTTTATTTTTATTTTATTGTGGCATAGGGGGGCCTGATTTGTGCCCCCCTACATGCCACTATGCCCAATGACCATGCCCAGGGGACAGAAGTCCCCTGGGCATGGCCATTGGGCAAGGGGGCATGACTCCTGTCTTTGCTAAGACAGGAGTCATGTAAATGGAGGGTGGGAGTCAAAAAAAATGGCGCAACTCGGGTTGAGGCAGATTTTTTGCCTCAGACCGACTTGCCCCATTTTTTGACACCCAAGCTCCATTTTCCCCTACGCCGGCGCTGCCTGGTGTGGGTCATTTTTTTTTACGCACACCAGTCAACTCCGCCAGCTAACGTCATTCCATAAATAAGGCGCCCGCATGGCGCTTTGGAATGGCGTTAGCCGGCGTTAACATTTTTGACGCACAACTGCGTTGGCGCAGTTGTGCGTCAAAAAGTATAAATATAGCCCTATGGCTCTTATTTAAACTTTTTTAGCGCAGCATTTGCGCCAATTTTTTACGCAAAAGCGGCGCAAACTTACGAAATACAATTGTAAGTTTGCACCGCTTCTGTGTCAAAAAATGACACAAATGCAGCAAAAGTATAAAATATGGGCCTTTATGGTAATACATAGATTTATATTATTAAAAACATGCATGACTATAAAGCGAGTGCACAAAGAGCTAACACTTGGTTTTCCAAAATAAATTTTAAACTTTGTTGTTTAGCTCTCTATTAAGCTTAAGCATTGCAGTCGAGCATTACCACTTATATTTTTTCATCTTCTCGTTAGGTGTATTTTCACTAATTGTGCAGCACCTGTTCTTTACTTGATACTATTTAAAACATAAATAATTCATGCTGGTTGAGGATGCAAAGTGCAATACACTGTCAGACACTTAAGAAAGAATTCACCTTTGTTAGACCTGGCATCCTTGGCGTGGTTCCCGCCGACTTTTTTCCTTGGGACCTCCATTTTTTCTGACTTTGTTTTAGCAGCCTTAGAATTCTGTGCACTTTACCACTGTTAACTAGTGCTAAAGTGCTAGTGCTTTCTGCTGTAATCATGGCAATATTGGCTTATCCCCAATTGACATATTTCATTTACTTATAAGTCTCTAGTAAAGTGCACTACAGGTGCCACGGCCTGGAAATTAAATGCTAAATGTAGGACTGCAGCACTGATTGTGCTACCCACGTAAGTAGCCCTTTAACCATGTCTCAGGCCTGTCATTGCAGAGCCTGTGTGTGTAGCTTACACTGCTATGTTGACCTGGCAAACATTTTTTCACCAGACCTAAACCTTCTCTTTTATACATATTAGTCATCCCTTAGGTAAGCCCTGAATGACCCAGAGGGCAGGGTGTAATGTATTTTTTTTAAAGGCAGGACATACGTTTAACTTTTACATGTCCTGCTTGCTAGTGAAAAACTCCCAAAGTCATTTTTCATTATTGCAAGGTCTGTCACTCCCATATGACAACCCTGGGATTACCTTATTACATCTTGTAAGTGTAATTATCAATTGTGAAGAGCTAGACGTTTCAAGTTTGGTATCTCTGGAATCACAATTTAAATTCCAACATTTCAATTCTGAAAATGCCACTTTTAGAAAGCTGTCATTTTCTTACTTTAGCCATTTGGAGCCTGCTGCGTGTCTCTGATCACATATTTGGCGTGGGTGACAATTGGGCGTTGTGTATTCCCACTTGACAGCCACACACAATGGGAGCTTGATGCGACTTGACTGGCCATCCTGGCAGGATTGAAAGGAGGAGATGGACCTAGCCTCGCTTACACCTGAATACGCTGTGTCCTGTCACTGCACAAACAGCTTCGTAGACCCCTGCAGTGAGTTTGGAGCCAGGGAAGGAAGGGCATGGCCTTTGTGCACTTCAAAGGTCTGTCTTTGAAAATTCCCCCACTTCAAAGGCACCACTGGGTATAACAACTGGGCCTCAGACACCACCATTTGAGTACACTTCTGGACCTGTGGATACTCTGCTAGGAAGAAGGACTGCTGCTCTGTTGAAGGGCTACCATTGCACTCTGCTGTACTCCATCTTTTCTGTGCTAACCTGCTGCCTGCCACCCTCTGCCTAGGTGAAAAGGACTAGGGCCGCATCTCTTGAACCCAGCACCTCTACTGACTCCAAGGACTAGTTGACTGGACTTCTGATTTGAAGTCTCAGAGAAATAAAACACTTTCATCCAAAATGCTTCTGCACCTGGACCATGCCATCTGTAAGTTTACCCTGCCAAGTGGTGCCACACCAGTCCTAGACTCTTTGAAGTGGGCCAAAGGTGTTTTCACAGTGGACCCAACACATTCTCTGCTGAGCAACGCATTTCTGAGCTGAACCAAAACATTTTCTCATTTGAGTGATGCATCCACAAACAGAACCGACGCATAGCCACTATTGCATGGATTGGACCCATCGCAATAGACTCCCATCTCTGCCGCATTGCACATCTTGGTTTCGAAACATCGCCTTCAGAACTGTCACTGCGCAATCCTTTTCCAGGTACAAACACCTTACATCTCCCCTCAACAGCAGTCTTGACAACAACGCTGAAACTCCAGATCGCAGCTTCACTGCTTATCAGAACCGATACATCATCTTGACTGTGCAGTGCATTGTCAAAACTGGCCTTTGCATCACAAGCCCGTCAAAGGATCCTCAACATCTATGCAGTAGGACCTCACACCTCAGCCTTGCTGCATCTCAGAACTGATGTATTGTCTTGGCTGCATGACACATCTTTGATGCAGATCAAGACAACGCTTCACAACTAGGATTTAAGGTACTTTGATTCAGTGAGCTTAACTGGGTGCCTGTAGCCCAGTGGTCGGTCTGAGCGTTTGACTTTGCCCCAGTCTGGTGCAAACAGATAACTCCAAAAGTGCTTCTTGCTTCTATTTTTACTTAAAACCTTCACATTCAATATCTTCATTTCATCTTATTGGATTTTTGTAATTTTGGTCTTCTTTTATTTCATACATTCAGATCTATTTCCCTAACCTGGTGTGGAATCTTTTTGTCTGGTGTTATTACTGTTTTACTGTTTGAAGTGTTGCACACATACTTTACACATTGCCTCTAAGTTAAGCCTGGCTGCTCTATGCCAAGCTATCAGAGGGTGAGCCAAGGTCAATTTAGGGTCTGCCTGTACCTTGACTATAATTGTAGGTGCTGCTTGAATAGGGTTCATACCACCGTCAACCAACAACCCAATTTCTAACAACCTCACATCTTCTTTTCACTAGAAAGACATCAATCTTTTATCTGTTTGTGCATAGTATTGTTTTATACCAAATGGAAAAATAATTCCTCTTATTTACATAATGTCATGCTGATTTAATAAATATTCCTAACCTAACTCTTTTTTTCACAGATTGCCACTAGTTGGTCGTTCGTTGAATACTTACTCCTTTTTCTTCTGTTTGTATTTTTCTTTATAGGAAATCAAGATGTCTTCTATGTATATTTTCCATTACACCCATGTCCCATCCTGATGTGGTGTGTTGCCCCTAGTTGGTTGTGTCATCTTCATTTGTGCATCACCCCCCCCCCCCCATATTTTCCTACATTCCACATTAAGGTATGTTTCTTCAGTTGTAAATTTTTGACATGTACTGTCCTCTATTGTTTTGTATTCTTTTTCTTGTTTTCCTTATTCTTCCTGCACTTTTTTCTCCCCTCCCTTTCTCTTCCCACATAAACACTCTTTAAACCTATTTTTTCATATTTCTATAGTTAGAATTTTTCTAAATGTTATTGTAGACTGTATAGTTCTACATGTTTCAATGGTTTATAAAATTCAAAGTTGTTTCTTGGAACGTTAAAGAATTTGTTAACCTTATGAAAAGGTAGAGCCTATTGTCTAATTTGTCTTCCTACAACCCTGACCTAGTTCTACTTCAAGAGACTCATCTTATGGAAACGGAAGCCTTAAAACTAAAAAGGAACTGGGTTGATTCAGTTCTTGTCTCACCTACATTGGAGAAGAAAATCTGTGTGATTATTTTATGCCACAAAAAACTGAAATGCTCACTAGTTACTCATGAAATAGATTTAGAAGGATGTTGGATAATAGTTAAGTTACTTATTATATGGATGTCTTTAACTGTTTTTAATGTTTATGTTCCTACCCAAACGGATTTTTCATTTTGGTCTACTGTTTCCAAAAATGCCTGCAATATGATGATGAGTTCTTCATTTTAGGCAGGGATTTCAATCGAATAGTAGACCCATTTTTAGATGGGACATGTCAAATTAGATTTGTGCCCCATAAAGTTCATAAACAATTAAATCCAACTATCTCCCAGTTACATTTGATAGATGCATGGAGATTATGTAATCCTTACATACAAGAGTTTTCCTTTTACTCTCCTCCACATGGTACTCTCACAACTTTAGATCACATTTTGGTTACTAAATCACTTTCTCAGAATCTCATAAATTCCACTATCAAACCTGTTGTTTTTTCTGACCATGCACAAGTAGTCGCAGATAAGGACCTACTTCCAGCACACCCCAAGTCCTGCAAAAGGAGATTCAATAAGTCTCTGTTGGATGACTCAGTCTTCTCTTCTTCTTTCGTCTCATTTCCACATGATTTCTTTACATTTAACACAGACCCAAAATGTTCACCCCAATAAGTGTAGGAAACTTTTAAGGCTGCAACTCCAGGTTACAATATTGATTTCATAAAAAAACAAAAAAAACATTTTGTCTTAAAACATAGTTCCTTATTATCTAATTTTAAGCGTTTAGAACATCAATGTTATTCTTTGGCTACTAATACTACCCTTCATGAACCTATCCATGTGGAACTTCAATTCAATATAATTACTTCAGATAATGCATCCTTGATATTACTTCGTAGCTTTGCTCGATATTATGGTGGTCACAATAAGATTGGGAAACGTCTTGCTAATTACTTAAAAGTTCGTAAAAATAAAATATGATAGAAACTATTCATTCTTCTGCTAAGAAGCAGTTGCCAAAAGGTCAGGATATTTAAGAAGGCTTTACAGAATTTCATCAAACCCCAAAATCTCTATACCTCAAAATCTCCTGCACGATCATCTCTTATAGACAGTTATTTACAAGATATTCCTCATCCATTCCAAGATAGGATTAATTTTGCACCCTTTGAACAAGATGACTCAATTCACTAAAAAAAATGTACGTCTCGAAGACTGCATGGTTTTACTGTAGAGTTCTACAAACAGTTTTCTAACATCCTTCGCCCTATACTCCTACAACTTTTTCAATTATTTTATTCCTCAGGTTGAGCTGGAGGTACGTTTCAAGAGGCTACCATATGCAAGGACTATCGACCTATGTCTCTTGTAAATGTGGACTGTCAAATATTTGTTAAGATCCACGCCGACCCCAACACCACCCTCAGAGGAACTCTCCTCTACAGACCTCCCGGACTCCGCCCACAGTTCAGTGACACCATCGCCGACCTCATCAGCACCCACGCCCTCGCTTCCACGGACTACATCCTCCTCGGGGACCTGAACTTCCACCTCGAGAACAACAACGACGCCATCTCCACCGCCCTGATCGACAACCTCGGACTCAAACAGCTCGTAACAACACCCACAGACGCCGCTGGACACACGCTCGACCCCATCTTCTCCGCAAGCCCCCACGTCTCCTTCAACCACACCACCGAACCACACTGGACCGACCACAGATGCGTCCACTTCACCTTCAGAAAACCCACCACACACCACCGCACCCAACAGCTACCACGCCGCTGCTGGGGCAAGGTCACCGAGGACCAACTGACTACCGCCCTCGCCCTGAGACCACCCACCGACCCCACCGACCCAGACACCGCCGCGACCAACCTCACACAGTGGATCAACGACTGCGCCAACACCCTCGCCCCTCTCAAGACCTTTACAACCAACCACACCAACAAGAAAGCCGCCTGGTTCACCGAGGACCTCCGGATCTCCAAGCACACCTGTCGGAAGCTGGAGAAGAAATGGCTCCACGACCGAACACCAGACAACCTCACAGCCCTCAAGAGCGCCATCCGCAGACATCACCAACTCATCAGGACCGCCAAGAAGACCGCCTTCAAGGACCGCCTAGACAACAACGCCCACAACACCAAAGAGCTCTTCAGCATTGTGAAAGAACTCTCCAACCCCAGCTCCATCACCAACGACATCCAGCCATCTCAAGACCTGTGCGACTCCCTGGCCACCTTCTTCCACCGCAAGATCACAGACATCCACGACAGCTTCAACCCTGACCCCCCCACACCCACCACCGAGTCCACCACCCCTGCGACTACCACTCGCACCAGTCGTCTGACCGTCTGGTCCAGCGTCAGCGACGAAGACACCATCAAAACCATGAACTCCATCCACTCCGGATCCCCATCGGACCCCTGCCCTCACCACATCTTCAACAAAGCCAGCGCAGCCATCGCGCCCCACCTCCGGAAAACAATCAACTGTTCCTTCGAGACAGCAACCTTCCCAGAAAGCTGGAAGCACGCCGAGATCAACGCCCTTCTGAAGAAGCCCAAGGCGGAACCCAAGGACCTCAAGAACTTCCGGCCCATCTCCCTGCTCCCTTTCCCGGCAAAAGTGACCGAGAAGGTTGTCAACAAACAGCTGACCCGCTACCTCGAAGCCAACAACATCCTGGACCCTTCCCAATCCGGTTTTCGCAGTAACCACAGCACCGAGACCGCCCTCATCGCCGCCACTGACGACATCCGGACCCTGATGGACAAAGGAGAAACAGCCGCCCTCATCCTCCTGGACCTAACAGCAGCCTTTGACACGGTCTGCCACCGCACCCTATCAGCACGCCTCCATGACGCTGGTATCCAAGAGAAGGCCCTGGCCTGGACCACATCCTTCCTCTCCAGCAGAACCCAGAGCGTCCACCTCCCACCCTTCCACTCCAAAACCACAGAGATCATCTGCGGCGTACCACAGGGATCCTCCCTCAGCCCGACACTGTTCAACATCTACATGGCCCCCCTCGCCCACGTCGCACGACAACACAACCTCAACATCATCTCCTACGCTGACGACACCCAGCTGATCATATCCCTCACCGAAGATCCCCACACTGCCAAAGCTAACCTCCACCGAGGAATGAAGGCCATAGCCGACTGGATGAAGGACAGCAGACTGAAGCTGAACTCAGACAAGACGGAGGTCCTCATTCTCGGACCCACCCCATCAGCCTGGGACGACTCTTGGTGGCCCACGTCACTAGGCACAGCCCCGGAACCCACGGACCACGCACGCAACCTGGGGGTCATCCTCGACTCCACTCTCTCCATGACCAGGCAAGTCAACGCCGTCTTCGCGTCCTGCTTCAACACCCTCCGTATGCTCCGCAGGATCTTCAAATGGATCCCCCTCGACACGAGAAAAACCGTTACCCAGGCCCTCATCACCAACAGACTCGACTACGGGAACGCCCTCTACTCAGGAACTACAAACAAGCTCCTGAGACGACTCCAACGCATCCAGAACGCCTCGGCCCAACTCATCCTCGATGTCCCCCGCCGCAGCCACATCACACTTCACCTGAGAGGTCTGCACTGGCTCCCCGTCAACAAAAGGATCACCTTCAAGCTCTTGATACACGCACACAAAGCACTGCACAACACCGGACCCACCTACCTCAACAACCGACCCAGCTTCCACACCCCCACCCGAAGCCTCCGCTCAGCCAACCTCGCCCTCGCCACAGTCCCCCGCATCCGAAAAACCACAGCCGGCGGCAGATCCTTCTCCTACCTCGCCGCCAAGACCTGGAACACTCTCCCCACTATCCTACGACAGACCCAGGACCTGCTGGCCTTCAGAAGACTCCTCAAGACCTGGCTCTTCGACCAGTAGCACCCCCCCCTCCCCAGCGCCTTGAGACCCTCGCGGGTATGTAGCGTGCTTTACAAATGCAGTGATTGATTGATTGATTGATTAAGTTTCTTGCTTTGCGATTACAACCTAGATTGCCTAAATTAATTAGTAAGGAGCAATCTGGTTTTGTCAAAGGTCGTCTGACCTCTGAAAATTCTAGTCTATTCTTTATTATCCTGATTATAAGGTAGATTGAAATGACAATGTAGATAGGATTGGTATGTGGGGTGCAGAGAATTCTTGCCCACTGTAATCTCTGTTCACACTCATTTCTAGTGATGTATCTTCTTTGCTCAGGCTCCGGTGTGCCTCACTTTTAGGTGGCATTAGTCTTTCTCTTTCTTCCTTTATAAATTTATAAATTTAGGAACAGTGACTTACAGGACTGGCCTCTACCACCTGTTCCATGTTTTTAGCAGGTGACGTGATTACTGCAAATCTTTGTTGCTTTTGTCCATTCAAGTACCTTTAAAATCTGTCATTTCTATCCAGGAAAGCAAAATTCAGAAGAGTTCAGGTAAGCTAAGCTGGCATGTTTTCTGCATTCTGTTGTTTTTATTCCTTTAGCTGAGTTTGTGCTAACCTCAACACTTACCAAACAATTGTTGCCTTGCAAGATCACAGCTTTTTCAATGAGTGACATACGAAATGGCTCATTGTTTTATGGGAATATTGGCTCTATGAGGCTTTTAAATGTTGTGGAGCACTTCTAATTCCCTTGAGTTGAGAGCAGGTCCCTGATGCCTGCGGTCCCAGGCTAGCCTCAATGGATGATGTTAGGGCAGTAGTCACTCTAATATGGGCTGTTTTCTGGAGAACGTGGGGTTCATGGCAACATTCTTACTGGTTATCCTTCACTTAACCAGGCAACCATATCTCTTGGTTATAAACTGGTTGCTGCCTGCAACATGTCAGCAGTGTGTCACGATGAGGGTTGTGCATGGAAATAATTACGCTAATCAGGTTAGAGTCATTTTTTTTAACTCTAACCTGACTAGATTCATTCTTTCATGCACAACCTCCAGTTTCGCCTACGCCTCCCCCACCCGGGTAGCGTCAATAATTTTGATGCTAACTGGGCCTTACCGCCGGCTAGCGTCATAGCTTAAATATGATGCCCGGCTGGCGTCCAGGAATGACGCTAGCCGGCGTTATACTTTTTGATGCAAACCTGCACTAACGCAGGTTTGCATCAAAAAAGTATAAATCAGGGCCTCAGTACAGAAAATATAGCACTGATCATTGCGGGCTGCTAGGAGGCCACTCCTGAAATGTCCGGCATACACCTGTTTACTGCCAGAATCAACTTTCTTGCTGGTCTCGCATTGGCAATCACACCGAGACGAACAAATTGTAGTTGTCCTGGATCTTTCGATGTCCCCACTCAGAACTGTTGACCCTCAAACCTCGGCACACAATAACCCTGTGGTCGCAGAGACACTTCTGTACCTGCTGCTTTGTGCTTGTCTGTTTCTTTTTTTTTCATTTGTCACATTTTTGTTTTTTACTGTGTTTTTCATTTGCAACTGTTAAGATCGCAGAATACCAAGTGCACAGAATCGAGCTGACTGCCCTTTGTTAGGCAAGTTATTTTGCAGTGCTTGATTCTAATAGCATCTCTCACTGTGCATAATTTGTATTGCACTGGCTGCACAAATGTGTACGTTCTAAAACCAAATAAGGAAAAAGGACAAACATTTTTTTGTGATTATTTGCAAAGGTTTTTGGTTGTTTATGCTTGCTCATAAAATGATATTATTTGCTCAAAGTGTTAGTTGATTTATTGGTGTAAGGTGCTCAGTTATGGTGCTGTTTGTGTGGTTAGGCTCAAATTACACGAGATGTGCATCTCCCAACCTAATAATACTGCCCCTGAAGTCGTAATATAGTATGATCTGGTTGCTAACAGGCACAGTATTGGTGAACTTCTACATTTGGAACTATAAAAAAATCTGTGTTTCCGTGCTGTATCTTACATGTATTTCATACATTCTTGGTTATTTTCACCAAGTCTTTCCAGTAAAAGTTCATTATCCATAAATCGTGAGTGCAGTGTTTCGGAATTACTTGTAATTTTTGGATTCAGGACTTTGGGCCAGATTTATATCTTGAGGGTAAGGATACTCCATTCAACTTTGATGGAGTATCCTTACTTCCAAGATAATGGTCTACCCGCAAGATTTAGATGAGGCTGGAACATTGGTGCAACCATGACAGAAACTACTCCATCTTTGCCTTGGTTACACCCCACAGACGACCCAACGAAGTCTGACCTCTATGTCTGACCACCTAATTTAGATGGGTGGGCAACCAAGACAATTTTCACTGCTCACCATTGCCAGGAAAACCCTGGCAGTAAGGGGCAGTGAAAACTGTTCAATGCTCCCCACTCCATGGCAGAGAACTCCCATAGGGAGAGGAGCATTTTTTGTTTAATTAGCAAAAATGAAAATCTCAAAATGTAACATCATGTTGATGGAGCCTTGGGTCAATCTTCAATAAGCACTGACTGCGATTCCTCTCTATGCTTTAGACATGCCAGCTTGGCAGTCATTTCTAAATTTGGTAAGTGGAGGCCCGTTGGCCTGGTGGACGTTAAGTCCTTCACCATAGCTGATGGAGAATACTCTTTGGAAGGGATAGCTTAAACACACCCCTTCCAAATACTTAATGGCTGAACACAAATTACAATTTGGTAACATATTACAGATTCGCAATTTGTGTTTTGTCCATTTGTTGATTTGTTCTTAGAATTGGTCAGTTTCTGACTGTAAAAATGATTTTGGACATATGACCCTAGGTACTGGAAGGTGTGCCTAATTACCATAGATCTGAGTTGTTTTACTTCCCATTTATTACAGTTCTCTAGCTATTGCCTGGATTCCAAACTACAGTTTTGCTGATTATTCCAAATGCTGACCTCAGTAATTTAAAATTGGCAAAAATTCTACTTTGTGGTACAGCTGCTAGTAGGAGTATCAGGTTTACTGCAATGCAGTCATTCTTCCAAGGTTGTGGTGTTGTGAAACGCACATCTCCGTGCCCCTACAGTCTACCTGCTAAAGTGGAGGTTGCCACTTGGCTCTTTGGCCCATATTCGTACTTTTTTTGTGCCACATTTGCGTCATTTCTTTAAAGCAAAAGCATCGGCAACTTAGAAAATACAATTATATTTTGTAAGTTTTTGCTGCGTTTGCGTAAAAAAATGACGCAAATATGACGCAAAAAAGTATAAATAAGGGCCTTTGTGCTGAGAAGCTGGGTCAAGGTAAGATGCTATAGACTAGTTCTCTTTGGCCCCGTTTGCTTCCATCTACAGGCAAAAACATGCACCCAGCACTGTATAAGAACACTATGGGAGAGCTCAAGAGTTGAGTCTGAGGGCTGTTATGAAAAGAGAGCCAGACACGGAGACGATGGAAAGGGAGAAGGGAGGTACGAGAAAGTTGCAAATACAGCAGTCGGCAGATAGTAAGGTAAGAAAGAAAAAGTGCGGAGGAGAGAAACTAGAAAAGAGTGGGAAAGCGAAAGCGGGTGATGGAATGAATGGAAATCTTCCAGGAAGGGACATTACTCCTTTAGTGCAATGCCATTAGAAGTAGGATTCAAAGTATGGTGTGCTGTCATTTTCTAGTTAGTCACTTGCTTCAGTGTCGTGAGTCCGGAACTTGTATCCAAAGGACTGGTGCTAAAGTCAAAATTGCTTGCATCTCCAACAGGGAAGGTCAGACTTTTCCCATGGTAAGAAGCCTAGAGAATTTCTATATTCATGCTACATTTATTTCCCATTGACATGGTTGTATCTTGGTCAGTATGGCTGAGGGGGTGTGAGCTTAAGATTTCCGAGCAATCACGCTGAGACATCTTGTTAAACACATTACATGAGAGCAGTGGAAAGAGAGAGGAGTGTGGATTGTTAGGGGTACCTACAACTCAATATTTTTCGAACTAATCAATATTTTTTTGAAGGCCTTCAAAACAAAGAGGAGAGCATATGTATCTGTTTTTGTCAGTGTGGACGTGTAAAAATCCCAGGTGAAATGCGACTGACGTTTCACATTACCATCTGAAAGCACTGGTACCCAAATATTTACTACAGAATACATTTTTAGGGAGATACAACACTCTAACCCCCTCACCCCCGCCCGGAGGTACGCCCTTCACCACTGAACACAAAATGCTCTGTATAATGAGGTCGTAGGCCTATGACCTATGCACCAATGTTTTTAAGTAAATGTTACGCCATTTTCCTGCCTGTGAAAGGCTGACTTACTTTTTTGACATTTAAAAATGTAAGCGCCTCAAATGATGCTATGGAGAACTGGCGGCAGCAATTAAAATATGCGTATAAATGCTTAAAAGTATGGTTTTAAGCTTTATTCTATTTAATATGAGAATTAACGACTTTTCCTTAAGTTCAAATTGACTTATTTACTCGGTGATGCGCGCATATGAAACATCTTCTCAGAATAAGGTTATATGCTAGCCAGGATAGGATACGAGTTAAGCTTCTTTTTCCGAAATGTAAAGTCTCTTTCGTTTATTGTACTTCTTGGTCCTTTCCCTGTGTCAATGTCCCTTAGCCTTTCCTTTATGTGAGTGATGTATGTGATGAAGTGTGAGTGGTGTAAGTTGTGTTTCCTGTTCTTCATGTGTAGGATACTCCCTTAGTCGACCTTAACATTATAAGATTCACAGTCCTTTTCAGGGTTTCACATCAGGTTCCACTTTTCTGTTTACGTTTGTATTTACTGCACCCGACTGCATCTTTGCCCCACTAAGAAAAATGTCCCCCACAAAAGTCCTAGAGATGAAAAATAAAATGGTAATAAAGTTAATTTATTACCATTTTATTTTTCATCAACCCGTCCCAAACCAAGTGTTAGGATGGGGAAGGGCCATTGGTGCTGCAGGAAAGAGTGGTGGGCTGGCTGTGCACATAGGTTTAAAGTGTGCATGTATCTCTGGCCAGCTATCTGGAAATGGCCAACCAGACGTGCATTTTAAACCTCTCTAACCCAGCAGCTGGGCTAAAGAAAGCATAGGCATCCAGTGCTCTTGCGAGCGCTGAGAGTAGCCGCACCCTCCAGTCCTGGTGCTGCTCTCATGCTGTTTACCAGCGTGAGAGCAGCACCAGGATTGGTATTGGGAATTGGCTGGAGCCCGGGAAGCCTAGATGAGAGACTTCTAGAACATGCACTGGTGTGAGGACGATGTCAAACATAGTGCAGCAAGCAAGGTAAGGGGCTATTTCTTTTTTATTTATAATCGCCACTCATCTTACATTCATGCACCCACCCACTACCCATTTGCCCACTCCCCTTACTCTTCCTAATTGCCAGCCGCTACTGCAAGGGTTCCTGTTGTTTTATGAAAATGTATTATTTTAATGATGTTATTACATATAGTGAAAGGATAGGCAGCCTTACTGGTATTCGCAAAAGTTTAAAAGGAAGTTCAACTGATAAATATATTGCAAATGGAGATTACATGGGGCATATATGCCCCCTTTAACAGGATTCATCGAATGATAGATTAAGATCAAATTAAACCTAAGTTAGACACCACTAGAATAAACCCTGTGTGGTTGTCCTCTCTAGAAAGGCATTGTTTTATCTGGGGTTTTGTGAAGGGTTTTTTACTGTTGTAGAAATTCCCTACCACACCATTGCAAACCTTAAAGGGTGAAACCCCTTAATGGACTGTTGTTGGACCTGGCTTTTTGACAGGCTCATCCCCAAACTTTTTTCCTCCTTCCTCTTATTTTATTTTACCTGTTCTTGTTGGCTTTTGAACTCTGGGCACTTTACCACTGCTAACCAGTGCTAAAGTGCATATGCTCTCTCTGTAAATTGTACTGTTGATTGGTTTATCCATGATTGGCTATTTGATTTACTTGTAAGACCCTAGTAGAGTGCACTATATGTGCCTAGGGCCTGTAGATTAAATGCTACTAGTGGGCCTGCAGCACTGGTTGTGCCACCCCCTTAAGTAGCCCCTTCACCTTGTCTCAGGCCTGCCATTGCAAGGCCTGTGTGTGCAGTTTCACTGCCACTTCGACTTGGCATTTAAAAGTACTTGCCAAGCCTAAACCTCCCCTTTTTCTACATATAAATCACCCCTATTGTGTGCCCTAGGCAATCCCTAGAGCAGGGTGCTGTGTGGGTAAAAGGCAGGACATGTACCTGTGTAGAAGAAGAAGAAGCTTTATACCGTATAAAAAAAATCATCCATTACAACACATAATCAACAAAACATTATAAGAATACCAATAAAAACCATGTATAATAAAAGCACCCATCATAAAAACATGTACATATAAATCAATATATATATATATATATATATATATATATATATATATATATATAAAATAAAAAACAGAAGAAGATAAAAACCTCATTCATAAAAACTGAAGAAAAATAAATGAGATCATTCTAAACATTCTACCTTTTTGCGCCAAGTAGTAGCTCCCTTCAGAAATGATCCCAGGCCCTTCCATACCAGTACATCTGAGGCCATTTGCAGCCACATGAAAGCAGGACTGTGTTGCACAAAACCCTTGGCCTAAGGAGCGGTAGTAGGAATCGGGTTCTAAATGGTGCATAAAAGACACAGAACAGTGTAAAATGGATCAAAGTCTGATGGGACACCCCATCACAGGGGCAGGGTCTAATACATTTCTCCCCATACTGACCTAGGGGGAAGCACAAATTACTTCTAATGATCCCCAAGCGAAATCGAGTTATGAGAGATCTTTCCCTCACATCCTTGATTTCTAAAAGATATCGCTCAGGACCCACCCACATCTTTATCATAGTAAATTCCCTGATCGATTTTTTCCTTAGAACCTCCCCCTCCCTCTTGGTCTCCTGGATTCTCTGAAAGTTATCCTTAACCCATTTCTTATCGTAGCTAGTCAGGTCCTCGGGATAATCAAACAATTCAGGCCGCCCCAGGACATGTGCCATCTTCCTTATGTGCGACAGCCAGGGAATATGTTTTACATTGTCGCAGGCCAAAGAATCCCTTAGGATATCCCTATTAAGAGAGGCATGTTCGTTACTCCAAACTGAAATCCATAACAAAAGGGGAGCCAGCTGGGTAGTGTCCTGTACATACTCAAGGTCCAGTTCCAGGTGGAGGCAAAATCCAGGAATATTTTGACCAACACCCAGAAGCCTTCTACAGAAACGATTTTCTTCCACCATAAGGGCTTGGGTATCCCTAAACCCCCAAAGTGCTGAACCATACAGAAGGGCAGGTAGGCATTTCCGCCTAAAAATTTCAAGCAGGGGTTTGATCGGTTTGCTACCTACCCTAGCCGCAAAGTCAAAGGTTGCACCAACTGTTGCATGAAAAAGCACAATCCTTCTAGCAGTACAGGGTTTCCAAGATCCTTTCCCATCAAAAATGACCCCTAAGTATGGGAACTCGTGGACTTTGCTAATAACTTGATCCTCCACCCTTAGCTCTCCTACCCTACTCATAGGTTTTCCACAAACCATAAAGTGCGACTTCTTAAAATTGACCTCCAGTCCCAAAGCTGACATAAAGACGACATAAGCTCTAACTAATTCTCGGAGACCATTCATCGTGCAGGCCATAAGGACCGCGTCATCCGCGTACGTCAGCACAGGGATATCAATACCCTTCACCTTCGGGACATCCCTGCAGTGTTCCATCAGAAAATCTGTCAGTCCATTAGTATATAGAAGGAACAAGGTAGGGGCCAAGACACACCCCTGGCGCACACCCCTTGAAAGCTTGAAAGCCTCCGAGCATTCCCCATTTGTACATGTACCTGTGTAGTTTACATGTCCTGGTGATGTAAAACTCCTAAATTCGTTTTTACACTACTCTGAGGCCTGCTCCCTTCATAGGCTAACATTGGGGCTGCCCTCATACATTGTTGAAGTGACAGCTGCTGATCTGAAAGGAGCAGGAAGGTCATATTTAGTATGGCCAGAATGGTAATACAAAATCCTGCTGACTGGTGAAGTCGGATTTAATACTACTATTCTAGAAATGCCACTTTTAGAAAGTGAGCATTTCTTTGCACTTAAATCTTTCTGTGCCTTACAATCCACGTCTGGCTAGGTTTAGTTGACAGCTCCTTGTGCATTCACTCAGACACACCCCAAACACAGGGGACTCAGCCTCACTTGCATACATCTGCATTTTGAATGGGTCTCCCTGGGCTGGGAGGGTGGAGGGCCTGCCCTCACACAAAGGACTGCCACACCCCCTACTGGGACCCTGGCAGACAGGATTGAACTAAAAGGGGACCTGGTGCATTTCTTAGCCACTCTTTGAAGTCACCCCCACTTCAAAGGCACAATTTAGTATAAAATAGGGCCTCTGCCCTACCTCATCAGACACTTGCTGGAGAAGAAACCTGAACCAGAAACTACATCCTGCCAAGAAGAACTGCCTAGCTGCTCAAAGGACTCACCTGTCTGCTTTCTACAAAGGACTGCTGCCTTGCTGTTGGCCTGCTGCCTTGCTGAACTCTTGTCTGGCTGTAAAAGTGCTCTCCAAGGGCTTGGATAGAGCTTGCCTCCTGTTCCCTGAAGTCTCAGGACCAAAAAGACTTCTCTTTTCATTAGGACTCTTCGTGCGCCGAAGATTTTGACGCACAGCTTGCTCAGCGGCGAGAAAATCGCCGCACACCGACGCTGCTCGACGCAACGCTTAAGGGGCGACCGGAACTTCGACGCACGGCCTTGCACGGACAACGCCGCCCGACTTCCAGAGGGGAAATCGACGCAACGCCTACCGTGAGAAAGAAAATTCCACGCACAGCCTGCCGGAACGACGCGCAGCCAGATAACAAGCCGAAGAATCCACGTACAGACTCTGGGACATCTGGTAATCCTGCGATCCATAGAAGAAGACGGTCCGCGTGCCGGAAAATGACGCACGTCTTCCCCGAGTGAAAAATAATGACGCAAGTCCGCGTGTGAAGGGGAGCAACCGACGCACACACCATTTTTCCTCCCGTAGAACGACGCACATCTCCCCGCGTGAAAAATGACTACGCAAGTCCATGTGTGAATGGGAGTAACCAACGCATACACCATTTTTCCATGCATCTCCTCTTCTGCGCCCCTCTGCGGAGATCTTCCACTCCAAACCAGGTACTTTGTGCTTGAAAGAGACTTTGTTTACTTTTTAAAGACTTAAGACACTTCATATCACTTTTTAGTGATATCTTTACAAATTCAAATTGCATCTTTGATCGTTTTGACCTGCAAATACCCAGATAAATATTATATATTTTTCTAAACACTGTGTGGTGTATTTTTGTGGTGCTATATTATGTTATTGTATGATTTATTGCACAAATGCTTTACACATTGCCTTCTAAGTTAAGCCTGACTGCTCGTGCCAAGCTACCAGAGGGTGGGCACAGGATAATTTGGATTGTGTGTGACTTCCCCTGACTAGAGTGAGGGTTCTTGTTTGGACAGAGGGTAACCTGACTGCCAACCAAAACCCCCAAATTTAACAACTGTCAAATGTATGTTATCCACCAGCAATTCCTGCTTTTTACTGCAACCACAATTTACTTTCTGCCTATAGTCCTTTCAAATTTTTCACTTTATGTATGAACCGAAAATGTCCAGCGTGCAAAGTGGACTTGACTAAAAAACCATAACGACAGGACTTAAACTAAAAGTGTGAAGATGCAAGGCACAATACATGGGAGACACAGAAGAATTTATGGGCAGAGTCAATGGAGAAATTTGATTGCAAATGATTACTTTGTGGAGGGCAGACCCAGAGGTCGAAGCAGGAGGTTGGCCTTCAAAGAAAATCCCAGACAGCTATCATTATAATTATTTATCTATTTTTTTTGGTTGTTTTTGTTTTACAAGTTAAATGCTGAATGGATCTGATTACAATGCACCAATCAGAAACATTCCCGAGAGATAGTTAAAGTGTACT
The DNA here is from genome assembly GCF_031143425.1 of Pleurodeles waltl. NCBI lineage: Eukaryota > Metazoa > Chordata > Amphibia > Caudata > Salamandridae > Pleurodeles > Pleurodeles waltl. The sequence goes on along the minus strand of NC_090449.1, from coordinate 168,966,748 downwards.
GGGGTTGTTGTAACTCTGAACAAAAGAGTAAAATTATGACTGTAAAATGTAATAGAGTCCAGAAATCCACTCACATGCACCACAGGAAAGCTGGCATGCTTCTGCTAACTCCAATGCTAATTGTTATGATAATTATACTACTTAAATTTCCTACACCTACCTGGTTCCAATACCTCTCATGAAGTGATAGAAGTACCATCTACAATTATGAAACTGGTAACTAACTGTTATCAAGAAAAGACGGAACCAGCTTCTAATTCCTCCAGTGTGTTGACACATGCAATAAGGTTTTAGTCTGGTGATGCACCATCAGAAACTTTATTTTCACCACCCTCCTTTTCTGCCCCGCTGCCCCCCCCCCTTGAAATTTGAGGTGGCCGCCACTGTATCAGTGCCATTCTCATCCGTCAAAGACTCAACCACTAAACTTATACCCATTGATCCTTCTGGTGGATCAATGATTTGTACAGGACACTGAGGGGCATATTTATACTTTTTGACACAAAACTGTGCTAATGCAGTTTTGTGTCAAAAAGCTTAGCACTGACTAACGCCATTTTTAACGCCACTCAGGCATCAAATTTATACTTTGACGCTGGGTAGTGCTAAAAAATGTTTAGAGTCATGCATGTGAATGCACTCCGCTCCTCCCTGGATTGCAGAATTTAGGAACTTCACACTACTCTGCGCAGCACGAAGTGCCTGAATGCTGCAAACTCCACCAGTGGAGCGCAGTTCTACACCTAGGCCTAGTATTGCATGTGATTATGAGTGGGATCTTCACCCTCCCTGAAGAGGGAGATCTTATCAGTGGTGACCTGGGAAGGGCTTTCACATCAGCTTGGTGGTCACTGTTTTGAGAAGGCCTTCCACTTTCCTACATCAATCAATCAATCAGTTTTTGTAAAGTGCGGCTACTCACCCGTGAAGGTCTTAAGGTGCTAGGCGGCAGGGGGGAGGAAGTGAAGCATGGAACCTCATCCAAAGAGCCACGTCTTGAGGTTCTTCCTGAAGATTGTGAGCGATGGGCTTTGCCTGAGGTCTATGGGCAGGTTGCTCCATCCTCTTTGTAGGTGGAGGATCATCCTCCTGCTGTGTTTTTTTAACGCGAGGGATAGTGAGCCAGTTGAGCGGAGCAGAGGGATGTGGCGGGGTGTGGAAGGAGATGCGGTGGTTCAGGCATGCCGGTCCGATGTGTATGGCTTTGTACGTGTGTGTGAGTAGCTTGAAGGTGATTTGTTTTGCCATCGGGAGCCAGTGGAGGGTCCTCAGGTGCTGGGAGATATGTTTTTGCCGTGGGAGGTGAAGGACAAGTCTGGTGGTGGAGTTCTGGATGAGATGCAGCTTTTTGATGTTTATCATCGTGGTGACGGTGTAGAGAGCGTTTCCATAGTCAAGCTCGCCTGTGACTAAGGCGTGGGTGGCTGTCCTCTGGCAGTCTGCTGGGATCCATTAGAAAACTTTCCAGAGTTGGCGGAAGGTGTGCCAGCAGGAGGAGGTGACTGAGTTTACTTGTTGGGTCATAGTTAGGGAGGAGTAAAGGATGATGCTTAAGTTATGGTCATGCTCAGCTGGTGAAGGTGGGGTGCAGAGAGATGTGGTCCACCAAGAGTCGTCCTATGCTGAGGTGGCGTTTCTGAAGATGATGAGCTCTGTCTTGTCAGAGTTGAGCTTGAGGCAGCTTTCTCTCATCCAGGTGGCGACGTCTTCCATTCCCAAGTGGAAATGGCCAAGTCCGGGTCTTCGGTGAGGGAAATTATGAGTTGTGTGTCATCTGCGTATGACACGATGTTCATTCTGTGGCTTCTGACGATGGCTGCGAGTGGGGTAATGCATATGGTGAAAAGAGCTGGACTCTGCAGCTGACTCCTGTGGGTTTAGATGTGTAGGGAGGGTGTCTGCTCCTCTCAGTCCTTCAGGAGAGGAAGGATTAGATCCTTTTCGGAGCTGTTCTGTGGATGCCTACGTTGTAGAATCTGGTTCACAGTGTGCTGTGGGAGACCATGTGGAAGGCCACTGAGAGGTCGAGGAGTAGGAGTGCTGCTGTGTGGCTGCAGTCTAGAAGTGATCAGATGTCATCGGTGGTTGCAAGAAGAGCTGTCTCCGTGCTCTGGTTGCTGCAGAACCCGGACTGGGAGCTGTTCAGAGAGTTGTTGACCTTGATTAAATTTTGTAGTTGTGTTGATGGCTTTCTCCAGTACTTTCACCGGGTAGGGTAGCAGCGGGATGGGCCGGAAGTTCTTTGGTTCTGATGGATCGACCAAGGGTTTCTTTAGGAGGGGGCGTACTTCGGCATGTTTCCAGTCATCGGGGAAGGTGCCAGTGTTGATGGAGCAGTTTATCGTGTTCCAAAGCTCGGGACGATGGATGTGCTGGCTCTGATGTAAATGTGGTGCAGGAAAGGGTCTGTGGGGGCTTCTTGGGGGCTACAGATGGCTCAAGTTACAGTGGTTAAAATGTTACTGTTACCGGAAGTTCTCTGTTTCTTTGTGGCCTTACCAGTCACTCTCGATAAGGTTTCTTCACAGAATTTCATGGGGTTTTATGTGAGTTAATATGGGTAACAAGCAGGAAAAAAGTTGCCCTATGTAGAACAGAACGATCACTGGCAGAGTGGGACTGGGGTGCCAAACTACAAAATACTAAGCAGCAGCAAAGCTGCAATGTCTAACCCGCTGGCTGGGCAATGCTCCAAATCCCGAGAGATCTGACCAGATAGGGAGCTACATGGATTGTCCATCATAGAGATTACTAACCCCAAGTAAGTGTGGGCCGCACAGTAAAATTGCTAAAGTAGCAAAGAATTGTTTTAATAGGTATGTCTGTATAAAGCGGCAGTCCGGTCCTTAGAAGCCTCAGCTGCTACTCTAGTTGTTTCATGAGATGAAGGCTCTGGCGGGGCTACATGAGAAGAAGGGGTGGACTGATTTGGGGGTAAAACTGACTGGTGATATGTACTCAGATAGAGTTCTGTCTGTGTTCCCTGAGATATGTATGACATATGGAATACCACAGGGATAGTTTATCACATTTAATGCTCTAGTACACCAACTGCACTAAGGCTGAGGATAGGTAAATATGGAGCATACATTGTCAAAGACACTGCAGTATTTGTTTACTCATGAACACAGTAGAAAGGCAACCACCACAATAAATCCTGCATTTTTAGCTCAATTCAACAGTGAGGGTTTAGATGTTAGAGATAAGTAGGCAAGGAACATAGGCAAAGATATGTCTGAGAAAAAGTGGGTAGGTGCATTGGTATGTGTGAGGGGAGGCTAAAGAAACCCAAAGTTCAGGTACATTCAATTCATTAAGTTACCTCAGACCTAACTCATCACAAGATGCATGCATTTCATGTTTGAGGGTGTTGGACTTGGCCTTCTTTGCAGGGTCATCCTGAAACATTTTGCTGTGTTTTTATACTTGTAAGACCCTAGTGAAGTGGTATTACATGTGCTCGGGCTGGTAAGGCAAATGATAGCAGCGAGTCTGCAGTACTTATTATTTCATTCACTTAAGCAGCCTTTAAACTTGTCTCTGGCCTGCCACTGCAGCCTATGTGTAAAGTTTTAAAATGTAATTTTAATATGGCAAAAGAAAACCTTTTACCGGGCCTAAACTTTCCTTTGAAATATATATAAGGAACCCTTAGGGTAGGCCCTTAACAGCCAATAGTGTAGGGTGCAGTATATTTAAAACATTGGACATGTACTTTTTTTGATTACATGTCCAGTTTGTGAAAAACTCTTTAATTTGTTTTTCACTATCTCTCCCTTAGACTAACATTGGGTTACCTTAGTACATTTAATAAGTGATAACTTTCAATTGGTAGTTGCTGATCGTTAAGGTTAGGTGTCTAAAGAATTGCCATTGAAAACCCTCTTTAATGGGGAAGGAAGATTTTCAGTCACTAATCTGAAAATGCCACTTTCAGAAAGTTGGCCTTTGTGTGTTCTAACCATTTGGTACCTGTAGCCTAGGTCACATGACTAGGTGTAGTTGGCAGTTGGTATTTGTGTATTACTCCCAGACAGTGAGGTAAAGGGGGGGATATTTGTCGGCAATATGGGACATCTTTGTCTTGAGAGGGGTGGGGCTGTCACCTACCACACTTACACATCACAAAGGCTCTGTCTCAGGACACTCGCAAAGGGTTTCACACTCTTCTTTTGTGTCCCTAGGAAAGCTAGGTCCAGGGCAGGAAGGGTGAAATTTCCAAACACCTCTGGGGGTGGAGCCCTCTAGAAACTTTTCCTACTTCAAAGCTTGCACCCAGGATAAATAATGGACCCAACTCTTCAGTACTCATCTGGACCTGAGAAAGACACTCTGCTGCAAGAAAAGCTTCTACTCTGCTGCCCTACTGCCTTGCTGCCTGAGTGAGAAGGACTGGACCTGCATCTTGAACCCAGGACCTCTAGAGGGACTCTTAGTGCTAGTTAGCTGGCCTACTGATCTGAGCCTTAGGGACAGAAAAGGGTCCAAAACAACTTGCACCCTGCACCTGCCTGCTGCGAGTAGTGCTGCCAAGTGGTGATACCCCAGTTATGGACCCTTGGAAGTGAGACTGAAGGTGTGGTGCCAGCCCAGCTGTGGTCCTAGCAGAAACAAAGCAGTGCAATGGATCACCTCGCAGCTCCACATCGGAACTGCCACTGCGCGACACATCCCAGACACCGGACTTTGCAGCTTTTCAGAACTACCACTAAGTGACACCTCCTCAACGCAGGACATCGCATCACAGTTCAGCAACTTCTAGGAGACATCTGTGCGCAACACATCATCAGTGCAGGACTGCACATCACAGCTCTACAGCACCTTTGAGTACCCATTGTACGACCCAGGACCTCACATTGCAGCCTTCAACTCATCAGAACCACCATTGCTCAATGTATCCTCAACATAGGACTTGCAATGCTCCACATCCAGGATTTAAGGTACTTTGTTCAGCTGGCCTAACTTGGTCCCTGTATCCAGCCTTCCTCCATCGAGGTTGGCCTGAAATTGTGACTATACCTCGCTCAGCCAGTAACTTAATATTTTATAGAGGATGCATCATCTTACTGCCCATGATGCAGGCAACAAGATTTTAAATTTTACCACAGGGAATGGGACTGTCCGGTACTGCGAGTGGCATGATGGGAGGGGATGGAGAATGAGTCTGAGTTTATTGATAAAAGGCTATACCCCAAGTCTGACCTCTGTTTATTTGGGCTGATCACATAAACAAAACTAGAAATACCTATATAAATAGATAGATTTTGCACTTTGGAAATCTGCAAGCACCCTGTTTTTTTTTAGATCTGGCTAAGAGACATGGATAAGACAGCAGTGGCCAAGTCAGAAGTTATCTAGAAAGTGGGCTTGTGGGGGTGCAATCAGGATGGTATGGTATGTATTTTTGGTGAAAAAGGAAGCCAAAAATAACATGAGGAAGCCACAAATTTGTTTAAATCAGATTACTTTCAACTACCTAGAGGATGTGCTCCTGGGCGATGGAGGTCATCAGCCCCATGTGGAGAGAGGCATCTATTTGACTGCATGAGTTGTAGGGGTGCGGCCCTTCTGACGGATGTTATACATGATAACAAATTATTATGTCTATCATACCAGTGTTTACCTAGACAGACCTCCTTATAAGCTGCTTTTTTCTTCCTCACATTTTCGTTTATATTTAATCTGTTTGAAGCTATGGGTACTCATAGTGACAATAAAAAGCATATATTTATGGTCATGCTGCGTGAGATATGTATACAATGGTGGTAGGAATAGCTAGAGATGGCATTATGCAAGAATAATTACATGTTTAGCTGGTTTATTATTGCTTGACATTGACAATTCAGAAATATTAAAGAAATGCTTATTGAGGGACCTTCTTCTGGTGCATTCTGTTACTTTCATAAGACCAATATATGACATCCAGATATGAGGACTATTTTTCAGTGGATTTTAATGGAGGTATGTTGTGAAGGGAAAGGGCACAACGAATAGTTAGAAGAGGTTTGTAACTGAATGGGAAAGGTCCTTTAGTCTATGGCAAAAGTGAGCTTAACTGAGCCTTCCTTTGTGGTGGAAATATTTTAGTGGGTCACAAAATAGTGCTCCCACAATGCCAGGTTCCTAAATTGTATGTTTGTACCTGCTCCTTGTGCTCGTGGATTGAAATCACCCATGTGGTTCTTTTATGCTAGTGTTTCTTAACCGTGTGCTTACTGAGGGAGGCAGTGTTTGGTTAAAGAGATGACTAATATAAATGATATTAACAAATTTATAAAGTATATGTAATTGAAAAAGCAACATGTAAGACTGAAACACTTAAATTGCTCTCCATGCATGAGGAATTTGAAATTGGAAGCTAAAAATTAAGTTTATATCCCTAGAATAATTCATAGGAACAGTGTAAGGGCAAAAAGCAGAACGTTGCATGGACGGCCTCAATTAAAGCACCAGTAATCACAAACAAAAAGAGAGCAGGCATTAGGAGTAAAAAAGACAAAGAAGACTAAGGGCCTGATTTAGATATTGGCAAACAAGTTACACCATCACAAAGGGGATGGATATCCCATCCGACCAACATTTAAATCTCATAGGATAAAAACCACATTTTGAAAAGCTCTTATTAAAATGGATAGTTTGAATTCTGTATATTTCAGTTTGTGAATTTAATTACATATTTCATAATTTGTGTATCTTTTTGATGTAAACTTGTTTTGGTATCTTTGTGTGTTGGTTCGAGGATCAAATCATAGAAATTGCTCTGACTGGTGTCTCTGGACTCCAGTAGTAAAACAGCGGTTATCCACAGGAGTCAAAAGGTTAACAACCCATTTTTGTTCTATGTTCTTGAGAAATAATGAATAGATTATTCCTAGGATGAAGAAAACATTTGGGCTGGTGAGCCATTAATTGTTGTCATTGATCACACATTGGATGATCTGCCACAACTGCCACCCTCTAGTAATTTCTCAAATATTATGAGTCATTTTGTGACTCTGTTAGAAGTTTATCCAAAATCAACGTAAGCATTGCTTGATTTGTGAAAGAAAGAGTGCCGGTGAACAAAGCCTGCCCAAAAGTCAGGGGACATCAGAATGCCGAATAACAAGTTTGACCACTAACAAACACACCTTTTTTTCTCACATTTGCTGGTTCCTGTTTTCTTTTTGTGAATGTCTTCCTGCATCTTTCCAATCTGTGTGCATTTCCCTATCGAGGATCAAATCATAGAAATTGCAAGGAAGGTGTTCCCCCACAGGGATGCCCAAACAAATGGTGCAGTGAAATTCACAAGATTTCATTGCGCCATTCTAGAGTAATTTTTAATGCCTGCCCAGGGCAGGCACTGAACTGACACTGGGCTCTTTTCAATGGGCACCCCTGAGCTTTGCTAGAATAGCATCAACTTTTTTGACATTAGTTCATTAAAGCTCCACAACTGCATCAAAAATGTTGATGTTGTTGTGCTAATGAGCGCCTAAGTGCACTGTATTATAAAATAGTGTTACCATGGTGTTGTTAGGGGGGGTGCAGGGCGACCCAAGCAAACTGGCGCATCAGAGTCATCGCACCAGTTCCTTGTAAATGAGGCCCTCAATCCACCCATCCATCCATCCCTTCTAGCTTTCTCATGTTTTTCTGCCTTCCCCAGTCCCTCACAATTCCAGTGGCTGGCCATATTCTGAGTATTTTTTCATTGTTTATCTTTATATCTCTTGTGCACTTTGGCCAATGGCAGTTTGGTGCCCATATGGAAACGTTCATTTCTTTTCTTATTTCAGATAAAGGCTAATGAAATGGAGAAGAGTTTCTCAGCTGCAACAAAGGGATGGGGTAGCGAACCGTGCAGTGAAATCATTAGAGGGTTGGGACATGGGGCAGAGGTGTAATGGCTTGCAATCAACGATGGTACATGTAGAGGGAAGACTGTGGTTCCACTCACCTCTTGAAACTGTGAACTGAACTAGGGGAACACCCTATCAAGGGTTTACACCTCTAGGATTAGATGTTCATGTACGTTTCTTTCTCCTAGCAAACTATTACATCAATTTCAGGGTAAAAATATTTTTTAGAATTTTCATGCAGAAAAACTCAGGTCATCATATTTGTTCTCAATTGGGTTGTTGGTTGACTAGGGTGTGAACAGTTGCACTGTCCCAGTGGAAACATCGTAATATGGTGGTGAGGAGGCTGCCGTCTCCCCACTGTCATGTTGGCTGTCCAGCGGTCGGACCTTCAACTTCGTTATCAGGCCCTAAGTTTACTTTGTGAATTTGATCCACAGATTATAAGGGGTTGAGGGGACACAGCCTCAATTTACAGAAAAAGAGAGTCTACGTGACAAGGCTGTGAAAAGCACACTGATCTCATGAAAAGAAGACCAACAATCATGTGAAGTCAACACTTAGGGCCAGATGTACGATCCCCAGTTTTGCGACCCTCAATTTGCGACTCATTTATGAGTCGCAAATTGCGAGTCACAAAACCATATGTCCAACAGTGTACTTCACACTGTTTGTGATCCCCTATTCATGAAATAGGTCGCAATTTGCGACCACCTTGGAAATGGCTGCACTCACAGGGATGGCGGCCTGCTGGGGACAGCAGACCACCATGTCTGTGACCGCTTTTAAATAAAGCAGTTTTTTTTTTTTTTTTTTTAATGCAGACCGTTTTCCTTAAAGGAAAACGGGATGCATTTCGAAAACAAAAATGAAAAAACATTTTTGCTACCATTCACAAAGGGGAACGGGTCCCCTGGGGGCCGCTTCCTGTTTGCGAAATGGTCAGCACCAATTTGAAATTGATGCTAACTGAGATTGTTTTCTGACCGCATTCATGGTCACAAAACAAACCTACATCGCAATGCGACTCGCAAATAGGAAGGGAACACCCTTTCCAAATTGCAACTCGCAAACCTATTTTGCGATTTGGTAAATAGATTACCGAATCGCAAAATGGTGTCTGTACATACTAAAATGCTTTTTTCTTGTTGCAAATGGCCCGATTCGTAGAATCGGGCCGTTTGCAACAAGAAAAATGGTGCGCATATCTGGCCCTTAGTGAATAATCAATTATATACTCAATGTGTCTTGTCACTGCTCATAGTGAAAAAAGGGGTTAGTGATTGTAGAAGATGAAACTCAAGAGAATAGCTAAGAAGCAGTGGTATACCACCTACTAATGTCTCCACAATGTGTCACCAGTGGGGAGAACATCGACCAATAGAGGGACCATCCGGTCTCTGAGGTCTCAAATATCTATCTGAAAATCATAACGATTAACCAAGGCGATGGAATGTGTGATAAGACAGAGATGATTTAAAAGACATGCGGCTTACCGCTCTGTGTGGTTGATACCCAGCAATAATTTTTCTTCTTAAGGGCAGTCACATATGAGCTAACAGTGCACAGGGTCTAGGTAGAGGGCAACATATGGTCAAAACAAGGTGCGTCCTACAAATTAGCCTGGAGGGTGCTGCATTCCAGCTTCACAGAAGAAGACTTGGGACCTTTCAGCCAAGAGCTTTTATTGCAGATGAGGAAGTGGGGGGTGAGGTTTTTTGCAGGGGGGGCGGGGGAATTGGTTTACATGATACCATTGTGCTTTCTGATATACTGAGTCATGGCAGACCCTGTTGAAGTGGGGCCCAACGGTATTAGGTGTCTGTGATGTTTTGTTTAATGCTGAGAACAATAAAACAGATTAAACCATAACTTGCTGCTTAAGTGGGTGGCGCAGTCTGTTCTGTAGGCCCACCAGTAGCATATAATTTACAGGCCCTGGATGCAGGTAGTTTCACTTTACTAGTGACTTACAAGTATATTAAATATGACAATTGGGTATAGGCCAATTCTACAATGATTTGAGTGAGCGTATGCATTTTAACAGTAGTTAGCAGATTCCTAAAGCCAGCAAAAACGAAGTCAGCAAACAGGACGGTGAAGGCAATAAGTACGGGGATGACCCTGCAGAAAGGGACAAGTCCAGCACTCTTTTATGTTGCAGAGGCGACGCCATCATCTCTGTCAATAATTTTCTCTGTTAGCTGTGGTGATTCAGGGCCCACGCCAACTCTCTACTAAACAATGAAGCTAAACTTGGCGGGCGGTGATGGTTTGTCAACAGCTGAAAGACCTTGCCTGACCAATTTTACAGCCTTCTCTCCATATTGTTTTATTTTAGGCAGCACGAGCAGCCTGCCAAGGAGAGGCCCAAACTGATAAGCAACTGTTCTACAGGGAACAAGCATTTCGCTCTCCTTTATGGTTATTATGTTGTACCGTCTGTCAGTAGATTTATGGGCTATTGGCCAGAGCCCTCTATTGGCTTATTAGCTGTATCCAGGGCCCCCTGGTGCCTATTGGAAAGTCTCCTTCACATACTTGGCAGCCTCCTGTGTTTTGCTAGCAACGCAATCTCACAGTGTTCACGCTCTTCAGTCCCTTCTCATTTCTCTTGCCAAGGCAGAGACAGTGTATTTAATTTTAAAGTCACATTTCCGCCCCTCTCGGCGGGCAAGAAGAATGTAAGCGCTGAAGGGCAGATAACGAGACCAGAGACTGCTCACCCCTGTCTTCAAGCAGTGCCCCCTACGAGTTCCACCACCACCCCCACTTTGCAACAATCCAAAAACTCTAGCCTCCCTACTGTTCCTGTTACAGAAAATACAGATGCACTGATAGGGAATAACTGCAGCCTTTCAGCCTGTCAGACCCTGAGATAACTTCTGAGAGTGTCTGTCTGCTACAAAGGAAGAGATATGTCAGCACTCAAAAGTGCTTTATATTTTGTAGTGAAGAGTAAACGCTAGAGTGAATGATGAATGGAGTAATGAGTAGATAGCACGAACTGAGTTGCTTAGGAAAGTTTAGATATGTTTATCATTTGAAGCAGGATGGGGTTTTTGGATGGGAGGGGAAAAGGGAGCATTAACGAGCAAGAAAGAGGGAAGTAACAGAGCTCAAGAGAGTGGGAGATAGGAAAACAGGGAGAGAGTAAGAAAGCACAGGGAATCTGATGGAGAGTTGGCAAAGCAAATTGGTCTGCCCTTTGCAAAGCTGAAGTAACGCTAGGCACTATCAGATGCCCCTCTAAAGTTAGATGCAACTGCTTGAAAAGTGTGGGAGAACAGCTGATTGCAGAAGCCCCCTCACTTTTTTCCCCCCATTTTTCTGACTCTGGCAATGCCCTTGGCACTGCTAAACAGTCTCAGGGCCTGTGCTCTGATTAAAATGATATATGCAAATTAGGCTAACTATAAATGGCTGTACTAATCTACCTATAAGTACCTTAAGTACCTAGTATACGGTAGGGCATGTAGGTTTAGGGGCCCCATCGTAGGTAGTAAACCCATCGGTGCACTTCTGTGGTGCCCAGTGTCATTTTAAAAGCAGGCCTGCCTTGATGGTTGCTTTTAAGTTAAAGTTAACCCCAAATTCGACTTTGAAATTAAAAGCACTTCCAAAGTCCTAAGGTACCTTATTTTTACATATATGTCACCCCTAAGGTATTCCCTAAGTGTTCTCAGGGATGGTTGCAGTGTAACTATAAGCAGGGACTTCAAAAAATATGTTTTATAAGCCCTGGTAAGGGAAAAAAAGAGCCACATTTTTCCCATTGTCGTGAATGGGCTCCATAGGCTAACATGGAGAGACTTTGGTGGTCATTACAACCCTGGCGGACGGTGTTAAAGCGGCGGTAAGACCACCAACAGGCCGGCAGTAAAAAAATAGCAATTACGACCGTGGCGGAAACCGCCAACAAAGACAGCCACTTTAACACTCAGACCGCCACGGCGGTACAAACAAACAGTGAGGCGGTCACCGCCAACAGACAGGCGGGAGACAATGTACCACACACACTATTATGACAGGCCAATCCGCCACCTTTTCCGGGGCGGATACACCGCGGATAAAAACACAGCGGAAACAGGAATTTCGAAGAGAAAACGCTCACCTCTTCACACTCCACGAGGAACGAGGACACCATGGAACCGGAACTCCAAATTCTACCTGCGATAGTCTTCCTGCTCCTCTACCAGGAGCAGGAACGCTGGCGGCAAAGTCCACGGTGAGTACTGCACCTACGACACAGGGGAGGGGGGGCAATAAACAGGGACTCACACACATGCAACACCCCCACCCCCACCATCACCCACTACAACACACACACTAATGCATATCAATACATTACAGTTCCACCCCCCAAACCCCCCCCGGAAGAATGCAAAGACCAAAGAACATGAGTGTGGCCATCGGAATATATTACAAACAAGTAGGCAGAAATATATATATACACCATGTACAAAATATATACCAGGCATAGAAGTCCAGGTACTGCACAAAGAAAGTCCGTGGAACACTGGGACCACACGGTATGGGCGAGGCCCACACAAGATCCCCGACCATGATGGAGAGAACACTGCAGGGGCATCAGATACCAAGAAAACAGGCACCTCAGGAGGAGGGAAAGGGGGGGCACCTCAGCCGCTTGAGTGCACGACGCCAAATCCACGAGGGGGCCACATGCCCACTGTTCCATCCTGGGGAGTGCAAAGCCACAGTCTCTAAAGTCCATACAGTGGGTGGACTGCCCACTGTAACATCCTGGGGAGTGCAAAGCCACAGTCTCTCAAGTCTCTACAGTGGGTGGTTTTCCCACTGTAACATCCTGGGGCGTGCAAAGCCACAGTCTCTCAAGTCTCTACAGTGGGTGGTTTCCCCACTGTAACATCCTGGGGAGTGCAAAGCCACAGTCTCTCAAGTCTCTATAGTGGGTGGGTTGCCCACTGTAACATCCTGGGGAGTGCAAAGCCACAGTCTCTCAAGTCTCTACAGTGGGTGGTTTGCCCACTGTTCAATCCTGGGGAGTGCAAAGCCACAGTCTCTCAAGTCTCTACAGTGGGTGGGTTGCCCACTGTAACATCCTGGGGAGTGCAAGGCCACAGTCTCACAAGTGGATAACAGTCTCCACTGGTTCTGGAGGGGGCATGGTGCCCAGAGTGCTTCATCCTCTTAAGGACAGAGGTAGTGGATGGATGTCTCCACTGGTTCTGGAGGGGGACTGGTGCCCAGAGTGCTTCATCCTGTGAAGGACAGAGGTAGTGGATGGATGTCTCCACTGGTTCTGGAGGGGGACTGGAGCCCAGAGTGCTTCATCCTGTGAAGGACAGAGGTAGTGGATGGATCTCTCCACTGGTTCTGGAGGAGGAGTGGTGCCCAGAGTGCATCACTCACCCCGTGACTGACCCAGTTGCGTCAGTGCCCCTGCCGCTCATGGGCTAGCGGTGCTTGATTTGGTGGTGCCCTGTTCAGCGGTGCTTGAGTTGGCGGTGCCCTGTTCAGCGGTGCTTGAGTAGGCTGTGCCCTTTTCAGCGGTGCTTGAGTTGGCGGTGCCCTGTTCAGCGGTGCTTGAGTTGGCGGTGCCCTGTTCAGTGGTGCTTGAGTTGGTGGTGCCCTGTTCAGCGGTGCTTGAGTTGGCGGTTCTTCATGGGCCAGCGGGACTTGTGCTGGCGGTCCTTCATGGCCCAGCGGGGCTTGAGTTGGCGGTCCTTCATGGGCCAGCGGAGCTTGTGTTGGCGGTCCTTCATGGCCCAGCGGGGCTTGTGCTGGCGGTCCTTCATGGCCCAGCGGGGCTTGTGCTGGCGGTCCTTCATGGATCAGCTGGGCTGGGGCTGGAGGTCCTTCATGGATCAGCTGTGCTGGGGCTGGCGGTGGCCTCCTGGGCAGCTGGGCTGGGGCTGGCGGTGGACTCCTGGGCAGCTGTGCTGGGGCTGGCCTCCTGGGCAGCTGGGCTGGCAGTGGCCTCCTGGGCAGCTGGGCTGGCGGTGGCCTCCTGGTCAGCTGGGCTGGGGCTGGGTGTGGCCTCCTGGGCAGCTAGGCTGGGTGTGGCCCCCTGGGCAGCTGGGCTGGGGCTGGCGGGGGCCTCCTGGGCAGCGGGGATGATGGCGGTCTTCTCCGCTGTGCAGCCCTTCCCAGACTTGCCGGGTTTCTTGTGGCCCTTCCTCACCTTGGAAGGTGTCACAGCTGACTCCACACTCCCAACAGGACCCCTGGGAGCGGCTTTGGTGGCTGGAGTCTTCCCCCTCTCCTGCCAGGCACTGGCCAACTTCTGATGCTTGACAGGTGGGGGACTGGCTGTGCTGTGGCTCCGTGCCACACTGGCTGTCCTGGTGGCCGGTGCACTCCACATACCTGTGACTACAGGCACCACTGGTCCCGGAGATGTTGTGGCTGAGGTGCTACTTTGGGACCTATGAGATGGACAGGGTGGGTGAGGTGTGGGAAAAAGGTCAAGGCTGGACAGGAAAATTCTTTTGGACACACTGGGACGGGTAGCTGGAGGGGTTTTGGGAGTGGAGGAAGAGGTGGTGGTAGTAGGAGGTGTACGTTTGGTGACTTTGGGTGCAGATGCATGCGCTGGAGGCTGTTGTGAGGTGGATGGCTGTTGGGTGGGCGGGTGCCTGCATTTGTGTATCTTGGGAGGGGGCGTCACAGACACATTGGGAGAGGACACAGGGGATGTGTGAATTGTAGTGGGGGTGGTGACTGCATGTGAGCGGGGTGTGCTGGTGAGGGACGTAATGGCTGTAGAGGTAGTGCATGCAGGTGTAAGTGTAGACAAGACTGGGAGGGAGGAGGGAGACGACGAGGAGGGGGACACAGTGGAGGCAGTGGATGTTGGTGTGTCTACATGTGTGTGTTGCTTGCGTGAGTGCCTGTGTGATGTGTGGTGCTTATGTTTGCCTGAGCTTCCCTTGTGTGGTGAGGTGTGTGCAGGCTGGTCTGATGGTGTGCTTGGGATAGGCAGAGGTACAGGGGATTGTGTCTGGGTGGAGGAAGTTGGAGGGGTGAGGCTAGAGACGGGGACAATGGCTGCCATCAGTGCTGAGGCCAGAGTTTGAAAAGCTCGGTGAAGGGCCGCCTGACCAGAATGAATGCACTGCAGGAATGCATTAGTTTGTTGCAACTGCCTTTCTACACCATGGATGGCATTCACAATGGTAGACTGCCCAACAGTGAGTGACCTGAGGAGGTCAATGGCCTCCTCACTGAGCAGGGGTGACTGGGGCAGGCCCTGAGGTGCCTGGGGCAAAGGTGATGCCCACACTCCTGGGTGAGCGGGCACGGGGCGAAGGCTGAGGGGCTGCTGGGAGGGCGGTGCTGGTAGGGGGGTGGCGGCTGTACCTGTAGGTGCAGGGGGCACAGATGTTACCACCACCACAAGGGAGCTCCCATCAGATGACGAGTCCGTGTCGCTGGTCTCAACTCCTGTCCCCGCCATGGAGCTCCCCTCGCCCTCCGTCCCACTGGTGAATTCCGAGTCCGTAGTCTCGCCCTCCAGGGCCATGTCGGATGCAGCTCCCTTGTGCTCCGGTGCCACTGCTCCTCCGCCTGATGATGATAATGCACACAAGAACAGGAAGACCACAAAAAGGGGGGGGAGACAGAAGAAAGACATGTTGAGTGCATGGATTACCGCTACAGTTGGCGGACATGACAGACACATAAACCCCCTGCACTACGCCGCGCTCTTGGGCTCCACAGTTCAATTCCTGGGAAATGGCCTACAAGGCTATGGACGACATCTGCACACATAGATGACACAGAGGCATGAATAGCTGTACTTCGCACTCTACAGAGGTGGGGTGGGGTGCCACAGGGCCTGTCTTACAGAGGGGCCTAACCTACGGAACTCGTCATGGCCTAGGGAAACCCACAGCCCTCTTCCCCCACCCAGACAACTCCACTGCGCGCAAAGTCAGCCGAATGAGAGTGTACTCACCCCCTTGTGTCTGCTGTGATGCCCTCAAGTGCCCATCCAACTCAGGGTAGGCCACCGCCAGGATCCTGAACATCAGGGGGGTCATGGTGCGACGGGCACCCCTCCCACATTGGGAGGCCATCCCCAGCTGAGCCTCCGCCGTCTTCTTGCTCCAGCGGCGAATGTCCTTCCATCTTTTACGGCAGTGGGTGCTCCGTCTTTGGTAGACCCCCAGGGTCCGGACATCCTTGGCGATGGCACGCCAAATATCTTTCTTCTGGTGGGCGCTGACCTACATGAAATGTACAGGGGAAGAAGAGAAGTCATTACCTACTGCACCGTCAAAGTGAGTGGCCCCCATCCCTACCCTTGCCATGTGGCACATTAATTCATGGTCTTTCATCCATGCAGCACTTTGCCCACTTCCTTCTTACATCCAGCCCTCTCCACACAGGCATAGCCCATACAACATGCTCCCTGTGTACTTACCTGTTTGTCTGGAGGACCGTAGAGTAGCGTGTACTGGGCGAGGACCCCATCAACGAGCTTCTCCAACTCCTCCGATGTGAAGGCAGGGGCCCTTTCCCCAGACGCACAAGCCATTGTCTCTTCCAGACCGAGGTCACAGCAGCACTTGCAGTGTAGGTCCTCTCCTGTCGAAGATCAGGTATCGAGTGATTGAACAGATAGAAAATGGCGGTCACGTCCGCGGCGGTGCGTACCGTCACCGCCGGCGTACATCGTCATTGGCTCCTAGGACCCATAGGGTCCAATGTTAACCAATGCAGCATTGCGCCGCGGACTTCGACCGCCTACCGCGACGGTGTACAAATCCAGCGCAGTTACCTCACATCCCATTGTCCCACTTCAGAGGTCAGGCAGCCGCCATTTCAGGGGCCCACATGGCTTCATTTTCAACTACGTCACACATACCTAGGCCTAGACTCAACACATATACAGGCCACCTTTTGTGTATGATTGGTCTTCTGGGTAAACTGTGGGTACGTACCTCTGAGTTTTTTTACTCTGTGCTTGCTGTTGTCCTTCATAGGCACCGTCCGCTGGGACATGTGAGGAGATGGCGGCATCCTCCGGTGTACCGACCGTTGGTGGACCTGTCGACAATGGAGGAGCAACATTTGATAATCACCTACAGGCTTGCCTGTGCCACAATCCAGGATCTGTGTACCAAGTTGGAGCCAGACCTGATGTCAGCAATCCGCCATCCCACAGGAATGCCCCCTCTATTGCAGGTGCGGTCAGTGCTCCATTTCCTTGCAAGTGGCTCTTTTCAAACAACTGTGGCCATGGCATCAGGGATGTCCCAGCCTACGTTTTCAAACGTATTGTCCAGAGTGTTGTCTGCCCTACTGAAACACATGCAGAGCTACATCGTTTTCCCTCAGGTGGAGGATTTGCCTACAGTGAAAGGTGATTTCTATGCCCAGGGACATATCCCCAACATCATAGGTGCCATTGATGGGACACATGTGGCTTTGGTCCCCCCACAGGAGTGAACAGGTGTACAGAAACCAGAAGAGTTATCATCCTATGGATGTACAGATGGTATGTTTGGCAGACCAGTACATCTCCCATGTGAATGCCATGTTCCCTGGCTCAGTGCATGATGCCTACATCCTGCGGAATAGCAGCATCCCTTATGTGATGGGTCAACTCCAGGGGCACCGTGTGTGGCTATTAGGTGAGCACATGGAGGCAAGTCAGTGGGAATGGTTGTCTGGGGTTATCCCTCCAGGTTAGTGTGTGTCTAACAGTTGCCCCTCACCATTTTCAGGTGACTCTGGTTATCCCAACCTGTCATGGCTACTGACCCCAGTGAGGAATCCCAGGACCAGGGCAGAGGAACGCTACAATAAGGCCCATGGGCGAACTATGAGGGTGATCGAGCGGACCTTCGGCCACCTGGAGGCCAGGTTCCGGTGCCTCCATATGACAGGTGGATCCCTATTCTACTCACCAAAGAATGTGTGCCAGATCATCGTGGCCTGCTGTATGCTTCACAACTTGGCTTTGCGACACCAGGTGCCTTTTCTGCAGGAGGATGGTCCAGATGGAGGTGTTATTGCAGCTGTGGAGCCTGCGGACAGTGATGAGGAGGAAGCAGAGGAAGTAGACATGCACAACAGGGACTCAGTGATCCTGCAATATTTCCAGTGAGACACAGGTATGAATACAAACCTGCGTACTACATGTACTTTAACACTACTACCTCTCTACTGTCTGTCGTTTTCACCCAGTGTATGGTCACTGAGTTGTCACTTTCCCTTACGGTTTCACAGATTTGGGTCCCACTATGTGACATCTGCTTAGATTCCTCATGGACTAGAGCTGTGTGACATAGGTATGTTGATATTACTATTTAAAAAATTATTTTGTCACTGTAATTGCTAATACACTATTTCGAAATCACAGACAGACTCCAGATCATTTTGTGCTTTAGGTGTGTTTATTTAAATGCTCAAAATTGGAGGGGGTAGTGAAATGGTGAGGGGTGATGGTGGAGGAGTGTCCATGGCAGAGTCCAGTCTATTAGTCTTACAGGTGCATTGCCCATATGGGCATAGGAAGTGGAGCTTGGGCAGTTTAATTATGGACAGGGTGACAAAGTGGGGCAGTAGGATGACAATCAGGGTTGTCTCATTTCTTGGCGGGGTCTTGGCATCGTGCTCTGGCTTGTTCCTGGATCTCAGGGACCGTTTGCGGGGTGGTTCTCCCTCTGCAGGGGGTGGCGTGCTGGTGTGGTGGTCCTGTGGTTGGGCGTCCTGTCCACTAGCGCCGGCGGAGGTGGTGGGCAGTACATCGTCCATGCTAGTGGCAGGGGCCCCTTGTAGTGCCACAGTGTCCCTCCTGGTGTTGAGTAGTTCCTTCAGCACACCTACGATGGTGCCCAGGGCGGAGCTGATGGTTCTGAGTTCCTCCCTGAAGCCCATATACTGTTCCTCCTGCATGCGCTGGGTCTCCTGAAACTTGGCCAGTACCGTTGCCATCGTCTTCTGGGAGTGGTGGTAGGCTCCCATGATGGAGGAGAGGGCCTTGTGGAGAGAGGGTTCCCTTGGCCTGTTCGCCCCCTGTCGCACACCAGCCCTCCCAGTTCCTCTGTGTTCCAGTGCCTCCGTCCCCTGGACCGTGTGGCCACTACCACTGCCCCCAGGTCCCTGTTGTTGTTGGGGTGGTGGGTTATCCCGGGTTCCCTGTAGTGGTGGCCACACAGCTGATTGACGTGTCCTGGGGACGGAGGTATGGGCCCACTGGGTGGGTGCTGTGCTGATGTTTCCAGAGGGCGGAAGGTCTGTGGTGGCCTGTGCCTGTGTGAGGGGAACCGACTGTCCAGAGGTCCCTGATGGGCTGGGCTGGGCATCTAGATCCAGTTGGACAGAGGTGCTGTCATCACTGTGGGCCTCTTCTGTTGGTGGTGTGGACATGTGTGGACCCTCCTTTCCGGTGACGTTGGGTAGGGGTCCTGAAGGGATATAAAAGGATGTTTATTAAATCTGTGTGTGTAATGGTGTGCAATGGGTGGGTGACCGTGTACCCCAGTGCTACCATTCCTATGTGGGAGCTTGTGTGATGATGATTTAGGGGGGTGTATGGGTATGTGCAGTGGGCATGCTTTGGTGATGTATGTCCATGCTTTGTTGTTGCATGCAGGGCTTGGTGTTGGGATGTGTGGTTTGTGATGTTGGGACATTTGTGAGGAGTAGGGGTGCTGCGGGTGATGGTGGGGGTATGTGATAGCATGCAGGTAGGGTGGGGGATGTAATAGTAAAACTTTGACTTACCAGAGTCCATTCCTCCAGCTACTCCTGGGAGGCCCTCAGGATGCAGAATCGCCAAGACCTGCTCCTCCCATGTTGTTAGTTGTGGGGGAGGAGGTGGGGGTCCGCCGCCAGTCCACTGAACCGCCTGGTGGTGTCTTGATACCACGGAACGCACCTTCCCCCGTAGGTCGTTCCGCCTATTCCTGATGTCCTCCCGATTTCTTGGGTGTTGTCCCACTGCATTGACCCTGTCCACTATTCTTCGCCATAGCTCCATCTTCCTTGCAATGGAGGTGTGTTGCACCTGTGCTCCGAATCGCTGTGGCTCTACCCGGACGATTTCCTCCACCATGACCCTGAGCTCCTCCTCCGAGAACCTGGGGTGTCTTTTCCGTGCCATGGGGTGGTGTGGGTGATGTGCAGGGTGGAGTGTGTGGTGATAAGTGTGGTGATATGTAGTGGTGTGTTGTGTGAGGTGCGTGGAAGTTCTGTGGGTGATGGTGTTGTGTGCCTGTGGATGCTGTTGTTCTTGCTGGTGGTGTTTCTCTCTGGCCTTCTTTCTGTAAATTTGTCGTAGGGGTTTGTGGGTGATGTGGATGTGTGTTTTATATTGTAATGGGGGTGTGGGAGTGGTGTGTGTATGTGTATCAGGTGTGTGTATTTTGAATTGTCCAATGTGGCTGTGTTTTGTCAGAGTGTGTGTATTTTGAACGCGTCGGTGTGTACCGCCAATGGAATACTGCGGTGAAAGACCGCCGCGTGGATTCGTGTGTCGTGATAGTGTGGGCGTATTTCTGTTGGCGTGATGGTGGAGGTTTTGTTTTCACCAGTTTATCACGGACCTTTGGTGTGGCGGACTTGTGTGGGTGTCTGAATTTTGGCATATTCCGAGAAGTGGGTCATAATAGCTGTGGTGGAATTCCGCGGCCGCGGCGGTGTGTTGGCGGCCTTCTGCACGGCGGTAAGTGGCTTATA
Organism: Pleurodeles waltl; assembly: GCF_031143425.1. Lineage (NCBI taxonomy): Eukaryota > Metazoa > Chordata > Amphibia > Caudata > Salamandridae > Pleurodeles > Pleurodeles waltl. The sequence continues at coordinate 168,946,229 of NC_090449.1, read as the reverse complement.
CCGCCAATGTTGTAATGAGGACCTTTATCTCAAAATATAAAGCAAGTTTAGTATCAGACTAAAAGATATAATAAATCCAACAACTTGCCACTGTAGAATTTAATATAACTTGACCAAGGAAAGAGTTTTAGAATTCTTGCTAAAAGTTACCAGCTTCAGTGATGCAGTGCCGTCTCTGAGTGGTCAGCCTCTGGCAGCCTGAGCCAGGCTGCCTTGATGAGGTACAAAGTGGCCTGACTGAAACAAAGGAAGCGTCTGGTGGGAAGAGATGTGCCTTAGCAGCAGATGATAGGACAGGATGGGGAGAGAGCAACCATACTGGACTTCAAAGGAGCGAAGGACATTTGGGAGAGCAACTGGACCTCCCCCATTTCTTGCAGCCCCAGACAGCCAGGTGCACCTGATTAGATTGAGAGAGGGCTGGAAAGGGGTGTGTTAAGGTAAATGTAGCCACACCAGTGGATGGACTCATCCAGATCCAAAATGTAAGATTGAATTTTTGCCATCTTGGATTTTGGAGGAATGTTGCTCCCTGGGTTTGCTTTTTGCCACACTACCCAAGAAGTGGTCACTCAAGAGGGTGGTGGCCTGCATGTGATTGAAAAAAAGCACCTCCTTGTTTTCTATCCAGGGAGCAACGATAAATATGGCAGAGTTGCACCACACTTCAGATCCCCACTGGAAAAAGACCAGAAGAAGAAGGATTGCCCTGCTGGACTTTGGCCTGCACCCGTACACTACACTCAGAAGGACTTCACCAGCTGCACACTTTGGGCTTTATCAAGAAAAGGACTTTGCCTTACTTCTACAGCCTCAAAAAGGAACTCCCTGTGAGTTACAGGTAGAAAGGAGCTGACCAGAGTCCTCTGCATCAATTCCTGCAAAAACAGCCCAGCTGACCAGTGGAGAGTGATCATTTTAGGATTTGGACCTGGTGCATTCTGTGAGATGGAGTCCTAACCCCAAAGTACCAACTCAGAGCTTCTGGCACCTTGGGGTGAGTTGTGAACACCTGAAGGACCTTAAAAGTACTTCTGGAAGAAGATCACGACGTTTGGAGAAGTTTGGAGCAACTTTGGAAAAAAGTTCTAAAAGTGGACCGACAGGACGTCCTGAGTCAAGCCGGCTAATGTCGACCATGACCCGGCCTGACTTGTATGTTCATCCCACTGAAAAGCTCCAGATCCCTAGATTTCCAGGATTTGACTAGAGGCTAATGGAAAGATAATCTGACAGTGGCGCATCAAAATCAACTTGCTGAGGAGGGTCGCCTGATGTCAGGGAAGAAAAGCTCCAGAAAAGTTTCTAAGTCCGAAGGTGAAAGTTTGATCGAGGCCTCCCACGCAGGGTTTCTAAGGAGAACTCCATCAAGGTTGGGTTCAACTTTTCAACATAGTCCTTGTCACATGTGATCAGATATCCAGAATGGCGTTTTTGATTTTTGGGAGCTAGACTACATTTAATCTTTAAAAATTCATATCTCCTGTTCCCTTTATTGGGTTTTTGTTGTTTTGGTGTCATTTTATAGGTAAAAATATAGCCCACTTTTATAATGTGGATTTTTATTGGGTTTTGTGTTTTACTTATTTACTGTTTTGTTGACAGTAAATGCTTTACACATCTGTCTCCTAAGTTAAGCCTAACTGCACGCTGCCAAGCTACCAAGGCCTGAGCCAGGATTAATTTATTGAGACCTTGACTGGATCTAGTGGGGGGGTTTGTCACCTATTGCTAAGTGCAGGTACTTACCTGCTCTTGCTAATAATCCACTTTCCAACAAAAAATCTTTGACAAAGTATGGTACTATATGTCACTGTCAATTCAGATTCACCTGCTTGAAACGTTTTTCAGAAAGTTGCAGTCAGAAGCTGTCAGTAGAAGTCCCTTTTGAGTCAGATGATGTTGCTTGTAATGTTTTTTATAATAATGTAGTACTGCAAAGAGTTACTGTATGTCCCTCTCAAGGAACTCATGGCTGCTTAAAAAGCCTGTCACAAAGCTGAAGAACTGCAAAACATTATTATAGGTCCCTCTTGAATGAAATGCAAGTGTTTTAAAAGTCTATTTAAACGTTGTGGCAGAGCAAAGCTCTACAAAGTGCAGATATCTAGTTTGAAGAAACTGTTTGAGCTTCTTCACAAAGCTGCCATCTGCAACCTGTTAATAGAGGTCCCTCTTCCTTCAGAGGAAACTGCTACAAAAATATGTAAAAAAACAACAGGTTGAACTTGGACCGTTGTGCAGGGTGTTCCCAAAAACATTTCGTCTTCACCCTCCTGTTCTCTGAACCTGTTTTTGTTGCATTTTAGGACACTTAACACTTCACCCCTGCTAACCAGTGATGAAGTGCTTGTATGATCTCTCCTTTAAACATGGAAACATTTGTGTACATCCAATTGGCACACTTAATTTGCTTGTAAGTCCATAGTAAAGTGCTACTTCATGTACACAGAGCCTGTAAATTAATGCTACTAGAGGGCCAACAGCACTCAATGTGCGACCCACTGACGTAGCCTTTTTAACTTGTTTCACGCCTGCCATTGTAGAGCCTGTGTGTGCAGGTTTAAAATGACATTTTGAACTGCCGATATTAACCTTTTGCCAGGCATAAGCTTTCCTTTTTAATACATATACAACACCCCTAGGTAGGTCCTAAAACTGGTCCCAGGAAGCTTGTTAACATTCCATCTGGCCTGGCAATACAGTCTGGGCTGGTCCCATTGGTTACAGCGTCAAGACTGATTTGCATACGGCTTGGTCCAAACTGGGGTGGCATGGTGGGCAAAAGAATGATGGATTAAACCCAGATCTGTGACGGGGGTGAGTGTTTGAAAAGTTTCAGATTCCGTCCATCATCGTTTTGTGTTTCTAAGCCCTAAACATCACATGGCACAGAGTGCAGGATTTAAAAAAAAATTGGTCATTTATTTTTAAGTTTTACATGAGTTGTAGTGAAAAACTTTCAAATTTAATTTTCACTATGCAAGGCCCGCCTCTCCCATAGGGTAACATTAGGTTATCTTAGTGCATTTAATAGGTGATAACTTTCAATTGGAGGCAGGCAAAAAAGTCAAGTTTGAGCTCTAAAGAATTGTAATTTAAAACTTTCTTTAATGGTAAAGTTGCATTTTAAGTCACAATTCTGAAAGTGCCACTTTTAGGAAGTTGGCATTTTCTTGTCCTAACCATTTGTTGCCAGCAGCCTATTTTCTGTGTAACATGACTAGGTGTAGCTGGCAGTTGACTTTGTGTACTGCTCCCAGACAGTGAAACAAAGGAAGAATAGGTGTTGGCAACGTGGACTATCTCTGACTTGATGTCACCTACCACACTTGCGCATTACAAAGAGTGGACCTCGGCACACTCACAAAGGGTGTCACATGTATTTATTGGGCCCCCAGAAAGACTTGGTCCAAGGTAGGAAAGCAGGAAACTCCACGCACCTCTGAGAGTGGAAACATTTAGAAGCGGTTCCAACTTCAAAGCTGCCCCTAAGCATAAATATTGGACCCTCCGACCCAACTCTTTAGTACACTCCTGGACTTCTGGATACTACAGAAGAAGGATGCCCTGCTACCAAAAATCGTGAGAACTGTTCTGCTTGCCGAGAAGGAAGACTGGAACTGCACCCTTCATCCCAGGCTGAAGTGACTACAAGTGGCAGCTGACTCAACTCCTGTTTTGAGCTACAGGGGCAGAACAAACCAGAGGATCCCTTCATCTGCCCAGCTTGCCTGTTGCTTGGACTTCCAACTGAACCAGCCAGAGCCCTGCTGGCCTTTGCTGAAGTGAGGTCCTGATCACCAAGAGGTGACCCTCAGGTCCTGGACCCTTGTTGTGGCATCAGTTGAACTCATCAAAGAAAATGAGAAATCCTGAAGTTTTGAGTTCTTTGCGACCGCAAATGGGCCTGTTCAAGCCAGGATCTTCCTGCTCATGCTGACAACCAACCCGACTCTTGTCACTACAGCGACAACTAGCAACACGGGATCCGCACTTTGCGCTATAGCATCGAAAGCTTGCTGTTACTGCCAATGCAAATCTCCAGCAGCAAATGAGTACACAGAATCTTCATGCTACACGCCTGCTCATTGCGTTATAGCAGCACCCATCTGTGACACTCTCCTTGGACTTCCGCGAACTGGAATCTTTGTGCTAGACTTTCAAAGATGACTAAGCTGGACTAACCTGGTCTCTGTATCAACCTTTGTTCCATCGTAGTCGTCCTGAACTTGAGACTTTCACCCGGTCTCACACAACCAGATAGCCATGAGTGCTATTTTGCGGTTTTAGGTGCTATACTTATCCTTAAATGTTTTAAATTGAATATCTCTGGTTCTACTGATTATATTTTTTGTCGTCTTGGCATCAAATTATTCATTAAAATGTACTTGCAACTAGAAGCCCATACTGGGTGAGATGTAAGTGCCTAAGGAATTGTTCACAATTTGAGAGGTATGCCTTCAGTCAATATTTTTGCATATTTAATTTTGCTTCTGTGATGATTTGCGCATTGATCTATATGCTAAATACATATACCAGTCTGGTTTATGATGATAGGTCAATATTGAAGTTTTCAATAGGTGTTTTAATTGTTATGTGAGATTGTGATGACACCCTCTTCTACTTAGATACTACCAGTCATTGCTAAATTTATAGTGCAACTCCAAAGTTTTACCATGGCAGATTAATTTTAGATGAGTTTATGTATGCCCACCAACAACCAGTATTTGTTTACAGTGTAGGCAATCAGTGGTTAAATTAGCCTAATAACCTGAAGGATAAGGATATAGGGGAAAAGACATAGGCAAAGCAATATACAAATAACAGTATAATAGACCATTGAACAAAAAAGGCTGAAAAACATGGGGATAGTAAGATATCAGTAAAGCTGCCGTACTACAAGGTGTGGTTAGATGTCCCTCTCAAGTCATAATCAACTGCTTGAGAAGCCTGCCACAAAGCTATAGAACCACAAGTTGTTACTAAATGCATTTATGTGTCTGATTCAGCTGTTTCACAAAGATATAATACCTCTAATAGTTAGTATATGTCCGTCTTAAGTCAGAAGGAAGTTGTAGTACTGCTTGGCATTTTTAGATATCCCTCTAGGGTCAAATGTAAGTGCTTAAAGAATGATCCATGAGCTGAGGGGTTTTGGTTTCAATCTATAAACCTGAATGTACTCTTTGGCTTCTCTAATAATTTGCACATGATTTATATAGGCTAAATAATATGCCAACTCTAGTAACATGCCCAAAGAAATCTGTAGAAGGAACTTCTAAGCTTAAAAAAAATATTTGCAGAAATCACAGAAGTGTTAAGAAGGAGATCATTAGCTGTGGAAGAACATACATTTTTATTAAGGCAGCATGACCGATGATGGATAAGCATGGGGTTTTCTAATGAGTTAATAAGAAATGTACTTTGTTCAATAGTGAAGGAAAAGGGAATTTGAAGTCAGGATTCTAACATATCCAGGGATTTTAAGAATGTAAAACTCTTAAAAAAAATCTTAACTAGGGTTCTTTTATTGTCTTGTTGATTATACATTTTCAAACTTGAGAACAGATCTCCATCTTGTACTTTGTGATCTGGACGTTTAACAAGGTAGCCAAAATCCAACGTGACACTCGCACATACTGTCCCCATCCCTCACCCTACCTTTCCCCCTAAATGTGTTAGGAATTGGGTTATTAGTTATGTGACCATCACAAGTAATAGATCACCAATTGTCCTGAGTGGGAACCAAACATCCCAGTGTAGCGCTTGACTTTCACAGGGTAGTGAGGCAGAGCAGCCCAAGCCCTACTCAAGGGAGGTGGTGTGGGCTAGTAATCACCAATCACTGGCACACTATAATAACAATTAATAATATATTATTAGCCAATCAATAGTTTTTCTTCTTTAGTAAAAGGAGAAGTACATGTACTCTGCACACACTACTAAGAACTATGCAATAATTTACAACTATATAGATGGAACATGCCATAGATGACATCGTGCAATCACTGGTGACCACCTAGAAGGGTCACTCAAACATATCAAGTGAGTTTCTACAGTCATTTTGTAATTAGCACCTTACTTTTGCAGGAGTCATTGTCATTACTGTAATAAAGATACATTGATAAAATATGTGAAATCATTATGACAACCTAATAAAACATTTATTGGCACTTATTTATCCCACTTGGGCACCCCCATACCTCCATTTCATTGGAGGCAGTCGAGGGAGCTCACCCATTGCTGCCCTGCCAGCTCCCATGTGGCCCGCTCCTCTGTGTGCGGCTGCTTCCTTCTCCCTGTCTTCTCCCTTCTCCTGTGGGCATGTGCGCTGCAGTCTTTGGCAGCATCCTGCTCCCCCAGGCATGGACATGGGGAGCAGGGCAGCTGACCACAGTTGGGAGAGTGCAACAGCACCCCCTCTATCATTTTTGTGAATGTCGGGGTTGGGGATAGATTCCTGGCCTCCTGAAAGGAGTACGCTCTTGTTATGGGGGTCATGTAACAGAGTAAAGGGAGGGCAGCCCCATGCACGCCCCTCCTTAGGACAAAACATAAAGGGCCTTATTTACACTTTTTGGTGCAAAACTGCACTAATGCAGTTTTGCACCAAAAAGTTTTACACCGGCTTGCACCATTTTTTAGCACCAGCTGGGCACCATATTTATGGAATGGTGCAAGTTGATGCAAAGGGTAGGCTAGCGTAAAAAAAAATGACATTAGACAGGTTAGAGTCAAAATAAATTACTCTAACCAGATTAGTGTCATTTTTTGATGCTAAGGGGCATATTTATATTCTGTTTGCACTGAATTAGCATAATTTTCTTTTTTACTCTAATTCAGTGCAAAACTAACTCCATATTTATACTTTAGTGCTAGACCCGTCTAGCGCCAAATTTATGGAGTTAAAGTCATTTTTTGGAAGTGGAAACCTACCTTGCCTTAATGAGATGCAAGGTACGCGTTCCAGTGCAAAAAATGACTCTATGGCTTTAACGCCATATTTATACTCCCATGCAAAAATGGTGCAATGGAGGGAGGAGGGGTCAAAAAATGGGGCAAAGCTTGCTTTGCCCCATTTCTTAAAGCCTGGGTCAGGGCAGGCGTTAGGAGACCTGTGGGCCTATTTCCATGGTGGAACACCATGGAATAAGCCCGCAGGTGCCCTCCCCAGGCCCCAGGGTCACCCCCACCCACACCAGAGGGACTGCAGAGGATGGGGGACCCCATCCCAGGTATGTACAGGTAGATTGCATTTTATTTTTGAAGTGCCATACACGGTGCAATAGCCATGCCCAGGGGATCCTTGTCCTCTGTGCTGGCCATTGGGGTGGTGGGCATGACTCCTGCCTTTTCTAGGGCAGGAGTCATGTGGCATGGTAGGCTTAGCACCATAAAATGAGGCTAATCTGGTTAGAGTCATTTTTTTTTTACTCTAACCTGCCTAAAGTCATTTTTTGGTGCTAAACCCTCTTCTTCTATACTGCCAGCCCCACCCGACTAAAGTCATTTCTTTTTACTCTAGCCTACCCTTTGCACCGGCTTGCACCATTCCATAAATATGGTGCCCGGCTGGTGCACAGAAATGGTGCAAGCCGATGCAAAACTTTTTAGTGCAAAACTGAGTTAGTGCAGTTTTGCAGCAAAAAGTATAAATAAGGGCAATTATTTTGTAAGTTTGTGCCACTTTTGCGTCAAAAAATTACATTAATGCAGCACAAAAAAAATATAAATCAGGGCCTTGGTGCTAGATGGGTCTAGCACCAAAGTATAAATATGGAGTTAGTTTTGCACCGAATTAGAGTAAAAAAATGGTGCTAACTCGGTGCAAACAGAGTATAAATATGCTGCAGAGTGTAAATACGCCCCTAAATATGTCGTTAAGGCCATAGAGTAATTCTTTGCGTGTGAACGCCTACCTTGCACCTCATTAAGGCAAGGTAGGTCTCCACTTCCAAAGAATGACTTTAACTCCATAAACGTGGCGCTAGACTGCTCTAGCACCAAAGTATAAATATGGAGTTAGTTTTGCACCGAATTAGAGTAAAAATAAATGACACTAATTTGGTGCAAACAGAGTATAAATATGCCCCAAAATATCCCTGCGCCAACCCCCAGGGCCCTGGTTCAACCTAGGGGTAAAGTAAGAAAGAGTAGAAGAGCCCCAGGTGCTTTAGCTGGTAAAAGGTCAAAGGTCGTCACATTTCAAAATGCCAAAACTCTGGCTCCGTTAGGGTGAGTAAAATAATTCTCGGCTCATTTTAATCCTGGTGGCAAGCTCCATCCGCCCACGATAGTTGCATCAACTGTCCCTGGCCAAGTGGTGTAGTCCTCAAAAAGCTGGTCCTCCTGGCCATCTGCGCCAGTTCTCTTTTGGTGTTTGGTGCTTTGTTGGTGGGCCACAGAATAGTTCGGTTCTTACCTCAACTGGTCCTCAGGGTCTGTAAGGGCGCCAGCCTCATTAGCCCTTGGGGAGACCTAATTGGTCCTGGGGTCAATTGGCCAAAATCCTGGGTCCTGATTGGGGGTCAGGAGGTTCCTTGTTCCAGTTCTCCATGGCAGTTCCAGGATCCAACAGCGAAGTGGGTAGAAAATACACAGGCAGGAGAGAGTCTTCAACTTGTGCAAGAGTTTATAAAGAGGAGAGACAACCTTAGACAACCCTGGGGTGCAACATCACCCATCCACCCCATCACAACCCTCTTGTACGGCATGTTAGGACAATCCAAAATGGTGGCACCCATGAGCCACTGGTCACATAAGCTCCTAGAGTCCTAACATCACCCCTCACTGACATCTGCCAGGAATGTCCTACACTAGAATTTCAAAGGAAGGCTCCGGTGGGGTGGATCCAGTTTTCTGGGCACTATCCTTTGATCAGTGGGGTAGGCAGACCCACCCTTAGTGAAGTGTGACAGCTAGGTGATTGATAGAGATCATTCATCCCCACCCCTTTCCACCTCGGGAGATGGTAGAAGAACTGCTAATTGTTTCTTTGTGTGGTGCGGCCTTTGTTCCTGGTGATAAAGAAAATGTAATTACTGGGCACTGCAGGGTGACACAAGGCCTGGGCTCTGATCCTGAGCTGAGCCAGGAAAATATGGAAACAACAAATGACTCATAAGTTGTACAGTTATCATTTTGGAAGCTACAAATTTAGTTTTTTCACAAAGGTTACACTCCAATTCAAGATGTCAGTGGTCTCTGTAGGCCAAGTGGAAGTGAAACTACACTCCAAGGTAGTTTCCTCCGTATGAGTATAATGGGGTGTCACTACATTTAAAACTGTAAAGCACAATGACTTTCCCTAATAGTGTACACTACCCTCATGAGGCCTATCTTAAGTGAATACCTAATCCTGCAGGGTCTCCAGTGCATCAGGCTACCGGTGTGAAGTTACTGGGGCATGTATGACAGTAGTCTCCCATGCACAGCATGCACACAAATACACACAGGTTTACACGGGTTCACATGTAACCAGCCAAAAAACCCTTAACCCTTGCTGCATTGCAGCGGCTTTCTCTTAAAATTCGGATACTGACAGTGTACATGAGCAGTCCATTTGCCATGTGATTACTGTCGGAGAGACACCGGTAGTGAGACTCATCCAGAGTGAAAAGTCCAAAATTGTGTGATCAAAAAGCAACAAAAATTGGGGGTACTGCAGGTGCAGAACCCAGTGCAACACCCAGGGTTCATCAAAACCTTCCTGTTTTGTCCTCTGAGTAGAGTCTTAAGCTGGGCTCCGTGCACCTGACAGTATAGAGCCCTCCCTGGTTCCTTAGATCTTAATCCATTCAATGTTCCCCCTCTTCTTCCAGTCTATGCCCCCCCCCCCCCAGTTACCATCACTAGCTTCCATCACTCTCCCAACCATGGCAGATCTTTTCTATTTTTCCTGGGCATCCCCTACCCTTGGACACTAGTTTTTACAGGGCATGGCATCTCTGCATTTTCTTCTCCTACTAATAGGTTGCTCTTGGCCTATCTGTGCTTTCCCATTTCTTCATGATTTCCTGATTCGCCAGCAGGAACAACAGAATCACTAGGTGTGTCTGAAAGGCAGTTAGGTCTGATGTCCTCTGTACACTCAGCAACCCCAGGGTCGCCTGTCCATCTAATGGTGCTCCCACTGTGGCTTCAAGTCTAATCCACAGCCCTGTCCAAAGCAGTCAGTTACCATTCCTATATTATATAGTTGCATTCAAGTATTGCATATTCAGTGTAGTATTTTAATTGCTATTGCCACCCTTCTGGGGAATTGTAGGCCTTCTCTCTAGTAATCATCATCCACCTCTACCGCATCTTCTTGCCAGAATGCCTGAAATCTGCTAAGCTCTTACTGTGTGTTCATTCTGGGCTTGCTATATGTTAGTGAAATGGCCTTAGTGGTCATGTGTTCCAAGGAAGACTCTTCCATAGCCTCTTTCCTCAGGGAGGGTCCGGGAATTCAGTGCATGGCGCAGCCGAAGGTAGTTGAATATCTGTCTGGATGACTTATTGTGTTCCTTCCCCAAGTGTGTAGGGGGAGCCATTCCGTTCGAGTCCCAAACTTCTCTCAGTGTAGACAGGCCAATCAAGCCCCATCCCCTAATCCCCTGCAAAATGTTTACCGGACTAGCTTAGTCCTGAGCCACAGAGGAATCCTTGGGGTTAGTCTCTTAACCTATCCCATTTCCTGTAGCAGGCCACGCCAGATAGTGACCACTATGGCAGTCACTGGAGGGAGAGTAGCAGGTAATCGACCTTCATATAGAGTGTGGAGATATCTCCCTTTGCCCAGCATAAGTCAATCTAGTCAGAATGCTGGGTCATACAGCGGGTTGACCATTGGAGTGTGGAGAGAGCTATCCATGGTTGGTCTCCCCCCAATATGTGGGACGCTATTGTCCCATCTAGTGCCCAAAAGAAGGTGGATGGCATGGGGTATGGGGAATTCTGAGTTGTGTATACGAATCTGGGTAATTTCATCATTTTGAAAAGTGCCATTTAGCCCATCATTGAGAGTTGGAGGGTGTTCCAATGTTTGGTGTCTGCCTTTAATTTGTGAAGCAAGGGTGCTAGGTTATCTGTGTGGAACGTCTTTTTGTTGAGGAACATCCACAAACCCACGTATTTGGTGGGTGAATGTGCATTTCAGGGACATGGGCAAGGATGGTGGAGGTTCCCATCTCCACATTGGAAAAAATAGGGATTTATCCTAGTTTATGCTCAGTCCAGAGTATTCCCCATATATTTTGAACATCTCTCACACCCTTGCCAGTGAGAGATCTGGTTCTGCCAGGTAGAGCAAGATATCATCTGCATATAGCGAGATCCCCTCCTCCCATTCGGGCCCCCATCTCTATCCCCAGATATGGGCATCCACTCTCATCCATCCCACAAGTTCCTCGATGGTCAGCACAACTAGCATCAGCAGCAAGGGCAGCCCTGTCTTTTTCCCATCCTCATTGAAACTCTTGGGATGTGAGTCTGTTAACTTTAATACTTGCCTTGGGTTTCTATGTAGCAGCCATACCCAGTTCATGATGTTTGGCCCAATGTCCATTTTCCTGAGAATCGCAAAGAGAAAGGGCCATTCCAACGTATCAAATGTCTTATTTGCATTCAATGAGGCCACCTCCAGGGGTTCTGCCAAGCCGGAAGCCATTGCCGTTTTCTTACATAGACAGCAGAGGTTGAGCTTTGTGGATCTCTATGGCATGAAGTCATTCTGATCTGGATGAACCAGATCTAGAATCACACTGCCCACCCAGTTTGCAAGGGCATTGGCTACAATTTTAGTGTCTGTGTTAAGTAGTGAGATTGGCTGGTACGAATCCCAGTGGTCTCTATGTTTCCCAGTCTTGGGTACGAGTACTGTTGTTGCCCTGTTTAGATCATCGGGGAGGATACTCCTACTGTGGGCCTCTGTGAGCATCTTGAGTAGGAGCAGCACTATCTCAATGGCCATTCTTTTCAGGAGTTTTGATAGGAGACCATTAGGGCCTGGCGTTTTTCACAAATATAGCTGCACAAATATAGCTGCACAGGGCCCATTGTACCTCTTCCAGTGAAAGCTCAGTTTTTAGTTCATGGACCTTGTGCTACTCCATTTGCCTGCATGGACAGTCTTTAATAAATTCCTGCAGAGCCCTAGCTTGCTGCTACAGGTTCACATGCATAACATGCATGCATGTAGTGGACTAAGGAGTCCGCTATGGCCTCACTGCCTCCCATCAACAAGCAATCTGAGCCCACAGGCATGGAAATATAGTTCTATCTATATATCCATATATATATATATATAATATATGTATAATATATATGTGTGTGTGTGTGTGTGTGTGTGTGTGCGTATATATATATATACATATATATATATATGTATATATATATATATATATATATATATATATATATACATATATATATATAAAATATATGTATGTATATATATTCACAAAACAAACAACGGTTACAGGGATGTTATTCTGATGAAATCGCCCCAACATGAAACTCCAACACCAGGAAATCTAGCAAGCATGCTGGCTAGTCCACACCAGACTCCGCCCACTGAAGAGAGAATACAAATGACTAGAAAGATGATGACGTACCAGCAAGAACCCGTCAGACCACCCCACGTTCAAAGCTCCCAACAAATATCATCACTAGCTCAGGGAAGCAAAAAAGGATGCCTTGATCAACTGAATCAAGTAGAGCTCAAACTGCTCCAAGGAGCTTTTTTTTTTTTGCATTGTGAGAGAGTTTGTCTGCTCTGCAGCCATGGAGAGCACAATCCAATCCTTCCAGGTCCTATGGAACTCTCTGGCAGACTACTTCCGTGAGAAAATAGCTGGCATCTACAGCAACTTTGCCCCTCAAACCACTAGCCTCGACCTCCTTCCAACCATGACAGATTCAACCCTCAGTTACCTGATCACTAGCTGGAAGCTGCTAACTGCTCAGAAAACATCAGCCATCATGAGCGCAACCTTCTCCGGATCTCCCATTGGCATGTCCTCCACTACTTCATCAACCTGGGACAGAGAGCGATCAGTAGAGTCATCAACCCCAGCCTCAACACCTCATCACAACGGTCACCATTCCTGAAGCCTGGAACCACACAGAGGTAAAAACGCTGCTGAAAAAAACATCCAATGACCCCAATGGACTCAACGACTATCACCCAAACTCACTGCTACCTTTCCCGGGCAACGGCAAAATTCTAGAAAGAGCCATCAACCGACAGTTCTCTGAATACCTTGAAGACCATAATCTACTGGACGTCTCCCATGCAGGTTTCTGTGCCAACCACAGCACAGAGATTGCTGCAACAGTTGACATCAGACACCTCCTCGACCACAGAGAGAAAGTAGCCATAATCCTCTTCAACCTCTCTGTAGCCTTCTACACCATCTCCCACCACATCCTCATCATCAGAATTCACTACCTTGGAATTCAGAGCAATGCCCTCAAATGGATCCACGCCTTCCTCACAGGATGCGCCCAAATAGTCCACCTACCTCCTTACACCTCAGAACCCAAGACTATCATCCGCGGAGTTCTTCAGCAGTCCTCTCTCAGCCTCCCCCTTTTTAACACCTACATGACACCATTGGCACATATTTTATGCAGCCACGGACTCAACATCATCTCATACACCAATGACACACAACTCATCCTCTCACTCTCAGAGGACCATGTCATCCAGAGAGCCAATTTCAGCAATGCCATGAACCAACATTGCAGAGTGGATGAGATTGAACTGCTTGATACTGAACAAAGACAAAACAGACATGAAAATTTTCGCAAACAACGCATCCCCCTGGGACAACAACTGTTGGTCCATCACGCTTGGGCAAGCCCCAACCCCGACAGTCTATGTCTGAAACCTCAGCATCATCATTGAAAGTAGACTTTCTTTCAAGCAATAGTTAAACACAGTTGCCGCCTCCTGCTTCCTCCTCCTCTGCATGCCTCAAAAGATTTTCAGATGGATCCCCGTAGATGCCAGAAAAATGGTGACCAGGACTTCATTACCAGCAGACTGGACTATGGAAACACACTCTACATCGGAGTCATCACTTTACTCCTCGACCGCCTCCAAACTTTACAGAACTCTTCAGCAAGACTCATCCTAGACCACCCTAGATGCACCAGCATCACCCCACACCTCAGAAGCCTACACTGGCTGCCTGTGCAAAAGAGGTGTGAATTCAAGGTCCTGACCCTCACCTTCAAAGCCCTCCACACATTAGACCCAAACACATCAACCACCAACTGACTTTCCACCAACCCACTAGAGAACTCCGGTCAGCCTCCCTCACACTTGCACATGTCCTACAAGTCTGTTGGAGCTGCTGCAGAGGCCATTCCTTCTCCTACCTCACCCCCAAGGCCTGGAATGACCTCCCCCTCCACCTGCAAATGACTCACTACCTCTTGACATCAGGATGAAGCTCAAGACCAGGTTTTTTGAGGAGAGGCTGCCAGCACCCAACGTCACAGGGACAATATAGTTAGGCTCACATTTTACTCATCCAAAAAACATACAAATTCAGTTATGGTTAAATCAAGTAACTATAACATGTGCCCAAAGCTAACTATAACTCGCACCCCTGCCATGCACAGTTTTATCCTCAATAATTTTATTGCAAATGTTACAGTGATATTATCAATGATGTCATAGAGGATGTAATATCTGATTTAATTAGCAGTGCATGGCAAAGGCGCAGGTTATAGTTACCTTAGGGCGCAAGTTATAGTTACCTTAGTTCAGAAATATCTGTGGAGATTTCTTTAGAGCGAAACCATGGCTGATAATTAAGAGGTAGGGTGGACAAGGGAAGCAGAGGCTGTCACAATACAACTCAAAGGCAACAGCACAGGGCAATTGACAAAAATGCGGAACTTTCGTAAATATTATGCAAATTGGAGAAATTACACAAGGCTGAACAATTGAAATGGTGGTAAGCAACTTTACGAAAAAATTATATAGAAAGTAACATGGTTACCAGAGGCCTTAGCATTTACACAATTTCTTCATGTGAATCTCCTAAACCTCTCATGCTACAGGAATGGTCTGAGAACTCCACTAAAATCTCTGGAAGGGTGGTGGAGATATTTATTAAATGTGCCAGATTAGACAGAAAACAAACTTTTGAGGACATTAGTAATATATAAGTGGAATCAGCAGCAAGACCAGAGAAAGAGACTATTGAAGAAATCCATAAAGGAATGGAGGATTGCCTCTCAAAACATGAGTAAAACATCAAATCCCGCAAACAGCGCAAATTACAAAGAGACTGTCACGATTATGAACTGGTATGCATCTTGACTTTCAATTGTAAATATGATGGACTACAAGAAGAAGTATACAGCAAGCAGGATGATAGCACCCAGGATATTAGTGTTTCCAGCCAGTGCCTGGAGCCTAAGAGTGAGAGTGAAATATCTGAAAAGACAAGCAGCAACATTTCTATGTCAGATACTTGTTCCCAAAGCTCAAAGGCTCACACTTTTTTAGATGAATACACACTGTTGAGATGAGGATGAAAGAAAATTCAGACAACTACAGCAACAAGAGGTCAGAGGAGAGGCACACCATCATGAGGATATGGCTGAAGACACGGAACCAGAGGCATAGGCAGAGGAGAAACCGCCAGATACACAAGATGCAGAGGAACAACATAGCAAGCTCCGCTTTATGTTTATGTTTTGGTTTCTCTTTTGGTCTAGCCTCCAGGTTAACTATATAGAAACGTGTACTGACTTTTTCAAATTCATAAGGAAATTTAAGTAAGTTGGAAAAGTGGTTTCAGCTTAAGATGGGTGGGCAGTATCTTCCCACACTAGCAATACACGGGGGAATAGGCACATCTAATTTGACCATTAGGGACATTGAGATGCTAACCATCTTACAGAAACTTGAGAACAATGATGCAATGAATATTAATAAGGGTAACAGCAAAGATTTTCTTGATGAGATGAATATTGTGTATGATTGTTCTTGTCCAAGTGGGTTTAAGTCACCTTCTACATTCCTTCCCTAACTACCCCACGATTCCATAGATATGTTTCATGAAATGTAATATCTGAATTCAAAGCTTTGAGAAAAAGAAAATCCAATACTAAGGGGACTTTGTCCCAACTGTAATTCTGTGCGAAAAAATAAAAACCTGTCTGAAGACAACAGCATTGTTATCCCCACCCTCTCGCGGATAAAGAGGGCAATGTTTTGATTCTCTGTAGGGATATGTACACACAGAAAGCTATGAGACAGTTGGATGATGGGAAATGTTACTGTATCATGACTAGGGGAGAATATAACAGAAGTGTGTCCTAATTATGGGAAATGTTGGAAGACTGGAAGTACCACCGGCTCCTAGAATGGGAGGAGTACTTGTATCTGACAAATGACTATCCTAAAACCCAAGTTCTTTATTTACTCCTTAAAATGCACAAGAATAGCAGTAATCCCCTGGGTATACCTATTGTGTTGTTGCTGGGAAGTGTATATGAGAATGTTTTGAAATATGTGGATTTTGTTCTGAGGGAATTTGTTGTGAACCCCCTATCGGATGTCTATGATACCAAGGACTTCATGGGCAAATTGAAGGACAATGAATGGGAGGATGAGTTCCCACTTGTATCTTTGGATGTGAGTGCTGTGGATACCATCATTGACCATGAGACAGGTTTTGCCTCATGGCAGTATTTTTTTTAAAACAGAACTTTGAGATACTTTGCACATGCTGAAATGCTCCTAAAAATTCTACCTTACTCTCTCAGTAATAACATCTTTCTGTTGAATGCTACCCTGTACAGACAGTGTTTTAGGACTGCGATGGGCACCTTTTTCGCTCCCAGCTTTGTGACTATTTTCCTTTGCTGGTGGCAGGACAGGGTGTCTAAAGACCCTTGCGCATCAAGAGATATGCATAATGTATTATTATGGTAAAGATATATTGATGAACTATTCATCATCTGGAAGGTCACTGAAAGTTCAACTCTGGAGTTCATTAACAAACACAGGGTATACAATCTCAATTTGGAATTCACATTCAGTATTAGCAAGAACAGGGTTGAATTCCTAGATGTTGAGGTCACTACTGCAAACAAAAGCATTCATTCCAATTTACACAGAAAGCCTACAACGGGCAACAGTCTGCTGCATGTGATGAGTGATCACCCCCAGTGGCCTGAAATGGAGCATCCCTTGTGGTGCTCTCCTCAGGGCCAAGAGATATTGCAACACACATGAGGCCTACATAAAGAGCAACAAGTGATGATATGGAGTTTTAGGGAAAGAGCTTATCACACCTGAGTTCTGTCTTGGGCCATAAATGCAGTAGCACAGATAACAGATAACTTCTGTTGAATAATGATACTGACACTGGTAAAAACTGGTACCCGTCTCATAATACCATGTAATGGGGGATCCAAGAGAGTACATATTACCATACAGAAAAATTTGGACATCCTAAAATGTGATCCTGGAGTAACTAATATGATCCATGAGAAACCCAGCATCACTTTTGGTAAGCGGCGCTTCTTGAGGGATCCCCTAGTTCACATTGACATCACAGCGCTGGGAGGGAATCTGAGCTCTGTTCTTCATGGTTTAGTTCCTTGTAGCCATTGCAAGGCCTGCCTTTATCAGACAAGAGTATATGATCCCCTAAGGGAAAGGTAATAGGAGAATCATCCAATTTCCGACCTGCAGTTCCACATATGCCATCTATATTCTTCTATGCCCTTGCAACCTGAAATATGTAGACAGCACCTTTCACTGTGCAAAAACTGTGTTTTCGAACACATGAGGGCACTTAAAAACAACGATGCTCAATACCCCATGGCACACCATTCAATGACAAGCACTTTGATGACAGGAATCTACTAACATTCTTTGCAATTGATCAGATACCCTGTAGTATCAGAGGTGGGAATCGTATCTTGCGATTACAGATGCACAAATCTAAATACATCATTGATCTGGATACTAAACACTCTCATGGGCTGAATTTTGAAGAGAAACTGAAAGTACACCTAGGGACATACATGATATACCCTCATGTTTGAAGTTAGCCCTTGTCCCTCCTCAGCTGCTGTAGTTTAAACCTCCTATGTGGATTTATTTTTCATCTACCATGTATTTTTTATTTCAGGAGGAAGAGAAGGGGTTTCATGGGGCGGATGCTCTCAAGACCTGGGGTCTCCTCTATCCTTTTCTTCCCCAGCACATTGTGGGTGACTGGCACCTATCCCAAACAAGAAAGATTGTTTGCTTGTTTCATTATATTGAATCAGATAACATGACATGATGATTTGTATATTATATATTCTTGCTGAGATTTGATGTCTCATGGTTTTTGTACAACCAGTGCTTGTGCAGGATATAGATTAGCAATTGTTTGTGTATCACCTATTATGTATAGGTACTGACAGGCGGACATTTATCCACTTGAATTGTGTAGATGCCACATCTTCTCCTATCTCTGCAAGTGTATACATTACTGGATTTGGTATTTAATACATCATTGTACCCCAACATTGATTTTTTTTTTGTTATGCAGTTTTCAGCATCTACCATATGATTGTATCTATGATGATTAGGGAACATATCCTTTTATTGCATGTATTAATATACTTGCATTTACATGTGTTGGAGCAGTGGTCCATTATATACCTCATGCGCTAGCATGGGGTATGCAGACAATATTTAGTATAGCACTGCAGCTGGAAGTCAGGATTTTGTGTGTTTAATATGGCAGAGTGTTTATAATTTATGAATTTGCCAATGTGCACAAATTTACAAATTGTGCACAAAAATTTACTTTTGTTTTAATCCGTTGTGATATTTAATTTTGCATTGCTACAAGATTATATTTTGGTAATTTGTGTGAAGTAGTGACATCGTGAGAGTATAATGCCTTTATAGATAAAGAGTGGATGCTACAAAACAAGATGGCGCTGTTCTTCATGTAATTTTGTTGCACTGTGTTCACTGGGTGTGTCAATGCCGTTTTAAGGGGTGGGCAATTAAAGATGAGCCATGTGATCAAAGCCGCTATGCGGCTGAAACATGTCTTATTTTTGCCAAAATAAAGTGGTGTTTGCAGCGATTTACCTCTTGTGAGCGTTCCTTTGAGGGGTTTGGTGTGTATTATATATATATATATATATATATATATATATATATATATTTATCTATTCACTAAAAAAATCAAAGGTTACAGGGACATTATAGTTAGGTTCCCATCTTACACGCACAAAACCATTTAAATGCAGCTATTTTAGAGTTATTTCAAGTAACCATAATTCGTGCCCTCACCATGCACAGTTTTCTCATCAATAATTTTACTGCTGATGTTACAGTGATATAATCAATGATGTCAAAGAAGATGTCATGAGTGATAGACTATCCCAGGTAATTATCAGTGCATTGCGAGGGCATGAGTTATAGTTACTTTAGGGCATGAGTTATAATTAGTTGAAATAACTCAAACTCTAAAAGCTGAATTTCTATGGTTCTGTGTGCTCAAAATCTGAACCTTACTATAACATACCTGTAATCTTTTTTTTTTGTGGATTTCTAAGGTTGCTTTGATTCTGTTTCCTAACTATAATGTCCTTGAAACATTTTGTTTTTTTCATTTAATTTCTAACGTTAAGTAAGATGTACATCACAATGAAATGGGGGTTTGGACCTAGGGTCTGGCTCCCTAATTTCCTTATTTATTGCAGTATCCTTATTAGAAAATGCTTTCAGTGTTCCACTTCAATTCCATCTAGATAGCATTCAGCTGTGCCATACTTTTGGCATAAATTCAGAATGTTAGCACTCTAGTTTCTCACAATACAGTAAGCTGCTAATCACTAGGGAGTTAACTGTAGGCCTGGACGGAGTTCTTGGAGATCCGCATAGCGGAACTTTGCAAAGTGACCAAAAATATCTGCCGCGCTACACGGAGTTCCCAAGCGGAAGAATGCATTAGGTCACACTGTTCTCGCTGATTTTTAGCACCGTGTGTTTGTCCCACACCAAAAAATCACTGCGAATGGCACCATGCACAGCGCAAGGGGGCGCTGCTTCTTTGCTGCCACTGGAGTGGATTTTCTACTCAGGCGCCAACTTACTCAACACAAACTGAAGATTTCTCAGCGGGTGTGGTAGTGATCATCCGCGACCACCCGTGTTGGGAAATCTTGCTGAGAAGTGGTGATTTTCCTCGATTGCACACACGAACGAGGAAAAAGCTCTGCTACGCTGAGTTTTTTTTCGGAACTCTGTGATCTAAGCAGAGCATAGTTAACTGGCAGTCTACAGCTGGTGTTGAAAGTGCATGTTTCAGTCCGCATGTCCGATCGTTTTATTGAAATAGAAGAGAAAGATATTTGAGAGCTTAAAACGTGCAAATTTTTCCTTTCTACAGCACTAACCATAATTTATTTGACAAAATGAATTCCTCATTTTGTTACATTCTAAAATAAATGTTTTAAGTATTACCAGTTTTACCATTTTGATTCAATCAAGATGGCTTCAGGTGTGCCACACTTTTGTCATAATTAAGACAGTTAGCTCTCTAGTTGTTCTTTAGAGCACTCGGAGAGGCTGCAGTAGAACGCAGGGCAATCAACTGGCAGACTGATCCTGTTGGAAGTATGGGGTCCTAGTGGCACCGGAGCATCATTTTTTTATGCTCCAGTGGCACAGTGTGCCAGCCCATATTTACAAGGCCACGCAAAGCCCCCTTGCGTGACTTTTCACAACCTTGTAAATACAGACCACTTTCACGCATAACACTTTGTGATAGGGGTGTGCTTATGTGTTGCTTAGGGTGTTCCTGTGCAAAATCCATGGAACCTGAAGGAACCAGATTTACAAGTCTGGGAATGCACCATATTCCTACACCATCTCAAAGAAAGATGTAACAGTAAGAAATACATTTATTATCTTTATCTTTATTTCTCTTTGTTTTTTCCTCTTTCTATGTGTGCTGCAGAATGCAGCACACAAAGAAATGGGAAAAACAACTATGGTGTTTGTTTTGTGCAGGAAGGTTTCCTTTCCTGCACAAAAACAATCATCTCCACAACATATGCACCCTTGCACCACAATGCAAGGGTGTCTGCATTGGCGATAGGCAGCAATTTGCGCACCAGAGCAGAGAGAGACAACAGAAATGTGCTGTACCCTGTAGGTTTGGCACATATCTGCCCCTTCCTGGTGGCACAGAGTGGTGCAGCAAGGCACTTGCTGTGTCATCCTGCACCACAGGCCTTGTAAATGATGTCCTAAACATTTTACTGAGAATGTCAGAATTTATGCGGATATGGCTGGAGAAGATAGTGTGAATTTATCTTCTTCTGTGATTCACCTCCCATAACCTCTGTGGAAAAATCATGAGAAAACAATTCTCTCTCAAACATGATTCATGAAATCTCAACAGGGTGAAAAACACCTTAGAACACACCACAATTCGTAAAATTAGCATGGTACCATCAACAAATGATTTATATTGTAACTGAAATGTATTATCACCCTTTACACGTTCTCCTTTTTGTAGTCCTCGAAACCTGCCATTTACTACAATGCATTTCAATGGGGTGCTATTATGTATATTGGTCCCAAGATGGCTGCCATCACTTTCTGGTTCAGGTGCTGACAGTCAATCAGATCTCACCATGAGATTTGTGCTAAAGCTCTGCCTAGATATAAAAATGTATTTTCCCTTTAATATATCATAAGCTCCTGAACAAATTTATGCCATATAACAAAAAGCACAATCTGCAGAGTGAAATCTAGCTTTTTTCCAAATTTGGTGTAATTCCGTCGAGTGGTTTGGGCTGTGGTCGTAATCAAAACTGCTATTGGAATTAATTTGGAAACACACTTTTTTTTACCACCCCTTTTCTCGGATCCTTCTTGACAGATCAACCCAAAACTTTCCATGTGCAACAAGAATCACAGAGAAAACTTTTTTGGGGAACATTCTGTGAAGATTTGTCAAACTACACCAAAGGTATAGGCAAGTCAAAAAATGCTTTTCCTATGGAAACTTGCCCCAAATTATAACTACCTACTGGCGACCACCAGTAGGTAACGTATTAAAATATGTCTTAGGTGCAGCAGACATCAGTGCTATAGTTTTGACAAGGTATTTTCTGCCCGAGCCAGTATCGCAAAGATGAATTCACTCAAAAGATTACAGTCGCCTCTAAAGAAATATTACATGAAACATACATAACCCCAAAAAATGGGAATTATGCACATTTATGCATGTGTGATAAAAGTGTCACAAAAATGTATTAAAATAACCCTACAACTGTTTACTACTGGGTCAAAGGTGCTCTGATATTATGTACTTTAATCATGTATGATTTCAAACTGCTTATCAAGGGGTAGCCATTATCAACCATGCTTTAGTGCACCACTGGGGCAAATGCCATATGATTTCAAATCAAGTGATCATATCTGGGTTCAAATGGTACTTGTTGTTACCTTGACCCACCACTCCTATTTTGGTAAAATTGCACCATTACTATTAGTATTCCAAGCAGTTGAAGTGTTGCGTTCTACCTTTTCTTTGCTGCAGGGTACCAAGATGTGAATCACGTGCAATGATACCACTTTACTGACATGTCGAAAGAGCCCAGTGTTAGGTGCTAGGCTTCTGAAGACCAACCTATAACGTACTTTAACTAGAGTTTGAAGAAACATGGGTTGCTTTGTGTGATGTGGAAGTGGTCTGGATGCATTTCAGGTGACTTTTTTGGTCTAAATATTAGAGTAGCTAACAAACTATTGTTCCATTTTTACAATTTTACTTCAAATATGTACATTTTACGTAGCTAAGCTTTTAAAAAATTGCATATTGGCAGAGCTAACCCAAAGTAAGTGTTGTTACGCAAGCCTCAACATCGTCACTCATTTGTACCAGTGGTGCAAGGCTCCCTCTTGTGTAGACCAAAGATTTACACAATAAATAAAGGTACACTGTTCCAAGACTACACTTGGTTTTGAAAGGCGACCTGAACTATCAGGAGCAAGAGCCCTCATGCATCACAATGGATGACGAGCATCATCATCGGGCGGTGCTTCTCACCAAGCCGGCACTGCAATGCTTGGTGGGCTCCCCGGAGGGGGCTCTTATGCCGTGTTGTTCA
Organism: Pleurodeles waltl; assembly: GCF_031143425.1. Lineage (NCBI taxonomy): Eukaryota > Metazoa > Chordata > Amphibia > Caudata > Salamandridae > Pleurodeles > Pleurodeles waltl. The sequence continues at coordinate 168,923,075 of NC_090449.1, read as the reverse complement.
ACTAGAGTAAGCGAGATAGTTTACGCTAGAAATAGAATACTGGAGAGAACAAGTGATAATTTAAAATTGGTTATTCATCATACCTAAACATCAAAAAACTTTAATCAGTACAGCGCTGATGAAGACCAAGGTTAAAAAACAAAAATATGAGGGTCAAAAGGAGTACAATGCTCGGATGACTCTCCAAAGCAAACCGAAGGCCCGCGCGTCTCCCCGGGGTATGGAAACCAACGACGGACGTGCAGGGGAGAGGAGTAATGGACACAAACGAGGGACCATTGTAATATATACATGGACCTCGATGTTATTTTGCGATTGATAAACCAAAGAAAGTATCCTAACCAAATCAAGGGACACGATTGGAACCTAGGAATTATATTAGGATTGTCAAAGGTGTATTGACAACTAGGTCCAGAAAAAAAAAATTTAAAGCAAAAAAACACATTTTGAAGTGGTAAAAAAGTTTTTTAATGGTAATGAAGACAAAAACCCCTGCACGTCCGTTGTTGGTTTCCATACCCCGGGGAGACGCGCGGGCCGGCAGGAATTTCCCTGCATGTCCGTCGTTGATTTCCACACCCCGGGGAGACGCGCAGGCCGGAAGGAATTCCCCTGCCTCCCACCGCACCTCCCTCAAAAGAACTCGGACAACGCCCGCTTAACGTCTAAGCGGGACACGGTACCGAGGGTAGGTCCAGAATGCAGGACCAATAATCTAAAAGTAAGTTGTTTCTTCTTTGTTCACCGCCATTCTGATACGTTAGAATTCGGCATTTCTCTACATGTTTGAAGGACCTTACCTTGCATCGGACCGCAACGATGTGGTTTTTAACAATTACAGTGCCATTAATTAACTAGTTTTGACCATTAACAATGAACAACAGATATATACCATTATGAGCACAACCTTTTTGTTTGAATGACATCGTCAATGCTCAAAGCTTTTTTGTGGGATATTCCCATTATGTCTCAATATAAGATATATTAAGAGGTTATATTTCACTATATATAATTTTTGTTATTCTTAAACAGAGATTAATTCAAGTCCATAGTACTTGTGTCCCATGGAGCCCACTCCTATAATAAGGGATGGTAAGCCTTTCTGACTGTGTTTTTATTTTATTTTTCTGGTACTGCACTTCTTTGCACTTGCAACGTGTGATGTGTGATTATTCACATTTTTACTACACTAATTATTGTTAATCTTCCTGACGTTCTACGTTGTTTATGTTTTTTGTTTTATAGGGTGACCTGACTAGGTGATTACTATGTAAGTGACTGTCTCACCTCAGAGTCTTAGATACAGACTTTTTTTGTTTATTATATTGGTTTTTGGAGAAGATTATCAGTTTTTGGTCCTGATGAAGCGTCTATGGATCCATGGGGACCGTAAGGACGCGAAACATGTTGGCCTTGCTATATAGAGGAGCTATGTAAATTTTGCAGCTCCCCTTTCGGTTTGCTTTGGAGAGTCATCCGAGCATTGTACTCCTTTTGACCCTCATATTTTTGTTTTTTAACCTTGGTCTTCATCAACGCTGTACTGATTAAAGTTTTTTGATGTTTAGGTATGATGAATAACCAATTTTAAATTATCACTTGTTCTCTCCAGTATTCTATTTCTAGCGTAAACTATCTTGCTTACTCTAGTTGAACAACACGGCATAAGAGCCCCCTCCGGGGAGCCCACCAAGCATTGTAGTGCCGGCTTGGTGAGAAGCACCGCCCGATGATGATGCTCGTCATCCATTGTGATGCATGAGGGATCCTGCTCCTGATAGTTCAGGTCGCCTTTCAAAACCAAGTGTAGTCTTGGAACAGTGTGCCTTTATTTATTGTATTATAATTGGGAGATCGTACACTGCACCACATAACCTCCCGGTCCCTCCTTTTTCTTTTCGTCAAAGATTTACACATACAGAGGAACTGGATTTCGAAGAACAGCGTCTGGTGCCCATGGTGATATGCCGCTGTAGCTCTAGATTTATAAATCCTCAAATTTTTGCCTTTGGATTTGTTTTTAAATGCAGCTCTTTTACAGTTTACGGCATGACCCACAAGCTTAATTGTTATGTTCTGTAAGGTTCTAACTTAGAACCCAAATTTAGAACTTGGATTTCTCCACTGCCGGGGTGTGCCTCATGCTCTAGCAGTTGGTGAGTAGCTGAGACACACTGGAGGAGTGCCTGTGTGCTGTCCGTGTTTTTCCAACAAAAGAACTTGGATTGATCCTCTCAGACTTCGTGGACACTGAGTGCAGGCATGTCAGTGGAGCGCAATAAAGCCCCGAAGCACTGCTTAGCAGTGATGGAATCCCTGTGACACTTTGGGGCATGTTCTCTTATTTCACAGGCAGCTGCGCGTAACTAGGCCCAGCCTCTTTTAACCTACCAGCATTTGCCCCTGAAAATGGCGTGCTGTGGCAGTTCACCTTGTTTCCATTCTTCTGAAATCTGCTTGCGCCGAGCGCCATGCTCCAAGTGCTGTGGTCCTTCGTTCCTGGAACGTGTACCACTTTTGAAAACAAGCCCTATCCACTAAGGAAATCATGTCGTCGATGCAAGGGGGCCACCTTTCAGAGAACGGAGCAATGCTAACATGGGTACTTTGGTGATCGACATACCTTTATTGACTTTTACTGTGCCAGTGATGAACCTGTGCTCTGACAGGCACTTTTCATTCTAATGCTATTTGCCTGTCTTTGCCTTTCAGTGACAGGCACACTTTCTTCTCATGTCAATTGCCTGTCTCTGTCTTTCTGCGACAGACACACTGGGCCAGATGTAGGTAAGTCACAAATTGCGACTTGCAATTTGCGTGTCATAGCGACTCGCAAATTGCAACTCGCAATTCGCGATGCAGAAAGGTGTCTCAGACACCTTCTGCGACTCGCTATGGGGTCGCAAAGACCCACCTCATAAATGTTTATGAGGTGGATCACAGTTTGCGACCCCATAGCGAGTCTACGCACTCACGGGGATGGTGGCCTGCTGGAGACAGCAGACCACCATGTCCGTGACTGCTTTCAAATAAAGCAGTTTTTTTTTTCTCTTTGCAGCCCGTTTTCCTTAAAGGAAAACGAGCTGCAAATAGAAAAAATACCTAAACCTTTTTGTTTTGGTTTTTTTCAGAGGAGGCAGTGGTCTGTAGGACCACTGCCTGCTCTGAAAAAATAATTTTGTGAGCATTCACAAAGGGGAAGGGGTTCCATGGGGACCCCTTCCCGTTTGCGAATGAGTTACCATCCACTTCAAGTGGATGGTAACTGCGAGTTGATTTGCATCCGCTTTCGCGGTCACAAATCAACTCTACATCGCAGTGCGAATCGCAAATAGGAAGGGAACACCCCTTCCTATTTGCGAGTCGGAAACACATTTTGCGAGTCAGTACCGACTCGCAAAATGTGTTCCTGCATCGCGTGAGGCCTTTTGCGCCTCGCAAATGGTGTTTTTCGACGTTTGCGAGGCGCAAAAGGCTACCCACATCTGGCCCTAATTTAGCTGGTGACCGTCTTTGAATGGTGGAAAGAGTTACAGTCAGTGACACTTCACAGTTTGATTTAGCGACAGGTATCCTATTCTTCTAACATGTTTAGCCTGTCTACCATCAATAGGCACACTTTTTGAGGGCACTGTAAAACTTCATAGTACATTGATTTATTATAATTGTCCTGTGGCTATTCTAAGATATAGGACAAAACTGTCACCCAAAGTGATTGTTTTTAGGAGCTGGTGCCCTCACCCACCACTAGGTGGCATGCTTCTCCATGGGGCGTTGCTCCTCGCTGGGCCAGTGCTGCAATGCCCAACTGTCCCTGCAGAAGGGCTCTTTTCTGGAGATCTACTAATGGTGAGTGAGGGTTCCATTAGGGCACTTAAAACAATCGCTTTGGGTGATCATTTTGCCATCTATGAATAAGTATTGAGGAAAATTATATACGTAACAGTGTACCTTTTTGTATTGTGTATTATAATTTGAGAGACTGTACACTGGACCATGATACTATCCCCCAGTCCCCATTTTTCTTGATATGTTAGTATTTATCCTGATCACCATAGTATATCTGTGCATGGCAAATTTCTATTATAGTTCTCCAACATGCAAAATGTGAATATCCCCACACCATTTATGGTCGATCCAGGAGTGCAAAAGTTGAAGAGGAAGCAATGGTACAAGAATTTTGATAGCTATTTGATAGCCATTGATGAAGACAAGTTCAATGAGAGAAGGACATTTACATTAATGTATAACGGTTTAGGTGCAGAAGGGCAATACATATTTAATCATCTACCTAAGCCATTTCACCTCCTGACACAGACTGGTATGCCTACACTGAAGACAGACTTAAGAATCACTTCAAGGATGACACCAGTATAACTGTAGAGTGGCATAGTTTTTTTGTTTACTAGGAGACAGTCACAATTGGAATCCATTGATGCCTTTCTTGCAGAATTAAGGATCCTAGCTTCTTCTTGTGAGTTTGATGGCAATTTGGACAATTATTTTAGGGGCTATATTATAGCCAATGGCCATGACAAACCCATTCAAGAGAAACTATTATGCTGTCATAATCCCAAACGACATGATACATGACAAATAGCCAAGGGAATCCAAAGGTCAGTACAGGCATCGAAAGAAATAAATAAAGGCAAGGAGCAGGTTGTGTCAGTGCAAGTAAACGCAGTAATTACCAAACTCATGTTAACCCCTTAGTGCGGTAAAAGACAATAGGAAAGGATGAAATCACCAAGTAACTCTAATGTCTGCTTCAGGTGTGGTTCTGGCACTCATTTCACTAATGTCAAATGTTACCCTGCTATTAGTAAAACTTGTATAAAATGTAGAAAAGTGGGGCATTTTGCAAGAATATGCAAAAATGTGAAGGAACTAGCATTTATCAAGGATGAGGAGATCACAGGGAGTTATAGCGACTCAGTGCAGGAGGATTTGGATAGTAGAGTTGCGCTATCTATCAAAATGGTGGAGACAAGTCAAAGATTATCCAAGGGTGGTGACCCTATTTGTGACATCAGCACTGGAAAAGTCAAAATAATTGTTACTATGGACTCAGGGTCACCAACCACTATCGTCACTGATGACTTATATTGGGAAGAATGGGGGTCAGTCCCGTTACTGCTCTGGACTTGCGTACTGAAGCATTTGGGGGACACAGCATCAATTTGATGGGTTACTTCATGGATACACTTGCTTTTAAAGATAGGGTCATATCTATGAGAATATATGTTGCAAAGAAGGGTTACAACATCTTGGGGGTGCAAGGACCAGGGTGCGTGTGGCATGGTTTTGAGGTCAGGCACCGACTGTCTAATTTTGTTAGTGGTCCATGTCACACCTTGGTCATGAAATTTTTCTTAAAGAAAATGCTGTACCATTCATGCCAAAAGTTAGGAATGTTCCTATAAGTGTTAGGAGCCAGCTAAAAGTTCACTTATCTAACCTGTGTTCGGAAAACGTCAGAGAACCTGTGGACTCATCTCAGCGGACAACCCGCATTGTCATAGCCAAAAAGAACAATAGAGATATAAGGCTCTGGGTTGACCTCAGATTTCTGAATAAAAACATTTTAGTGGACTGTTTCTCCGTACTCAAGGTTCAGGAGATGTAGGCACAATTGGGTGATGCCAAAGTTTTCTCCATTCTTAAATCTAAGGTCATTTTAGCACGAGGTAAAATTAAGGACTGGTTCCAGATTATTAACTGTGTTCAATATTCCTTTTGGTGCACACAGATTTCTGTGGTTACCATTCGGTCTAGCTTTAGCCACATCTGTGTTTCAGAAGCAAATGTTTTGACTTTTTGGGGACTGTAAGCAAGTGTTGGCATATCAGGATGATATCTTAGTATTTACTGAGAGCGAAGAGGAATGCTTGAATGTTCTGGACAAAGTTCTAGGCATGGTAAGAGTCAAGGGTCCAAAGTGAAAGAAGAAAAATGCTATTTCATCGTACCTGAGGTTGAATATCTGAGGCATGTCCTACCTGCAGGAGGCATCAAACCAAAAGCTAATTTAGTAGATGCTATCAAATGTAGTCCAGAGCCTGCAGATAAAGACCTAGTGAGACAATTTCTGGGCATTTGAAAGTACTATTCAAGGTTCCTAGAAACCTTTGCTTTTCACACCGAACCACTCCGAAAACTCTTAGCAAAGGTGAAAGGTATTATCGGGGAACTGTGGTATGTGAGGCATTTCAGAGAATAAAAAAGTTAATTGTGGAGGCCCTTAATCCATTCAGAGATTATGTCATGTTCATCATGAGTGTAGATGCCAGTGATGAAGGGCTGGATGCTGTTCTTTCCCAAAAGGCTGATGGGTTGGAAAGTACTGTGGCTTTAGCTAATCTCTGGCAGAGTGAAGCTACAGTGCCATCGAAAGAGAAGCACTGGCATATGTCAATCAATCAATTAGGGTTATAAAGCAAGGATGATCACCTCATAGTGTATCCAGGCACTTGCAAGTCCCAGAACTTATTTGAACAGCCAGGTCTTGAGGGCCATTCAGAATTCCAGAAGTGAGGTGATTGTCTGGAAGTGCCTGGGGAGGCTGTTATAGGTTTTTGTTGCGATGTGTGAGAAGGAGTGTCCTCCACTTTTGCTTCAGTAGATGTAGGGAGTATGGGCCAGTGAAAGGGAGGCACAGCTTAGTCTTCTCGATAGTTGGTGGAAGTTCAGGCGGTGGTTAATGTACTCAGGTCCTTGGTTGTGTAGAGCCTTCCAAGCGTAGGCATGCAGCTTAAAATGTCATCTCTTCTGTACGGAGAGCCAATGGAGTTGCTGGAGGTGGGATGGGATGTGATGTGGGTTCGTCAGGGAAGGCTGAGGCTCATCATGAATCACAAACCCCTAGTATACCTGTTATCTGAAAACAGTTGACCAAAGCTAGTCCTAGATTGGTAAGACTCCTTGATAGGATGCATGAATTAAATTTTGATGACCAAACACTATCCTGAAGCAAAAACTTGGGGCAGATTTCTTGTCCAGATACCCAATTAGTTGTAGTAATGGGGTGCCAGGACATGAAGAGGTTGAGTGTGTGGTTGGGAAAGTGGATGGGATTGTAGCTGATGATGGGGCGGTATCTTTCTAGGGATGGGAATAATGTGCTACGTGTGACAGTTGTGAAATTGTGTTGAAGAAATTTATCAGTGGGGGTTGACCTCATGATAGAAATGTGAGTGATGGTTTTAAACCTTGTGAGTAGTTCATAGAGGGTGAGTGGGTGGTGGTATCCTCGAGTAAATCTTGGAGCTTGGTTGGTAAGAATGCCACATCTCGGCTATGTGGGAATGACAGGCACAAAGAAAACAGTAAGCATATTTTACTGATGACCTGTCAGGGACAACTAAGTTGATGTGATGGTAATTAAGTGTAGTGATTGCAGGCAGGCTGACAAATCTTTTCAGGTTTATAAAACTCCCTTATGCCCAGTCGAGTTTCCTAATGTCTCATGGGAGAAGCTGGGAATTAACTGTGTGGGACCAAAATATGATCTGCCAGCGAATTTCAGATATGCTTTGGTGGTCATGGACTATTTTCTTAGTTGAAGGAATGCATGTTCATGAGGGGACCAAAACAATGGCTGTCATTGAGTTCCTCTCCACACTTTTTGGAAGAGAAGGTATTCCCCAAACCTTGGTTACTGGCAATGGTGTGCAATTTAAGTCTAGTGCAATGCAAACATTTGTCAGTCGTCATGGTATCAAACATATTTCTGTCACTCTTTAAAGCACACAAGGGAATGGAACGGTGGAAAGGGTCAAGAGAGTGTTGAAGGAAACCATTCAAGTGGCTTTGACTTATGGAGAGGAGGTGTTAAAATCTGTACAGGAGAGGTTACGGAGCTACATAAACATGCCACACACTTCCACTTGGGTCTACCCATTTCTCTTGTTATAAGGCAGGTACTCCTCTTGTGATTTGTCTCTGTCATTGGTCCTGGACAAGACTAAGGGCCTGATTTAGATCTCAGCGGAGGGATTACACTGTCACAAACATGAAATGACAAAATTGCCTTATTATGATCTCATTGTATCCTAACAGGATTGTAATAGTGTGGACGGGGTATCCGTCACATTTGTGACAGAATATTCCCTCTGCCAAAATCTAAACCAGGCCCTAAGGCTAATAAAAAGATACGGGGGATGGAAGAGGTGCGTTGCAAGGTAAAAGAATGCCAAAGTAAGAGCACAGAGAGACATTATCCCTTAAACAATGTGAAGGATGTTTTGCTCCAAGTGGGTGATGTGGTGAAAATAAAGAGGCTACGAGGGCAGAAAAGGAATGGTGCTAAAGTCTTCCCAGTCATACAAGTGGTAAAGGTTTCCAATCATGCTACACTGATGGAAAATTGGAAGTGGCGGAGCAAAAGGAATACTGTTTTGGTCAAGAAGAGGGATAGCGAGATTGTGGTAGAGGCACCTACAGTGAGCATCAGTGGGGCAGTGGATGGTGGCTTAGCAGTGAGCATGTAAGAACCAATGAGACAGTGATGCAAGGGATTCATTGGGGTTTAGGTATCCATGGTGGAGGGGACTCCGGTGTCATTCATGGTAAAGTGTTGGAATTCTAGGGCAGATAGAATTGGTAGATGTTGGCTCATCATGGGAGTTTTCCGATGTCAGTCAAGGAACAGTCACAGACATCACCTATTACACGGTCGTCACTGGGGGGAAGGTAGAAGGAAAGCCAATCGTCCCAGATATTTAAGGTATTATAATTTAGATGGATGAGGTTGGGGTCAGGTTACGTTGGTTATTTTTGCAAGCTTGATGTCCTTGTAAATTGTAACATGTTTTAGAACTTGTGTAATAAGAATTATGTTCATTTTGACATTTGGGGCCAGATGTATTATTTTATTAAATTGCGATTCACTAATTGTGATTCACTGTAAACTGCAATTAGAGAATCACTATTCAAATGTACAAAACTCATGGAGTTTCATTTTGCATTTCCTAATGGGTCGCAAAGCGACATACCTCATTAATATTTATGAGGTTAGTTGCAATTTGCGACCCATTAGGAAACGTTAAAGTTCCAGGGATGGTGGCCTGCTGGGCTCAGCAGACCACCATGTCTGTGATTGCTTTTAAACAAAGCATTTTTAAAAGGAAAACGGGATGCATTTAAAAAAGAAAAATGAAAAGTTTTCTTTAGATTTTTTAAGAGCAGGCAGTGATCCCTGGGACCACTGCCTGCTCTTCAAAAATGCTTTTGCATACATTCACAAAGGTGAAGAAGTCCCTTGGGGACCCCTTCCCGTTTGGAATGGGTTTCCACCTACTTGAAGTAGGTGCTTAAATGCAAATGTTTTGCAACCGTATTTCGGTCACAAAACATTCCCACATACCGCTGCAATTCAGTGTTAGGAAGTGACGCCTATGACATGCCTCTTCCTAATACTGATTCAGTATGTAGTCGCAATTCTAATTTATGATTCGGTAACAAGTTACCAAATTGCAAATTGGAATTCACACATACCAAAATGCACTTTTGAGGGGCCGTTTGCGAAGGCAAAAATGCATGATAGATCGGGCCCTTGGTTTCGCTTTGGATATGGCTCTATTTTTACATTCATATTGTGTTTTTAGGGTCGAGCCTGCGTTGCATGCGCTCGCGCATGCGTATCGCAGAGAGACGCTTTTGTAGTTAGAAAAGGGCTCGGAGCCCTGTCAACTTCACTTCAGTGTTTTTTATAGGTTCGTGGGCTTGCCTAATACAATCTGCTTGCTTTCATTAGTCGAAGGCACGCATACGTAATGCCTTTTCCAGTGGCTAGCCCTCCTCCAGCACAGCGACCAAGTACAGAAAACATGCGAGGCTCGCTGTTTTCCATCGGGCTCGTGGACTCCTTTTTCTCTAATTTACAAGCACGATCTCGCTTGGCAGAAGTCGAGCGCTTTACATAGTTAATTTCACTTGTTCGGGTTATGTACATAAATGCACTTTTGCCCAATAGATGAAAAGGCGGTTTAGGAGTTTACAACGCGATCAGCTCTAACATGAGCAAACGCGAGACCCGTTGCATTGTAAATGCTTGTTATATGATGCAGGCATTCTGTTATTCATAGTTTCTCATTTCTTGATTTTGTACTTTTATTTTTCACTTTCCTCTGTTTTTTATAAGGAGGATGATGGTTTTATGTTCTATAAATTTCTGAGAACCTCTGAATTTCTCTATTCTAACGGTGTGTCTAACGGCAGTTGGTGCGGAGCGGAGACAAACTGCAGGAGCGGCCGTGTGCTATCAATGTCTTTCAAATACAAGGACTTGGATTCATCCTCTCATACTTCGTACTTTTCCTTAAAACATGAATACTATTGTTTTGCATAGTGATTGCATGTATATAGCGCTTCAAGACCGTATTCGCTTCCTTTGTGTCTAGAAATCACAACTCCAAGGACACGTCAACAGTTAATTTCCATTTCAGCAAGTTATACTTCTGGGCTTGCACATTATCTGCTTATCTGGTTCTCTCTGCTCACCTCAAGGCAAACGTGGCTTGTCTCAGACATCCGGCGCCTGCTGTGCAGAAAGTATTCCTTCCGAGAGAGCGCGCGCTCATGCCTCATCACTTGACGTAGGCGCGGATGAGACGGAAATATTAGATCCCTCTGGAAGCTCCCCATGGTGATGAAGGCTACCTGCGGGTTGGAACGGTGTCCCTAATCGCCGCTTGTTTCAGGATTGCGTCGAACCACTTGTTATTTCCACTGAAATGAGAAACATTTCACAGCACCTTTATTTGAAGGGAGTATTTTTTGTTTACTGCTGATTTAACCATATGGACACCTGTCAAGCTGGTATATGTTTTCCTCACTGGGATGTCTTAATGACGATTAAAGAGGTACCACATACCACACACAAGCCACATCAGAGAGGATGGCCTATCTATTCAGCCGGATCCAAAAAGAACTGTGTTTTGGAAAAGGTGACCACCATGTCTCATCTGTAGGACATCACCAAATTACTCGCAAGTAGTTGTAAGAGGTTGGAGTTCAAACCTGCTTGTATAATACACCGTAATCAAATCTTGGACCGGCTAGTGCTTTAACGTCAAGTGTGTCTTCATAGCTTGAGCGCTACGTGGTTATACTGTTGTCACCCAGGTAGTAAAGTAATGGCACGGTTGGGAGAAAAGTCTAAAAACCAAAAAAAACGAATTGGGTATTTCACAGAAACACAGTAGGCAAGTTTCTAAGATATCGGATATCAACGCCCAGATGAACTACATTTTCACGAAGCACTGCAGCCAAAAATACAGTGCTGCGTGAGAAGCAGAGTGCAGAACATAGCCGTATCTACAAAGAGATAGCTCTCACCTCCCCTCTCCCTAGCACCAGCATAGAAATGTGCTCCAGTGCACCATGCACACATCTTTGAACCATACTGTGGCAAAAAAGTAAACAATCAATGGATTGTTTTAACTTGAATTTGAAACACAATGTATTCATTAAATTTTTTAATTCAATTACAGAAAATAAATTGAGAACATATGGTGCTCCAAGTACTGCTTTGGTGCAAGTGAAAAGATGAGTATAAAGTGTGGAAGTGCTATACAATATGCAAAAATATACACAAGTGACTGATAAGAATAAATGGATGCTTGTACAACACTCAGGCTCTCATTACGAGTCTGGTGGTCCTTGGACTGCCAGACTCGTAGTGATGGTCTTATCGCAGCCAGGCCAGTTGTAAAGACCGCTATATTATAACTTCAGCGGTTTGGCCAAAGCCAACCGCAGAAACCCCGTCCGTATGCCACCATTGGTATTCCAACTCTGCAGACCGCCAGAATTTTCATGGTGATCGCACGAAAATGCTGGCAGTCATGCACCCGGCGACAGGAATCTCCATTCTTATCACAGGCAGACACACACCCACACGACCACACACCTACATTCAAGCACCCCCCCTCACCCACGCATTCAGTTGCATACATCCCCACACACTAGAACCCAAAAATGCACTCAGATACTCCCATTCACTCACACACACACACTTAAACAGACACATGCACGCACTCAGACACATACACTTACATGCACGCACTCAGACACATGCACTCGCATGTATGCAAACAGACACATACACTCGCATGCACACACTCAAACTGACACCCCTTTCCCCCTCTCTGCATTCACACAAACATACATGCACTCACACACACAACACCCCCTTTGGCATCCATGCACTCACAAATGCACATACAGACACGCACTCCCCCCGACATTCATACACACAGACACCACACACATTCACACAACACTCCTCACACCCCGCTTTTGGATGATCTACTTACCTGCTTTGTCGAGGTGGCCATCTGGGAGGGAATGGGTCCCAGCACTTTCCACCGCCAGCACCGCACTGCCGTGCAGGAAACCCCAGCATCATATTACAGATAGGAATACGGTGGGTGGCGTCGTGTTGGCATGGTGGTGCTGGCAGTGGAAACCGCCTCTATTACAATGTCGGCCAGGCCGACTTGTTGGATTTCCACCCGAAATCGAGTGGAATTCGGAAAAACATCATAATATGGTGGTCTTCGGACCGGCAGCACTGATGGTCTTTTGGCACCCGCAACTTCTACGGTCTTTCGAAAGGAGCAGCTCAGTGTGAGAACATGAAACAAGCCCTAAGCACATGCAAATTAAAATGCAATTCTACAAAATAGTGAAGGTTTAAATGTTCCTTTGGTTGCTTTATTCTGAGTCTCTCTTTATATCCATGCCACAGCCAGACAACACATGTTTCTTCACTGGGTCATATACTCCATGACTTCATCAGGGCTGGAATAATAGAAAAGCACAACTTAAAAATCCAAAAACAAAAATACTGAATAAAGCAACCAAAGGCATGTTTAAACCTTCACTATTTTGTAGAACTGCATTTTGGTTTGCATGTGCTTAGGGCTTGTTTCACATGTATTAGTCGGTTAGTTAATTAGGATGTTGGGCTGACATGCCTCCCCATTTAGTACTGCGTGTGAATATCTGCAATATATTTGTTCACTGTGTAAGAGCACCAGTTTCCTTATTGGCCCACTTTTCTGAATATTTCGATGTGGGAGTGTTGGTAACTTAAATCAACTAAAAACAGTCCACTAAAATAAACAACTATTGAAGCAGCATCTGTTCTCAATTTATTTGCTAAAATTGAACATTAGAAATATATTGAGTAAATTGTGTTTCAATCTCATGTTAATCCAATCCATTTATGGTTTGGTTACGTGTTGCCACAGTATTTGAGGCTAAGCTTCCCCCTTAAAGATAATTTTTTCCTTTAATAATTGTTCTACCTTTGTCCCAGAGTTACCGGGTTGCCCCTTTTTTCTCACTTATGGTGAAGGGCTAGTGTGCCTGAACCTTGCATTGATCTATCTAACTTATGAGCCTGAGGAACATGAGAGGTCCAGGTACCTGAACTCTGATTCACTGCATCCTATTGCTGCACCTTAAGACTGTGGACGGCCCTTTATCTGAACATTGCATTGCTGCATCATGCTTCTGTGCTCAGTGATGGTGAAGTGATAGGGTGCCTAAACACTCAATTGTTGCATCCTGCTTTGGTGCTGTGTGATGGTGAAGGGCTAGTGTGCCTGACCCCTGCACTGACACATCCTGCTTCAGTGCTCAGTGATGGAGAAGGACTAATGTGCCTAAACACTGCATTGTCACTTCCTGCTTTGGTGCTCTGTGACGGGGAAGTGCTAGTGTGCCTAAATACTCCACTGCTGCACACTGTTTTGGTGCTGAGTGATGGTGAAGGGCTAGTGTGTCTGACCCTTGCACTGGCACATCCTGCTTCAGTGCTCAGTGATGGAGAAGGACTAATGTGCCTAAACACTGCATTGTCACTTCCTGCTTTGGTGCTCAGTGACGGTGAAGTGCTAGTGTGCCCAAACACTCCAATGTTGCACCCTGGTTTGGTGCTGAGTGATGGTGAAGGGCTAGTGTGCCTCACCCCTGCACTGACACATCTTGTTGCAGTGCTCAGTGATGGAGAAGGGCTAGTGTGCCTAAACACTGCATTGTCACTTTCTGCTTTGGTGCTCAGTGACGGTGAAGTGCTAGTGTGCCCAAACACTCCAATGTTGCACCCTGCTTTGGTGCTGAGTGATGGTGAAGGGCTAGTGTGCCCGACTCCTGCACTGACACATCTTGTTGCAGTGCTCAGTGATGGAGAAGGTCTAGTGTGCCTAAACACTGCATTGTCACGTCCTGCTTCAGTACTCAGTGATGGTGAAAGACTCGTGTGCGTAAACACTGCATTGTCACGTCCTGCTTCAGTACTCAGTGATGGTGAAAGACTAGTGTGCCTAAATACTGCACTGTCACGTTCTGCGTCGGTGCTCAGTGATGGTGAAGGGCTAGTGTGCCTAAATAGTGCACTGTCACGTCCTGCGTCGGTGCTCAGTGATGGTGAAGGGATAGTGTGCCTAAATACTGCACTGTCACGTCCTGCGTCGGTGCTCAGTGATGGTGAAGGGATAGTGTGCCTAAATACTGCACTGTCACGTCCTGCGTCGGTGCTCAGTGATGGTGAAGGGATAGTGTGCCTAAATACTGCACTGTCACGTTCTGCGTCGGTGCTCAGTGATGGTGAAGGGATAGTGTGCCTAAATACTGCACTGTCACGTTCTGCGTCGGTGCTCAGTGATGGTGAAGGGATAGTGTGCCTAAATACTGCACTGTCACGTCGTGCGTCGGTGCTCAGTGATGGTGAAGGGATAGTGTGCCTAAATACTGCACTGTCACGTTCTGCGTCGGTGCTCAGTGATGGTGAAGGGCTAGTGTGCCTAAATACTGCACTGTCACGTTCTGCGTCGGTGCTCAGTGATGGTGAAGGGCTAGTGTGCCTAAGCACTCCATTAACGCATCCTGCTTTGGTGCTCAGTGATTGTAATTTACTAGTGTGCCTGAACCCTAAAGTGCTGCATCCTGCTTCTGTGCTCAGTGGCGGTGAATAGCTAATGTGCCTGAACATGTCATCATTACATCCTGCCCAGGGTCTGATAAACCTTAGAAGCTGTACCCAGGCCGAGAAGTCTTTGAGGCTGAACCCTACTTTCCGACATTCTGCCCAATGCTTGCGAGGGGCCTGTGCACCTGATACATGCCTCGCTGCACAATCTCATCAATCTGCTGACAACTCTGCATGGTCCATGTGCCCGCCTTCATGCAACGCATCATTTCTTCAGGCAACTGATTGTGCATCCCTCATGTGTCCAGAATTTAATGAACCACATCATTCTTCAATTGAGTGTTGCACCTGGGAGACTGTGCACTTCTAACCTGCAGGCGCCACTCACTGTTCCCTCCATGTGTGGATGCCCGGTTCCTTGGGCAGGGTTTTACACCCACTCTGCCACTGCCTGTCTCCACAGGAGTTAGAACTGTAACTATTTCAACACACGCCTTGAGGCATTGAAACTGGTTTGTGAAACACTAGTT
The DNA here is from genome assembly GCF_031143425.1 of Pleurodeles waltl. Taxonomy (NCBI): domain Eukaryota; kingdom Metazoa; phylum Chordata; class Amphibia; order Caudata; family Salamandridae; genus Pleurodeles; species Pleurodeles waltl. The sequence continues at coordinate 168,907,607 of NC_090449.1, read as the reverse complement.
TCCTGCTGAGTTTGCAAATACCTTTTTCAGTGGAAGTCGTCCAAATATGAAATGCCAATTTACAAATAACCAGGAAATCCTAATTTCCTCTTAAAATTTTTGAAAGAAGGGACATGCACAGGCTAACAATGAGTGCAGTGTACCGAAGAAGACGGAGACCTTGCAGAAAGGGGATTTTCCCAATGAATCTAATGCTGCTCCATGGCTTGACATGAGGAACTGCAGGACTGGCACAGGTGCCTGAGAAGAAAACCTTGGTCCAGATTTACTAAAACTTGATGCACTGCTATTTTCATTATTAAGTTGATGTCCTTGGACCAAGGATAGGCAGTCTTTTCGTAGGAGGGCATCCTGGTAGGCCTCCCTTGAATCTTCTTATCCCACCACCTAACGATACCTTTCTAGTCAGAAGTATGTAACCCACAGAAAAATCATAGTGCCAGCACACAGAAGAGATTCAGAGACCGAAATAAACAGGGGGGTGGGTCTTATAAGGTTGCAATTTTAAGGGCAGGCTTCAGGACTCCCTGTCTAATAGTCAGGTCAGGTCAGGACTTAGCCACTGATGTTCCTTTTTCAGATTTTAAAGAGGATCTGTCCTGAATGTCATGAAATATTCACTTATCCGGCTTATACAGCCAGCTCCTTGTCCTCGTTAAATGATTGTTAACAGCCAGGAGTCGCTTCCTAGTCCCAGAAAGGAGCCTGGGACGATGTACGCTTGCTGGACCACTCTCTAAATAGCAGGAACTCAGCTTTTGATGAGCATTCCATAGTTAGCAACAATTGAGAACATTTAATAGGATTGAAATGTCTCAAGCTCCGCTGCTAATTACACCTCAATTAAATTGGTATTTTCTCATGATGGCTTGCAAACTCCTTTATGTCTACATGGAGCTCGGCGCCAGCAGCTAATGATTAACAGCGGTCACTAGAGGGGGCGGCCACTTCCGGGCATTAGATGTTCCAGTAGGCAAGCGACCTGAAGAGGAGCAGGAGAAAGAGAGTGTCTCACTGCCGCTGAGCTTGCCTGAAATGTTATTTTGAAATGTGCATCCAGCAGAATATTAGTCGAGTCTTGTTCTTTCGCTCTAAACTCAATGATTCTGTTACTGTAACCTAACTTGTATTTGCAAAGCGTACGTTCACCCACAGAGCATCTCCAGCACTGCATGGCTGACTTTTTCCTTGTTTAGTACTCATCTTATCCACAATGAAGGATGAAAGCTTCAGTGGACCTGCTACGAGTCAAAACTGTGATCATAAGGTCAAAACAATTCTAGGAGTGGAGGCGTTTTCGATTTTGGCAGTCGACGTAGCTCAGTAGGCAAATTCACAGTTTTACTTAAAATGCTTCATATATTAGAAGGAAGTTATTGTTGTTATTTTGCACAGGCTTTCAACACCAGCAGCATCCTAACAGCCTGGATCCCTTCATCTGGTATGCTGCCAACCTTATCTGCAGAGTTCCACAAGGATCTTCATTTAGTCCCACGCTTTTGCGAGTGCGTTTCATCTTTCGCAGGAATCAAATGCTTCACTGAGGTCGACACACCTGTTGACCAGAAATAAATGCAATGAACCACATACAAATTTACACTAACACCACCTCAACAATTTACACACCAATGTGGCCACGGAAGGAAACTCCAATCAGGAATAAAGTTCAAAGCTTTATTTTAGAACTATAAAGTTAGTGTCATAAAGAGAGTGCGTAAAACCAAATTATAGAGGTATATAAGCACCATGGGCTGCCCAAAGCAGCAAAACAAATTCTAACGAATTAGCATTAACGCAATTAAGAATTCAAGAACACTCATGCATGTCATTAATTCAATTATCTGAGATACAGAAAAATATCTGAGGTCGGATTGAATCAACATTTGTCAAGTTCAATTTAAGGAGAGTATGAAATTTAAGGCGGGCACAGGTTGTCCCTACAACTAACCAAATTAGGAAATGCATGTGTGAGGACAAACACATGTAGGCAACAATAAAAAAAGGAGATACACATAATTTGACAAAATATATCTCTGACTACAGAATACTAACTAGAAAAATAAAAAGAGTGTAAGCATGATAGATTCTATTCCAGAAATAGGGACATGTCAAGGGGCAATGACAATCAGCTGAGAGGGGTATAGCTCTCCAGTGATAACCTTAAAGGATTCTTCATCAGCAAAGTGTCTGGATAAGCAGCAACATTCTGTCATAGAGCAAAGAAAGGGTTTACAACTCTGATGAGGGTCTGATGAGAGACTGGCCCAAACTTTCAAAGTCCGTCCCTAATATAAAACACATAAATCATGTTGATTTGCTGGATTGATGGTGTCAGGTCATGCAAAAGGTGCATCATCCAATCATCGGCAACAGTGACCCTGAAGTTGCAACAGTCTATCAGATTCTCGGACTCTCCCTGAGAACCATCTTCCATCCATGTGGACTCCATAGAGTATTGGCAACATCTTACTTCATGTTATGTCCACAGGCCAGGATGTGCCATTCAAGGCAACTAAACTAAAAGTCTCTGTGCAATTGAACAATGAGCCTATTGCTACTTGCAAAGCTTCTCATGTGAACAGAACCTAGAGAAAAACTCATGTTAGAAAGAACAATGATCCATCACTTTTACATGACTGCAAAATATGTGCTCTGCAGGCCTCATTTACACTAACATAAGAAAATCAGTTGCATTACAGTTAATCATTGTAATTTAATAAAACATGTAAAATATAAACTCATCAACATTAATACATCATTACTATGAACAAAACAGTTTGCTTTAAACGTTTCAGTATATGTGACAGAGAAGTGCAAATATTTCATTTCTGCACAGATCTTTAAACTCATAAATCACACATTAAACATTAGAAAACTAGATTCATTTCAAAACACACAATTAGTTTATATTGTAAATTATACTTTAACATCAACTTTATTTCTCTAACATGTTATTTAATAAGCGCGGCACAATTGTAACCACTAGAAATTGAAAATGTTAGCACATTTGGGCCCGTATTTATACTTTTTTTAGTGCCGCATTTGTGCCGCTTTTTGACGCAAAACGGCGCAAACCTACAAAATACAATGGTATTTTGCAAGTTTGCGCCGTTTTTGCGTCAAAAAACGACGCAAATGCGGCGCAAAAAAGTATAAATACGGGCCTTGATATGTGTGTCTGCAAAGCCTTCTACATTATGCTGTCAAACATGAGACATAAATCGTCACCTTCTGCTGACTTCTGGGTCACAAAAAGCATTCCTAAATTTTACACTCTAACAGTCCCTCCTTTGACAGCAGTCTATGCCATTACAAAAAGGATGCTCTCTCATGTCAATGAGACAAATCAAAAGTTCAATGTCTTTTTCCGGCAAGGTCTGCTGTAATCCTCAAATTTCTTGAGGTTACAATTATTAAGGCTTCTCCTACTCTTCATTTTTATCTCCTCTCTCCCCTGACTATTCTTAGCTCTTTTGTCTTTCCGCATTTTGTATAATTCGATTAATCCAAGTGTAAGTAAGGCACACAGGGCCACAATCAATACAGGTGTCAAGATCATTCTCACAATTCCCTTTCAAAAGTTTCCAAACCATTTTCCAATTGTTCTAAATCCATTGCCTATTGCCTTCCATGCACCGGTAGCTGTCAATTCATTCAGGTTACTGATGTTTAAGATAAACCTCCTTAACTCCTTACTATTTTATGTACGTGGAACATTGTTGCACATGTAAAACTTTACAGACTCTGCCCTCCTTTGCAAGCAAAATGTCTAATTTAAGATGATTTTGCAAAACCATTCTTCTCACAGCTAGCACCTCTGTGTCCATCAAAAGCATGGCATAACATTTATCACTGGGTGTGGACTTTTCTCGGGCCAATGGTCTCCAATCACAATTCTTTCCTCAGGCACGACTGGGATGTCAGTGTTTTCTGAGCTAGCAGGAGTCAACTGATTCGAGCCCCCTGCACCTTCAACTGCAACAGACTCACTCAGAGTTTCACTAGACCTGGCTTTTTCCACGACAGCTACTTGTCCAGTCCCCACAGCTTGGCTGACCAGGACACCTTTGCTCACTGTACTTAACCCGGGAACAGGCACTGTTTGATCAAGGGGAGCTGAAACTTTGCGAGTGTGGCTCGCATGTATCCAGTTCATTAGCCCAGCACACTTCACAGCAGTCATTGTGACTAAGACAATCTGATATGGCCCTTTCCAACGGGGCTCTAAGCATTGCTTTCTTACATGCTTCTTTACCAGAACCCAGATTCCAGAACTCAAGTGGTGACACAGTTCTTGTAGTGGTTGAGCAGTTGCTTCTCCAATCTGGTGGGACAAAGAATGAACCACATAAGCTAGTCCTTTGTAATAATCCAGCACTAAGTCATCTGTAATGTTCACAAGATATTTTACGGGCAAAGCTGGCAGCCTCATATCGCTGCCCCATAATTATTTCATAAGGGGACAATCCTGTCTTTCCTATCGGGTGTGCTGCACATTCTCATCAGCACAAGAAGCAATTCATCTGGCAATTTCAGCATTGTAGATGCGCATGCTTTTGCCAGTCGAGACTTCACACTTACATTCATCTGCTTGATTAATCCTGCAGTTTTTGGTCTGTAACTGCAGTGCAATCTTTGCTCAGTTTGTAAAGCTGCACATAACAAGTTTATGACTTTACTGTTGAAATGAGTTAATAGCTCTGATTCCAGAGAAGTCGGAAAGCCAAATTGAAGTATCAATTCTCTCAAAAGCAGCTTTGCAACTGTGAGGCTATCATTCCTGCAAGTTGGGTATGCCTCTACCCAATGCAAGATGACACATACTACAACCAAAACATATCTCAATCCATTACACACAGGCATTTGAATGAAATCAAGTTGCATTCTGTTGAAAGGACCTCCTGATCTACCTATGTGACTCAGGTTAACCACAGTGTATTCCTTTACATTCATTTGTTGACATGTTACTCGTCTATGACATACTGCTTCAGCAACCAATCTGAATCGGGGGTTGTACCATGTTTGTCTGAATGTTCTGATCTTTGCATCCCTACCTATGTGAGCTTGTCTGTGGTAATACCTTGCCATCAGCTGCTATTTGGAAGCATTGCTTTTATCTCACTTGAAACCCAAGCAGTATCCTCTTCTCTCTAAACACAACCTGCTTAGTTCTTCTTCTGGCACTTCTTCCTGCACTCTTTTGACTTCTTCCCGAGTATCAATTGCTGTCACAAAGAAGTTTTGATTTGTCTCATTGCTGCTGCTTCCATTGCTCCGTTCCTAATTAAAGGATGTGCCATGAATAGCACAATAACGTGCCACTTGGTCAACATAGGCACTGCCTAATGAGATGTAATCAATTGACTTTTAATGTGTTGCACATTTAATGACTGCAAATTTTACAGGTCACTGTAATGGTTTCAACAATTGGTAAACAGTGTCACCATTTTGGATAGATGATCCAGAAGGGGTCATTAAGCCTCTTTGGGACCCTAACTGTCTGAAATCATGAACAACAATAAACCCATAGTGGCTGTCAGTGAAAATGGTCACTTTAAGATGTTCAGAAGCACAGCGCAGCATGCTCTAGTAAGAGCCACCAATTCGGCAACTCAGGCAGAAAAGACTCCACTCCTTGAAGCCATGAAGCATTTATCATGCCTGAGACTGTGCAAACTGCATAACCAGATGTCAAATTTCCATTAGTATCTCTTAAACAGAAGCCATCAATGAGCATGACATAGTCATTTTCATCCAGTGGGGTATCTTGAATATAAGGTTTTGGTTTGGCGCACAGTTCAGTCACATCAAGACAGTCATGCTCCACCTCCTCCCTCCATGTGGTCATTTACATTTTCCACAGGAATTGGTAAGAGTGTTGCCACATTTAAGACATTACATCTTCTGATGTTGATATTGGAGGACCCCAGATTTACCTGCTCATAGCCAGTTAAATGACCATTGGTCAGGTACTTGGTCTTTGTGTGGGACAAAATGACTTCAACAGAATGGGGCACAAAAATATTCTGGGGATGGCCCAAAACAATGCCTTCACACTGTCCTATACTGACACCCACTGCAGCCACAGCTTATAAACAGCTGGCAGCACGTCAGCTACAGGATCAAGTGCAGCTGAAAAATATACAACAGGCTTGTTTGCATTTCCATGCATCTGTGTCAAAACAGAAAGTGCACAGACATTTTTTTCACAGCAAAACAAAGAAAAACATTTGTTGTAATCTTTCATCCCCAGAGGTGGGGCTCAGCACAGGCTTCTTCTCAGCTCAGAGAAGGCATGCATGTATTCATCATCAAATGTACCAGATCAGACACATCCTTGTGTGTCAGCCTCTGTAAAGGCTTGGTCAAAAGGGAAACATTCAGAATCCACTGGTGGCAGTAGCCAGCCATTTCCAAAAATATTCTGACAACTCTCTGTGTTACTGGTGGGTTCATTTGCATTATTGCTGCAATTCTCTATGTGGTGACCTAAGTATTTTACTTTTGATAATACTGTAACTTTGATCGAGAAACTTTAAGCCCATTTTCTCCTACATGATTTAGCGGAGCAATTGTATCTCTCCTACAGGCTTCATGTACAGTTGAGGCAACCATCAAATCTTCAATGTATTGCACCAAAACCGAATGAAAAAGCATATAAGGGATTCCAAATTCCTTTTCAAAATCTGATTAAAAATTAATAGTGATACCATATAACCTTGAGTCACACGACACCTTGAGAAAACATGGCTTCAAAATTTAAAGATGTAGAGAAACTGACTCTCCTCATACGGGGGAATAGAAAAGATTGACTGGCACAAATCAATTGTAGTGAACTGTTCGGCTTCACCCTGGATCTGAAACAAAATCACTGCAGGATTGGGTACCACTGGACAATTTCATTCACTTTTCTCAGATCCTGAACTATGCAGTATTTTCCATTGGGCTTCCGCAATCCTAAAATAGGGAAATCGCCTGGGCTTCCGAGATCCTAAAATAGGGGAATTGCATGGGGTTCCCAAGAGTTCCTTTAAAACATCTTACTCTGAAGTTAGCAATAACGGGTGTTATTACTGCAGTTACTTCGGGGATCATGTCATCAGGCGGATTCCTCAGATACACTGCCTTTGGCTTCACTGTTATGTTTACTGGCTCCACTCCTTTTATGAGTCCTATCTCTTTTCTTGAGAAATCCCAAACTCCTGGTAAAACTGTCTCTGTCAACTAATTAGGCACATTTTTAACTGTCATCACTCGAAACAGTGTAACAAGCAGGTACTGTTCTATTATTTTGCAGGACAAGTCTTCCTCATCAATTTTTGAATTTCTATGCCTTTGGTGTGCAGCTAATGGAGCAATTTAGCTTATAAAATATATTAGGGCCTAACAGACTAACAGGGCTTGAGTCACAAACAACAAATTGGTGCTGGTCCTCAAATGAACATATTTTTACGGGGACATGTTCTGTAACAGGATTTGTCAATTGCTTATTTGCTTCTCCTACCACCAAATTCTTTTTCCTGACAAGGCCAAATTTGGTACTTCTACGGTTCTGACAGTGGAATGTGTAGCTCCAGTGTCGATCAGGAATGAAACATAATGTTCCATAACGTTGGCATTTACATAGGGTCCACATTGATCTACCTCTAAGGATGCTACTAACATACAATCCTCATCATCAGAATTTTCACTGTTAAATGTTTCTGAAAAGTTCTCGTCTCTCAGATCAATTAAAGGAAACTGTGACATCAATTGATATACATTTACATTTGTTCTCTGATTCACATTTCATTGAGGAACAATCACTTGCTTCTGTGTCATCGGGGCTTGTGGAACATGCATTTGTTGTTGGATCTGTATTTGCTGTGCATCTGTGTTTTCTATATTGACTGCACATCAACCACATTTCCACTCTGATCTGTCTGAATACCATGTCCTCTACCTCTAAACTGATGCACATTGTTAACCTGCTGTTGCACACCTTTCATTCCACTAGTGTTCACCATTATCTCTGGGCTCTGATTTCCTGTCTGAGCAGCTTTCAATTTCATCACCATTAACTTCTGCTTCAACTTTTTCTGCCTCAATTCACTGCCATATCCACAGTACCTTGCATACTGCAGGATCTCATCAATCAGCTTATTCTGCAAACAAATCAAGTGCTTTTGAATAATTTCACTAACTTCTGGTTTCAATCCTTGCACAAATCTAATTACAAAATGACCCATGTTTTCTGTACCACTATACTGTTTGAAAGCTTGCAACAAACTTTCATCATAAGCATGAATTGACTCTTTTATGTCATGAGTTGTTCTGTCAATTTTCTGCCAATCACCGACTTTCTGGGATACTTTGTTCTTTAAAAAATCATTCACTTTATAATACTTTTTAATCATCTCTCCAGATGATGCACCTATTATTGAATCTCTCGGTGGTTCACGATCAGACCAAACAACCCTTTGCTTGCACTGGACCCACAAATCAACTGGAACCACAATGTCAAAGAACGTGTTCAAATCTGCCCACTGGCATTTTGAAAGCTTCACAAACCTCTCTGTTTGCTTGTTCCACACTACTGGTTTCTCTCTCAATCTTAGGTAATCATTTGTGAATAACAGTATGTCACTTCTGGTCCATGGGACATGCATATATCCTCCTTCTGGAATCTCTCTCATTGGCATCATTTTTACATTGTCATCAGTTTGATTTGCTCCTGCCAAAGACAAAATTTGCTTTGCTTTCTTCTAATCTCTTTTCTTTTCCCACATGTCTTCCCATTTAACTGAGGAACCATATGTTTGCATGTATGGAATTGATTCCTTTATGTGCATTCTCTTTCCGGGTGCTCTCATGTTTGTTATTTCTTTGGTACTGAATTCTAATCTGTAACTTCTTTTTAAAAAATTAGATTTTTAAATCTACTTTATATTTTTCAGCCAATTCTGTTAACGTCTCATAAGTCAGTCCTGCACCTTGAATAGCATCTTTGCACATGAATCTTAATGCTCCTTCTGTGTATGTTCCTAATTGATCCATCTCCAGCGTTCGCATAATCAACTCACTGAATTCTAATTTCAGTCTGGGCACATTCACTGTTGTGTCTCTCTCCCGTGTCTCTTCTGATCTAACGTTACCATTTATTGCGCCTATCGCTCTTTGTGGGCTCAGATTGTTTCACCAATCAGTTAACTGCTATGCTGAAAGACCTTGTAAGCTATTTTTTTTTGGGGGGGGAGGGCATTTTGCATGGTACTTGTAAGAAAATGGTTCCCTGTTGCAGTTACCCCCCACTTTTTGCCTGATACTGATGCTGACTTGACTGAGAAGTGTGCTGGGATCCTGCTAACCAGGCCCCAGCACCAGTGTTCTTTCACCTAAAATGTACCATTGTTTCCACAATTGGCACACCCCTGCCACACAGATAAGTCCCTTGTAAAAGGTACCAGTGGTACCAAGGGCCCTGTGACCAGGGAAGGTCCCTAAGGGCTGCAGCATATGTTGTGCCCCCCTCTTTCCCAGTTAATCTGCTTCCCCTGGCTCTTCCGACATTCATGGTGTACTTTAGCGCTGCAATGCCCCTGGGTAGCCATGCGCTCTACAAATCTATAAACTAAACTAAACTAAACTAAGGGACCCCTCACCTAACACATGCACGCTGCCATTGCAGATTGTGTGTGTTGGTGGGGAGAAAAAGGCAAAGTCGACATGGCATCCCCCATGCACACAAAATGCTGCCTGTGGCATAGGTAAATCACCCCTCTAGCAGGCCTTACAGCCCTAAGGCAGGGTTCACTATACCGCAGGTGAGGGCATAGCTGCATGAGCAATATGCCCCTACAGTGTCTAAGTCTATTCTTAGACATTGTAAGTACAGTGTGGCCATATTAAGTATATGGTCTGGGAGTTTGTCAAAAACGTACTCCACAGCTCCATAATGGCTACACTGAATACTGGGAAGTTTGGTATCAAACTTCTCAGAATAATAAACCCACACTGATGCCAGTGTTGGATTTATTAAAAAATGCACACTGAGGGCATCTTAGAGATGCCTCCTGTATTTTACCCAATCCTTCAGTGCAGGACTGACTGGTCTGTGCCAGCCTGCTGCTGAAAGATGAGTTTCGGACCCCCTGGGATGAGAGCCTTTGTGCTCTCTAAGGCCAGAAACAAAGCCTGCATCGGGTGAAGATGCTTAACACCTCCCCCTCTGCAGGAACTGTAACACCTACAAGTGAGCCTCAAAGGCTCAAGCTTCGTGTTACAATGCCCCAGGGCACTCCAGCTAGTGGAGATGCCCGACCCCTGGACACAGCCCCCACTTTTGGCAGCAAGTCCAGGGGAGATAATGAGAAAAACAAGGAGGAGTCACCCACCAGTCAGGACAGCCCCTAAGGTGTCCTGAGCTGAGGTGACCCCTGCCTTTAGAGATCCTCCATCCTGATTTTGGAGGATTCCCCCAATAGGATTAGGGATGTGCCCCCCTCCCCTCAGGGAGGAGGCACAAAGAGGGTGTAGCTACCCTCAAGGACAGTAGCCATTGGCTACTGCCCTCCCAGACCTAAACATACCCCTAAATTCAGTATTTAGGGGCACCCCAGATCCCAGGAAATCAGATTCCTGCAGCCTGAAGAAAGAAGAAGGACTGCTGACCCACAAGCCTGCAGAGAAGGAGGAAGACAACAACGGCTTTGGCCCCAGCCCTACCTGCCTGACTCCAGCTTCGAAAACCTGCTCAAGCGACGCATCCACCAGTAACCAGCACCCTCTGAAGCCTCAGAGGACTGCCCTGGACTACAGGACCAAGACCCTCCTGTGAACAGCGGCCCTGTTCAAAACCAGCTACTTTTTTGCAAAAAAGAAGCAACTTCCAAGGACTTCACATTTCCTGCTGGAAGCGTGAGACCCTACACTCTGCACCCTACACCCCCGGCTTGACCTGCAGAAAACCAACACCTCAGGGAGGACTCCCCGGCAACTGCGAGCCCGTGAGTAACCAGAGACGACCCCCCTGACCCCCCACAGCGACTCCTGCAGAGAGAATCCAGAGGCTCCCCCTGACCGTGACTGCCTGTAACAAGAGACCTGACGCCTGGAACCAACACTGCACCCGCAGCCCCCAGGACCTGAAGGAACCGAACTTCGACACAGGAGTGACCCCCAGGTGACCCACTGCCTTACCCAGGTGGTGGCTGTCCCGAGAAGCCCCCCTTGTGCCTGCCTGCACCTCTAGAGTGACCCCGGGGTCCCTCAGTTGAAACCTATACAAAACCCGATGCCTGATTTGCACACTGCACCCGGCCGCCCCTGTGCCGCTGAGGGTGTGTTTTGTATGCCTACTTGTGTCCCCCCCGGTGCTCCACAAAACCCCCCTGGTCTGCCCCCGAGGACACAGGTACTTACCTGCTGGCAGACTGGAACCGGAGCACCCCTGTTCTCCACAGGCGTCTTGTGTTTTGGGCACCTCTTTGACCTCTGCACCTGACCGGCCCTGAGCTGCTGGTGTGGTAACTTTGGGGTTGCCTTGAACCCCTAACGGTGGGCTGCCTATGCCCCAGGACTGAGACTTGTAAGTGTTTTACTTACCTCCTAATCTAACCTTGACTTACCTCCCCCAGGATCTGTTGATTTTTGCACTGTGTCCACTTTGAAAATAGCTTATTGCAATTTTTACAAAGACTGTACATGATATTGTTTCCATTCAAAGTTCCTAAAGTATCTAAGTGAAGTACCTTACATTTAAAGTGTTTAATGTACATCTTGAAAGTGTGGTTCTTAAAATAAACTAAGAAAATATATTTTTTCAATATAAAAACCTATTGGCCTGGAGTAAGTCTTTGAGTGTGTGTTCCTCATTTATTGCCTGTGTACTGTAGGTACAACAAATGCTTAACACTACCCTCTGATAAGCCTACTGCTCGACCACACTACCACAAAAGAGAGCATTAGAATTATCTACTTTTGCCACTATCTTACCTCTACGGGGAACCCTTGGACTCTGTGCACACTATTTCTTACTTTGAAATAGTATATACAGAGCCAACTTCCTATAGTACTGCAATGTAAATGTGTGATCTGATCAGGTGTGGGCATGTAAGCATGTGGAGTTCCCTGTGGAAAGCTCGCATAGAGAAGTGGTGCTGTCTTATTTAACATCTGGTTTGGATCAACAATCATTGTAGGAATCAAAAGTTGAATAAGAGAAGCTGTCCTTTCAATTTCTGAATTATTGGAAAATATGGATCTTTGCATAACAAAGGATATAGCTGAAATTTCAGACACAGTAAGGGTATTTATTGCATGAATACAAGGGAACAACTGGACCTATAGTTACAGGAACTGTTAACGCATCGGATCCTATCAAATTTGTCTTAATCTGGGGAATTGTCACTCCAGCACTTTGACCTGTTGAAACAGTATTAAAACATTGTCCTTTTTGGCTCTGAACAACATTTGGTGTTGACTGGACTAGAGTGAAGGTGGGCATTGACTGGGTTTGGGCACAATTTTGAAAAGGTTGAGTCACATAAGGTGTGGACACTGTTTGTCCCACAACTGGACTTAGCATAACCTTGTTCATAACTGCATTCACCCTCAAGCTCTCAACCCACACTCACATCACCTTGCACCTCAAAAGGCTCACTCGCACCCATTCCACAAATGTGGATCATTCGACCTCCTCATGTATACATACAAAGTCTTACACAGCACTGGCCCCACATACCTCAACAACTGCATAAACTTCCTAAAAGCTACCAGATACTTCTGCTCAGTCAGATTTCTACGTTCACACATAATCCACACATTCAGAAGCAGATCCCGGGGTCGTGGCTTCTCCTACCTATCTCCTAAAGCATGAAATGACCTGACTGTGGATATCAGAGCCTCCTCATTAGTTTGTGAATTTGACAAAAAATTTAAGACCACGTTCTTCACCTAGGCTCAACCCTACCTTGGCCTTTACAGCTCCTGCACTAAGATACTCTTCTGGATGAGTTGTGTGCTAAACGAATTCACATATAACAAAGCATTACAGCCAGTGGTAACTGGCAATACAAAACAAAGTGCAATGGTTAATCACTTACACAAGATATGAGGTGTGGGCAAAGTAACAAAGACTGCAGTCTCACACCTTTCAGTTATCCTATTTTCAAGTTTGCAAGTTTGCTTCTAAATTAGCAAACAATTGGTTGCTTTAGTGCCTTATATAATAGAGGGGAAATGTTGCTGCTTAGGGCTGTGAGCAGCTTGCAGTAAATAGCAGTAATACATCAGTGAGACACTCCAGTTCTTCACTTCTTAAAACACCACCCTCTGGGGCAGGGCAGCTGTTCACCTTATATTAGTGTTTTAAGTCACTGTCAGGTGTGGAGTATCTGCACTTCTTTAATTTGAGAGGGAGAGTACACGCACTTTTCCGTAGTGGTCAATTACATTTAATAGTACAGTACCAGTACTTCTCAGTAGAAAACTTCTCAGTAGTACTTCTCAGTGGCTAGTGGGTGTCTGCTGTTCTGCATATGAATTTTAAGCACTGCTTGCTTCCACTCAGGAGTAAAGAAGAAGTGGTGATGTATTCGCTTTCTGAGCGAAAGCTGACATCTCACCCTTCTACATGCGTATAGATGTGCACCAGAGGATCTCCTGCATCTTGAAATCCCACCCTTTCTTGAAGTGATAATACGTTCCGTGAAATAATTTGGTTTCTGGCTACATCCACGCATCAAAGGGACCTGCATCGGGACATGTGGCCAAAACGTCATCTTAGGTGAAGTCAGAAAACTTATATCAACTCCCAAAAAGGAAAAGGTTCCCATTTACAGGGGGGGTTAGTATTTTGCCTGCCGCTGCACGTGACTGCTCTTTCCTAGCCACTGAAATCATAATCAGATGCAAAAAACATGAGATACATTGTTCTACTATTGAATGCATTCAGTGTTTTTAGGAAGGAGCACACAAGCGCTCCGTCCCTGTTGCAATCTCTTTGGGCTTTTAACCACGCCCGTGTCACACCTGTCACTTTCATTGGTTCGTGGGCTTGACTTTTAAAATCCGCTTGATTTTATTAGTGAAAGGCATGCATACATCATGCCTTTTCCGGTGTTTAGCCCCCCTCGGGTGTACCGGCCAACTACTGAAAACATACGTGGCTCCATGTTTTCAGCATGGTTTTCGGACTACTTTATCTTTTTATTTTTCACGCAGCACCATCGCGCAGGGTTTTATATAGCGCAATTGCACTGTTTTTTTTTTTTTTAATTTCAGCGCGATTGCGCTGCGTTTTGCATAGTACGATTTCTTTGAATTTGTGAGGCAAGAAAAGTTCGCTTAGGAGTCTATCACACTAATAGCTTTAACTCAAGCAAATACGAGACCCGTTGCATTGCAAATGCTTGTTATTACCTGCTTACAGACGCTCACATGTGGGCTGACGTATCTGAAACCTGGCGGCAGCACTGCAGACTGAACTAGACACGCTGGGCCATATTTATACTTTTTGACGCACAACTGCGCCAACGCAGTTGTGCGTCAAAAATTTTAACGCCGGCTAACGCCATTCCAAAGCGCCATGCGGGCGCCTTATTTATGGAATGACGTTAGCCGGCGCAGCTGACTGGTGTGCGTCAAAAAAAATGACCCACACCAGGCAGCGCCGGCGTAGGGGAAAATGGAGCTTGGGCGTCAAAAAATGGGGCAAGTCAGGTCTGAGGCAAAATATTGGCCTCAACCCGATTTGCGCCATTTTTTTTTACTCCCAACCCCCATTGAAATGACTCCTGTCTTAGCACAGACAGGAGGCATGCCCCCTTGTCCAATGGCCATACCCAGGGGAATTATGTCCCCTGGGCATGGTCATTGGGCATAGTGGCATGTAGGTGGGCACAAATCAGGCCCCCCTATGCCACAAAAAAAAAAATAATAATACTTACCTGAACTTACCTTAAGTTCCCTGGGATGGGTCCCTCCATCCTTGGGCGTCCTCCTGGGGTGGGCAAGGGTGGCAGGGGGTGTCCCTGGGGGCATGGGAGGGCACCTCTGGGCTCCTTCTGAGCCCACAGGTCCCTTAACGCCTGCCCTGACCAGGCATTAAAAAATGATGCAAAAGCGGCTGGACGTCATTTTTTTTGACCCGCCCACTCCCGTGCGTCATTTTTGCACGGGAGTTTAAATAAGGCGCACATGCCTTGGAGTAATTTTTTAGACAGGAACGCCTACCTTGCATATCATTAACGCAAGGTAGGTGTCCACGCTAAAAAATTACGCAAACTCCAAGATCTTTGGCGCTAGACGGGTCTAACGCCAAAGTTTAAATATGGAGTTAGCTTTGCGTCGGATTTGCGTAAAAAAAAACGACACAATTCCGGCGCAAACAGAGTATAAATATGCCCCGCTGTGCGCAGCCCACGTCTGTGAGCATCTCAAATGGACCTTGGGACCGATTTATATGTAAGCACAATACTTAGTTTGTAAAATAAATAAAAATATAAAATAAGTGAAGGTGTCCAAAATTATACTTAGGCGGCACCCCCCATTTCCTGCACTGACGTGTTCCATTGTCTTCACTGACCCCGTCCAATACCAGTTATATTGTACTAAATAAAATTGCACCATGCAAGTAAACTTCTCCAAGCAGAGGTTCGGGATAATTATTCCTTTACGAATTTATTTAAAACATTATGTAAAATAGTAGAGTTTAAAATATAACCTTCACTTACATTTAATGGTCCTACATGAAATATTTCGGTACCATCATGTATCAAAAGCAAATCCAAAATGAGAAATTAATTAACCGATGTCAGGTTTACCCAGGCAAAGTGTGGAGTGGCTCTAGATTGTGTAGAGATGAGCGTCTTCTCATTTTGGGGCATATTTATACTCCGTTTGCGCCGAATGTGCGTCGTTTTTTTCGACGCAAATTCGGCGCAAAACTAACGCCATATTTATACTTTGGCGTTAGACGCGTCTAGCGCCAAAGTATGGGCAAATAGCGTCATTTTTTTGCGTGAACGCCTTCCTTGCGTTAATTAGATGCAAGGAAGGCGTTCCCGTCTAAAAAAATGACGGCGACGCAAATGCGTCGTATTTATACTCCCGGGCAAAAATCACGCCCGGGAGTGGTCGGGTCAAAAAACCCCGCATTTGTGCCACTTTTTAACGCCTGGGTCAGGGTAGGCGTTAAGGGGCCTGTGGGCTCAAAATGAGCCCACAGGTGCCCTCCCCTGCCCCCAGGGACCCCCCCTGCCACCCTTGCCCACCCCAGGAGGACACCCAAGGATGGAGGGACCCATCCCAGGGACATTCAGGTAAGTTCAGGTAAGTATACATTTTTTTTTTTTTTTTTGGGTGGCATAGGGGGGCCTTATTTGTGCCCCCCTACATGCCACTATGCCCAATGACCATGCCCAGGGGACATAAGTCCCCTGGGCATGGCCATTGGGCAAGGGGGCATGACTCCTGTCTTTACTAAGACAGGAGTCATGTAAATGGCGTCTGGGCGTCGTTAAAAATGGCGCAAATCGGGTGGAGGCGATTTTTTGCGTCAACCTGACTTGCACCATTTTTAAGACGCCCTAGCGCCACTTTTCCCAACGCCGGCGCTGCCTGGTGTACGTGGTTTTTTTCCACGCACACCAGGCAGCGCCGGTCTGCTTGCGCCGGCTAACGCCATTCAATAAATACGGCGCCCGCATGGCGCTTCAGAATGACGTTAGCCGGCGCAAAATTTTTTGACGCTAAACTGCGTTAGCGCAGTTTAGCGTCAAAAAGTATAAATACGGGCCTTTGTGTCTAGAGTGATAATGCTTCACTTATAAGAGACATAATTCCACATGATTGGATCCATCAATAGTGAAAGTGAAGTGTGCATCCTACCTCGATGGAGCACAAAACTGACAAACAAGTATTGAGCCTGTGAATAACTCTGGCACTGGACTACAAAACTTGAACTAAAACACTTCTCTGCCAATATAACCCAACTCCGAAAGGCTGCTCTCTGTTATTGCAGTTCTAGTCCCAAAACTTGCTCTTTAGATGCACTTTACTCTGCCCTACGGCAATCCGTTATTCCAGCTCTGTGCCACACACATACACACAAACCCATACACAAATTACTGATCTATGCTACACACACACACACACACATACATACATAAAATTATTGATATAAAACTGTACACACACAAAGTCACCCTGCTCTATGACATGAATCATGCCCATCTCCAGTACTGGGCTTCGCCATTTCCCAAAGTGTGCACATAGAGAGACTGGTTCTCAGTTAAGCCTAAACCACTCACAGGACAACGCCAATATTGAGCCAGTTCTGTTCAGGCTAAATCAAAAACCAATGCCCAGCTACAATAATGTATCGCTTACATGAGCCCATAAACATTGAACCGCAGACATATGCAGAATTAATTATTATGCTGTTGTATAGGGGATTGAGAGAGGTGTGTAATTGAAGCCACCATGCCAGTGTTTAGCTAGAGGCACTCACTACTCACATATGGCAGGTTGTGTCTTATTTACATGACAATCAATAGTGAAAATCGCTAATCGAGCTACACAAAAACGTCTATGAAATAATGAAAACGAGTATCAAAAGGCAGCCGATATAGCCATGCTAACGCCAAACTTGTTAGCCACAAACATGATGTACTTGCTTTTAGTGGCATATATGCTGAAACAAAGGAGTATTTACTAGTGCAGCAGGCGCAAATGAGTTTGAGAGTCCAGCCACACCCACGGCTCCTCAATTATGGCTCTCGTTTACTATTCAACTATGATGCTTGCGAAATGGCTCATGACACCCTCACTAAGGGCCAGATGTATCAAAGCTTTTTGCATTCACAAACGGTGCAAATGCCCATTTGCGAATGCAAAAAGCCCTTTCAGAATGTATCAAAGGCATTCTGAATGCAATTTTAAGGAATCGCTAAAATAGCGATTCCGTAAAATTGCACCTTGTTTAGAGAGTCCCAAATTGTGACTCTCTAAATAAGAAATCGCAAATAAGGAATCCTTATTTGCGATTTCTAAAGCACATGTATTAAGCAATTCCTTAATGCGAATTGGGCATTAAGGAATCGGTATTACCACCAAGTTGGACTTGGTGGTAACTATGTGCAAATTTTAAAAAATGCATTTAAAATGCATTTTAAAATTTTAAATGTAAAGCACACATGCCCTTTTGGCATGTGTGCACCTTACATGTTGTTAAAAAATGTTTTGGGGTGCAGCAGAGGGGGCCCTAGGCCCCCAGCACCCTGGACTTTGCATTTCCCAAAATTGTGAATTCCAGTTAGGAATTCACAATTTGGGACATGCAAAATATTCGCAAATATG
Organism: Pleurodeles waltl; assembly: GCF_031143425.1. NCBI lineage: Eukaryota > Metazoa > Chordata > Amphibia > Caudata > Salamandridae > Pleurodeles > Pleurodeles waltl. Next base: position 168,889,268 of record NC_090449.1, on the reverse strand, counting down.
GGGCGACAGGCCCATAGATGCGAATGGGGGCTGTATCGCAATTTGCGATTCGGTAATAGCATTTGCGATTTTTAAGAACTCGCTATTACTGAATCGCAAATATGACACATTGATTTTTTGCGAAGTAGAAATAGCGATTTCTTAAAAATCGCTGTTTCCGAATCGCAAAAGGCTTTTTTCATACATTTGGCCCTAAGCTACTTCTTAGGAAATGAAGAGATGTACAAAGTGTGAGGCTATGCATAGATTTACAGCATGCAAACTGCAGAGTGAGACAAACTTCTTGTTCTCGTCCACGCTATATGCATAAAGTCAGCCACATAAACATCTTCTTCTGGCACATTCTGCAACATGGAAAGCCATGCACAAATTGTTTGCGTTTTCATATACAAAGTACAGTCAAACATAGACTGATCAATCAGGCGCTAATATGACATAAATAAGCAAACTGCTAAAAACACTGCTGGCTGCAGGTGATACTCAGCTGCACACTGATATTTTTCACCACTAGACGTAGAGACATTCTAGACACATAGCCATGTGTACACGACTACGACAGCCACCTAAGTTGCACATTGCCACCCACAATGGCTGATTTAACCAACGGTGCACTCTCCCTGTTTGCACCACAGTGCAACTTTCAAAAGGTGACTGGGCACAAACAGGGATACTGTGCCCTATTATACAAAATGCCCTGACCGCAGGGTAGCTCTGACCTCACGCTGCCATGTGAAATAAGGAGTGACTGCTTCAAAGTCAAGGGGGCAGAGATATACACCTTGCAGGCGGGTGCACAGTGACCGGACCCACCTGCAAATGAAGGAGTGCCCTCTAATGATAGCGCTGCCACTACATGTGCACCAGCACTATCAGTATTACAGAAGGTGACACACAAGCATCTGCAGCCCCTGCTGTAATATCATTGTGCCATGGGAGCACCCAAAGTTGGTGCACATATTTGTTGCATCCCCAGGGCGCAATGTATAATGCGGCCCCTCTTGGTCTCTTCCCACACACAGTTCTGTTACACTCAGTCATGCATGCTGCTCTGTTACACATATGCTAAAAATTGAGCCTTCTAAGTAGATATTCTTTGAGCACTGGAAGCTCGTACCAGTCTGCCCTGTTGGATCTGTTTTGCAGGAATTGGAAGACTGCATACATTGTTTCTGTGAGAGAGGTAAGCTTGCATTGCTCCTGCCATATTGTCCCAGTTCTGTGAGAAACTAATGCTTGCAATGTTGCTACCCTAGTTGAACCTGCCCTGTGCTGGGAAAGGCTTGTGCTGATGGTGTCTTAGCTGTACCTGTTCTCTGAAGTTGGGGAGCTTGCATTGTTTTACCGAAGGCTTGCTGTTCTATGAAGAGAAGAGTTTCCAGTGTTGTTATCCCATCTTACAAAAATACAAAGTATATTTTGAATGCACTTGCATAACATGCCCAGGCCAGTGAGATTTTGTTGGACCAAGGTCAAAAACTGGTTGAGAGGCCCTAACCCAGAGACCCTGGTTTCAATCACAGCTTCCTGTGATCCTGGACAATTACTTTTCTTACCTGTTCCTACTTTTTTGTAATAATCGCATTTGAGAGCACCTTGAAATAATATAGTTTAGGATGTGCACTGTACAAACATCTTCCCTCATATATGGTTTAATTGACAATACTTTTGATTCACTATAACAGAATTAGGCCATGGATAGGTGGCGCAAGACAACTGACTTGTCTCTTGGGTACCAATAAAATTGTCATCAGTCAGTGCAGAAGAGGGAAAGAAGGTGATACCCACCCAGGATCGTAATTGCACAATGTCTATTCATAAAACCAAGTTTCGATTGTGGCTTCCAAGCTTGACCAAACAGTGTGACCCTAGTCAATTACTTTTCTACCATGTACCTCCATTTCCATCTTCCTCACTTCTGAGAACACCTTCAAATAGTTTGTTAGAAATGGGGTTTTTGGTTGGCAGTTAGGTTGCCCTCTGTCCAAGCAAGAACCCTCATCCTAGTCAGGGTAAGTCACACACAATCCAAAATCAGCCTGTGCTCACCCTCCGGTAGCTTGGCACGAGCAGTCAGGCTTAACTTAGAAGGCAATGTGTAAAGCATTTGTGCAATAAATCATACAACACCATAGTATAACACCACAAAAATACACCACACAGTGTTTAGAAAAATATAGAATATTTATCTGGATAATTGTAGGTCAAAACGATCAAAGTTGCAATACGAATTTGTAAAGATATCACTGAAAAGTGATATTAAGAGTCTTTAGGTCTTTAAAAAGCAATAAAGTGTCTTTCAAGCACAGAGTACCTGGTTTCTGGTGGGAAATCTCCTCAGAGGGCCACAGGAGAAGAGATGCGTGGAAAAAGGGGTGTGTGCGTCGATTTCTCCTCAGCACACACAGACTTGCGTCGTTCTTTTCCACGCGGGGAAGTCGGGCGTCGTTTTCCGGCGCGCAGACAGTCTCTTTTTGTGGATCGCGGGGATTACCAGATGTCCCGGGTCTGGGCGTGGATTCTCCTGCTTATTTTCCGGCTGCGCGTCGTTCTGCGGGACTGCGCGTCGAAGTTTCGATCTCACGGTAGGCGTCGCGTCGATTTCTCCTTGGAAGTCGGGCGGCGGTGTCCTTGCGAGGCCGTGCGTCGAAATTTTGGTCTCACGGCAGGCGTCGCGTCGATTTCTCCTTGGAAGTCGGGCGGCGTTGTCCTTGCGAGGCCGTGCGTCAAAGTTTCGCACTCACGGTAGGCGTCGCGTCGATTTCTCCTTGGAAGTCGGGCGGCTTTGTCCTTGCGAGGTTGTGCGTCGAAGTCTCGATCGTCCCGAGGGCGTCGCGTTGATCAGCGTCGGTGTGCGGCGTTTTTCTCGCCGCGAAACATGCTGTGCGTCGAAATTTTCGGCGCACGGAGCGTCCACGTGAAAGGAAGAAGTCTTTTTGGTCCTGAGACTTCAAGGAACAGGAGGCAAGCTCTATCCAAGCCCTTGGAGAGCACTTTCACAGCCAGACAAGAGTTCAGCAAGGCAGCAGGGCAACAGCAAGACAGCAGTCCTTTGGAGAAAGCAGACAGGTGAGTCCTTTGAGCAGCCAGGCAGTTCTTCTTGGCAGGATGTAGTTTCTGGTTCAGGTTTCTTCTCCAGCAAGTGTCTGATGAGGTAGGGCAGAGGCCCTGTTTTATACTAAGTTGTGCCTTTGAAGTGGGGGTGATTTCAAAGAGTCTCTAAGAAATGCACCAAGTTCCCTTTCAGCTCAATCCTGTCTGCCAGAGTCCCAGTAGGGGGTGTGGCAGTCCTTTGTGTGAGGGCAGGCCCTCCACCCTCCCAGCCCAGGAAGACCCATTCAAAATGCAGATGTATGCAAGTGAGGCTGAGTACCCTGTGTTTGGGGTGTGTCTGAGTGAATGCACAAGGAGCTGTCAACTAAACCTAGCCAGACGTGGATTGAAGGGCACAACAAGTTTTTAGTGCAAAGAAATGCTCACTTTCTAAAAGTGGCATTTCTAGAATAGTAATATTAAATCCGACTTCACCAGTCAGCAGGATTTTAGATTACCATTCTGGCCATACTAAATATGACCTTCCTGCTCCTTTCAGATCAGCAGCTGCCACTTCAACAGTGTATGAGGGCAGCCCCAATGTTAGCCTATGAAGGGAGCAGGCCTCACAGTAGTGTAAAAACGAATTTAGGAGTTTTACACTACCAGGACATATAACTACACAGGTACATGTCCTGCCTTTTACCTACACAGCACCCTGCTCTAGGGGTTACCTAGGGCACACATTAGGGATGACTTATATGTAGAAAAAGGGGAGTTCTAGGCTTGGCAAGTACTTTTAAATGCCAAGTCGAAGTGGCAGTGAAACTGCACACACAGGCCTTGCAATGGCAGGCCTGAGACAAGGTTAAGGGGCTACTGAGGTGGGTGGCACAACCAGTGCTGCAGGCCCACTAGTAGCATTTAATTTACATGCCCTAGGCACATGTAGTGCACTCTACTAGGGACTTACAGGTAAATTAAATAGTCAATCATGGATAAACCAATCAATAGTACAATTTACACAGAGAGCATATGCACTTTAGCACTGGTTAGCAGTGGTAAAGTGCTCAGAGGTCAAAAGCCAACAACAACAGGTCAGAAAAAATAGGAGGAAGGAGGCAAAAAGTTTGGGGATGTCCCTGTCAAAAAGCCAGGTCCAACATGACCCCCCACCAGCCTAAAGCCAGGGGAGAACAATCACTATCCTGATGTACTTCCCTGTTTGAGGCGACAGAACAAGGACCCAGGCCCACAACAGCAGGGGCATGCTCCAGTTCTTCGCCTTCCTGACTCCAATTGGATCCCTCTGTCCATACTCTCAGGGCCCACTAAGCCCATCCATGGGGAACCTTTCTCCTTTCCTGCGGATCCCATCTGTGCAGCACCTAACCTTACTTTGCTCACAGATGTATCCCAGGAGCAGGATAGTACCCCCATGACCAACATAGTGGTGTTGCCCACTCTACCCCTGGGGTGTGACACTTGTCCCCTCCCCAGGGATAACTCTGTCCACCCGGACAGCAAGCCACAGTGATTACTGACAGCTGCCAGGGATGAGAGCCAGGCCCCAGGCCTCTCAAAGCTCTCCAACCACTGTGGCTGTGGAGAGTGGGGGGCGGTAGCCCCAGGTGCTGGGCACCCTTTAACCACTCTCCCTTCCACCAGGTCAGGGATGACAGCCTGAACCTGGTCCTCCCCTCTGGGGCTTTGTACCCTCCTTCCTGGAGCGGTACCCCCAGAGTCCAACATGGCCAGGGGGCTTACAGAAGTCGCCCTGTACCATTCCTCCACCAGTGCAGGGCTGTTAACCTGCCACTGGCCCTCCAACCTGGGGTCTGTACCTACAGGTTGGACTAGGGCCCGGGGTGAGGCTTCCCTCCCCCTGCCCTCCCTTCTGGGGTCCAGCACCCTCCAACTAGGAGTGGCCTCCTCAGAAGACAACATGGTAGGGGCACTGTTATCAGTAGCCCCTCCCTCCAGGTCCGGGGGGACACCCTGAACCTGGTCTTCCAGCCCAGGGTCTGTACCCTCAGACTGGATCACCGCCTGGCAAACCAGGACTTCCTGGGAGGCACACCTACCCCCCACCAGGTCAGAGTTTAACCTCTGCACCTGCCCATTCAACTCAGAGTCACCACCCTGAAGTTGAACAATTGCCTGGCACACCAGGACTTCCTGGAGGGCACACTGACCCTCCACCAGGTCAGAGTTTAACCTCTGCACCTGACCATTCAACTCAGAGTCACCACCCTGAAGTTGAACAGTTGCCTGGCGCACCAGGACTTTCTGGGAGGCACACCTACCTCCCACCAGGTCAGAGTTTAACCTCTGAGCCTGGTTCCCCAACCCAGGGTCACCACCCTGAGGTTGGGCAATTGCCTGGCACGCCAGGACTTTCTGGGGGGCACACCTACCCCCCACCAGGTCAGAGTTTAACCTTTGAACCTGGTCATCCAACCCAGAGTCAACACCCTGAGGTTGGACAATTGCCTGGCACAGCAGGGCTTCTTGGGAGGCACACCTACCTCCCACCAGGTCAGAGTTTAACCTCTGAACCTGGGTATCCAACCCAGAGTCAGCACTCTGAGGTTGAACAATTGCCTGGCACGCCAGGACTTTCTGGAGGGCACACTGACCCTCCACCAGGTCAGAGTTTAACCTCTGAACTGGGCCATTCAACTCAGAGTTACCACCCTGAAGTAGAACAATCGCCTGGCACGCCAGGACTTCCTGGAGGGCACACTGACCCTCCACCAGGTCAGAGTTTAACCTCTGAACCTGGTTCTCCAACCTAGGGTCACCATCCTGAGGTTGGACAACTGCCTGGTACACCAGGGCTTTCTGGGGGGCACACCTACCCCCCACCAGGTCAGAGGTTAACCTCTGAACCTGGATATCCAACCCAGAGTCACCACCCTGAGGTTGAACCATTGCCTGGCAGGCCAGGACTTTCAGGGAGGCACACCTACCTCCCACCAGGTCAGAGTTCAACCTCTGAGCCTGGTTCTCCAACCCAGGGTCACCACCCTGAGGTTGAACCATTGCCTGGTATACCAGGACTTTCTGGGGGGCACATCTACCCCCCACCAGGTCAGAGTTTGACCTCTGAACCGGGTTAGCCAACCCAGAGTCACCACCCTGAGGTTGGGCAATTGCCTGGCACCCCAGGACTTTCTGGGAGGCACACCTACCTCCCACCAGGTCAGAGTTTAACCTCTGAACCTGGCCATCCAACCCAGAGTCGACACCCTGAGGTTGGACAACTGCCTGGCACGCCAGGACTTTCTGGAGGGCACACTGACCCTCCACCAGGTCAGAGTTTAACCTCTGCACCTGACCATTCAACTCAGAGTCACCCCCCTGAAGTTGAACCATTGCCTGGTATCCCAGGACTTTCTGGGAGGCACACCTACCTCCCACCAGGTCAGAGTTTAATCTCTGAACCTGGCCATCCAACCCAGAGTCGACACCCTGAGGTTGGACAACTGCCTGGCACGCCAGGACTTTCTGGGGGGCACACCTACCCCCCACCAGGTCAGAGTTTGACCTCTTCACCTGGTAAGCCAACCTAGAGTCACCACCCTGAGGTTGAGCCATTGCCTGGCATTCCAGGACTTTCTGGGGGGCACATCTACCCCCCACCAGGTCAAAGTTTAACCTCTGAACCCGGTTATCCAACCCAGAGTCACCACCCTGAGGTTGAATCTTTGCCTGGCATGCCAGGACTTCCTGGGGGGCACTCTCACCCCCCACAAGGGACACGCCGTCCCCAAGGGCCACACAAGAGTCTAGTTGGCGCAGGTCTCCCGACCTCTGCCCATCCGGCAGAGTCTGGGTTTCCCCCAAACCAGAAACGGTCTCACCTGGGTCATTCCTGGGGGGCTCTGCTCTCAGAGCTGACCCCTGACTTTCAAGATCCTCCACTGGGGTCTGCCACCCCCTCTCAACCCTATGTCTGGACTTCTGCACCCCCTCACTAGGAGTGGTACTGCCAGACACCAGAACTGTTGGGATGCTGTCTACAGTCATCCCCCCAAGTTCTTCTGACACTGCGGGGCTTCCCTCAAAAGGTGGCCCTACGGTACAGGTTAGGCTCTGAGACCTACCTGGGACACTACAATCCTCTCCCACCTCACTTGGTCGGGAACCACCTAGACCACTCCCTTCAGGAGCACCCCCAAATGCCTCTTCAGACTCTCTGGTACTCACCCAAAAGTCTGCCTCCACTGTAAGTTCCCTGGGGTCAGAGAACTCACACTCCACCTGGTGTTGGCGTAGCTCTGGAAAATAAGGACCAGACATATGCTCTCCAGCAATTACATTACTCTGCCCTTCACATGTATTAACCACAGTACCCTTCACCCAACCACCTAGTAACTCAGCCTTGGAAAAGCACTCTACATCACCCTCTTGAGACTGGTGAGACAGTTTCTGTCTGTCCCTGACACTCAACCCAAACTCTTCTGGGATGTCTCTACACTCTATATCCAGGACGTCCACCAGGCGGGAACCCTTTTCTCTGTCACTCTCTGCTAGAGTCAGTAAAGTGTCCCTCCCCCCAGTAGGAATATGACTCCCTGTGCCAGTTCCCCAATCCTTCTCAGGGACCCTGTGCATAACGGGAACTACCTCATACCCTTGAACCGCCTGGGGTGTGTCAACTCTCTTCTTCAAGTTGGGTACCACATCTCTGGGCTTGTGCCCTTCTTCAGCAGTACTAGATGCAAGATTTTTGCTGCCACCATCTGAACTGGACTCAGCCCTTCCGGCCTCCAGTTTCAGCTCTTTACAGCTCAGCTCTTGAGCTGCAATCTTTTCTTCTTCCAGGGCTAAAAGTCTTTTTGCCTCAACCTCTGCAAGATACTCCTCTAATTGTTGCTCCTGTCGCCTTTGACTTCGGAGCCATTCATCTATTTCTGGGTCACTGTCCAACTCTGAGTAGCCTTCCTCCTCATCTGAGTAGTCTTCCTCCTCATCTGAGGGGTACTTAGTCATTTGGTTTCTTGCTGCCTCTCTCTCTGCCCATCTTTCCTCCCCCCAGACTATGTAGTGATGGAGCATCTCCGCTTTAGTAGATCTCCTTGCTACAGGAAGGCCCCATTGTCTGCAAAGCTTCCTTAGGTCAGCCTTAGTGAGGTGGTCAGTACGAACAAAGAATGAGTAGGTAAGCAATCCCATTTTGATAAGATCTTATCAGCAAAAACCAAAATCCAAAGTCCAAAATATCAATAGTATATCCAGGAGGACATCAGAGAACCAAGAGCCAAAAAAAAGATGAAAAATCAAGTTGACCTTCCACTGTGGGTAGGTAGTGAAATACTTAGCTACTGTATGTCACTGCACAAACACAAGTCCTATCCTCACCGCTGATCACCAATGTTAGAAATGGGGTTTTTGGTTGGCAGTTAGGTTGCCCTCTGTCCAAGCAAGAACCCTCACTCTAGTCAGGGTAAGTCACACACAATCCAAAATCAGCCTGTGCTCACCCTCCGGTAGCTTGGCACGAGCAGTCAGGCTTAACTTAGAAGGCAATGTGTAAAGCATTTGTGCAATAAATCATACAACACCATAGTATAACACCACAAAAATACACCACACAGTGTTTAGAAAAATATAGAATATTTATCTGGATAATTGTAGGTCAAAACGATCAAAGTTGCAATACGAATTTGTAAAGATATCACTGAAAAGTGATATTAAGAGTCTTTAGGTCTTTAAAAAGCAATAAAGTGTCTTTCAAGCACAGAGTACCTGGTTTCTGGTGGGAAATCTCCTCAGAGGGCCACAGGAGAAGAGATGCGTGGAAAAAGGGGTGTGTGCGTCGATTTCTCCTCAGCACACACAGACTTGCGTCGTTCTTTTCCACGCGGGGAAGTCGGGCGTCGTTTTCCGGCGCGCAGACAGTCTCTTTTTGTGGATCGCGGGGATTACCAGATGTCCCGGGTCTGGGCGTGGATTCTCCTGCTTATTTTCCGGCTGCGCGTCGTTCTGCGGGACTGCGCGTCGAAGTTTCGATCTCACGGTAGGCGTCGCGTCGATTTCTCCTTGGAAGTCGGGCGGCGGTGTCCTTGCGAGGCCGTGCGTCGAAATTTTGGTCTCACAGCAGGCGTCGCGTCGATTTCTCCTTGGAAGTCGGGCGGCGTTGTCCTTGCGAGGCCGTGCGTCAAAGTTTCGCACTCACGGTAGGCGTCGCGTCGATTTCTCCTTGGAAGTCGGGCGGCTTTGTCCTTGCGAGGTTGTGCGTCGAAGTCTCGATCGTCCCGAGGGCGTCGCGTTGATCAGCGTCGGTGTGCGGCGTTTTTCTCGCCGCGAAACATGCTGTGCGTCGAAATTTTCGGCGCACGGAGCGTCCACGTGAAAGGAAGAAGTCTTTTTGGTCCTGAGACTTCAAGGAACAGGAGGCAAGCTCTATCCAAGCCCTTGGAGAGCACTTTCACAGCCAGACAAGAGTTCAGCAAGGCAGCAGGGCAACAGCAAGACAGCAGTCCTTTGGAGAAAGCAGACAGGTGAGTCCTTTGAGCAGCCAGGCAGTTCTTCTTGGCAGGATGTAGTTTCTGGTTCAGGTTTCTTCTCCAGCAAGTGTCTGATGAGGTAGGGCAGAGGCCCTGTTTTATACTAAGTTGTGCCTTTGAAGTGGGGGTGATTTCAAAGAGTCTCTAAGAAATGCACCAAGTTCCCTTTCAGCTCAATCCTGTCTGCCAGAGTCCCAGTAGGGGGTGTGGCAGTCCTTTGTGTGAGGGCAGGCCCTCCACCCTCCCAGCCCAGGAAGACCCATTCAAAATGCAGATGTATGCAAGTGAGGCTGAGTACCCTGTGTTTGGGGTGTGTCTGAGTGAATGCACAAGGAGCTGTCAACTAAACCTAGCCAGACGTGGATTGAAGGGCACAACAAGTTTTTAGTGCAAAGAAATGCTCACTTTCTAAAAGTGGCATTTCTAGAATAGTAATATTAAATCCGACTTCACCAGTCAGCAGGATTTTAGATTACCATTCTGGCCATACTAAATATGACCTTCCTGCTCCTTTCAGATCAGCAGCTGCCACTTCAACAGTGTATGAGGGCAGCCCCAATGTTAGCCTATGAAGGGAGCAGGCCTCACAGTAGTGTAAAAACGAATTTAGGAGTTTTACACTACCAGGACATATAACTACACAGGTACATGTCCTGCCTTTTACCTACACAGCACCCTGCTCTAGGGGTTACCTAGGGCACACATTAGGGATGACTTATATGTAGAAAAAGGGGAGTTCTAGGCTTGGCAAGTACTTTTAAATGCCAAGTCGAAGTGGCAGTGAAACTGCACACACAGGCCTTGCAATGGCAGGCCTGAGACAAGGTTAAGGGGCTACTGAGGTGGGTGGCACAACCAGTGCTGCAGGCCCACTAGTAGCATTTAATTTACATGCCCTAGGCACATGTAGTGCACTCTACTAGGGACTTACAGGTAAATTAAATAGTCAATCATGGATAAACCAATCAATAGTACAATTTACACAGAGAGCATATGCACTTTAGCACTGGTTAGCAGTGGTAAAGTGCTCAGAGGTCAAAAGCCAACAACAACAGGTCAGAAAAAATAGGAGGAAGGAGGCAAAAAGTTTGGGGATGTCCCTGTCAAAAAGCCAGGTCCAACATAGTTCAATTGAGGATGCAATTGTACAACACCCTCTCTTGTGTATGGTGTAAAACACATAGGGGGTCATTCTGACCCTGGCGGTCTCCGACCGCCAGGGCCACGAACGACTGAAGCACCGCCAACAGGCTGGCGGTGCTTCATTGCCCATTCCGACCGCTGCTGTAAAGCCGCGGTCGGAAAACCGGGTCCGGCGGTTTCCCGCCGGATTAGCCCCAGCTGGGCGAATCCTCCATGGCGGCACTGCAAGCAGCGCCGCCATGGGGATTCCGACCCCCTTCCCGCCAGCCTGTTTCTGGCGGTTTTCACCACCAGAAACAGGATGGCGGGAACGGGTGTCCTGGGGCCCCTGGGTGCCCCTGCACTGCCCATGTCACTGGCATGGGCAGTGCAGGGGCCCCCTAACAGGGCCCCAGTATGCTTTTCACTGTCTGCTTAGCAGACAGTGAAAAGTGCGACGGGTGCAACTGCACCCGTTGCACACCTGCAACACCGCCGGCTCCATTCGGAGCCGGCTTCAGTGTTGCAGGCCCTTTCCTGCTGGGCCGGCGGGCGCTCCCTTGGCGGGCGCCCGCCGGCCCAGCGGGAAAGTCAGAATGGCCCCCGCGGTCTTCTGATCGCGGAGCGGCCAATTGGCGAAACTCGGAATGACCCCCATAATGTTGCTCCAACTATAAACATAAAAGCTCATATAGGAGAAACAAGACAACTGAAATACTCTTCAGTCATTAATAAAACTGTCATAGCATCAAGGTTGTGGTTCACTAAATCTAATAAAGGCCACTCAGTACAGTGAAATAATCGAAGGTGATAAAGTGAAACAATGCAAAATAAACATTTTATGTAAAAGTTTTTACCTCAGCCAAAGATTAAGTGGCCGCCAGCAGCACTTTCAGCAGGGCATGAGGACCAGAATGCGCCAAGAGATGTTCTTTTCAGCCTTCACTGCGCTGCTTTTCAAGACAGGATGCAACAAAGACAGAGCTGCTCAGAATTATGGGACCTGATCATCATCACCTTATTGCCACTGCCCAGTTGGTGCTGTAAGCGAGGCAGGAGATACTTTGGTGTTGGGCACAGGAGCGGTTTCTCCATGAAAGCAGAGGAGCATTGCCCCTCTAAAAAAATGCCCCAGAGCAGCTGAAAAATGAAATGTTAATAAAGTTTATCTATTACCATTTTATTTTTCAGCAACCTGTTGTTAACCAGGTGTCAGGACGGGGCGGGTCAATTGCTGCTGAGTGGCAGCGTGAAGCTGTGCACTAAGTTTAAAGTGGGCAGCCAGACATGCACATTTAAAACGTCTCTAACTCAGCTGTCTTAAGGCAGCTGGGATAGTGAAAGTACCAGCCTCCAGTGGTCTTTAGAGTGCTGAGAGAGGCCGCTCCCTACAATCTTGATGCTTCCTTATGTGGTTTCACAGCATGAGAGCAGCACCAGGATTGAATAGTGCAGTTTCCTAGGTCTGGAGCTTCAAAGACAGAAGACACAGAAGCTAGCAGGATGGCATGGCAAGTAAAGAAGGTAAGTGCCTTTTTTGTTATATTAAATTATTATATATAATTATTATATTAATTCCTCCCCACCACTGTATATACAAGTCAGCTGGCACTGGTTGGGCGCATAGTTCACAGTCTCAAGGCGTCTGAACTCCCACTTTCCACACCCAGTCAGCTGCCAGTGTGGCTTGCAAGAATAGGCTTGGTTACAATTATAGTGACTCGCCCTGCAAAACATTGTGCAATGTCATTGCCTGAGTCTGCCAGGTTCACAAATCCTCAACTGCATTTGGTGGGATGCACAATAAACCAAAGGGCAAACTATGCACTGTATGACCTTTTAGGGGACAAATCAGCTCATCGGCACCAAAAGTGTTCATCTCTTTCCCTCATTGGATGTAGGGAAACACAAATGGTTACTTTCATTGGGCTCTGGGTAATCCTCAAACTTGATTTCCAGAGGCAGACAAAGAGAAGGACTCCCCACGACACAAGATACACACTGCATCATTTCCATCATGGAGGCTTTAGGTTTCCTGTCTAGCACCTATGGAGTGGGCGCTGGAGCAGGCAAGGATCCTAAATACGTTTTCTGTGCTGTCTGCCCAGCTGGTGTGTAGTTGCCTATGAAAAGGATCACAGTCCCACTGGTATTTCTAGATGTGGGTCCCATTCTTCCAGTCCCATGGAACCCAAGCTGCACTCTAATGACGAGGCCCATATAGACTAAAATCGGTCCAGAAGTGCTTGTGTTCCCACTTAGGGGGGGTGCAACTTTGTAGTTCAGTCTGGACTGTTCTTATTAAAGCAGGACCAATACTGATTTGCGTATCACTGGTTTCCTGTCTGGTTACGGATGGTGGGCAAAAAATGACTGATTGGATTACAGCCCAGAGTAATGACCAGTGGCTAATACACGCAACTCATCCATCACTTTTTAGTATTCCTCAGTGTGGCAGATATGGCCAGGGACCTATACTCACTGTACCGTAGGCCTCAAACTGACTGATGAGGCCCAATTAAGCGAAAGTCACTCTGGGGTTGGTTGTGTTTCCACTCAGAGGGGACTTTGCTTGTCTGTTTGGGCTGGATGTTCCTATTGGGTCAGGACTAATACTGATTTGCATATGGGTCACATTTTTCTGTGTGGCAGAGTGAGCCTGGGAACCACGTCTGGGTATACCTGCACACTTACAGTGTCAAATGCAAAAGGAACAAGGTGACGGATGGAATGCTTCAATGGACAAAAAGTGCAAAATGATCTGCTGGATTGCGGCCAAGAGAAATGACCAAAGGCTGAGATTAATCCCAGCAATAGACATACCACTTTTATGTTTTTGTCAGTGCAACTCCATAAGTATGACAGGCATTTACATATATGGGTCCCATACTCAATGTGCCACAGGACTCAAACCCCACCTTACCGATGATGCCAATATCGTCCTACACCTGTCTGGAGTTGCTTGTTTTCCTTTTCAAACTGTAGCTGTACTTCAGTCCTATTTGAGCCGGACCAATACTGATTTGCATATAGCTAGCTGCCTCTTCTCTGAGGTGCTGTAGATGGCAAAAAAGTAGACTGGATTGCAATCCAGAGTAATGACTAGTGGCATTAAGATTAATTCAAGCAATCCTCCCACTACTTTTTGGTTTTCCTCAGAAAAGTAACAGGGTCACTGCTGATGTGAAGAGCCCTGACAGGTGACTCTGCTTAAAAAAGGGGGAAAAAAGAAAGAGCAAAAAGTTAACAGCTGCGGCAGCTATATCAGAAGGGAGCCACTGCGGGTCAACAGCCCTTCTCATAGGCCCCTGTGAGGAGCTCAGATAATCAGCATGTGGTGGTGAAAAGTTCCCTTGAGAGAGCAAGGGCACCACTAACCTTAGCAGAATGTTCTGCAATCCGCGCACGTGCAGCTTTGGACCACTTAACATCCCTCCATCGTTTTTCTTGATTTTGTTACTCAGAGTGACACCACAAGGAATGTTTATTTTCTGGGAATTTAGCACTTCTGAGAGCTGGTGCTTTCCTCCAAAGGCTCTGCTTTGCGTTGATATTTGCTGTAAGGTTCTATGTGAATTGGGCAACCTTGTTCAATGTAGAAATAATATTCATGATTAACATTTCTGCTACTTTTAATGTTTAATATCACAGCACTGCTATGGCAGGTAACCCGGCAACACTTTGACATATTTTTTTATGACTGAATAGCATTATAATTGAACTACTTATGTTCAACTGTGGCACAATTTGGCAATATCATTGACTCTATGTTAATGTACTTCTTTTGTGTGCTAGTCACTTAGAGGGGTATTGTGTTTCTAGTTAGTTATAGTCCACTGGTGCAAAGATTATCAGCGGAGCCCCTGGCATAGGTGGTTGGTCAAGGGTGCATTCAGAGGGTTACTTACCCTGGGTGACCTTTCTTTGTTGTGCACCTCATGAAGGTGTGAGGTTCTTCAGAGAGTGAGACCGATGAGCATTTCCTGATGAAAGCCTGTAAACTTATTGGGTAATGTGTGCATATTTTTCATTGATGTGTGCACAAAAGTACTTTTTTGTCTTTCAAACAAAAGCATCTGATGGACAGTGATCAAGTGCTTGTGCCATTGTTGAGTGCTAAGTCTTTACTCACAGATCCTCCCCTGTTTAAGCTTTGAACTACTCTGCCTTGCTACCAGGGGCACAGCTTCAGGGGGTGTTTGTGGTGTGACGACTGCCCAAAGAAATGCATTCTTGGCTTGATAGCCGGATATGGGACCATAGCTCATGTCTGCTATTGCTGTGTCAGGTTTTTTGTCACCACCAAGAATAAAAGACATGACAGTGTTCTTTGATGTAAAACAGGAGAGCGAAAGACAGAAATACACATCCGGTGACTGAATTTCAAAATGTGACACCAGATAACCTGGAATCAATAAGACTGTCACTCCTTGTAAAAACCTGGCAATGCTATGCAAAACATTTTATTTTCACAGAGCATCCATTTTCTTCATTGTCACCTGTGAGAAAACTTTCAAATATTTGAGTGTAGGATGTGCAGTGTACAATCACTTTTTATCTTAGATTTAATAGACTGCAATGTGAAAACTTTTTCCTAGATCTTTTAGACCATTATGTCACTCCATCTATAATAAGAATCTGGGTCATATCTAATGCTTTCATCACTATGGACTTGCCACTTAGTTCACTTATAGCATTGTCTGTATATGCAGTGATATAAACTGATGTACTAAGGTGAAAAGCTTCTGCATGATAAAGGAATAAGCTTCTTACATTTGTTGCACAATATATATGCCAAACGTTTAATGTCTTGGATCATGCATGGACTCCAAGACCAAAGCCAGAGCCAAGGCTCCATTCTGGCTTGTAACAACTAAAGATACACTGTTCCAAGATAGAAAGAAGAGGACACAGGGAAGTCCTATTGTTAGAAGCAAAAACCCTCACACATCCAATGGATGTCATGCTTCATCGTCAGGTCTGCTCCTCGTCAAACCGGTGCTGCAATGTCTGACGGGCACACCATAAGGAGGGCTCTTTGCCGTAGATCTTTTCTCAATGATAAGGTGCCGGTAACCAAGGTATATGCACAGGAGGGAAAAGAGAGAGGAAAAAAGGAAAGGTTAAAATTAGCTCAAGACCCAACTGTAGAACAAATAATTTATTAATCCAAAGTGGGTATTAGCCAAGGTTAAAACAAAAACAATAAAGAGAGTGGGAAGTGAGGTAATGCTCATTGACTCTCTACACAACTTATGAAGAGAAGGGGCAAGTAAATACCTCGCAGTCCCTTCAATAGGTCAACATGTTTCGCGTCTCAGGGGTCAATAAGGATCCAGTGACGCTTCTTCAGGACCAAATAACTCAATACTTCTCCTATTATTCAACATATAGACCTCACTCAGTCTAAAAATGTGAGCCCCAATGTCCCCGGTCACTTACAAAAGTCAACTGCACATCAGGCTAGTCACATGTAATGGTCACCGTCCCCAATATGGAACAGGCTCCATAGGAAACCACGGGTCTGGAGACTGGTGCAAATACTATAAAGGCTGCCTGATCTCCGGTAGTACACCTACCCACGGCCGCGTTCTGGAGACGTTGAGACTGACATTTTTAGACTGACTGAGGTCTATATGTTGAATAATAGGAGAAGTATTGAGTTATTTGGTCCTGAAGAAGCGTCACTGGATTCGTATGGACCCCTGAGGTGCGAAACATGTTGACCTATTGAAGGGATTGCGAGGCAGGTACTTGCCCCTTATCTTCATAAGTTGTGTAGAGAGTGAATGAGCAGTACCTCACTTCCCACTCTCTTTATTGTTTTTGTTTTAACATTGTTTAAGCACTACTTGTAAATGCTGTTGGTCACTATGATGGTGCTGTATTTACATAAAACCTAATAAAAAGATCACTTGAAAAATGAGCTGTCCTGGACCCATCATGAGTTTAGCCCCCAGCGGGTTGAACTCTGGGAGTTCTGTAAGTGGAGTAAGGTACAGTCTGGTGCATGTCAGTATTGTAGATGTCAGAAGATTTGGGTGCGTTTAAGATTAAATTCCCCCTGGAGATCTGTGAATGATCTGACTTCCATACAATGCACCATGTGGTCCAATGTGGTAATGCCTAGGGTGTCCCACCCGCGAAAGGATCATAAAGTATGGCAATAGTGTGGCATGCGTAGGAAGATTTCCCATGCCAGTCCTTCCTTCCATCCCAGGCCTTTTAGAGCAGCCCTCAAAAAAATCTTTTTGTTTTTTTGTACATGCGTGCATACCTAAAGTACATATTCCATGCAGACGACTGTCTTACATATTCTGCAGGTGCCTCATGTTACTTTTGTGCACCACCTTCTAAGCTGAGTTCGAAGTTCATAGGCTGCCAGGTAAGTACTTTGAACAAATATTTGAATGACAGCTTTTGAGTTGACAACTGCCCAGTACAATGTGCTTGCATCTCCCAATACTTTTGTAGCTAAGACCTCGTGATCATTTTTTATGCGGAGAACTGCCTAACACATAATTTGTATAATTATATATGTGAAAAACTGAAATATTATTGAAAGATTTCTGCATTCCTAGTTTGCATTAATGAGTGTCACCTTGCACTGTTATGTGAACAAAGACCCCAAAAGGTATAATCAGAAAAGTCCCCAAAAGAACCTCTAACAATTGAATATCCTGCAGCTTCACTCTGTTCAGTATTTTAATTACTAAGTACTGCACTCCACAGCCCCTCTAGGGACTGCCTGCTCCTTTATTTTCTGCAAAGCAGGACACCTGCGTAATGCTCTGCTGTTCTTTGCCTCCTCTCTCACATATTACTGTTTTGTCGAAACATATGCTTTAAGATAATGCAGAGGGAATCATTGACATGGTAACTCGGTCATCCCTTATGATCACCGCAGTGCAGCAGCTACAGACAGTAATAAACCATACACTCCCCAAAGGAGCTGTGTGCTCATCTGAACAATGCTGGCTCCTAATTGGGTCGAGGCAGACTTATTTAATAAGATTTTGTAATTATATGTGTATTAAGTATTATACAAAGAAACTGCTACTGTAAGTGCCCTTACACAGTAAAGGTCAGTCTTTTTTCTATGATGAGGAGGGACCTTGAAGATTTGCCAAGGATGTACTAAGGAGGATGTTTAGTACTTTCTGAACAGGAGCCAATGTTATACTAGGGAAGGGGTGAAAAAAAAGGGGAGACGGTAAATCACTGAAATTCCATTTTCTGTGTTTTGCTTTTCGGCCCTTTGTTGCACGGTTAGCTGTGTTTTTTTTTTATCTCGAGCATCGTACTCACGTGAAGATACCTTCACATGCCTAATAAAATCTTCTTGTAGTCGGTAAAGGATGAACAGGGTTTTTTGAGTCAAATTAACATCCCACGTGTCTTCAATACGAAGATATATATACTTTTTTTTTTTTGCCTTGCTGGACTCCCGTTTGTCACTGTTGCTCTTTAATTTGTACTTATCACCACCAGCCCAGCTAACCGAATTTTTAGGTCTAAATTTCTCCCTATGTGCAGATGACGGACAGCTAAGAGCTAGCCATACAAAATGCGCTCCTGAAGCGTCATTAAATCTGCTTCGCTGTCTATGAAAAGTGCTATGTTGGATGAGTTTCAACTATTTAAGACGTAAGTGCTCAAAACACATTTGCCACCTAATTTCTGGCCGAGGGTCTAGGACCTCCTCTTGTATTGGTTCCAATAGCTGGGAAATTGAGTGTTGAAATTGCTTCTGCACTAACTCTTTCAGAACAAGTATGTGTAGTAAATGAAGCCTGCCTATTTCAACTGCTCTCACTTAAACGAGTGTTCCATCTAGTTCTCTTCTCAAAGGATCACTATTCAAAATGTATTTGTGTCTGCATGCTTGGATTACTGTGATTGCATTTACCTGGGCTGGGCCTACCAGCCTATCTTGTTAAAAACACTACAACTGATCCATAATTTCACAGCAAGATTGGCTGCTAGGAACAATGCATTTTCCACATTTATCCAGTCTTGGCAAGGCTTCATTGGCTGGCAGAAAAGGAGAGATTTCTATTTCAATCCCTCTGCTTAGTAGAAAAAGTGGTATCCCTGACCAAGTCTTTCACCCTATCATCCCACTTTGAACTATGTTGTCCACACACACTCTGAGATCAGTCTTCAAGATGGACCTGATAGTTCCAAAGTTAATCTTAAAACGGTTAAGGGAAGACCCTTTTCAGTGATTTTAGATGTAAAGTGGAATGTGCTCTCAGATGCCCCTAAAAGAGAGTAAGTTCATCTGAAATTTGGGAGAGAGCTTTTCTCTAGGCCTAACTGAAGACTTAAGGAAAAGCCTAATTGAAGAGAACTCAAATAGCAGTTACAAGTTTGCTTATGACCGGCTTTCATGATACCCAAGAGGGGGGATATATGTGCAAACATAAAAATAAACATGAATGAACAAATGCGTATTATTTCAAGCATCAAATTCTCCAAGAAGTTTTGTCAAAGCCACAAATGAAAAAAAACTGAATAGAGGATTCCAAAGCCACTGGAAAATGGAGAAGACTTTAGTGGGACCATTGTCACTGTTCCCAGCAGGGGTGTAGCTTTTTTGGTTTCAGTAGGTTCAGTGGGACTTGGACCCAGAGGCCTGAGGGGACAATTGAAACCTGATTATTGCTTTATTTTATAATTCAGCCAGCAGCCAGGGGGCCCACTTCCTATCTTGCACTAAGGCCTATGATATGCTGGCTACGCTACTGGTTTCCAACTGTTATCTCCACCCCAGTTAATGGTCATCATGAGTTGTCAGGCCCCAAATGGGGAATAACATGTGACAACATGTGAGATTTGGAAATACAGTGCCCATCTCTAATGACACTATTGGCAAAATAACTCATGAGGGCAGTAACTGGGATAGAGATACTGACCAGAAATGGTGTCAAAGAGACCAGCATCCATTCCTCCAGTGTCAGACCATTTTGGAATCCAATACTTTTTCAGTTGTGGCATTGAGAGAGAATTTAAAAGCCTAAAGCACAGCAACTGGAATCACGAGGCCAGGGCAGACCAAATTCTGTGGTAAGCATGACTAACATGCTGAAAGATAAAGCAAGGTATGCAGCGTAATGTGGCACATTTTACAGTAGTAAAATATCACACTTTCATTTTTAAACAAGTTAACACAATCCAGACAATGATGTGCCTTGTTAGAATCAGTTTAAAACCTTAATACAGCAATGAGCAACTGAAGGTTAGTCTGCCAGTAGCACTAACTGGCCTGCACTGTGCACCAAAGCATGTGGCAGCGCTTTGGTAACTTTTGATCAGTTTAAGATAGAAATTATTTTGCTAATCTCTGAAATTCATACTGGAAATGAAGGATTATGTAGCAATTGTGACACATCTATAATTATGCAGAAAATGCAGCAGCTGCAGAATTGCATAACTCCAGTGGTCTTACCCTTAGGGCAGTTGGAGCTGAACTAATAAAGCTGTTTATTGATTGATAGACTGCAAAAAAGTTTTGTTAAGCAACTGATGACTTTTAGCAGGAGGAAAATGTGTGCGGAAAGCATTATGTTTACAGGGTGCATTTCGGCACCAAGTAAAACTTGGTATTGTACAGGATGGTATCTCTAGAGGGGATACCACTCAACACGAGCAACAAACAGACTCAAATAGGCAGTAACGGCACTTGATTAACTAGGCATGTCAAGAGGAGTCATCTTGATGACATCTTAGAAGATCTAAATGGATACATTTACTCTTGAATCTGAATCAGTAAACAGTACCCATCCTCTAATTGATTATCAATTGTCCACTAGTGCTGAAATGGATTTGAATATTGTCTAGGCAGTGATGATGTCTAATACTGAATCCTTTAATAAGGAAACATAATTGTACTATAGTCATGTTCATTAAAATATGGCATGATGCAGATCCCACATAAGACCATATGTGATGTCATATGATAGTGCAGGGTCTCCAACCTTTTCTGTAACAAGAGCTACTTATGTTCATTTAAGATTATCTTGAGCTAATAATAATATTTGTGTTGTAATAGTGACCATATCAGGCAAGTTTACATTAGTAGCTACCCTATGCAAGATTATCAGCAGTGATCACCTCACTGAATCAGGCAGGGTTGCCAACAGTATTGTAAAATAGGCTTTGCCAATTGGGTATGCCTTTACATACGTAATACATAACAGACCTAGCTTCAATGCTTGTGACATAAAGGTAAAACAATTAGAACTAAGTAGCCCTAATGCAATATGATTTATCACTCAAATATCAGCTTTAAAAATATTTTGAAAATTCAACCATTTTTTTCTAAACACCATCTTTTGAGTTCTGAAACACATTTTTGTCTGAAATACGCAATTTCAATTCTGGTACAAATATATTAATTCAATCAAGCAAAAGCTTCTAATCTAGTATTGAATACAAAATCCATATAAATGTACCATGACAATATATAGATGGAGGTAGAGGAAATCAAAACTTCTTTTTTAGGCACTTACAGTTTGATATTTTAGTCTTCTATATTGCGTTCATTATATTCTTGTATCTCAATATCCTGAGCGTCGATTATCAGTAGTACAAACGTTTGTGTGCTTTGTGGTGTGTTACTAAAACATTGATTGTTTCATGAGATCACTTACTAAGAAGTTCTACTTTTCTGTTCAGATCTATTTTGTCCACATTTAAAAATCCTCACAGGTGTATTTGAGATGCTGCATCTCCTCTAGTTAAAGGAGTATCACATGCCTCTGGTGACACTGTATTCAAAGAAGAATCACTTTCTATGTTAAGTATTTATAATCTGTTCAGAGTACAAAATTGAAAACATTGTTTTTCCTGGCTTTCTGGGTTGTCCTTGGTTGGTTCCTAACTGGTGGGATGCTGCAAAAGATTGACAAAATTGAAGTACACCTTGACCATTCTACGTTCTAAGGCCCAACCTATTTTCTGGCTGTAAACAGGCTCACATTTGCATTTAGTAAACATCATCAGACCTTATCAGTTGGGGCAGAAAGCATATTTTATGTTTTGTCATCTGTTTCCTCCTTTCAACCGATTAATCATGTGCTTGCATGCTGATATCTGAGTGTGTGAGCTAGGTCTCGCACATCAGACATGGTGCATTTAATTATGATGCTTGGGGCAGATTTAAAGGGCAGTGATCACAAGGCTGCCATCAAAACATTAAAGAATCTTTGTCTGCACCTAGTAATTAACCCTATTAAGACTTTAGCTAACTGCAGCGATTCCACCAATAAAGTTCCTTTGGCTCCCCATTTGGGATCATCAAGGTGCAATGCAAAAACTGTGACAGATGAGCCATCTAATATATAGTGATTGAAAGGGGTAATTCTGTGAAAGGGTACTATGGAAAGCATTTGAAAGTATTGTGCACTTTCATCAAAAGGTAATTACAATGTCCCTATTTGGAGTGGAAACACCAACTAGCATGTCATGATGTACACATATGTGGGTACTAACAAATAACCCTCTCTAAGACGGTAAATTCTCAGTGCTCACAGTTTTCTTGTAGAAATTTGACCATTAGTTGGGATTTCTGCATGGCACTTCTGAGAGCGGGAGAGTCACTTCAGGGGCAGTAACTCGAATTGCATAGCTAAGAATTCAAAATGTAGTGGAAAGCCCACTGTCAATGTGGTTCAGGACAAACACATCCAACCTAGTGACTGTAAAATTTGCTCTCATAACTCCATGTCAAACTATTCCTTATTTGTTACTCTCTCTCTTTTTTTCTCTCTCTGTCTCTCCCTCTCTTTGTATTTTTTTCAGGCGGCCTTATTGGTTTGACTTCAGACATTCAGACATTCAGACTTGAACTCAGGTATGACTGAGGTCCTTCTTTTTTGTAACAATGACACATTTTGATCCCCTATTTGGTGGCCACAAAGTATGGGGACCCTTCTGATTCTGGTCAAATAGGTCAGGAATCTAGGTGTTTTATTAAATGACAAATTGCCCTTTGAAGCACAAGTGAATGCACTCGATTCCTCTGCTTTTAACACTTTAAAACCATTAAAATATATTTATTTTATTTCCCATGAACTTAAAAAAAGTCGTGGTCATCACTTTAGTTTTAGCAAAAATAGACTATTGCAATGCTATTTATATCAAAATGCAACTAAGACTGCTAAGGAAGTTGCAGACACTGCAGAATGCAGACACTCGACTGTTGTGTAATATTCCAAAGTTTCGGTTAGCCGCCTAGGCTATTCACAAACTTCACCGGCTGCCCAAAAAGAAGCACATTACTTTTAAGGCCTTAGGTAGCACATATAAAGCCCTATTTGGCTC
The DNA here is from genome assembly GCF_031143425.1 of Pleurodeles waltl. Classification (NCBI taxonomy): domain Eukaryota; kingdom Metazoa; phylum Chordata; class Amphibia; order Caudata; family Salamandridae; genus Pleurodeles; species Pleurodeles waltl. Next base: position 168,866,274 of record NC_090449.1, on the reverse strand, counting down.
TAGATCTGAAAATATTAAAGACAAATTCAATGGTATATGCCCACAAGAACACTATTGGCCAGATGTAGGGAACGTTTAGCGACTCGCAAACGGCAAAAATTGCCGTTTGCGAGTCGCTAAACGCGTTTCCCAATGCAGAAATGCATATTGCGAGTTGGTACCGACTCGCAATATGCATTTCAGAATTGCAAATAGGAAGGGGTGTTCCCTTCCTATTTGCGAGTCTGAGTGGTATGCAATACCATTTGCGACCGCATACGCGGTCGCAAATGGTGTCGCAGTTACCATCCACTTCAAGTGGATGGTAACCCACTCGCAAATTGGAAGGGGTCCCCATGGGACCCCTTCCACTTTGTGAATGGACCCAAAAATATTTTTTCAGGGTAGGTAGTGGTCCAAGGGACCACTACCTGCCCTGAAAAATAACCGAAACTAAAGGTTTCGTTTTTTTTTTTAATGCAGCTCGTTTTCCTTTAAGGAAAACGGGCTACACTTAAAAAAAAAAAGAACTGCTTTATTGAAAGCAGTCACGAACATGGAGGTCTGCTGACGACAGCAGGCCTCCATGTTTGCGAGTGCCTATACTCGCTATGGGGCCGCAATTTGCGACCCACCTCATGAATATTGATGAGGTGGGTCATTGCGACCCCATAGCGAGTTGCAGTCGGTGTCTGAGACACCGTACTGCATACCAATTTGCGAGTTGCAAATTGCGAGTCGCATGGACTCGCACTTTGCAACTCGCAAATATTTTATTTGCTACATCTGGCCCTATGTTCCGTCTCAGTCAAGAATAGCATTATTCCTCGATGCAAGCAGGCAAGATGGGGAGGCCTGAGTTTTATTGGCGGCACTGTAAAACTTTGAAATAACCTCCCTTTGCACCTTAAATCTCAAACCACCTAGATAAGATTTAGAAAAGATCTTAAGACGTGGCTTTGTCTACTCAGTCCTAATTCTACTCTATTTCAACCTTCTTTCACGCAGTGTATACCCCATGATTCCCTAGCACCAAGAAGCCCTTGGGCATTTGTGCTCTTTATAAAACTAACATTAACATAGCGATCTGGACAACACAATTTTGTCATTGTCTTAAAAAAGTACATAAAAGGCAAAATGGAGAGAAAAATAGTTGAGTTTAGGCCACCTCCGTTCAGTAATTGGCTTCCATGCATTTTTCATGTTTTACCATTGCTTGGATGGGCTGTCCATCAAGGACGTTATATTTGTATTTTCAGCTTCCCTAAAGAAATTCTTATTTATGTTCCGATTAGGTTTGGGTAACTGGGACATGAATTAATCATGCTAGTAATTCATCTCCCTGGGTCAATGATTTGTTTTACTATGCTGTTATGATAGTTTCTTGTTGAATTTACAGCATAAACACACAGTGCCCACCTACTTTATGTCACACTTTTTGAACTTTTCTGACACAATAAGGTAACAATAGCTTACATTTCCTGAATCATTCTCTTGTAGATAGTGTAGGAAGCACAATAAAGTCATACTTATATTATCAAGAATGATACAGCATTGTGGGGTGTACAGAAAAGCAGCAACTAAAAAAAGGTTTTCACAATGATTTTAAAAAGCCAGATGCAGTGTACACATAGGTTTTCTGAGAAGGGCACCATAAATTGACATTTTGTCTAAATTTCACTGCTCAAGCTATGTTGTGATTCTGTTACTAAATCAAAAATAAAGTCACATATTTGATCTGTTTATGACGGTCTCACGCTATATATCCCTATTTAATAAATGCATTTAGTCTTTCATAGAAGTGTTTCTGAATCGCTAAATATGTTCAAAGATGGATACTGATTTGGTATTTGGAAGGACAGTATTGTAGGAGTCCCTTCGAAATAGCAAATCAGTATGCTATGTGTCAATGTTTTGCAACCAAATTAAGGTCACAAAACATTGATACCTCAAAGGTGGTAGTAACACATTCTCTAACAAGGGGATACCTTCTTTTTTTGTGAATGTAACAAAAACATTTGTTACAGAGGAGGCAGTAGTTTAGAGGACCACTGCCTCCACTAAAACAAACTAAAAAGAAAGAGCCATTTCTTTATAAATACTTTAGTATTTCCTTTAAGGAAAAAGGGCTGAATTATTCTTTTTTTAAAGTCTCCATGGTTTAAAACTGATAACAGACATGGTGATCGTCTGATCCTTGTGATCGCAGCGAATCAAATTGGATGACAATTTGTGACCTACCACATTATTATTCATGTATAGGTTGAATTGTAACCCACTATGATTTCTTTTTTTATGAATCTACCTATTAGTACATACCTCCGTTTTCAAAATACATCAGTACTCACAAAAATACTAGTTGCAAATTGCGGCCATTATTTGGCATCCTGTATTTAGTACATTTGACCCGTAGTCGCTATCGATCTACAGCAGGTATTTATAACAAGATGTGCATGCAAATTGACCTTCAGAAAAATGCATTGGCATACATTTTTATGTTCTAGCTAAAAGGCAAACATTGTTACCTCAGTTTGAATTCTTTGAGGTCATGATATTTTACATGTATGGTGCATTTCAAGTTTAGATATCTAATGAAGTGTTAGAATAAAGTAAAGAATTATTGATATTTCTTATTTCAATATGTCAAACTTTATCCATTCCATTTCACATATTTTTGCCTATCCTACTTTGCTTTGTACCTCTCACTTCCCGCACATCTATGTACCTGTACTTTAACCTATACATATGTTTACAGCCCACTCCTTGTCAACAGCATCTCTGTCCCTACCTCTCCTTACTCACCTTGATCACCTTGCAACAACGTTTTTGATTGGTCCTGTACCTGGTTTCACCACTATCAGACTACACCTCTCTCTACCTGTTCTTCTCCCAGTCGACACCTATCTTTCCCAAACCTTTTCCTGGTTGCACATCTTTCTGCTCTGTACCTCATCTTGGCAGTATCACTTGCTACCCACTTTTAGCTCACCCACCATTTACCTCTAGCCAACATGCCCCTTCTTGCCCATACTTCTCCTTGCCAGTTAATCTCCCTCCCTGCCCCCACAACAACCATGGACCCAGCCTGCACCTCCCTCAGCCTCTACATCAATATGCTCAAACCTCTCCCTTCTTGTACCTCTCCTTGCACAAACTTCTCACTTCCACCACCTCTTACAGTCTGCAGCCAGCCAGCACCTATGCTTGCCTGCGCCTCTCTCAGATTGCACCTCTCGCAGCCCACACAACTCATCCCTGTACCTTTCATTGACCACATATTTTACTTTACCACTTGCTGCCCATACATCTATCTCCCTCTTATTAGCAGTTCCTGTTTCATCTGCTTTCTCAAACATGCATCTCCCTGTCCATAGCTCTCGCTGACCATACATCTTGTTGCATCTGCTTCTCTCTGCACCTCTGCTAGCCTCCACTTCTGTGTGGGTGTTCATTTCCCTTCCCACAGCTTTCTCTGCCATACCTTTTCATGCCCTTATTTCTACCTGCCCTAATCTCGGCATGCCCACACCTCATCTTACTCTCCTCTCTCCCAGCTTTGTAACCAACCCACACCAGTCTTGTTGTACTTCTCCCTGCCAGCACCCCTCTTTAACAATAACTCTCCCTGTAGATACAACTCTCAGCCTACCTGGGGTGACTTCTCTGCTGTGGCGGAGGAGAATCTACCCCCCCCCCGACAGCAGCAGCAGCTGCAAACCTTTTACAAGAAAACACTAATAAACTATGTTTATTATCATTTTCTTGTAAAAAAAGGTGGGCCACGGGCGATGACAGGGATGGAGGGGGAGTGCACAGCACTCGCCCCCAGTGCACATGTATGTTTCGCCAGCCGTATCGGGCTGACCAAACACGCATGCGCACTTGGGTTGGCGACAGCAGGCAGTCTCTCACTCTGCCTCGGATCGCCCAGGCTGGGCACTTTGTCCAATCCTAACGCTGCTTTCATGCTACCAGCAGCAGGAAAGCAGTGTTAGGATTGGATGCAGGGCAAGCTGGGAGCTTGTGCCTACAGTGGAGGACTGAGGACTGGATCGGAGCTGTAAGAAAGATAACGTTTTTTTTTTATTACTATATTTTTAGGTCAAGGCTGCTTTTCTGATGTGTTGTTATCTATTTGGGCTTTTAACCATGCCCACCGTGATGAAGCAGAAAATGTAGGTTTTGATTTATTTACGCTTAAACGTAGTGCTGCAATAATCATGTGTGACTTTAACCGAATTAATAAAGATTGTACGGGGACAAAATGTGCCCTTAGAGTAGTTTACCAACATTTATAAGCGTGCTTTATATAACGTGATGTACTAGAATTGCACTAATCCGACATAATCATAAACGTGTGCTACGATTTGCTTGTTTGAAATGTTTTAGCTTAGCATAACTTTAGCGGAGGCTTTGGCCTAGTTGCCTGGTCTCACGGTTTAGATGCTCGTATTTTTCCAATGTGCTATTAAACGTGTATTTTTGCTTGAAGCTGTACTTTTCCACTGAGATCGTTCACATGCTTATCTTAAGGTTTCGTGCCGGCCTGGCATATTTCTCTCCTTACTCCAAGGTCAATCTGCAGGTGCGGACAATGGAAGCTCTGAAAGTGAGTTAATTGGTATAAAATGTTGCAACTTGCGTACCCATCTCCAAGGATAATGTATGCTTAAGTAAAAGCTTGAGAACTGTCGTTTTTGATTGGACAATTTGAAGCTAACCTATGAACCCTCCAATGGAAGACCCTACTGGATTCGAACTGTTGTCTATTTAAACCAGGTGCACGAGAAGAAAGCAGCCATTACCAGCTCGATACCCGCCATTTTGCAGACTTCGTAGCTATTATGGCCCACTTTGCTGCGACGCTGTTAGAAATTGGGTTTTTGGTTGGCAGATAGGTTGCCCTCTGTCCAAGCAAGAACCCTCACTCTAGTCAGGGTAAGTCACACACAATCCAAAATCAGCCTGTGCTCACCCTCCGGTAGCTTGGCACGAGCAGTCAGGCTTAACTTAGAAGGCAATGTGTAAAGCATTTGTGCAATAAATCATACAACACCATAGTATAACACCACAAAAATACACCACACAGTGTTTAGAAAAATATAGAATATTTATCTGGATAATTGTAGGTCAAAACGATCAAAGTTGCAATACGAATTTGTAAAGATATCACTGAAAAGTGATATTAAGAGTCTTTAAGTCTTTAAAAAGCAATAAAGTGTCTTTCAAGCACAGAGTACCTGGTTTCTGGTGGGAAATCTCCTCAGAGGGCCACAGGAGAAGAGATGCGTGGAAAAAGGGGTGTGTGCGTCGTTTTCCGCTCAGCACACACAGATTTGCGTCGTTCTTTTCCACGCGGGGAAGTCGGGCGTCGTTTTCCGGCGCGCAGACAGTCTCTTTTTGTGGATCGCGAGGATTACCAGATGTCCCGGGTCTGTGCGTGGATTCTCCTGCTTATTTTCCGGCTGCGCGTCGTTCTGCGGGGCTGCGCGTCGAAGTTTCGATCTCACGGTAGGCGTCGCGTCGATTTCTCCTTGGAAGTCGGGCGGCGTTGTCCTTGCGAGGCCGTGCGTCGAAATTTTGGTCTCACGGCAGGCGTCGCGTCGATTTCTCCTTGGAAGTCGGGCGGCGTTGTCCTTGCGAGGCCGTGCGTCAAAGTTTCGCACTCACGGTAGGCGTCGCGTCGATTTCTCCTTGGAAGTCGGGCGGCTTTGTCCTTGCGAGGTTGTGCGTCGAAGTCTCGATCGTCCCGAGGGCGTCGCGTTGATCAGCGTCGGTGTGCGGCGTTTTTCTCGCCGCGAAACAAGCTGTGCGTCAAAATTTTCGGCGCACGGAGCGTCCACGTGAAAGGAAGAAGTCTTTTTGGTCCTGAGACTTCAAGGAACAGGAGGCAAGCTCTATCCAAGCCCTTGGAGAGCACTTTCACAGCCAGACAAGAGTTCAGCAAGGCAGCAGGGCAACAGCAAGACAGCAGTCCTTTGGAGAAAGCAGACAGGTGAGTCCTTTGAGCAGCCAGGCAGTTCTTCTTGGCAGGATGTAGTTTCTGGTTCAGGTTTCTTCTCCAGCAAGTGTCTGATGAGGTAGGGCAGAGGCCCTGTTTTATACTAAGTTGTGCCTTTGAAGTGGGGGTGATTTCAAAGAGTCTCTAAGAAATGCACCAAGTTCCCTTTCAGCTCAATCCTGTCTGCCAGAGTCCCAGTAGGGGGTGTGGCAGTCCTTTGTGTGAGGGCAGGCCCTCCACCCTCCCAGCCCAGGAAGACCCATTCAAAATGCAGATGTATGCAAGTGAGGCTGAGTACCCTGTGTTTGGGGTGTTTCTGAGTGAATGCACAAGGAGCTGTCAACTAAACCTAGCCAGACGTGGATTGAAGGGCACAACAAGTTTTTAGTGCAAAGAAATGCTCACTTTCTAAAAGTGGCATTTCTAGAATAGTAATATTAAATCATCCGACTTCACCAGTCAGCAGGACTTTAGATTACCATTCTGGCCATACTAAATATGACCTTCCTGCTCCTTTCAGATCAGCAGCTGCCACTTCAACAGTGTATGAGGGCAGCCCCAATGTTAGCCTATGAAGGGAGCAGGCCTCACAGTAGTGTAAAAACGAATTTAGGAGTTTTACACTACCAGGACATATAACTACACAGGTACATGTCCTGCCTTTTACCTACACAGCACCCTGCTCTAGGGGTTACCTAGGGCACACATTAGGGATGACTTATATGTAGAAAAAGGGGAGTTCTAGGCTTGGCAAGTACTTTTAAATGCCAAGTCGAAGTGGCAGTGAAACTGCACACACAGGCCTTGCAATGGCAGGCCTGAGACAAGGTTAAGGGGCTACTGAGGTGGGTGGCACAACCAGTGCTGCAGGCCCACTAGTAGCATTTAATCTACATGCCCTAGGCACATGTAGTGCACTCTAATAGGGACTTACAGGTAAATTAAATAGTCAATCATGGATAAACCAATCAATAGTACAATTTACACAGAGAGCATATGCACTTTAGCACTGGTTAGCAGTGGTAAAGTGCTCAGAGGTCAAAAGCCAACAACAACAGGTCAGAAAAAATAGGAGGAAGGAGGCAAAAAGTTTGGGGATGTCCCTGTCAAAAAGCCAGGTCCAACATGACCCCCCACCAGCCTAAAGCCAGGGGAGAACAATCACTATCCTGATGTACTTCCCTGTTTGAGGCGACAGAACAAGGAACCAGGCCCACAACAGCAGGGGCATGCTCCAGTTCTTCGCCTTCCTGACTCCAATTGGATCCCTCTGTCCATACTCTCAGGGCCCACTAAGCCCATCCATGGGGAACCTTTCTCCTTTCCTGCGGATCCCATCTGTGCAGCACCTAACCTTACATTGCTCACAGATGTATCCCAGGAGCAGGATAGTACCACCAGGACCAACACAGTGGTGTTGCCCATTCTATCCCCGGGGTGGGACACTTGTCCCCTCCCCAGGGATAACTCTGTCCACCCGGACAGCAAGCCACAGTGATTACTAACAGCTGCCAGGGATGAGAGCCAGGCCCCAGGCCTCTCAAAGCTCTCCAACCACTGTGGCTGTGGAGAGTGGGGGGCGGTAGCCCCAGGTGCTGGGCACCCTTTAACCACTCTCCCTTCCACCAGGTCAGGGATGACAGCCTGAACCTGGTCCTCCCCTCTGGGGTTTTGTACCCTCCCTCCTGGAGTGGTACCCCCAGAGTCCAACATGGCCAGGGGGCTTACAGAAGTCGCCCTGTACCATTCCTCCACCAGTGCAGGGCTGTTAACCTGCCACTGGCCCTCCAACCTGGGGTCTGTACCTTCAGGTTGGACTAGGGCCCGGGGTGAGGCTTCCCTCCCCCTGCCCTCCAACCTGGGGTCCAGCACCCTCCAACTAGGAGTGGCCTCCTCAGAAGACAACATGGTAGGGGCACTGTTATCAGTAGCCCCTCCCTCCAGGTCCGGGGGGACACCCTGAACCTGGTCTTCCAGCCCAGGGTCTGTACCCTCAGACTGGATCACCGCCTGGCAAACCAGGACTTCCTGGGAGGCACACCTACCCCCTACCAGGTCAGAGTTTAACCTCTGCACCTGCCCATTCAACTCAGAGTCACCACCCTGAAGTTGAACAATTGCCTGGCACGCCAGGACTTCCTGGAGGGCACACTGACCCTCCACCAGGTCAGAGTTTAACCTCTGCACCTGACCATTCAACTCAGAGTCACCACCCTGAAGTTGAACAATTGCCTGGCACACCAGGACTTCCTGGAGGGCACACTGACCCTCCACCAGGTCAGAGTTTAACCTCTGCACCTGACCACTCAACTCAGAGTCACCACCCTGAAGTTGAACAATTGCCTGGCGCACCAGGACTTTCTGGGAGGCACCTCTACCTCCCACCAGGTCAGAGTTTAACCTCTGAGCCTGGATCCCCAACCCAGGGTCACCACCCTGAGGTTGGGCAATTGCCTGGCACGCCAGGACTTTCTGGGGGGCACACCTACCCCCCACCAGGTCAGAGTTTAACCTCTGAACCTGGTCATCCAACCCAGAGTCAACACCCTGAGGTTGGACAATTGCCTGGCACAGCAGGGCTTCTTGGGAGGCACACCTGCCTCCCACCAGGTCAGAGTTTAACCTCTGAACCTGGGTATCCAACCCAGAGTCAGCACTCTGAGGTTGAACAATTGCCTGGCACGCCAGGCCTTTCTGGAGGGCACACTGACCCTCCACCAGGTCAGAGTTTAACCTCTGAACTGGGCCATTCAACTCAGAGTTACCACCCTGAAGTTGAACAATTGCCTGGCGCACCAGGACTTTCTGGGAGGCACACCTACCTCCCACCAGGTCAGAGTTTAACCTCTGAGCCTGGTACCCCAACCCAGGGTCACCACCCTGAGGTTGGGCAATTGCCTGGCACGCCAGGACTTTCTGGGGGGCACACCTACCCCCCACCAGGTCAGAGTTTAACCTCTGAACCTGGTCATCCAACCCAGAGTCAACACCCTGAGGTTGGACCACTGCCTGGTACACCAGGGCTTTCTGGGGGGCACACCTACCCCCCACCAGGTCAGAGGTTAACCTCTGAACCTGGATATCCAACCCAGAGTCACCACCCTGAGGTTGAACCATTGCCTGGCAGGCCAGGACTTTCAGGGAGGCACACCTACCTCCCACCAGGTCAGAGTTTAACCTCTGAGCCTGGTTCTCCAACCCAGGGTCACCACCCTGAGGTTGAACCATTGCCTGGTATACCAGGACTTTCTGGGGGGCACACCTACCCCCCACCAGGTCAGAGTTTGACCTCTGAACCGGGTTAGCCAACCCAGAGTCACCACCCTGAGGTTGGGCAATTGCCTGGCACCCCAGGACTTCCTGGGGGGCACTCTCACCCCCCACAAGGGACACGCCGTCCCCAAGGGCCACACAAGAGTCTGGTTGGCGCAGGTCTCCCGACCTCTGCCCATCCGGCAGAGTCTGGGTTTCCCCCAAACCAGAAACGGTCTCACCTGGGTCATTCCTGGGGGGCTCTGCTCTCAGAGCTGACCCCTGACTTTCAAGATCCTCCACTGGGGTCTGCCACCCCCTCTCAACCCTATGTCTGGACTTCTGCACCCCCTCACTAGGAGTGGTACTGCCAGACACCAGAACTGTTGGGATGCTGTCTACAGTCATCCCCCCAAGTTCTTCTGACACTGCGGGGCTTCCCTCAAAAGGTGGCCCTACGGTACAGGTTAGGCTCTGAGACCTACCTGGGACACTACAATCCTCTCCCACCTCACTTGGTCGGAAACCACCTAGACCACTCCCTTCAGGAGCACCCCCAAATGCCTCTTCAGACTCTCTGGTACTCACCCAAAAGTCTGCCTCCACTGTAAGTTCCCTGGGGTCAGAGAACTCACACTCCACCTGGTGTTGGCGTAGCTCTGGAAAATAAGGACCAGACATATGCTCTCCAGCAATTACATCACTCTGCCCTTCACATGTATTAACCACAGTACCCTTCACCCAACCACCTAGTAACTCAGCCTTGGAAAAGCACTCTACATCACCCTCTTGAGACTGGTGAGACAGTTTCTGTCTGTCCCTGACACTCAACCCAAACTCTTCTGGGATGTCTCTACACTCTATATCCAGGACGTCCACCAGGGGGGAACCCTTTTCTCTGTCACTCTCTGCTAGAGTCAGTAAAGTGTCCCTCCCCCCAGTAGGAATATGACTCCCTGTGCCAGTTCCCCAATCCTTCTCAGGGACCCTGTGCATAACGGGAACTACCTCATACCCTTGAACTGCCTGGGGTGTGTCAACTCCCTTCTTCAAGTTGGGCACCACATCTCTGGGCTTGTGCCCTTCTTCAGCAGTACTAGATGCAAGATTTTTGCTGCCACCATCTGAACTGGACTCAGCCCTTCCGGCCTCCAGTTTCAGCTCTTTACAGCTCAGCTCTTGAGCTGCAATCTTTTCTTCTTCCAGGGCTAAAAGTCTTTTTGCCTCAACCTCTGCAAGATACTCCTCTAATTGTTGCTCCTGTCGCCTTTGACTTCGGAGCCATTCATCTATTTCTGGGTCACTGTCCAACTCTGAGTAGCCTTCCTCCTCATCTGAGTAGTCTTCCTCCTCATCTGAGGGGTACTTAGTCATTTGGTTTCTTGCTGCCTCTCTCTCTGCCCATCTTTCCTCCCCCCAGACTATGTAGTGATGGAGCATCTCCGCTTTAGTAGATCTCCTTGCTACAGGAAGGCCCCATTGTCTGCAAAGCTTCCTTAGGTCAGCCTTAGTGAGGTGGTCAGTACGAACAAAGAATGAGTAGGTAAGCAATCCCATTTTGATAAGATCTTATCAGCAAAAACCAAAATCCAAAGTCCAAAATATCAATAGTATATCCAGGAGGACATCAGAGAACCAAGAGCCAAAAAAAGATGAAAAATCAAGTTGACCTTCCACTGTGGGTAGGTAGTGAAATACTTAGCTACTGTATGTCACTGCACAAACACAAGTCCTATCCTCACCGCTGATCACCAATGTTAGAAATGGGGTTTTTGGTTGGCAGATAGGTTGCCCTCTGTCCAAGCAAGAACCCTCACTCTAGTCAGGGTAAGTCACACACAATCCAAAATCAGCCTGTGCTCACCCTCCGGTAGCTTGGCACGAGCAGTCAGGCTTAACTTAGAAGGCAATGTGTAAAGCATTTGTGCAATAAATCATACAACACCATAGTATAACACCACAAAAATACACCACACAGTGTTTAGAAAAATATAGAATATTTATCTGGATAATTGTAGGTCAAAACGATCAAAGTTGCAATACGAATTTGTAAAGATATCACTGAAAAGTGATATTAAGAGTCTTTAAGTCTTTAAAAAGCAATAAAGTGTCTTTCAAGCACAGAGTACCTGGTTTCTGGTGGGAAATCTCCTCAGAGGGCCACAGGAGAAGAGATGCGTGGAAAAAGGGGTGTGTGCGTCGTTTTCCGCTCAGCACACACAGATTTGCGTCGTTCTTTTCCACGCGGGGAAGTCGGGCGTCGTTTTCCGGCGCGCAGACAGTCTCTTTTTGTGGATCGCGAGGATTACCAGATGTCCCGGGTCTGTGCGTGGATTCTCCTGCTTATTTTCCGGCTGCGCGTCGTTCTGCGGGGCTGCGCGTCGAAGTTTCGATCTCACGGTAGGCGTCGCGTCGATTTCTCCTTGGAAGTCGGGCGGCGTTGTCCTTGCGAGGCCGTGCGTCGAAATTTTGGTCTCACGGCAGGCGTCGCGTCGATTTCTCCTTGGAAGTCGGGCGGCGTTGTCCTTGCGAGGCCGTGCGTCAAAGTTTCGCACTCACGGTAGGCGTCGCGTCGATTTCTCCTTGGAAGTCGGGCGGCTTTGTCCTTGCGAGGTTGTGCGTCGAAGTCTCGATCGTCCCGAGGGCGTCGCGTTGATCAGCGTCGGTGTGCGGCGTTTTTCTCGCCGCGAAACAAGCTGTGCGTCGAAATTTTCGGCGCACGGAGCGTCCACGTGAAAGGAAGAAGTCTTTTTGGTCCTGAGACTTCAAGGAACAGGAGGCAAGCTCTATCCAAGCCCTTGGAGAGCACTTTCACAGCCAGACAAGAGTTCAGCAAGGCAGCAGGGCAACAGCAAGACAGCAGTCCTTTGGAGAAAGCAGACAGGTGAGTCCTTTGAGCAGCCAGGCAGTTCTTCTTGGCAGGATGTAGTTTCTGGTTCAGGTTTCTTCTCCAGCAAGTGTCTGATGAGGTAGGACAGAGGCCCTGTTTTATACTAAGTTGTGCCTTTGAAGTGGGGGTGATTTCAAAGAGTCTCTAAGAAATGCACCAAGTTCCCTTTCAGCTCAATCCTGTCTGCCAGAGTCCCAGTAGAGGGTGTGGCAGTCCTTTGTGTGAGGGCAGGCCCTCCACCCTCCCAGCCCAGGAAGACCCATTCAAAATGCAGATGTATGCAAGTGAGGCTGAGTACCCTGTGTTTGGGGTGTTTCTGAGTGAATGCACAAGGAGCTGTCAACTAAACCTAGCCAGACGTGGATTGAAGGGCACAACAAGTTTTTAGTGCAAAGAAATGCTCACTTTCTAAAAGTGGCATTTCTAGAATAGTAATATTAAATCATCCGACTTCACCAGTCAGCAGGACTTTAGATTACCATTCTGGCCATACTAAATATGACCTTCCTGCTCCTTTCAGATCAGCAGCTGCCACTTCAACAGTGTATGAGGGCAGCCCCAATGTTAGCCTATGAAGGGAGCAGGCCTCACAGTAGTGTAAAAACGAATTTAGGAGTTTTACACTACCAGGACATATAACTACACAGGTACATGTCCTGCCTTTTACCTACACAGCACCCTGCTCTAGGGGTTACCTAGGGCACACATTAGGGATGACTTATATGTAGAAAAAGGGGAGTTCTAGGCTTGGCAAGTACTTTTAAATGCCAAGTCGAAGTGGCAGTGAAACTGCACACACAGGCCTTGCAATGGCAGGCCTGAGACAAGGTTAAGGGGCTACTGAGGTGGGTGGCACAACCAGTGCTGCAGGCCCACTAGTAGCATTTAATCTACATGCCCTAGGCACATGTAGTGCACTCTAATAGGGACTTACAGGTAAATTAAATAGTCAATCATGGATAAACCAATCAATAGTACAATTTACACAGAGAGCATATGCACTTTAGCACTGGTTAGCAGTGGTAAAGTGCTCAGAGGTCAAAAGCCAACAACAACAGGTCAGAAAAAATAGGAGGAAGGAGGCAAAAAGTTTGGGGATGTCCCTGTCAAAAAGCCAGGTCCAACAGACGCCATTTTGAAAGAGACTTTGATTCTTTCTCTAATCGAGAGAAAGAGACTTTAAATGATTCTTACCCTAGAGACTTTAACTTTGATTTGTCCCCTTGCATGAAGTAGTAGTTTTACCTTGCCGCCGTGAGGCAATTGCCCCGTCCACCCCTGCCCCTTTGCCCCGTCCCATGCTGATCGAGAAACGGTACCTGTGAGACGAAGACTTCCTTGTATGCTGATCTTAATTGGTAAATATGAAAGGAAATTGTACAATTGCATTGTGTTTCTTTTAGGTAACCAACTGCTGATTTTTTATAAGAGCCCTAGCTAGGAGTTTTTCTAAATTAATGTTGCTAAATTGTTTTGCATGAAGTCCCACATGCCGATGCTAATTTGATGTTAGATGAGGACTCCTCTTGCTGCACGATGCAATTTGAGACCTTGTTATGCTGACTAAATGTATGCAATTAGTTCATTACAGATTATCGTATTAGTGATTTGCATTGCTATTATCGAATGCCTTGTTATTCAAATGCTGCATAGATTGCACTTGTTTCGCCGCTATGGACAGCTATTAATGTTCATTTATGTCTATCATTTGGTGTTGAGACACATTTATATTGTACTAGCTTTATTAATATAGGGAAATAAATTCACTAACTTTGAATAAACTGGTGTGGTTATTCCTGACTGAAAGGTCAGGGTTCGCCGAAATGTATTCTGGATTAATTGTCAAGTGTTATGTTGATCAGGGTATTGCTTATGTTCGTTATTGATTATTGATTTGATTAAAGTGACCGATTAAGAGTACGGAGAGTCCCACTTAGTCAAAAGATTCATCGGCCTAAAGAGCGTCCAAATATAGGTAAATTATTAGTACGGACCGCTCTATCAGTAGATGGTAGCAGAGGACGGTTTCGCCTTTGGGACCCTGTACTCTTAAAGTACATGGTGTTGAATTAACGGTTACGCCCTTTGAGACCCCACTCGAGAAGTTGAATTAGATTTTTCTTGGGCAAAATAGATTGACAGAATGATGATGGGCTAGGTCCACCGCGACTTTCCCGGGATCTCGGAGCTTGCGAATGAAGAGAACGGAGGTGTGGAATCAGCGTTGGCGGTACTAGTGATGGTATGAGCGAAGTTAGGGTTTTGCGCTTGCACAGCTTATTGCCGCAGGGTGTGTGAAAAGGTTGCGAGGATTTTTCTTTTTAGAGGATAGCGGAGGTGCGACTCCGAGTGTAGAAGTAGAGAAGTCGTCGAACTTCATAGAAGATAGCGGAGGTGCGACTCCGAGTGTGAGAGTAGGGAAGTCGTCGAACTTCATGTGCGTGTGGCGCTTTGTGCATAAAAAGGTCCACGTGGTTGTTGTTGTTGAGACGGGCCCTGCGAGGTCAAGAGACTCCGGAGTATGTTGTTCTATGTTGTGGTCTGGGCGGTTTAGTAGGTTGATCGGGCGTGGTCAACGGGTCGGTACGTGTGTTAAGGGAGTGAAAGAAACTTCGACTTCGGGCTTTGACAAGATTCTAAGTGCACTAGAATAGATCATTGACAAGTTGAGAGTAGGTCTGCGGGTCAGATTTGCTTGCGAACGTGGGGACCGAGAAAGACGGAATAACTGCCGAGGCTAGTGAAAAGTCCCTAAGGTCCTGAAGCGACTGTGTTACCCTTCCTGTAGTAAACCGACAGATCTGTTTTATATTTTTGGTAGCTCGCGATACATGCCAGAAGTTGTTACGAGAGGAGCTGAGTGAAGGAGGACTAGCCGCGAGGCTTTGTCAGCCGCAGTGTGTGTGAGTGTGACGTCACTAGGAGCCGCGCTGGGATAGGTTGGTTGCAGGGAAGGGTCGCGCATGGATTGGACGCAGTCCGTGGGGCTAGATTGGAAGGGGAAAGGCAAGCGAAGAGTATTCCGGGAATTAAAGTCACCTATTGATCACAAACTTTGTGAAATAAAAGACGAGAAAATGAAATTTTTTAAAGCATTGAGGAGTGCGATGAAGGGGGGGTCTTACATTAAAGCGAACGTAGGAGAGGAGACGCCGCCCGAAGGCACACCAGCTTACATTGTAATGGAGGAAAAGGGGGTAGCTCCGTGCCTTTGGTTAAAGCAATGGCACAAGTTGACAGAGAAACATGGGAGTGTAGCATTCCCGATCCACGGGACATTCAATATAAGGATTCTGGAGAATTTGAGGTTCACGATGTACGACATGAAGGTGCCTCCAAGACCAGCCCAGTTTGAGGCTCTAGCGATTTGGGAATTAATGGCTAGACAGCAACAGAAAAATAAGTTCGAAACAAGGATAAGAAAGGTAGAAAAGACACTAGCAGATGCTAGGTGGGATAATGCACAGAAGGTGTGGAGGTCAGATATATTGCAGGGGATAAAATTGTTTCCCGCAATTACTAAGGAAGAAGAGGAGACAGGTAAGAAGGCTACCTGTAAGACAAACAGGAGGTGTTCAAAGGATAGAGAGGACGAGGAAAAATTGAGAAGAGAAGAGGAGTTAGAGGATGAGGAGTTAATCATGCAATTACTGAACGACCGTCCACCACCTTATGCAGAGAGTGGACAAGGTCCAAGTACCAGTTCTGCCCCTCCGGCACCGGTACAGAACAGTGAAACTCAGAGTTCAGGAGCATCATCGGGGTCTAAGGACCCGAGTTTACTGTTCACCCCACAGATACCGCAGGTTAGGAGAATATATCCAGATGTGCCTATGTTGAAACCAGCAGAAAATTATCAGCCGCAGGTCCCAAGATATTACAGCAGTGACAACAGTACGGGAATGGTTCTAGACCCGACTGTAATGGGAATACAGAATGGTCACAACCCAACATTGGCACAAGCTGAATCAACCCAGTTTTTGATGCCTCAAAAGCAGATGCAAGGGGGAACAGCACATGCTCAGATGACGGGGAGTCAGATGGGCATGCCGGCAATGATGACCCATAGTGTGGGAATGAATGTGCCTCAGAACATGGGGAATGGACAAAACCCAGATGCGATATCGCTACCCATTACTGTAGGTCCGCCGGTACCTCTGTACAGTCAGTCTAATTTGGGTATGAGCGGTCAGGGATCAATGCTGCAGAATGGGACAGAAAGGAGGTGCATAGAAAACACTCCAGGGATAACTCCTATAGCGGCTCAGCCAAATGGATCCGGATCCTTGATGGAGTTTAGTCCCATATGTGCTCAGTCGACACTGGTGAGGTCGAGTCCCCCACTGATAATACCTCTGTCATCGAACACTGAAAAGTTGCCGCAACCATCAATGGCAGTCGATGTGAACGCTACACTGATGGGGTTGAATGCGCAACAGCTGACACAGTGGTTCAACAGTTTGAATTCCACACAAAGCTCAGACAGTGGGAAGGGAGAAGATTATGTGAATAGGATGAGGTTGAACATGGAAGCACAAGAATTGGTGGAAGGGACTATGGGTGTGAATAGGTTAGAGTCCTACTCGGAAGAAGAGCTGAGATACCTATGTCCAAGGATTACGAAAGAAGTGAACAAGGTACATAAAAGCTTGCAAGAAATAGCTGACAAAAACGGGGTTGACATAGACAAGACAAAACACTTGAGCAGGAGCTATAGATTGGATTTTGGGACCACAGATTTTGAACACATGAGGTCAGCAGGCATGAAGGCGCACCTTAGAGAATTGTTGCAGAGCGCACAAGTGTGGAGGTGTTTAGACAAGTGGGAAAGCAGGTGGGTAAAGAGAAAGGAAAAGAGGAGGGACAGTGCTACAGAGCACAATGCGAAAAGACCACAGAGTAGCGAGGCAGTAACAATGTTACCAATGAGGGAGACAGCAGGGGGAAAATTAATACATGTACCATGGCACAGAAGTGACATTCAGTCTTTTACGGATGATTTTCCCAAACTGAGAGAGAAACCGATTGAATGGTATCAACAGACTGACAGGTTTGTGAAGCTTGCAAAATGCCTCTGGGAAGACCTGAACACTCTCTTTGAGATTGTGGTTCCGGCAGATTTGTGGGAGGATTGCAAAAGAGCTGTAGGTTGGCCGACAAGTGAACCAGAGAGAGACAGGGAGACGGGTGCACCATCACCTATGGTGATGAGCTTGTACTACAAGGTGATTGAGCATTTGAAGACGAAAGTTGCCGCGAAAAATGTGGATTGGCAGAAGATCGATCGAACTGCCCAAGAGGCTAAAGAGTCGATTCATAGTTACTATGAGAGGTTGTTGAAGGCGTTCAAGAACTACAGCGGCACGGAAACAATAGAGGCGAAGGACATGCTTCATTTTGTGTTTAGATTTGTGGAAGGGCTGAGACCAGAGATAAGTCAGATGATAAAGTCGCATTTGATTTGCTGGCAATCGAAACCGATTGATGAGGTGTTGAATTATGCGAAATACTGTAGCGACGAAATTGAAGTGAAACAGAAAAGGTTGAAAGAGAAGGTGATGATGATGCAACTTAAAGCAGCTCAGACAGGTCTGCAAGGTTTGCAAGGGATGCAAGGGTTCCAACAGCAGGTACCGCAACCGCAGCCGCAGTTGCAGGGAAACATGGTGTTTCAGCCACAGGCCAGAGGCAGAGGCAGAGGAGGTTTTGCGAATAATGGTCCGGATTTGAACACTGTTGTGACTGGTGTGCAGGCAATGAAGAAGGTGATGCCGTGTCACGTGTGCGGAATTGTCGGTCATTGGAAACGCGAGTGCCCGATGGTGGTGCAGGAAGGTGCAGGTGCAGGTGTTGGTCAGCAAAACAATGATGTCAATGCATTTCAGACAATGAGGGGACCGAAAATGAGAGGTCCCAACCCAAATTTTCAGACCGTAAATCAGTTGCAGGGATTACAGCCCATGCAGCCGCAGCAAATGCAGATGCCTCGTATGCAGATGACGCAAATGCAGCCAATGCAACAGCAGTTACCCATGGTACCTAATCAGCAAATGCAAATACCTTTGGCACCAATGAGTCAGCAGCAAGTGATGGTTCCTCCACAGGTCTCGGGTCAGGTAATGAGTACAAATGGCACCGTACAAAAGTTCCCATTACACAGTGAGAGTGGAATAAACAATGTATGGGAGAGTGAAAGCTCAGAAGAAGAAGGAGATTGTGTGCTTGCAGCATCCTTGGAAGTTGATCAAAAGGGTCCGTACGTAGAGGGAAGAGTAATGGGTCATCGTGTTTCATTCTTGGTTGACACAGGAGCCACACGTTCAACTGTTAAGAGCAGTGAAGTACCAAATTTGCCACTCTCAGGGAGGACAGTTCAAGTGGTGGGAGTAACAAACAGGCACCTGACGAACCCAATAACAGATCCGGTACCAGTCAGCATCGGTAACTATCAAGGGGTGCATCAGTTTGTGGTATGTGACTCAAGCCCGATAGCACTGTTAGGGAGAGACCTATTGTGCAAATTGGGTTGTTCGATCATGTGTTCGAACGAAGGAATAACAATTCAGACGAGCAGTGATGGGGAAGAAGAGGACAGTGTAGAGGGGGGTGAGATGGAAACTGTCGATGAAGAGTATCCTCTGATTTGTCTTTTCCCGATGATAACTGAAGAAGATATTCCAGCCGAATTACGGGAAAAAGTCGGAAAGGAAGTGTGGGATATGACAGGGAAAGAGGTGGGATTGATGAAAGGAGTGGAACCAGTGAAAGTGACTGTAAAGCCCAATGCAATCTTTCCCCAGACCCCACAATACCACATGGCACAAGACACCCTCATGAAAGTTGCTCAACTTATTGACGAATTTGTAAAACAGGGGGTACTGAAAGAAGTGTTAAGCAGTCCATGTAATTCACCAATAATGGGACTAATAAAGCCAAGTGGAAAGGTCCGACTTGTGCAGGACTTGAGGAAAATAAATGACATAATAGTCAAATGTTGCCCTGTCGTGCCAAATCCAGCTGTGATAATGTTTCAAGTCCCTTGCGATGCCGAATGGTTCTCAGTCATCGACTTGTCACAAGCATTCTTTTCTGTGCCTCTTCATGAGGACAGCCAATTCCTCTTTTGTTTCAAATTCTTAGACAGAGTGTACAGTTGGTGTCGAATTCCTCAAGGGTTTTCTGAGTCACCGTCAATATTCAATCAGATTCTAAAGAAAGATTTGGAAGCATTAGAATTGCCATTCGAGTCAACCCTAGTACAGTACATTGATGACTTGCTGATTGCATCAAAGACAGAAAGTGGCTGCACAGCCGATACCATTGCTCTGCTAAACCATTTGGGAAGGAATGGACACAAGGTGTCTCCTTCCAAATTGCAGTTCTGTCAGAAGAAAGTGAAATACTTGGGTCACCAGATAGAGAAAGGGTCAAGGAAAATAATGAAGGAAAGAATAACAAGTGTACTTCAAATGAGTCCACCAAAGACAAGGAGGGAGGTGAGGAAGTTTTTGGGAATGGTGGGCTACTGTCGCCAGTAGATCCCCAACTTCTCGACCCAAGCAAAGCCTTTACTGAAATTGACCCAGAAGGATGCCTTGGATCAAATTGAGCTGAAAGGAGATGAGATGGATGCTTTTGTTGAATTGAAAGAATGCATGTGTAGGGCTCCAGCTTTAGGTATGCCTGACTACACAAAGCCTTTCACATTGTTTTGTCATGAACGTGATGCATGTTCTTTGTCCGTCTTGACTCAAGCCCATGGTGGCATAAACAGACCAGTAGCGTATTTTTCAGCTACTTTGGATCCGGTTGCAGCAGCCCTCCCAGGGTGTTTGCGCGCCGTAGCAGCAGTTGGTATCAGCCTCACTCAGAGTGAAGGAATAGTGATGGGACACCCAGTAACAGTCATGGTCCCTCACTCAGTTGAGATACTTTTGACCCGCTCCCGAACGCAACACATGACTGGAGCAAGACTCACAAGGTATGAAACGATAATTCTGGGCTCACCAAATGTGCAGCTGAAAAGGTGCAATACGTTGAATCCAGCAACTTTGCTTCCTGGTGAAAATGCTGAAATTGAGAACGCTGAAGACGTCGAGCATGACTGCCTTCAGGTGACTGAATTTTGCACAAAACCTCGACCTGACATTAAGGATACTAAGCTTGATGAAAATGACCAAATTGTTTTCGTTGATGGTTCATGTCTAAGAGATGGGATGGGAATTTTGAAAGCAGGATATGCTGTATGTACTGTAACAGGTGTCTTGGAAGCGGGGTGGCTTCAAGGAGTCTATTCTGCACAAGTAGCAGAACTTGTAGCCCTTACAAGAGCATGTCAACTGTCTGCATTGATGAAAGTCACCATTTACACTGATAGTCAGTACGGGTTTGGGATTGTGCATGATTTTGGACAACTATGGTCACAGAGAGGTTTCCTGACTTCTTCAGGATCCCCAGTGAAAAACGGGGAGAGAATAAGGGAATTGTTACACGCCATTCAAATGCCAGCTGAAGTTGCAGTGGTAAAGTGCAGTGCTCATACCAAAGGACAGGACTATGTTTCTCTGGGAAATGCATATGCGGATCAAGTCGCAAGATTTTGTGCCTTGAACTGTATATTACTCAGAGATGAATGGAATTCGATAAATGAGCCAGAGCTTGAACCAGCTGAAGCATTTGCCTTAAAGATCGTAGATACAATAGATGAACTAAAAGCATTGCAGAATAACGTCAGGGAGGATGAAAGAGATTCCTGGATTAAATCACAGTGTATAAAGAGACCAGACGAGTTATGGGTTTCGAATGAGGGAAAATTTGTTTTGCCAAACAGTCTCTTATCACAGCTCGCGCGGTTCTATCATGGGCAAGCTCACCTAGGGAGAGATGCCATGATAAGATTGTTCAAAACTGATTGGTTTAACCCCATATTTCGTCAAGCTGCAGAAGCAGTTTGCCATCGATGTGTCACTTGCCAGCAGATGAACCCAGGAAAGGGAACAGTTGTGAACGCCAGCCACATTGGCAGGGCCAGTGGCCCATTTAGTCGAATGCAGATGGACTTCATTGAGATGCCTGTGCATGAAGGTCTGAAGTATGTGTTGGTAATTGTGTGCATTTTTAGTCACTGGATTGAGGCATACCCCACACGTAGAAATGACAGCCTTACAGTTGCAAAGCTATTGTTGAGGGAGTTAATACCACGTTTCGGATTCCCGATCTCTTTAGAATCAGATAGGGGAAGTCACTTCAATAACGAGGTGATAAAGTTACTCTGCGAAGCGCTGAACATTGAGCAAAAGCTGCATTGTAGCTATCGCCCTGAAGTGTCAGGACTGGTGGAGCAGATGAATGGTACACTGAAATCAAGAATGGCGAAAATATGTGCATCGACAAATTTGAAATGGCCTGACGCATTGCCCTTGGTGCTAATGTCAATGAGAAACACCCCCGATAGAAAGACTGGATTGTCTCCGCACGAAATTCTCATGGGCAGGGCTATGAGGCTTCCTGCAGTTCCCGCAAACGTGCTTTTGAATATTACAGATGATATGGTGTTAGACTACTGCAAGGGTCTGGCTGACGTGGTTCGCTCTTTCTCTCACCAGGTGGAAGCAACCACCTTGCCACCGATCCAAGGTCCAGGACACGCACTGAAAGCAGGTGACTGGGTCGTGGTAAAGAAGCACGTGAGGAAGTCGTGTCTGGAACCCCGTTGGAAAGGCCCTTTCCAAGTGATCCTGACGACAACTACCGCTGTGAAGTGTGCGGGGGTTCCCAACTGGATTCACGCCAGTCACACAAAGAAAGTGTTGTGTCCCACAGACGAGGAAGTTGAAGCGCTGAAACTGCCAGTGTCTGATAAAACAGTGCTGAGTGCTGAGACAGAGCAAAACCGAACTGAAAGCGAACAGGCAGGAACGGAAGAGAGGGAGATATTCTCTGAGGACGAAGAGACCAACTCACTTGGGGAAGACCAAGGAGAAAGTTCAGACAGTGACGAAGCAACTGAAGGGGACAAAGCACCTGAAGCAGCTGAGGGTAGCAAAGAGCCTGAAGCAGCTGAAGGTGACAAGGAACCTAAAGCAGCTGAAAGTGATAAAGAGCCTGAAGAAAGTAACGGTGACGAAGGGCTCGAAAAAGGTGAAAAGGCAGGAGAGCCTGATCAGAGGAGGGCTTTCCCAGAAGCAGACGATACAGAAAAAGAAAAAGAGAACGTGATTGATTCCCCAGAAGGAGGGGACAAGGCAGAACAGAACGAAAAGGTTCAAGCTTCCTCAGAAAAGATCGCAGGTCCATCAAATGGACATGGTGCAAAGAGGAGACTAAGTATATCACCAGTAAAACAAAGGACTGAAGAAGGTTCGAATGACGGAGAAAGGCCAAAAGTGAAAGAGAAAAGAAAAGAAGTAACTGTCGCGGTACCATCCCCGAGTGAAGAAAAAGACTTGACAAAGGTGGAAAGTACCAGCGAGGCAGAATCGAAAAGAGAAGCAAAATTGAAAAGGAAAAGGATACCGAACAGAAGATATTCCGGTCCTGAATGGGCATATGTAGTTCATGACGATTGGACTGACGAGTTTGTATCTCTTAGCCTCGAGAACGAAGAAGAAGAGATACCAATAGAAAAGAAAAGTTTTATGGACAGTGTTGATTGAAAGGGTGATAAATGACATTGCCTGCTACAATCTAAAGTGATAAAACCAGCTGAGATATTGCTAAACCTAATGAGACATTTGCTAAACCGATAAAGACTGAGTTATTGCCGAATTGAGACAAATGCTGCTAACCGATAAGTGACTTGGCCTCTTGAAGAAGACGGTGTGAACATTGCGCTCGTTCAGCTTTGTAACAGAATTGCTAAATAGTTTCTTTATAGGTGCTTCTAGCTCTCTGATTCTATACAGATCATGACGCAAAACAGTAGAAAGAAATATTGTAAATATGTGTGTGTAGGCTTGGTAATTGCATGTGTACTAATAATAATGGCAATAGTGCTTGCAATGCATGGAAAGGGTGAGAATGAGAGAATTGATGCTTCTACTTTCGCTCCTGTTACTGTCACTGAACTAACCGCATTGAAAAGACTAGAATTAGATGAGAGGCTCTTGCATGATAAGAAAGAACTTTCGTATAATGTTTTCTATCGCTTGCTAACAGAATATGTTGAGACTATGGATGCGAAAGATTGTTATGTGTGTACACAGGTACCGACATCAGTAAAGGAAGGGGTGACTTATCACCACATGCCTCTTACATACGGGATTACATGTAGTATAGTAATGTCTAGATTTTATGGTCAAACTAACATACAGTATTTTTACTCAAATTATGATGTTACCTTTGCATATGTTCCTATAATAGCGCAGCTAAGCCAGATTGCTAAAGATTGGGATGCTAAAATAATGAGGGAATTTTTCAAGCCAATGCAACCTTTTGAAACGGCTCACGCTCATAGGGAAAATCTTACCTGCTCGCTCTCTGCAGTAGAAATAAGCTTTTTAGATCGCACAGATGATA
This sequence comes from Pleurodeles waltl, assembly GCF_031143425.1. Classification (NCBI taxonomy): domain Eukaryota; kingdom Metazoa; phylum Chordata; class Amphibia; order Caudata; family Salamandridae; genus Pleurodeles; species Pleurodeles waltl. The sequence continues at coordinate 168,842,635 of NC_090449.1, read as the reverse complement.
GAAGGGCACAAATGAATGCAAAATTAGAAAAAGAGCTACATAAGAGGACTTCAGTAGATAATTATGATTTTGCTGCAATAAAGACACAAGGGAGAATTGCTTTAGATGCTTGGCATGTAGGGAAATTTTGTATATATCGAGGTGAATCTTATTATGACAACATTTTTGTAGGAGCGAGTGAGTGTAAACATACGTTTATCTTTAAGGCCAAATGGACATTCATGATGAACGGACTTGACCCTGTCATTCCAGGTGTATATTACATTTGTGGGTATAATGCCTATTATCGTCTTCCAAAAGGATGGTGGGGGAGATGTTATTTGGGTATAGTGTTCCCAAAGGTTTATCAACTGGATGACCTATTGATGATTCAAAAGACATCTGGATCCCATCGTATCCAGAAAAGAGAGACCGCAGCTGCTGTGGTAGGAGATATATTTGGAGCCATGATTCCTTCATTAGGGGTTGTGTTGAATTCCATCAAAATAAGAAAGTTGTCTACTATAGTGGATAACATGTTGACAAAGTTTTCAGGTGCTATAATCCTGATAGATGCTGAACTTGCAGCGGAAAGAGCTATGACTCTTCAAAATAGGCTTGCTTTAGACATTCTTTTAGCAAAGGATGGCGGCGTTTGCAAAATGCTTGGTGCACGACACTGTTGTACGTATATTCCCGACAATAGTGTGAAGATTAAAACAATGCTTGCTAATCTAACAAAAGAGAGTGCGGACTTGAAGGAATTGAAAGAACCAGGAGTGTGGGAGAAGGTTGGAAAAGGACTTGCTTCAGTGGGAAATTGGATTGGTGGAATTTGGAATGGGATACTGCTAAAAATAATAGAGGGAATTATGATAGTTATAATTTGCGTATTTGGAATTTGGGGAATAAAAAGGGGAATAATAATAATTATGGAAAGAATTAAAAGAAGGAAGGAGGAGAAAATAATGAAAAGAATGGCAGAAGAATACAAAGCGAAAACTAGGGGAATTAAAAGGAAAAGAGAACTGACAGAATTTTAATGGAATAAAATTTGTGGGCATAATTTGGTGTGATGACAAGTAGTCATCAGAGGAGGGATTGATGAAGCAGAAAATGAAGGTTTTGATTTATTTACGCTTAAACGTAGTGCTGCAATAATCATGTGTGACTTTAACCGAATTAATAAAGATTGTACGGGGACAAAATGTGCCCTTAGAGTAGTTTGCCAACATTTATAAGCGTGCTTTATATAACGTGATGTACTAGAATTGCACTAATCCGACATAATCATAAACGTGTGCTACGATTTGCTTGTTTGAAATGTTTTAGCTTAGCATAACTTTAGCAGAGGCTTTGGCCTAGTTGCCTGGTCTCACGGTTTAGATGCTCGTATTTTTCCAATGTGCTATTAAACGTGTATTTTTGCTTGAAGCTGTACTTTTCCACTGAGATCGTTCACATGCTTATCTTAAGGTTTCGTGCCAGCCTGGCATATTTCTCTCCTTACTCCAAGGTCAATCTGCAGGTGCGGACAATGGAAGCTCTGAAAGTGAGTTAATTGGTATAAAATGTTGCAACTTGCGTACCCATCTCCAAGGATAATGTATGCTTAAGTAAAAGCTTGAGAACTGTCGTTTTTGATTGGACAATTTGAAGCTAACCTATGAACCCTCCAATGGAAGACCCTACTGGATTCGAACTGTTGTCTATTTAAACCAGGTGCACGAGAAGAAAGCAGCCATTACCAGCTCGATACCCGCCATTTTGCAGACTTCGTAGCTATTATGGCCCACTTTGCTGCGACGCCATTTTGAAAGAGACTTTGATTCTTTCTCTAATCGAGAGAAAGAGACTTTAAATGATTCTTACCCTAGAGACTTTAACTTTGATTTGTCCCCTTGCATGAAGTAGTAGTTTTACCTTGCCGCCGTGAGGCAATTGCCCCGTCCACCCCTGCCCCTTTGCCCCGTCCCATGCTGATCGAGAAACGGTACCTGTGAGACGAAGACTTCCTGGTATGCTGATCGTAATTGGTAAATATGAAAGGAAATTGTACAATTGCATTGTGTTTCTTTTAGGTAACCAACTGCTGATTTTTGGATAAGAGCCCTAGCTAGGAGTTTTTCTAAATTAATGTTGCTAAATTGTTTTGCATGAAGTCCCACATGCCGATGCTAATTTGAGGTTAGATGAGGACTCCTCTTGTTGCACGATGCAATTTGAGACCTTGTTATGCTGACTAAATGTATGCAATTAGTTCATTACAGATTATCGTATTAGTGATTTGCATTGCTATTATCGAATGCCTTGTTATTCAAATGCTGCATAGATTGCACTTGTTTCGCCGCTATGGACAGCTATTAATGTTCATTTATGTCTATCATTTGGTGTTGAGACACATTTATATTGTACTAGCTTTATTAATATAGGGAAATAAATTCACTAACTTTGAATAAACTGGTGTGGTTATTCCTGACTGAAAGGTCAGGGTTCGCCGAAATGTATTCTGGATTAATTGTCAAGTGTTATGTTGATCAGGGTATTGCTTATGTTCGTTATTGATTATTGATTTGATTAAAGTGACCGATTAAGAGTACGGAGAGTCCCACTTAGTCAAAAGATTAATCGGCCTAAAGAGCGTCCAAATATAGGTAAATTATTAGTACGGACCGCTCTATCAACCGCACACCCTTCACTTTTTTTTTGTTCATGGGCTTGCCCTTCAAAAATCCTTAGTTCTCATTGGTAAATGCTTTAGGTTTGTCCCTCCTTGGGGTGGTTTGGTTACCTCCTTGGCCATCAACGCTGTTACATGGCTATTTGCACTTTTACTGATATGTTTGCTTGTGAACAAACTTCTTTTTTTGTGTGTGTCTCCTTTACGTTCATGGCGTGGTGCTTTGAATTGGCTCAGTCATGTGAAACTGCTGTAGTTTTCATTTGATGTGCCAAGAAAAGTCTGGTTAGGAGTTTACAACGCTAATAGCTCTAACTCGAGCAAGTGCGAGACCTATTGCATTGCTAATGCTTGTTTTTTTTGTCGTCCCCGCCACGTGCTGCGCGCTTCGCCCATTTTCTCTCCCATGAGCCGCCACTGCAGCTTTCACCCAGCCTGCACTTCCCCAGCCCTCACCTCTCTCTTTCCACAGCTGGCTCTGCTCATTCCTCTCCCATACATCCCAACCCTCCCGATTCAGGCGGGAGACAACCGAATTCAAGGATACTCTCCCACCTCCTGATTCCTGCGTGCAGAAACCCGAATCAGAGTTTCGTAAAACTACCAAAAATAAAGTGTTGATGCGTGTCTCACACGCTCCTTTCTCCTCCTTTCTGAATAACCTCTGCCATCAAAGATAAACGCTTTTCCTTAATTCTTAGAGGGGGAAATTACAGTTTGTGACCGGCCTCCACATTTTATTTTTGACATTTCTACATAGCGCAAACAAAAGCAGAGTTTAGTACTCTATTTGTGTTTACACTGTTATTTAACTGCCAAAAAATGAAATGCTGATTCCCCGTCACCGTGCAGACAAATTGACCCGATTCAGGCAGATTGCCTCTGCTTCAATAAAAGTCAATGAAAAAATACATTTTCCCGACTATTGTTTTAAAAACATCCCACTTGCCTGCTCTAAATGTTGGCATGCATGCTCTCCTTATGTATACCTTCCAAGACTATGCTTCTACCTGCCCCAGCTCTTTATGCCTGCATCTCTTGCAGCCCATACCTTTCCCAGTCTTAACTCCCCCTGCCTACACTTCTGCTTCTTTCACTTCTCCCTGTTCACATCTTTCCCTGCCTGTACCTCTCCCAGACAATGCTCTTCTCAACCACACCTCTTCTTTCCCCATACCATTCCCTGCTCACATCTCTTCCCCTTCAAACGTTTCCTTGCCTAAAACTCTCCTGTTTCGTATCTCTTCCAGCTAACAACTCATCTTGCTTTCGCTTCTTCAACTTTGCACCCAGCCCGTCCCTTTTCCAGCAATAACATGTACCTTCCCCATGCACACCTCTCCTTGCTTATACCTCCTAGCTGCTCTCTCTCTGCTTGCCCCCATCATTCCCTTACAGTATCTGCAGATATGCAGTAGTTAGGCCTCATTAATAAATAACGCCAATGGGTATGGTTTATCACTGAAAAAAACAAGCCAGACCTATTTGCTTCGCGCATGCGCTTTAATGCCAAGCTCGACAGTGGCTTGAGTGAATGGCGCGTCCTTCTCAACATCTACCGTCCCCGCAGATAATCGCTATATACCGAATCTGGCAGTGATTTTATCCTGTTATATATAGATTGTGTCTCGACTCTCTTAAACATCAAGGCACTTATAACATTTGCATTCAAATGGAGGAAAGACTCCAGCAGCGATCCGATGCAACCGCTGGGTTAATCTGAGCGACTCCAGCTAAAATATTCGGGAGACAAAATAAAGCCAGTGTGGAGAATATTACCCGAGCCATTACAGCAAAGGTAAAGTGTATTTCTATTACACGTATGACTCAGTTTACATAATTTAATGAAGCGTTTTAGTACTTTTTACTTTTATGTTCTTTTTGACACTCTCCCTGACTCTTCCGGAGACAAAAACGCAATAATAAAGTGAGAATCCTTAGGGGATTCGAGCTCCAGCTGAGAGATGATTCACACCGCAACACTGACTCAGGGAGTTCTTCACACTGTAGAATTCACAGTTCCTTGTTAACCTTCTGATGAGCTCAAGTAGGCTATTGTAGACTTTCGGGGTACCCCGAGAGAGATCAAATATATCAATGGGTTCAGCCCTTGCCAGCCTCCTTCACGTGTAACCTACAGATTTCAGGATCGACACCTTGCGTGGCTGACCTGAACCTTCATCTTTATCTTTCAAACCTCATTTAACACTCTGTGCTCTTGGACGATGATGGTGATGTTTGTTAAGTTGAACCATCTCGACTAACACACCCCAGAACAATGGTTTGAACCAGTCTAGAACTTGGTAAAAGTAGTCCTGCTAATGTGGAACGATATATCAATATTAAAGGGCATATTTATGAGAGGGTTGTGTCATGTTTGCATCATGCAAAGTGGTGCATGCTTGATGCAAACCTCCAAGTCAGATTTTTAAACCCACAGAAAGCCAAAGTAATGCACAAATCACTGTGTTGTGTTACTCTGCCCTGGGAAGGCTTCCTATGAGTGTTGTGTGGGTGTTCCCACACAAGTCCCATGTTTTTTTACACATTCTCAGATTTGCAAGACATTGTAAACCTGTGAATGCAACAAAAAGATACGCCTCCCTAGGAGAGGCGTAACAAGGAGAAATATTTTTATTACAGCTTGTTACTTCCTCTTTCTATATCTGAATCCCGCAGCACACATAGAGGAATACGCCTCTCAGGATTGTTTTGTACAGGAAGGTGTTTCTTCCTGCACAAAAATAATTCTTGCATGCAACGCAGTCACCCTTGCAAAAAAGAAGGTCAGACCAGTAGCTGCTATTTATGTAGCACAGCCAGTGTGTCAAGGTCTTAGTGGAAGGAAATGTCCACTTGTTTGCTGTTACATTAATCAAATACAACAATAATCAGGATTCTGTGGGACCCTCAGACCTTTGAGCCCCTGCCTCACTGCACCTTGTGCCCTTGTGCCCCAGTGAAAGCTCGGATCCATTTGCAATCGAACATTAGATCCTAGGTCTGTTTTTGTTTGAAGAATTGTAGTTTTTCCAGGGGCATCTCTTTCACAATGACAAAGGAGCATCGCCCCCCGGCTGAGCAAGCAGCAGAAAAATATAACGATAGTTAACTATCGTTTTATTTTTCTGCTGCTGGCTCGGCAAACAGCATGTGAAGGGAGGGGGCAGGGCTCGGTCATGGGAGGGGGGAGAAGGGAAGGGGAGGAGGAGAGAGTGCACTCAACTGTGCATGTGTGTTTGGCCGGCCGTCTCAAGGTTGTACCTGAGTGGCAGTCCAAGCCACTCAGACCAATCCTGATGCTGCTTTCACGCTAGTGTTAGCATGAAAGCAGTGCCACAATTGCTGAGGAGCCTGTGCTGGTGTCCCAGTGAATGCTGGGACACCACATCGAGGGAAGAGGAGCGACGAGCGAGGCAGCAGGAGACGGCGGTGTCCATGAAGGTAAGTTTATTTCATTTATTTTTATATTTCACCTCCCTCTGCACCCCCACCACTCCCCTTGAGATTTGCGACTGGCGCTGCTGGGTTTTTCAGTGGTTAAAACTTGCATCTCTATTTTTATGTGCGTATTTAGGGACTCATTTACTATTATTTTACACAAAGGGAATTTACTGCACAATGTGGAATTAAGCGAGAGAGCTGACATGCTCCGTATTTATGAAGACATGGAGCACTTCTGGCGGAACACTGTTTGCTGCCTAGCACCAACAAGGGCACGCTTTCCACATGTAGTAAGGGTGCCTGCATTACTGGCAGGATTGTTTTGTGTTGGAGGTGAAACCTTTGTGCACAGAAACAATCCAAAGAGGAATCTTCCTCTTTCTATATGTGATGCAGAATGCATCATGCATAGAAAGAGGAAATAACGAGTAGTAAAGAAGAACTTTCTCTTCCTCACACCATCATCTAGGCAGAGTACTGATTTGATGCATTTCAAGGTTTACAAACTTTTGTAAAGCTGGAATTGCATCACATCCATGAGTGGAAACCCATGCTCCGGGCAACCCGCCCAGCTCAGAATGTAATGCACTGTAGCGCAAGCAGCTGTGTTGCCTTACATTTCTTTACAAAGCCACTTGCCTGGCTTTGTAAATCTGAATTAAGAAATTGTGCTGCCTTGTGTCATCTTGCATGACGCAAGGAGAGCACAACTCTTTAATAGGTCTGGCCCTTAGGTTTTTCTCACATTAGTATGTTCAAAACAAAATTGCCACTGGTTATTTTAAACCCTTTAATATTGTGGAGTGTTCTGAACAATGTGATTCTTACTGCAGCACATAACCCCACGAATATTTCTTTTATGTATGCATTTTTTGTGCTCAGCTATAAGACAGGATTTAGTTGATACAGAATGTTTAAAACAACTGGGGCCATATTTAAAGAAAATTGTCGCAGCGCGGTGCTGCGCCAAAATTGGCTGCGCTGCGTCTCTTTAGAAACGCAGGGATGCGCTGCATTTAAGGGAATACGATGCATCCCTGCATTTCCCCCTGCGCTGGGGCTAAATTTAGCTGCCAGCACCAACGCAGGCATCCTTGCACCATCGTGCAAGGATGTCTGTGTTGAGTGGTGTGATTATTTATATGCGGGAAGGTGTCCCTTCCTGCACATAAACAATCACTACTCACTACAATCACTAATGCAGCACACACAGAAGTGCCAAAGCGTAATTTTCAAATGATTGTTTATGTGCAGGAAGGGACACCTCTGTGGGAGGGGGCTGTATTTACAAGGTGGCATTAAGCCATAAAAAGTGGCTTAGCCCACCTTGTAAATACGGCGCTCTGCTAGTGCCACGGGAGCGTCACAAAAGTGACGCTCCTGTGGTGCTAGGGGCCTATAAATACAGCCCCTGCTATTTTAAGCGAGATGGCAGCACAAAACAGGTGGAGTAACATCCCCAGGCGCCAACACCATGAATAACAATCTGAGCCTCAGCCTAACTCTCCTGATGGTGATCAGACTAGAGCACTGGGTGTTCCTTGACGTCAGAGGAGTCGATAGAGTGCTAACACACACGCGTAAATAGCAATCACAGGATCGCTGTTTCAGATGCTTTAAAATAGCTTCTCCGGGGTATTACGCGTCACACAGTTACTATAATATATTTCCGCACTGCAGGACTCACCATTTATCTTTTCAACAGAGACAAGAATGAGCAGTGTACATAGAATGAAATTTTGTCTGCCATTTCTGTCCTGACCTAGAAATGTTCATCACTGGGGAATGGGTCACACTTTTTCCATTTCTCATCCTACAAATGTAATTTAAACTGCTTGTTTCTGTTGTGTGGAGTAGAAGCAAAAAGAGTTGTATGAGGAAATAAATATATAATGAAGAACATTATCTGAAAACAGGTAAATGTTCAATCTATGTTACGTTATGTTATGTTTATTTGTAAATCGCACTATAGCTGCAAGGGTATCCTGGTGCTGAGCAAGTGTGTGCCTAGCCTTGTCAAAGATAGTTTGATCAGTTGAACAGCCAGGTCTTTGGCCTCTTGCAGAAGTCAAAAAGTGAGGAGGAGGCTTTGTTGTGGAGTGGGAGGTTGTTCTGTACTTTAGGAGCGATGTAAGAGACTGTCCGTCCTCCTGTTGTGGTTCTATGTATGCATTGGTTGTGTGTGAGTGAAAGTTCTGTGGAGCGGATCTCATAGGCGTAATATGGCATGGGCAAACCAGGCACTTGTCCAGGGTCCCCTTACCATTAAAATGATAATTCTCTCTCTTTAGCTCACCATTGTATATTTCTTTACCTCATGCACTCTCCCTCTCTATGCCTACCTCTACCTTACTTTTGAGTGACTCCGTTTCTGAAAGTTAAAGTATAATTCAGCATTGTTAGGTATCATGCCAGCTTGAAATAGAAGAAAAAGGTGTAATAAATGTTAAAGTTATTCTGAATAGGGGACTCCAAAATATGATGTAGCCTGTGCCCCAAAACGCCATAAGATTACACAACATGACACAAGTGGCTGGTAGGACGTCTTGTGGTACACCAAATGCATATTTCTAGCAACAACCCATGAGCAGTATTGTGGTGGTGCATGTTTCTTTTGGCATACGAGGTGTCTAAAGTTCAAACATAGAACTCTGCATTTCTCCAAGTTAGTGTAGGAAATGTAAACAGAATAAGATTGAAACAATGAGCAAGGGATTGCCCATCTCTGTTTGCAACTTGTTGTGTCTAAAGGTCATGCATTATGCCAGGAAAAAAAGTCAGAGTATGTGTTTGAACTTTAGACATCTCAAGCTAAAAAAACAGGTGCTCTGCCCATCATGATGTAGCCCTTACGGGGTTTTGCACTGAAGGAGAAGATAACAGAGCAGCTCCAGAATTATTTTCTGTCAATCTGGCTTCACTACAGCAAGGAGTATGGAGACGAGGGCTAGGCGACATAGAACTTTTTTCCATGCATATCACGTAATGCATAGCTAATTTGCTTCTCAGCTTGGGTGCGCCATTCAAGCTACAGTAAACACATACAATTGTCCCACAAATTAGCAGTTTTGGGCATATTACATATCTTCTCGAACTACCCTCCTTCAAATCCGCTTGTCTACAGTACCTATCCTTCTCAGGTGCCGTTCCTCTTTTGCAGAACCTACTACCAGTGTCTTTCAGAACGAAGCCCCACTGATGGCCTTCTGCAACACCTACAACGTCACCCCCTTTAGGCTATATCTGCTGAATTACCACTTACTGCCGTTCAAATCATGCTTCTTTCAATTGTCTGAACTGCCTAGTTCCTTTCCTGTGTGGCTCTCCCTTCTGTTCTTTTTTCTTTATGCTATGTTCCCGTCTCTATTCCCAACTCCCCTTTTTTGCTTCTGATCTGTATCAGTGTCCCCACTCCTTTCCCTGAAATACCTCAGCACTACCTGTACTTTCATCTAGGAATCACAAACACACCTCTTCTACAGTCCCCCTCCTGGCTCTCCACATATGTCCCATCTTCAACTTGTATCTCTTTCGTCCTCTTCCCTCCCCTTTCCTCACTCCCTACCATGCACCCATTCCCTTCCCAGCTCTCCTCCTCCAACCTTCCCCCTCTTTAAGCCCTCTCCCTACTTTCTGGCTTTGACCTCCCTCCTCTTCTTCAAGCCCTCTATGACTTTGTTCTCCAGTCTCCCTCTACATCACACACCTCCTCCTGTCTCACCCTTCCTCTGTTACCTTTCCAAATCTTTTGACCCTCTTTTCCCTTCCTCTCCCTCACTCTATACCTTGCACCAGCTCCATCTCCAGACCACTGACCCTCACCTTCCCTTCTTTATATCCCGATCCCTCCATTTAGGCGCCACCCTCTCTCCTCCACGTCTTGATCTAACATGTTCTTTCCTTTTTTCTGTCTCCTTTGACATTGCCCTCCTACGTCTCCCCTACACCCGCTTTGTCCTCTCCACTACTCTTTTGTCCTCTCTTCCCCTCCCACTTTCTTTTTTCTCAATTTCTTGTTTGTCTTGCAATCTCTTGTCCCCCTTTCTCTTCGTTTACTTAAACGTCCTTCCTCCAAGGTATCCCTTTGCCTGCTCTTGCTTCTCCCAAGCTCTCTCATACTCTCTGATATTTGTCCCCCTGTTGTATTTAGTTCATACTGCACGACAGATCTTCTGTTAGCTCACCTGCAGACATTCATCTAGAATGTGTTCTCTCTGAGACCATTGCATCAGTGTTGCTCGTTGTAAGGCACTCTCATGTCTTTTAGTGCATATCAATATGCAAAACTGTCAAATAAATACATAATTGTGCAAGGGCATTCATCTGAATGAAACTGTATGATTGGTTTCCCTTATGTGCAAAGGCGTGCACGATACCTGTTCCGCAAACTGTCCATCAAATCTCTAAATTTATGGAGTGAACTTTGTCACCGTACTCCATGTGCTGGGGTTACACATTCAATTTCAGAGTTCCTAAAAGACATTTTTTGATTACGTCAAGTCTCCCATGAGCAGAAAGTACCAGCCAGCGCAAACATAAGAAAAATAGAAATTACAAGTGAAAGCATAGCCCAGCAATTGGAGTTTATGTGTGATCATTCTAACAAAGTTACATACAGTGAACAGACACTGACACTATGGATATGCATGCAAAGCTGATTCCCTCTAACGTTCCGAGGAGGTGGACAACATTACCTGTAGTAAACCTAATGGCATTGACTGTACAGCATAATTGACCTCAGTGCATTTCTAGACACTCAGGGCCTAGTGAAGGCCACATAGTGACAAGTATTCATTAAGATCCGCTCCTTCTACAGACACACAGGCAGCAAGTTCAATTAGGCCTCCACAACATCTATATTCTCCAATAGAGCGGTACCGAGTTCAACTCGGTTGGCAATTGTATACACTGGACCTCAGATGCCTCAGGTGCTCCAATCAGATGATATCCAGATACTGCTTGAACTCAATACAATCTCAAATGAAAAGTCTGTCACCTGTCCCCAATGTGTGCATGAGGCACCAGCTGGCTTCACCCAATTGTAAAAAGGCATATGTCCTTCTTCTGCATACTGACATCTTTAAAACAAGTGTGTCCTCTTCTTAAAAAAATGTAGTGAGCTGAATGTCAACATATCTGTGTGCGACAAATGAACTATTTGGTCAAATTGCCAGCAGATCAATAGAGAAAAGAAGCATAAACTTGGGCCTAAGGAAGTTTGACTGTTGAAGAACCTTTCGAAAGAAAACCCTATCTATCACTCTAGTCTAGTTGTCATTCTTTTCTGTTCTTTCCATTTGGGGGTCAGCCACAGAGTGGGGCAATTAAGGTAGCAACCTTTTTTATTGCCATCCATTACTTTTATGCTGTTTTTAGGAGCTTTTAACGAATTTAAACAAAGTATTTTAGGGGCAGTTTTATTGGTTTTGTATTACGAGCACTTTATCGATATTGTGAGACATGAAGCACCATGGCCATGTTCAGTGCCGGTGCCATTAGTGGGACATAACAGGGGAACCATATTGGTTGACAGTCCACTTGTCCACCCAGGTTCGCTACTTAATGAACCGGGGGACGCAGACACGCATGGGATGAGAACAGCGGGAGCACCTAAGGCAAGCCCGTCTGCACCTGTCTGCGCCCATGGCCCAAATCTTTCCCCAAGTATATACTCGGGATCAGCTGCGGAAACTTAATAAAGGTAAGTGGATGTCATGCGGTTCCTTTCATTTGGGCTGGGACCCACTGATGCCTTCCTGTGAACACTGCAGCTGGACCTGTCTGGTAAAACTGAGCATACTTGATAGTATGGTCGTGACGTCAGTCTCTACTTCAGTTGTAGCATCAAATATGGCAAGTGTAAATTGCACGTTAGTTAATTTTTGGATCATTTGCATAATTGTGCCCCTGACATAGCTTTTCTGACAGAGACCTGGGACGATGAAAGATCAGACCCTGATTTAGCAGAAGCCTTGTTACCCAGATACTCCATTAAGAGATTAGATCGTGTGGGCAAAAGAGGAGAGGGGGAGGACTTGCTGTGGTTTACAGGGATTATTTGGAAGTCTTATGGGAACCAGTCCCAATTACAAGCTGTGAAGTAGTGTTTTTTAGGATCACCATTTCAAAGTAATCCTTCTTGTTTAATGGTTTGCTCCTTTACAGGCCCACTTGTTCGAAATCTAGCTTCCTAGACAATCTGGGAAACTTTCTGGAATCTTTCATGCAATTTCAAAATGTTACTATTTCAGGAGATTTTAACTTCCATTTGGAAGGTAAGGCATGTAAAGATACTGAGTTATTGTTGTTGGACATTTTTAAGAGTTTTAACCCTCTCCTGCTGGTGCACTTTAGCACCCACAAGGCCGGCCATGTGTTGGGCGGCATTTTCTCGAACAAACTTGAATTGATAGTGGATGAGATTGTATCAATCACATGGTCTGACCATATAAGTGTTAATTTCAGTTTGGAGATCATGCCGGTCTCTATAAAGAAATGCACACTAGCTAAAACAAATGCAGGCCTGAAGTAAAATATATATGCCAGAGTTAGTAGATACTCAGGAGGAATCACAATTGTGCTGTGTAGATGCTGCTACCCCTTCAGCAAGATTATTTTCTGATTGGTTAGGCACCACCATAAGCGAGCATGTCCCTGTAAAAGTTATTACTAATTTTAGTTCCAATCCTTCAGCACCTTGGTATTGTCCTCAACTAAGAAAATTGAAGCAAAAGTGCAGAAGATAATAAAGGGTATGGAGGAAGTGTATATAGCAGAAGAACAAGTCAAATTTAACTGATCCAAGAGCATAAAAACTTGATTACAATGGAAAAGACCAAATTCTTCTCTGAAAGAATTTGCGGTGCTGAAAATTCCATAAGGGAACTTTTTAAAATATTGGAATGCCTGGGCAGGGTATCACCCGGTCTTACTTCAGCTCCTTGTCAACTTTTTTGCAACAAATTAACAGACTTCTTTCAAAGCAAAGTAGAGAAAACCTTAATGAATTAAATAGCAAGGACAATGTGGCCAATCCTACACTCGATCAGCATAAAATAAAATAATAACAATTTCTAAGGGAATAGTGAACTGTCCTTTATTCACAGAAAATAGAGTGAACCACTTGGTTGTGCATACTAAATCTGGGTGCCTCGCTTTCTATAAGTGATGCATAAGATAATAAAGTAATTTCTCCTTCTCCTACTTTGCTCCTTAACTCCATTTTGGATTCAGGTGTTTTCCCTGCAGAATGGAAAGTACCTTCCATCCTCCCTTTGCTGAAAAAGCCATGACTAGGCCCAAAAGAGATAAAAAACGATCACCCATCTCACATTTACCTCTACCAGCTAAAGTCCGGAAGAAACACATGACCATCACTCTATCAAAGTTTGTTGAGGAGAATAAGACATGAGCTTCAACCCAGTTTGGGTTTAGGCCATTCCATAGTACAGAGACTGCACTGATAAAGGTGATGGACCAAGTGAGAAGCATTTTAGATACAAGTGGGCAGGCTGTGCTGATCCCCTTAGATTTATTGGCAGCCTTTGATACTGTTAATCACAAACTTTTGGTATCTCAGCTGGTGGGGACTGGTATTGGAAGTCCTGCGCTGAAACTTTTGAGATAATTCTTATCTACACAAGAACATTTAGTGGCTCTCGAGGATTTGGTCTAAAATACTTTTTTCTTGCTGTGTGAATTTCTTCAGGTCTCATCCTTGAGTCTCACATTGTTTAATCTTTATGTTGCTCCACTATCCAAACTGATACGCTCCTTTGATTTTATTCCTGTTGCTTATGCAGATGATATGCAGTTATTTGTCTCCATACCTGATGACTCTCAGGATACGGCTTATCGTTTTAATAACTGTATGAGGGCCATTGTCCAATGGATGAATAAGAGTCTTATGTTGAACTCTGATAAAAAATAAAACAAAATTGGGGGTAAGTCTGTTCCAGCTTTGAATCACATTTGGTGGCCTCAAAATTTGACAACCTTGCCACTAACTATATACAAGAATCTGGGAGTTGTTTTTGATCATAATTTATCTTTTTATCCAGATTGAAAAATTGACATCTTCCTGCTTTTTCTTGTTGCAGACAATTAGGAAGTTGTGTCAGTATATCGCTTTGGAACTACAGAAAAGTAGTGACATCATTGGTTCATTCCAAACTTGATTATTGTAATGCTTTATATCTTGGCATCAATAATGAATCTGCAGAAAAAACTACAATGTCTCTAGAATGCAGCTGCTAGACTTTTGAGGAAAATTCCCAAATTTCGATCAGTGTCAAGATCGCTGAAACAGCATCACTGGTTGCCGGTAAAGGAGAGAAACAATTTCAAGGTACTTTGCCTCGCTCATAAATTCCTTTACGGCACTGCCTCAGATTATTTGAAAAGAAATTTCACCTGGTACCAGCCTCGATGTATGATACAATCCTCAGCTTCCAGAACAATTAATGTTTGAAAGTATAGGAGATACAAATGGGAAGGTAGAAGCATTTTCTGTATTACAGCACAAATCTGGAACAGGCTACCAATACAGCTGAGAACCCAGACAATTCATCTGAATTTTAGGAAACTTCTTAAAACCTGGTTATTCTCTGGTTTCTACCGACGAGCAGTTGGTCCTGATCGAGGTTTCTGTAAACAGTGTGGTCTGACCCCTAGTTCCAAGATGCTGTTGGCATTCAGGCGCTTTATAAAACCATCAAATATCAAATGAATAACCTAACAAACATGGGCCTACGCTCCATGTTCTCCAATAACCTGAAGTGCGGGGAAAACAGCACTCTGATTGAATCTAAAAAGTGGCCACTGTTTTTCTAGGCAGGTCCCTCATGAACTCAAATAGACTTTATTGGGCCTTATGTGGGCAAAATATCAGCTAGGCCAGACGGTGGGAAGACTGAGTTCTGTGAGTTCCCCACAATGTGTGCTGACAGAATAATAACATACAATACAAATATTGTGTCAAAAATATTAGGATGTCAACAATATCGTGGGACAGAATACAGAAAGGTAACAATATAATTTTTTACGGTCTTTATAAAGTTTTTTAATGTCATTTTACATAATACTGTTTTGATTTTTTATTGGTATTTAGGTATTATTATTTTTGTGTTATAACTTATCATTGTCATTTTTTTTTAGATCCGTAATAGATAATTTTGAAAATATGGTATTAATTTGTTTACTTGTTAGATGGTTAAATGGATGATTATGTTAATTATTTAACTGCTTTTCATAATTTTGAAACTTATTTTATGTTTACGTGTTTTGTTTAATAAATCATTTATGGTTTTAATATATTCGTAAATAATGTGTATTTTTATTTTCCTGATATTTATTTAATTTATTTTTGTGTTTGTGCAATTTTAGAGTAATAGGGTGAAGGTATTTTAAATGCATTTTTAAAATGCATTAACTGATTACATTTTTTTGTATTATTTTATATATAATTTTATATGTTCGTTTCTGGTTTTAAATCAATTTTATAATGTTAAAAATATGTATTTTTACTTGTTAATGAAATAAATGTCATGTGTTGTGTTTATTTTATGTATATATATTATATTTTGTATCATTTTAGGCTAGGGAAAATTAAATCTGAACTTTGCAAAGTTTATTATTTTCCCTATTCTTGCTTACACTGAAGTGTTAATACTTGTTCTCAACCCTTCAAACTCCATTACTTTCCCAGCTGTTGCTTATCTTGGTGTGGGAAGAGTAAATAGAACCCCTGTTGGAATGGGAAAAGTAAATCTGATATCTCCAAAGTCCAACACTTTCCCTACTTCCCTACTGTTGCTCATTTTGGAGTGAGAGAATTGAATTTTACTTATTCAAGTCTAATTTTTTTAACAAAAATGAAGTGATTTATTGTATATGTTTTAAGTCTACAGGTTACTTAAATTTTTTGTAGTATTTGTAGTAATTGTTCTATTAATTTACTTGTATGCAGTTATTGTATACATTCATTAAGTTTTCAAATATGTTATGTTTGTTATTAAAATTATTTGCATTAATATTTTTATAATTTATAGTTAAATATTATTGTTATGTTTGCAATTATTTTAATTTTATGTCTCCAAGCTATATGTTTAATAGATTGTATAGTCGTCTATTTTAGTAAAGGTAATATTATGCTTAAAGTTAATCTATGCTTCAAAGTTAATATAGTGTGTGACTGTCAAAATCTGATATACTTACCCATGTTTGGATGTTGCTGTGGCCTTCAATATCTTTATTGTTGATATTTTTGACATTACATAAAAGTATGTTGCCAATATGTGGTACTCAATTTTATTTAGCAATATTTTTGTTGCCTGTATTTTTGTTCTCTTATATTATTTGTCTGTGATGTTTCATCAGATAACCACCCCTCCCAAACTTGCACCCCACCACAAATACTGTATCATACCAACAATACACAGCAGACGCATGTGAACTCATTGGAATTTGGCCATGGTCAGGGTATAGGACAGAAGAAAGTAGATATTTACAATTAGAAGCAATAACAGAAAATATGGCAGACTGCCGCAGAACGTGTTCTTTCATCTATACTAGCATTGTATCAGGCACACAAGCGGGAAAGATAAATAAAGTTGAATAATTATGTTTCTCGCTTTGTGAAACAACAATACAAAAGCTGGAGGCAGTACAAAACATGATGCAGTCTTTACTTATACAGATGGCTCAGACAGGTGCCTGCAGGTGAAATAAATGAATCCTAATATATTAAGTCTCAGATTCCTATCCCGAGGATATCAACATCTTCTTCCATCATTGCACTATTGCATCAGTTTCCTTGTAAATAAATCATGTTTACAACACTGCTGCATTTTGTACAAAAAGTAAACACATACACTTATGTTTTGGTACTTTGAGTTTAAGAAAGTTATTCCTGTGTAGAAGTGTTTTCACTGCCAGCCACGCCTTGAAATTAAAATATACGTATGCATTTGAATCGTTGGTGAAATGGTAATTTTGCTTATTTCCTTTCTACTTTATTCAACTAAACAGGAACGACTATACCGTTATTATTTCTTTAATATGTATGTGAAGCACTGTCACTCGTCAAGAATATTTCGTTTATGGGTATACACTAGGGGTGTGAAAAATTATTTATGCTTGCTTTGCTGTTGGTGTTTTGTAGGCAGGACCCAGGGTTGGCACACTGATCCGAATCTGCCTTGAAAATGAAGCATCTTTTGTGACGTTTAGTTAAAACATGATTTCAAAGCAAACACGCCTTAGCCTGCAATTGCCTTAAAAGTTGAAAACCTGGAGGAAGGAGTTAGGCCTAGAGAACGTGATTCAAGCTGGCACCGGTATCCTTGGCCTAAAAGGCTGAGCCCCTGGCGAAAGGATAGGCTTTACCGCACTATCACTGGAGACTCTTTTTTTGCTGGTGGTCCAGGAAAACAATCCAGGCTCCCATTCGGTCTGGAGTCACCCTGCCCTGGGGGAGTAAGGTGTCTCAGGCAGGTGCTTGAAGCCTTGAGTAAAGGGCCCCCAGGTGAAAGCCCTGGATTCACCTGCCTCTCACTGGGATTCCAGTCCCAGAAGAACGCTAAACGTCTTCCAGGCCTGGAGCCACTGTACCTTTAATAGAAAAGGTGACCAGTGCCAGGAGCCTGGGCCCTAGCTGATATGGGCACAGGTGAAAGTGCTGGCTTCGCCTACCTCTCGGTGGGGGATTGTTTGACCAAGTAGCAACTCAGTAAGTGACTTTCAACCCACAGAAGCATGGGAGCCCTTGCAACATTGTGAGGCGGTGCTCGGAGCCGAGGGCCAGAAGACCCCACCCTCAGGTCTCCTGAGGCCGTGGCTGGAGGTTCGGCCTGAGCATTCTGCCGCTCCAAAGCAGGACAGCCCTCTGCTGGCCTGCGGAACCCTGTTGTGGCACTGTGCGACACAGGGACCTCACACCTGGGCCACCCCATTGAAGATGGACAGTCTCCCCGGGGCCTACAGAACTCTTTGTTGAGCACTTTGTGATAAGGTATACCAGGGAAAGGTGCCTAGGCCTATGGGCCTCTACTACCATGCCTGCCGAAGCATTCACCAGGAACCAGTCAGAGCTTTTCACTTGCCAGAAGCAGAGACTGGCCCTGTAGGAGGCTTGTATGGGGTTGCCAGGGCCTTTATGCAGTAGATGGAAAACGAACAGATTAAAAGTAGATCACACAAGCCTTAACTTTGAGGAAGGCCAGTAGCTTTTATTTCCATCTGTGTACAGAGAGGGATGTTCGAGCAAATGCACCTTTCCTTTAGGATACCGGGTTGGGTTTGTAACTTCAAATGAGCTCTCATCTAGCCTTCCAGGGCAGCTTGGAATTCTGGGCCAGAGTCATGAAAGACAATTATGTGTTTTGTTTATTATTGGTCTGTTTGGATATTTTGTTTTACAAAATGTCACCAGTGATGTTGGGGTAACAACTTTTGCACACACCTTACAGTGCTTAATTTGTAAATAAAAACGTGCCGGTGCCCACAGCCCTCCTCTGATACTGAGGCGGCATAATCCTGAAGCCATCCCTGGCCTCTTTAATTCATTTACAGCCACTTCCTGCCCCTTCAGCTCACTCTTTCTGTTTTCTTCCTTTGTGACGCTTTTTCGTTTTTCTCTTCCTCCGTCTATCCCATATGTGTCTTTTGCTCGCATTAAATGCTTGAGGCAGATGAATGAGTGCCTCAAAAATACGTGCTGGTGCCACGCACTTGAAACCACCTGCTCAAATTAAGCACTGCCTCGGCACCATAAATGTGGCATCATCAGAATTTCGTACCTATCTAATATTAATCTTGTCATTACTGAAACTATGCATTTTGCATGGTGTTATAAATATCTAGATGTAAAAAATACCACCAGTCAACTCACAATTTCCTTATGTTTAACAGCCGGAAGCTAAGAATACGAAGTTGCAACCTCTGTGTCTCTGGTGACCACACATAACCAACACCCCAGTGAGTAACAGCTGGTTCTGTTTTTGCCTCTTCACCAGAATACCCCAAACCTCACCTTATTTTCAATGGCATGTATCACTATTTTCAGGTGGTATTATTGTGTGCATCTGAAATTGTACCTCCCATTAACTTCAAAGCAAGGAATTTAAAGATGGTAATTTCATAAACCTCTCTTTGGAACAATTTTAGTACATGGCTTCTGGAATCAATAAATCCAATGAAAATATGAGAAGGTATGCTACTGCAATATTATAGCCTCACCCAAATCACATATGTAACACCTCTCAGATTTGATACATTAGGCGCCCATAATACATGAGAAGCCCATACCTAGCCTGGGATCATCGAAAAAATGCCATGGTTTGATTCACAGAAGCTCTGTCTATTTGTAAAAACAGCATAGCAAATTACTAGTTCTCAACACACAAATTGGCATTGCAATTCATATTTGTCACTGGAAATCACAATGCATACCGTGCAATCCCATGTATGTCTCAACTTTTTCCATACTCTCTCTCATTCCACTCCTCTTACCCTGCTGATCACAGGAGCTACAATTTCTCTCTTTTCTGTTCTTTATTCTCTCTTCCTAACTGATCCATACTTTTAGACCATCTCCAACCTGTGATGGGCCAAATTGGACTGCATCTCTCTGCCTACAGGCTATTACTCGGGTTTAATGGATACAATGTTTTCATTACGTGCTAAAAGGACTGCCATTTCTTATTGCTGATTATATTTCAAAGATGCCTTTTGACAGTGGGCCTAGAGTGATTAAGAGCACCACTCCGATGAAACGTTTCATAATATTCTGCACAGAACTCTTCTTAGGACCTGTCCTTCCTGAGTGAAGTGTTACATTTGCTGACTAGGCCTTCATTAACCTTTGCTTATAGCCAAAGTTGATCCTATCCCTTTCTAGACCCCTCCTTCTCGTAATGCACATATTCACTGTAAAAACAAAGGATAATGCAACATTATTGATGATATCACTGATATCTCAAATTACATCAAACATTGATGACATCACTGATAATTTCATCCAGCCATTTTGACAGTATCCTATAGGGATAATGTATTTGAAATACTCAAACACGGAACATCTATGGCCATTACTATCACCGATCACGTCATAATGGACCTAAACTTTGATCACATGCGAGACACACAGCATATTTGTCAAGCCGACCATATTTGGTGGATGTTATCCTCGTCGTTTATAGGTATTCACCCAGCGAACCAACTAACAAAGACAATGTTTACATAGACTTTAACTATAACGTCTTTTTAAACCTTGGTTTTTCAGTAAAACAATCACACACACACACACACACACACACACGTGTATATATATATATATATATAAGAGTTTGGACCTAGTTTCTATTTAAAAAGATTTTTTTGTTTTGCTAATAACTTTGGCTCCTTTTGAAGAATCTTCACAAAAGTTAGGGACACCCTGACCCCTTAGCTCTGGTGCTGGGGCCCCAAGTGACCCCCCCAGAGCAAAAAAGCATTTTATGAAAAAAAAATAGGTGGGAATCATAGCCATTTTTTTTTTTTACAAAGGACAAGCGCCAAGTCAGAGCAAACATTCTGCTTTCTGCAAGTGAGGGCTGTGAAACAGCTCCCACTTGGAAAAAGCGGGGATTTCATCTGTTTCCATGCATGCAAATATGCGTGCAGGGAAACAGATGAAAACATTGCTCCTGCAAGCAGGAAGCTGCTATTTGAAGTAGCTCCCGGCTTGTGGGACCTATGCTGTCTCCCTCAGGATGTGGGGGGCCGACTAGGACCGAGGGGGCCTTGAGGCTCCCCCACCACAGTCCTGTAACTCTCTTGCTCTCTCTTCTATCCCATAATGGGATAGAAGAGAAAGAGGGAGATTGTTATTGCAGTGGTCACTCCATCAGTAATGCCATAAATGATGCAATAGAACATTTCATGAGTGATGTAATATGTAAGTTCAAAAGCAGTGCATGGCAGGGACACAAATTATGTTTAGCTCCGCTACTTATAACTGGTGAATTGTTTTGAGTGCAAAAAGTTAATGTTGTCACTGAGATATTCACCTAACTTTAATGTTATTTTTACCTTTGAACTTTTCAGTGAATATCTTAGGGCATTTTTGAGACAAAAACCTATATTTTTTATCACAATTAAATTTGTCACTTTAACCTTTGTTTTTTTTCAATGAATTTCTATTTTTTTTTTACATAAAGTAATAGTTTATTTCCATAGATAAAGCCAACTCCCCTCTGTGAACGGCCTTTGGCTGTGCGCAGCATGGGGTTGGTTTCAGGGCTTCATCTTTCACCAGGCCCTTTGTCCAGGCACGCAGCTGGCTGCCAACCCACACTGTTCACAGAGTTTGGTATGTGTGGCGTGGAGTTGGCCTTCATTTTCCCCAGCCCCCCTCCCCGGTGCCAATTCCAATAAAATAAGAGGGGAGGTGAGGACGCAATCCTAAACCTTAAAAGGCCCATAGAACCCCAAGCTGAAAACCTAGGGGGAGGGGGCGTGCAGCTCCCTCCTCAAGCTTAATTTCCTTATCAGGCCCTGGGGATCACATCCATGGAGCCAAATACTAAAAAAAATGGGAGAAGGCCCCTCCTCCTGTATCTTATTTGGCCTCAGGGATACCATCCCCAGGGCCAAACTAATAACAAAATTAGAGTGGGGGTACATACCTCCAGTCCCAGAGTCTTCATAGTCCCTGGTACCCAATCCTTTGGGGCCTTTTTTGTTTAAAAGAGGAAGAGGCTGCACGGGTCCCCTCCACTACCCTTCCCCGAGCTTTATATGTAATTGAGATAATCATTACTTGACCGCCATAGATTTCAGACTTTATCAGTGATGAAATATGTGCAGTCATAAGCAGGGCATCAGAGTAGTGAAAGTTATACTTATAACTGATAAGTTTCAGTGCTTTTTGTTTTAAGACAGGTTTTGTTTGTCTCAAGCCACTCACCATAATTTCAGGTGGTTTAGATGGGGTGACAATATTCCCAGATTCCTCCTGAGGACTAACCCAGATGGCGGTAAACACCTACACCACACCAGAGGTAATTTCCCAAGGGAAGGGGGGGTTGGAAAGAGAGAGAGAGAAGACAAGATGGGTAATGTTCACTGGTACTTCTCTGGGTCACTGAACATTGGGATCAATGTGGTCCACAAGAAACTGGTACAAGGAGGCCACAAGAGTGTCTGGTTACTGGGTGTTACAAGACCATTGGTTGCATGAGATATGTAAAGGAAAGAATCACTATTAGCTACAACTTTGGGGATATATGGTTACACTGGTTCTATATAGAGGTACCTATGATTCTTCATGAAACATGCCTTAAGACACTGACATAATGCCTAGATTACTTGTCCATTACACACTGTTCTCTGGTTCACAAAATGGTTGCCTGTACATATCACAGCATATGTAGAATAAAACATGCACCTCAGTGCTTGAATGATGCAGTGGTAATGAGTTCTCACAAGGAGCGGATGCAGTAAGGTTCAGAAACAGTCAAATCAGTTGCCAGTGCTTTTGTCCTATGAGCTCTGGTATTTTATCGCAGCTGCCAAGCAGAGTCAATATTTCTCAGGTCAATCGGTGTACTTGTAAGGTTTCCTTAAATATCTATTAGCACTTCACAAATGTCCTGCAGTGCTGCAAAAAGCAAGTTTGTTTTACTGTGTTTATTTTGAAGTGTCATGGAAGAACTCCACAAACTGCAGAGCTGAGTACCTTTCCTAATGGTCCTTTCTCTCTGTTTGTTTCTTTTCTTCAGGAGCGTAAGCCTTGGGAACAGGGTGCAGCAGAAGCAGATGCAATCCAGTAGACCAGCAATCCAATGTCTGGAGCTCAGGTAAGTGGGAGAATCCGAAGAGGCTAAGCATTTGCAATCAGTAGTGGTGGGGTTTAAATAGGAGCGGGCACACATGCAACATGAAGCGTTGCTCAGCGCGTGATCGCACCTGGAGCCTTGACTCAGTGCTGACTGCGCTTGCACAAGGAACCCTTTACTCTAGCTTCGTGATTACCTGTTTTTCTTTGCTCACAGGCCTACCACTGCCACTAGGGATTATTTATTCAGTCCAATTAGTAATCGAAAGTGCCTGTCACTACCACCAGGGAACAGTGAAGTGTAATAACAGTAGACCAGAGTACACAATAATACACATACATCATATTCATGGGAGGGTGGGGTCACCTTTTTATATATTAAGATGTCATGAGCACACTGAGGCGTGAGATGGAAAAAAGGCATAATACATACATTGCACAAGCATGGTCAAGGGGGGCCACCTCTTAGTATACAGTGGTGATGTCTCTAAGGGATCACAAGTGAGCAGTGACGTGAGATGTAGTGGGGGCAATTATATTTTTATTATTAGAAGACCTGCATATAGCTCCATTTTTAACCTTTGTTTTTTTCAGTGAATTTCTTGGATGTTTTCAGCATAAGTTAAAATCAGAAAGCTTGATATAGAAAGGTAACTTATGAGTGGAAAAGTTGAGAGTGCAGAGTCTCTGCACTCAGGCCGGAATGTCCACACTTGAGGTGAAATCTCCTCTCTGGGCAATGTACCCTGACTGCCCTCTACAAGCCTCCCATATAGCCAGCCTCTGCTTCAGGCAAGTAGAAAACTTCAGTTTAAACGTCAGTGCTTCAGGAGGCACGGGACTGATGCCTTCGTAGATCAAATGTCTGTACACCAGCACAAAAGCGAGAGTGAAATGTGGGGGTTTACTATCAAAATCCTTTCAAATCGAACAGAGTACTAGATCAGGCTTCCTATTATCTCCCCTGGTGTTTTTATTTTTATCTAGAAATCTCTATGAAGGTATATCCTTAACATCAGCAGTGTCAGTATCAGTGGATTTCTTGCTCTGGAGTCTAAAGCCTTACTCTGAGATGATGACATCCTGCTACACTTATAAATTCTAAAAGATTTACTGTTCTTAATAGAAAAGTTCTCAGGCTTCTCGGGTTACAAGATAAATTGGGGTAAATCTGAAGAGCTGATGTTCTCTCAATGCAGAGAATCATTTCCAGAGCAGTCATTGAGACTACAGATTTCAAATCGGTTGTGGAAAGGCTCAACTACCTAGGAATACTTGTTAATAGGGTTCGAAATTGAATGGTCACTGACAACATAGTACACATAGTAAACAAAAGTAGCATAGGTTTTTCAAAATCGTCCTATATACACTTGTGCCTGTAGAGATGAATCCAACTTACCAAAATCAATTTCTCTCCCTGTGGTACCTATCTTTTTGATCTCAAAAAATTCTCTCTGAATAGGAAGGGCCCACTCCTCGTACATATGGACCTAAATGAGACCCTGTTTATAGACCCTTAAACTTCATGCAGAAAACCAAATCTGGAGGTTTACGACTACCACATATGAAATCCTATTATTTGGTGCATCAGCTACCACTATTGGTCTAGTGTGACCCTCTGATGGGTAATACAAAGAGCTTTGGGCTCCTCTACAATTTGGGATCGACACACCATATATCTTAGTATCTACTTTTTGAGTCTACATGACTGACCTGGAAGCCAAGATTTGCATTCTGAAGATTGATCCTCATTTGTCATTTCTATTTTTTGTAGAGCCATATGTATTAAAAGACTGGTTGCAAAAAGTTGCTACAAATTGTGCACAACATTTTGCCACCAGTCTTAATTCTTGTGATGTGGCCTATGAACACCATTCCTGATTTTCATTCCTAAATAGGAAACATTGTTTTTTAAGTAAATTCTATTCCTCAAATACACCTGTGCTCCTTTGTTTAAAAAAAGGCTCCTGTTTAGGAAAACATTGAGTAGAGCAGGCAGTAGTCTTCTGGACCACGTCATACTTCTCCTGAAGCTGTCAACACAATTACCAAAGTGAAAGGGGTCCATAAGAGACACCTTTCTTGTGAATCAGTTACCATCAACCTTCTTTGATGTGTTGGTAACTGTTGAATGGTTTGTGACTGCAATTTAGGTTGCAAAACAATCATACATACCATTGCATCTCACAATTAGGAATGGACTTTCCTTTAATACCCTATCCTTAATGTTATACTAAATGGATCACAAAATTCATTCTGTAAATTAGAAAGGCTTTTCAGAGTCCCAAACATGGGTTTAAGACATAGAAGAAAAGCACCTTTGCAGTCAAAGCCCTGTGAGTTTGCACAAGACAGGGTTTGTAACTGCAAAAAAAGCTTTGTAGATGTGACACAAATGACAGCAGTTTTAGGGCTGTCATGTTGGAACATTCGGACCTTAGCAATTAGGCAACTTTTAGGAAGGTTCTGGTGCACAAAATATGTTGGAGATACTTACCAAAGGAAAGAATGATGGGGAAACCCAAAACCCTTATGGTTCATTAGATGGGCATTTGAGTAGCACACCAAGATCCAAAGGTACGGTTTACCAAACAAGGAAAATAAACAATTACACTTCTTGACTGTCAATTGTATGTTATAAACCATCATGAAATGCATCATAAAACAAATCTTCTATAACAAATGTTATATGTGACCGAAGTTATAAGGCTAGCATCTAAGCATAGCTAGGAGAAATTGGAATTAAACGTTTAGACCATCCCACAACCACCATGATACCAGGGATCAGGGTCGAAGCTAAATTGACTTCTTGTAATACCACCATCTCTGTGCTTTGTTTATGATTTTGGCAAAAATTAATATCTGAAAATAATACGAACGTGTCGTCTCTATGTGCCAAGGACAAATGTGATAGTGAGTTAGTTTGGGCGATATTGGTAAGAAATTAGATGGTGAGTATGACTGTCTCTGTAAAAAATACAGGGTTGTAAAGTTAATGCTCCTCTGCAGATATCAAAAAAGGAATTGTGGGAGAGAAACACAGTGGAATCCAGGAATGGGTATCTGGTGTATTTAAGTACAAAGAAGTCTACCATCTATTGAAGGGAATCCAGGGGCCTAAGATTCAGCTTTCCACTATCTAGTCAGCCACCGAACCCAGCAATGCGTATGGCAGTTTTAGGGATTACAAGTGGGTTTGAACCCAGTTTATTCCGGGCAAGCAGGGGAGTTCTCAATTGTGCACATTTACATAGACTATATACGTTTTTTGTCTGTAGGAAATTATTTTTTAAAACCTATTTTTAGGAAATGTGGCAAGGGCTGGGTCAATATGACTCATCTTTGAAATTGAATTTTTGGATTTAAATTGTGCAGTTGGTAGGTTTTTATAAGCACTAAACAGGGGTGCAGGATTTTAATTGTGTCTTAATGTAATCCTAAAGTGTAACAAACACGTTGGTTCAAATAAACCTATTTCTACTACTACTATCACAGTTCTCACACCAAAATTCAATTATCATAAGGGAGCCCACACGTTTGGTAATATTTAACTTTATCAAAGCTTCAAAATTCACAATATGTCATTATTCCTGTCATAGTGACAGTGACAATCATAAAATTTGTTGTTGTGCACACACCACCATACATAAGCAATGAGAGGCATATTTACCAAGAATTCACACAAAGCAGGGCAGCATGAAAAGTTGCTACTCTGCGTTGCGTGAACGACAGAGAGCAGTACTGTGCCATATCTACTTAGAAGTGGCAGAGTTCTGCTCTCTTCCTGCACCAGCACTAATGTGTCTGCAATGGGCCAATGCAGGACCCTTGCGCTATAGTGCTAGGGTGTCTGGGTTGCATACAGCATAGCTGTGACATTCCTGCACACCAAGTATGCTTTCAGGCATTTTACTTTTTGTATGTGTGCTACCGCATGCAGCACACATGTGAAAAGGAAAAGAAGATGAAACATTAAAACATTTCTTCTAGTTACGCCTGCCTCAGGGAGGTGCAGGGTTTTGATTCAAATCCTTGGCATCAAAACCCATAAGTAGTTGCATAGAAATGCCATTTCTGAAACCTGGTCTTGACACTTTGGTGCGCTACTCTGGGTTACAAACCAATGTGAGACAAGGTGAGAGTGGAGGCTCACTGAGCATTTGATTAATTTTTTCTTTTTTAGAGAAACTTGAAACATTGTGAGAGGCTTTTGATTATGCAATTGTTTTTTTAAAGTGTGTCATTGAGGATTGTTAGCCTACATGATCGCTTTGGGCATTCTGTGGGGGAGAAGGTCTTTCAAAGACTCGTCTTCACGTAGTAAACCCCAGTGTTTCAACATAAAATTCCTCAAAATTAGTGATGATTGATTAAAGTCTGTAACAAATCTAACTTGGTCTGAATTTTTAACGTCATGGTTAGCAACCTTAACTTTTAAAGTATCACTCCTTTTAAGTTGTCTGGCCCGTTGTTGTGCACAACAACGGGCCAGACAACTTAAAAGGATGTTGAAACACTGGGGTTTATTACGTGAAGATGAGTCTTTGAAAGATGTGGTTCCTATGCAAATACCCATGTCCTATCGTAGAGGTAGGACTCTAAGGGACATTCTCATCCCCAGTTTCACAGCTGTTACGCCTACAAAAACGTGGCTCTCACCACGTGGGTTGGGGTTCTTTAAATGTGGTCGTTGTGGTGTATGCCGTTGGGCTTGCCATAATATTCATGAATTCTCTGCATACAACCAGCGGACTTACAAAATCACTTCTATAATTGATTGTAACACTTCGTTTGTTATTTATATGATACGTTGTAAATGTCTTCGTATATATGTGGGCAGCACCATTCGTTCATTGAAGGTTAGAATTGGAGAACATGTTAGAGCCCTTAAAAACTGTGATGCAAGATATCCTGTTGTCGCACACATTATGAGTTGTGCCTCACAGGATGTTCATAAAAGTTTTGAGTTCTTTGGACTTAAGCAGGTTCCCTCGAATCCAAGAGGGGGCAAAAGGGAATTGGCTCTACGCAGGAGAGAAGCCTTATGGACCATGAAACTGAGAGCGGTTGAGTTTGGGTTGAACTCTGACATGGAGCTAGAATATTTTTTGGGTGATTAATTATCACTATAATACTTATCATGACATGCGCTTGTATGTCTTGTTTCATTATTTTGTATATGTTTACACACATTTGTTCTTTCTTACGTCTCGGACTGTGATCGATGTTCTGTTGTTCATATACAGCTAATGTTATTGTGCAATATCAGTTTGTACTATGTTAAGATTGTTTGTTTTGTTGTTACAACATTTGGGTTGACAACCTAAATTTACTGACATGATTCTTCATATATAGGCCTGTATTTATACTTTTTTTAGTGCCGCATTTGCGCCGCTTTTTGGCGCAAAACGGTGCAAACCTACAAAATACAATGGTATTTTGCAAGTTTGCGCCGTTTTTGCGTAAAAAAACGACGCAAATGCGGCGCAAAAAAAGTATAAATACAGCCCATAGTTTTTTATCTCATAGACCTATCGATCTGTATAACCATTGTTTACTGATCAAGTTATTCCTTTATTCTATCTCATTTCTTTTGAACCAATATGTCTGGGTTCTCTCCTTTCTTTTTTATCGTCACACTGTTTGCTCTATGGGTTTGTGGTTTAATTTCCATTTTTGTATGTTTTTGATATGGGTCGCTGTGTCGAAGCGCCCAGAGCCCAGAAATGCTGTTCCTTTTATCACAGACAGGTTAGTTTATTCTCCCCTGCAGCTCCACGCACTTAGAGGGGCACAACCTGGACTACCTCCTTTAGTATCCCCTGGGTCCTCTGCCTCTTCTTTCTGCCCGACCTGCCCCAGCACCTGTAAGGCTGTCTCACCCCCCGCTTCTCTCCCATCCGTAACCTGTAAATTTCTGCTCCTTAACTGTCGGTCTTTACCAGCTCATTCCCTTCACATATATACCCTTATAGAAGATCTGTCCCCTGATGCCCTGTTCCTCACCGAAACCTGGTTGGGCAATGACTCAGCAGCAGATATCTGCAATTCTTTACCCTCCACCTTCTCTATGGTGCATGTAGATCTTCTCCATGGAAGAGGTGGCGGCTTAGCCATTATCTACAAAAATAACCTTCGGTGTACCACCCTCCCCTCTGATATCCCGGAGTGTGAAAGCTTAATTTTCTCCCTCCACCTCTCCCCTACCTTTACTTTATCAGGTTTGCTTCTCTACCGACCCCCAGGACCTTGCACCTGTTTTTTAGATTCCCTGCCGGAAGTGGCAGCGAGTCTTATCTGTAAATCCCCTAACTTTACTATCCTTGGGGATTTCAACATCCATCTTGATAATGGAAATTGTCCACACGCAAGGTCTCTACTTGCGTCTCTCTCTGCGCTTGATTTAAATCAACACGTAATAGGACCTACCCATACCAAAGGCCATACGCTGGACCTTTTATTCAGTAATCTCCCTGTCCTCACCACTCTGCCATCCCAGCCTCTAACCTGGACGGATCATTGCCTTCTATCTTTTTTTTCCCCCTGCAATGTTACTCCAGTTGTGCAGTCTACCCCCCCCAACTTTTGGTCGCATTTGGTCAAAACTGGCCCTTGTGGAGTGGCGGGCGGCTCTCCAGACCTCCTTGGGGGCCAGCACCCCCTCCATTTCTGCAGATTCATTTAATAAATGGATTTCCTCCTCTTTGGATAGTATTCTGCCCATCAAATTGAGATCTAACAAGCCCCCCCATAAGGCCAAACCCTGGTTTTCACCTTGTCTGCTAGAACTAAAAAAAATGTGCAAAAGGCTAGAAAGAGCTTGGAGAAAGAATTACAGTCTCATTGATAGAGAAATATATAGGCAATCCGTCAGACTCTACCATCAAAACATCAAAGCCGCCCAGTCCTCCTACTATGGATTAAGAATAGAAAGCTCCTCCTGCTCACAAAAGGAAATTTTTCAGATTTTTAAGGAATTAACTATAACCCCTATGCCCTCTCCTCCCACAGAACCCTCCACTGAATATAGTAATCTTTTGGCATCTCATTTTAATGACAAAGTCATTAAGATATACTCTGGGTTCCCTTCTCCTCCCCCCCCAGGTACAGTAGAGCACCAAATGATGGATCCCTCCCTCTCCGGAACCACATTAACTGTCTTCACACCTCTTACTGATACTGTTGCCACTAAACTTCTTCTTCAGATTAAATCGGGCTCCCCCCTGGACCCCGCTCCTCCCCCCATCCTCTCGCGAGTTTCAGATATTGTTGTACCTCCCCTCACAGAAATACTGAATCGTTCCCTATCGTTAGGTCTTCTCCCCCCTCTTTTTAAGCATGCCATTATTAAGCCTCTGTTAAAAAAAACGAAACTGGACCCATCTCTGCTGGAGAATTATAGACCCATTGCTCTTCTCCCTATTTCAACAAACATTTTGGAGAAACACGTTAATCACCAATTAACCAGCTACTTAGAGACCCATGAACTCCTCCACCCCACCCAAATGGGTTTTAGAGCCCATCATAGCACGGAGTCAGCCCTCCTTGCAGTGACTGAGTCAGCCAGGCAGCTTTTGGACCAAGGGTCCCATGTGGCCATGATTCTGCTTGATCTCAGCGCTGCTTTTGATACAGTGGACCACAACCTTCTCTGCCGCAGGCTCTCAGAATTGGGGATAGGAGGCCTGGCATTGTCCTGGCTGTCCGCTTTTGTCAAAGGCAGATCTTTTCAAGTCCTGGATCGAGCCTACTTCTCTGACATTTTTCCTTTGACTTGTGGAGTTCCTCAGGGCTCTTCTTTGAGCCCAACTCTTTTTAATGTCTATTTATCCCCGCTGGCTAAGGTGATCGCTCCCTACAATTTGTCTTTGGTCACCTACGCCGACGATACTCAACTTGTGGTGTCCCTATCCAGCTCCGGGGACTCGTCGGCAGCTAACCTCTCGTGCTGTATGAAAGACATTGGAGCTTGGATGGTCCAGTCTAAGCTCAAATTCAATGACAGAAAGTCAGAAGTCATCGTACTAGGCAATTCCCCCCCAGCTCTTTCGCTTCCGCTGTACTCTGAGGCTTTCAATAATCTTCCTCCCCCTAAGGACCAGGTAAAAAGCCTTGGTTTCTGGGTGGATTCTCGTCTGACCATGGATTATCAAGCAAAAAGAGTCTCCTCTATATGCTTTGGCATCTTAAGAGTTCTTAGGAAAATCTCGATTCTTCTTCCCCCTATGGCCAGAAGAATCCTCGTTCAAACTCTTATCCTCTCCCGGTTGGATTATGGGAACTCACTTTTTCTCAGCGCCCCGGCTTATGTTATAAAAAGGCTACAAACAGTCCAGAACGCAGCCGCCCGGCTTCTTGTCAATCTTCCCAGACATGTATCCGCTAAACCTGCTCTTTCCTCGCTTCATTGGCTCCCTTTCAAGCAACGTACCTATTTTAAGGCCCTATGCATTGTTCATAGAGCTCTTCAACATAAGGGCCCAATGTTCTTTAGAAAGCGGCTATGTCTTTAAGTTCCTTCTCGAAGTCTGAGGTCCTCCTCCTCTCGTCTTGTGACCATCTTGAGGTCCAAGAGAGCTTGGGGGGCCAACTCCTTCCTTACCAAGGCCGCCCGTCTTTGGAATGATCTTCCTTCCGATCTACGTCAGGAACATTCAGAACTACTTTTTAGGAAAAAACTCAAGACCATTCTTTTTTGTAGGTAGCGCTCTCAACTCTCCTAGTGACAGCACCGGTCAGGTTAGGTTAGCGCTGGGATGCCTTCGGGTCACTACGCGCTTTATAAATTCTTAAACTAAACTAAACTAAACTTCTGACATTGATTCATTTATTTTTAGATTTTCCTGTGTTGCTGTATATTAGTTGGTTTATTTTCCTGACGCATTTTACACGTTAAATTTGCACTCGTCCTCTTTCATTTTCCATGGTATTTGGTCCTTCTTTCATTATTACCAAACACGGGGCTGTATTTATATTTCCGCATGTCGGCGGCCATGGGCAGTATATGCGCGGTCGCGTGTGACGCATACCGGGACGCCGGTTGATTTGTTTCTGATATCGGGTAAGTGGTTACTGGTTTATGCGCTCCTTTACAGGGCGCCTTTTCGCTTTTACGGTGATATACATCAGTTTAGGGTTTGTTTGTATAACCCATAGTTTGGCATGTTTTTCTTTTTTCTGTAGTATTATGGAGATTTATCCACGTGATTCAGTTGAGTATATGGTATCTGCATTACGGATACTCTGGTGTATTCACAAAGGATCTTACTCAGGTATCTGCATTACTCTGTCACTTTTATTTACAGGTTTGGTGATGGTTTCGACCCTTTTAAGGAAGGTGGTTGTGTTTCACAATATATGTGTTTGTACCTTATTTAGTTGGACTCGGGCCATAGACTTCGTGGCTATATTGTTGTTGAGCAAACCGCGCATTACCTTGACAATAGTGCTTTCTACTTTTGAGGTAAAGTGAATTATGTGATGAATTTTACGTTAGCCTTTATATATTTATTCTCATATTTTTCTGTATTTGTTTTTGGACACTAAGCACTTATCTGGGTGTGCACTACACAACCATTTTTTATTTCTGCAAGTTGCACTATGAAGTTTCATCATTTTCTCACTCAGGATAATAAGATTGTTTTTTCTTGGGTCTAACTTTTTGATTCACTATCTTCAATGCATATCTTTCATTGGTCCTAGCTTTGGGTCTCTCACAATTAAGGTTTTTGGTGATTTTTTTCAATGTGGCTTTGTGAGCACATTTGATTCTGATGTGGCTTGGATGTTTCCATTTTTTTCAGCTGTGCTTTTTTTCTCTTCCTTGTGCTTGAGATTTTCATCCTTCTTTTCTTGACTCACATCTTCTATATTATTGGGTATTGTTACCCGTATTTGTTACTTGCAATTTATGTTCTCTACTCAAATGTTGTATTTATGTAACTTTCTAGCCCTGAAGAAGTCGTGTGGGATTTGATCCCGTGATGAAACACGTGTTGGCTTGTTGCATTTCAAGATCTGTTTTGCGTTTGAAATTCCATGTGAAACTTCATCGATTGGACATTGTGATGACTTCATTTTCAGAAGAATTGTTCATTGTAATAAATTTGGAGATAACTGGATCGGTTACACATTGACTGGTGATACCAATTTATTGGGATTGTGCAACCACTGTACCATATTATTTGTCACTCCTTCGTATATACTTATACCTATGTTATGATTGTTTTTTGAGTGCCTTACGTTGGTAATCTCGACTTGATCTAAGGTGTTAAATCTGTGTCACATATAGCTAGGTACATATTAGACAGGATTTTCTCTGGACAAGAGGGCTTGATCATTAATGGTTGCCAGCAGTTAGATTGGACTGATCATAATCTGGTTTCCTTTGAGGTACAGGAGGTGGGAATGACAGAACACAGGCAGAGTACCACCACGTGTAGCAGAAACTGGAACATAATTGAAGGACGGGAGTTTGCAATGGCCCAATTTTTTTGTGAGGGCTTGGTGTGTCACGGCTCGCCAGCTGAGAATTTTAATACCTGGGTCAGAACAGCTGTAGAAGAAGTGGCTCAATTCAGGAGCATTAGGTCAAAGAGCATTAAGAAACCATCAGACCTGTGGTTTACAGAGAAGCTCAAGGAGCCCGAAAGTCAGTGTAGGCGACAGGAACAGAAATTAAAACTGCTCCAGGAGCTCGGAGAGAAAAACTAATTTAGGGAATTAATGTTGAAATATAAGAAAGCAATTAAAGAAGCCAAAGTAGGATTTTTCTCCAAGAGGATTAGGTCTGCCATTAATGTCCATAAAGAACTCTTTAACACCGAGCATACTCTTGTATCATCCCTCCGAAGTTGAAAACTCACAAACTTTTTGTGATACGGTAGTCAAGTACTTTAGAGATAAAATCCTGAAGATTTTTGTGGATTTCTGGGCTCTTATGATGACTCAGCTGATTCTGGCATTCAGTTAGGTGAGAGGGAAGACAGTGGTTTGGCTTTGGCCAGATTCGCCCCTCTGCCTGCAGATAAGATCAAGACTCTTTTAGCTGGTATCACCTCGGGTTCCCGAATGACCCTTGTCCTCAGAGGGTGCTGCAGCTGGTCCCGGACCTTATGGCTGGGGCTTTGGAGATGATCTTTGTGGAGGTCCTGGAGACTTGGGTGTTCCCTCAGGGGTGGAAGGAGGCAATTGTCATACCTCTGAAAAAAAAATGGATGGGGATTCCAATGACTTGAAAATGTTTTGTCCTATCTCTTTGTTTCCTCCTCCCCCTGTCAGGAACCAGGAACTAGCCAACTACCTCCTTAATCAAGATCTCCAGCACCCATCACAGAATGGGTTCAGGAATAATCACAGCACCAAATCTATGCTCATTGCTACTTCGGAATCCATCCACAGGCAGAGCAGCTATCTTGATTTTGCTTGAGTTATCTGCAGCATTTGACACCATATCTCTATCCTTGATGGTACAAAGGCTGCAGCAGGCTTGGCTGAGGGACATTGCTCTCAAGCTGCTGAAGTCTTTTCTGTATGATAAATCAATCACAGTTAGCTGTGGAGATTTCAGGCAAGCCCCTTTTTGGCTTTTTTGAAGAGTTCCCCAGAAGTCTTTCTTTTCCCCACCCTTTTTAACCTTTACGTCATCCCGTTGACTAAAGTGGTTCGTTCTTTTGGGTTGCAGGTTTTGTCTTATGCGAACGACACCCAGATCATTGTTTCTATCTTGGATGATTGGGAAGAGTTGGTGGACAGGTTTCGAGGTTGTATGAGGGAAGTCAGCAGGTGGACGAGTGAGAGCTGACTGAAAATTTATAGGAATGAAACTGAGATCATGGTGTTTTGTCTGCACAGGTCCAGATACTTGTGGTACTTTCCCTACCTCAATATCTGCAGCTAAAAACCTAAGGGTGGTGTTTGATAACTTGCTGACTTTTGACACCCAGGTTAACAGAACGGTCAGCTCTTGTTTCTGGATGGTTAGGATCTTAAAACAAATTCTGCCTTTCATGCTAAAAAAGCTCAGGGTACTGGTGGTCTTAGCCCTTATTACATCGCAACTGGACTACTGTAATGCCATGTATTTAAACATCAATCAATTTTCTTTAAATAAACGCCAGCTCATCCAGAATGTGGTTGCAGGCCTGGTTTTAGAATTATTCAATCATTCCCCTGTTAGGGTGGGTCTGAAACATCTCCACTTGCTGCCGATAAGGAAACAAGTGTCTTTTAAAGTGCTCTGCTTTGATGTATAAAGCTGTTTACTCTCAGCGATCTGTTTATCTGTAGTCTGCCCTGAATTATCACAGTCTGAGGTGACCCTTAAGATTGGCAGGTTACTTCAAGGTAGTAGTGCCTCGCTGTAAGAAAGCCAGGTGGGGTGACTGGGCTTTCACAGTTGCTGCTGCTAGGCTGTGGAATTCTCTTCCCAATGAGATTAGGAGCCTTAACTCGTAGTTACTGTTTCGCAAGCAACTTAAAATTTGGCTCTTTGCACTTTAGTCTTGTCCCGGGTCTTTGCTATGTCTCTCCTGGTATCTAGTGGTTTGATGCCTGCTGGTCTAACACACTTTAGAAATGTCAGAATTAGAATATAAATTAGAATGTAAATCATCATTTGGGTTGGTTTTGTAAATCCCAGCAGAAGACTGCATCAGATAGCATTTAAAAAGTTATACATACTCTTTGTAAATCTGGGCCTGAATGTGCCCACCACTCGATGTTGCATAAAGATAACTTCATGGTGTTTTCCAAGTGGCACTACCCTTGAGGTCTGCCTTGCTCTGGCACTACCCTGCCATAACCCGTTGCCCCCAGAGGAACTTCTCATCCTCTGTGCGAGCCGATAACCTGAATTCCAGGCATTCTGATGGGGCGATGACAATTCTCCAATTCCACTGAGGACTAACAGGACCACAATGAAGAGTGCATTGCCCTCTCGCAAGTCCTCAAGGGGAATGGAGATTTGGGAAGAGAAAAAAAGTGAAAATACCAGCTTCTGCTTCGTGGACTGCAGAATAGGACTGCTGGCATGTTGTGTTGGGTGTCAGGACTTCTGATTTCTCAAAATAATGAGTTATTGGTTTTTAGGATTCTGGGCTTCAAATTAATTACTTCATCAATACATTGAACTTGCATAAACTATAGTACATAGAACAATGTCAATTATTGTTGATACATTGTGCACACGTTTCTATAAGGCTGAACAAGTCTCTTTCTCTTCTTATAATACTTTCAGAGTCTCTGACGCTATGTCCAAAATCAAAAACAGTCAACTTGACTAAAGGGCTTCTTTGTTTTCTGCATAAACTCTTGCCAATAATAGTTTTGATAAACTTGCTCTATTTCCAATCTCCTAATTCTCAGGGGAGTGCTTGTTAAAGGAAATGCGTCTGTTTCGCTGTAACTTGAATTCCCACTCAAATGATAAACTATGCCAATTCTTATTGTCATAAATTGTTTAAAAGACAGAGCTCTGTTGTGTTTCATTTAAGCAATTAATCTTTCTTTACTTTGAAATTAAGTTATTTGCATGAAAATTTCAGAAGAACCCAAACTGGGTTTTTTCACCTTTCTTATTTTCTTTCTTTTACAGGAAATACAGAATCATTGGCAGAAGATGAAAGAGGAGAGTTAGGACTCCGCAGGAAGAGAGCTGAGGGCGAGGATTATTGGAACTTGACTGCAGAATAGCCGGAGGATGAGAAATGCTGGAACTCGACTGGAAGCTGGTCGGAGAGAGAGGAACATTGGAACTCGAGTGTAGGCAGGCTGGAGAACAAGGAACTTGGCATGCACTGGAACTCAACTGGAGGCAGGCTGGCTGGCTTGACATGACTGGAAACAGGTGAGCAGAGCAATATGTACAAAGACAAGCAAGGCCTCAGGCTCACAAGCATCCTTCACAAATCAAATGTGCACATGTGCCTTTTGGCCTTTTGACATGTTCATTACAGATCACATTGTGAAGAACACATAGTTTGGCAGTTAAAGTTGGAGCAGGTGGAAAGGCAGTTGTTTGCTTGTTAAGGAAATGAACAATTATCCTCCTGGTTGTGGCATATGTTCAATACAGATCACATTGAGAAGAGCACATGTTTTGGCAGTTACAGTTGGCACAAGATTAGAAGATGAGATACAATGTGCATA
The DNA here is from genome assembly GCF_031143425.1 of Pleurodeles waltl. Taxonomy (NCBI): domain Eukaryota; kingdom Metazoa; phylum Chordata; class Amphibia; order Caudata; family Salamandridae; genus Pleurodeles; species Pleurodeles waltl. The sequence goes on along the minus strand of NC_090449.1, from coordinate 168,805,568 downwards.
ATTAACAAGCATTGGTTACAATTAATGTGGATCAAGTTATTATATGTGAATTCTGCCAATGGTAGCGCTTGGTCCCAAGTCCCTGTTAGAGAGGACAGGAGGCACCTGAGTGTTTTTTCTAATGTCTGGTTAACTTTCTCCGTTTGACCATCCATTTGAGGGAGGTAAGCAGTGCATAGGGCTATTTCTATGCCAAGTGAAGAACAAAAGGCCTTCCAGAACATTGATGTGAAGTGACTTTCACAATCAGAGATCATTTTTGTGGGCAAGCCATGGAGTTTGACTATATGATGTAGGAACAGAGTGCTAACCTCAGCAGCCATTGGTAATTTCGTCAGTGGAACAAAATGTGCCATTTTTGACATGAGGTCTACTACAATAAACATGGTAGTATGTTTGTTAGATTCTGGTAAGTCTGTAATAAAATCCATGCTGACTGTGTGCCATGGTTTAGTGGGAATTGGCAAGGAATGGAGAAGACCAGCAGGAGCGAGGTGAAAGGATTTATTCTGAGAACAGGTTGGGCATGAATTTACATGGTCATAAACATCTTGATGCATGGTTTTCCACCAAAATTTTCATGGACAGTTTCCTTAAGTCTTTTATATACCTGGGTGTCCAGCCAGAGCGGAAATGAGTAATTATCCTCCTGATTGTGGCAGATGTTCAATACAGGTCACACTTTAAAGAGCATATGTTTTGGCAGTTACAGTTGGCACTGGTTTAGCAGGTGGGATACAATGTGCATAATCAACAAGCATTGGTTATAACAAATGAGACATTTAACAAGCATTGAGATTGCAACTTTGACATTCAAGAGTGTAATGAACATGTAATAAATATAGCCAAATATGTCTGAATGTTGCATCTTACTGTAATCAAGCTCTTGGATGTGCTAGTGTACCCATAACATCCCTCCTCACCCATGGCTCTTCATAGCTTCTCGGAGCTGCTTTGGTGCTTACTTATGTAAGCTCTGACAATTTAAACTTGAAGTTCCATATGGTCTTGGTAAAGTATTTCTGTAGAGTGTGTCTACATATATGAGTTTTCATCATTTTGCATATTGGAATGTTCCTAGTGAAATGTTTTATACTGTTTAATGTACTTCCCACATGTAAGGGTGCTACACCTACAATGTATTTGACTTTACAGATCTGTCTATGATCCCATTCAAATAACTTACCCGCTTCTTGTTAAAACATCAGCTTACTCCTGAAGTGCCTAAATGTCCTATAAAAATGTGTGTTGAAACCTGAACTAACATCTGCGATTTTGAAAGTACTAAATTTGCACTTTAGTTCTAGTCATTATATAGGCGACCAGTAGCTTTTTGACTTGGTTTTTAGTCTTGTTAAATCAGTCCTCAGAGAAACTTGCTCATGTTGGACTGGCTGCCTGTGAAGAAAAATGTCAGTCAAAGAAGAGTAGACATGCCAAAGCAACAAAATCTTACAAACACTATCTAAAGATTACATTGAAAAGAAATGGTTGTTCTATACCTTTCATTATCATCAGTGGTGAATTGATAAAGATAATGCCTGACGAGAAATACAATGAACTATCTCCATTACCACAGCTTACGCCATCGAAAACCAAAGTTTATACATGGGCTGCATCGATGTCCATAAAGAGTCAAGGTTCATTTGTAACGACAGTGAAACATAACAAAATGAGGGTACAAGCACCCATCTATATGCTTCAAGGAACAGCGTCAAGTGTCTGTCTCCTCAATTTCAATACAGCTGCTGCTATGGGACTGATGTCTGTGAATTACAACATGAATACTCATCACAAAAGAGTAAGTCAAATCCTTTTGTTGTTTCATGCTATAGCAAAGCTTAGAACTATGAAAGTATAACTGTATATTAATGAAGACATTTGTCCTGCTGCTCAGAGACATAGAAGAATTGCTTTTCATTAACAGGAAGCCATTGAAAAAGAACTTGAATTGTTACTTAAAACATGACATTATTGAAGGATCCACTAGTCCAACACCATGGGTTTCTCCCATAGAAGTAGTGCACAAAAATGGCAGTGAAGGAGCTGTATGCATCTGCTTTCACATGCGTCAGACAAACAAGGCAATTGAACAAGAACGACATCCAGGTCTACTTATTGCTGACTGGATAATACAATGAAATGATGCAAAGGTCTTTTTGCACCTTGATTTCAATAAAAGTTATCCTCAATTGGAACTCAAAGAAAATTGACAGTACATTACAACCGTTTCTGCACACGTTGGCCTGTTTCAATACAAACTACTTTGTTTTCGCATGTCATTGGCTGCAAAACATTTCCAAGATATCGTACGATGTATCATATAGCCTGTTGAGAATGCATTCAATTATAGCGCCTACACATTAGTTTTCAGAACTACACAGAAGGAGCACAATAGGGCTTTCATACAAGTATGTTATTTACTCAGTAATGCAGGTTTGACTTTGAATGCATACAAGTGTGAGTTCAACATGACAAAACTAAAATTCTTTGGCCATATCTTTTCTGAAGTGGGTATGACACCTGATCCTGCAAAAGTACTAGCCCTTTCAAATGCTTATCCCCCACAAGATGTTCCAATGGTATGGTCATTTCATGCTTGGCCAGTCACTGTTCAAGGTCGACACAAGATTTTACCAATGAAAAAGCTACTGAAAAGGCATACTTGAATCCAAAACTTCTTGCAAAGGTTGTCATTGACGGTAGCCCAGTCAGGTTAGGTGCTATCCTTGCACAGTACAGTGGATACCCAAATGCTCAAAGGCATATTCTGGCAAATGCATATTCTAGACTATGCTAGTAGACGTTTGTCTCAAACAGAACATGCTTACTCACAATCTGAGAAAGAAAGCTTAGCCGTAGTGAATATTTCCATGTATTCCTGTACGGAAAGTCTTTTACACTGGTAACTGATCATCAAGCTTTACTGACCATCTTTGGCAATCCAAAAGCCAAGATGACTCATAGCATTGGATGATGTGGATTGTGACTGCAAGAGTATGAATATACAGTTGTGCATCATCCAGGAAAGGAGAAGAATCTTGCTGACTACATTTTCAGAGTGCCTATACAAGGTCACGGTACTCCATACAAGATGGCTGAAGTCTACACTAATTTCATTGTAAGATCAAATACACCAGCTACTGTCTTGTTAGCCCAGATTATCACTGCCACGAGCCATGAGAGTGACATGCGGAAGTTAAAAGACATAATTACACATCCGGCATGGAAGTGACACACTCAACCGCTCACCACCGATGATATATATAAAAAATACAGAAATGTCAAAGATAAGCTGTCCATAATTCAGGAAGGAATTATACTGAGGAGGTCAAGATTCCTGATTCTGGACAGTCTGCAACAGAAAGTAATCAAAGTGGCTCACAAAGAACATTGTGGTAATGTTGCCACAAAAAGAACTCTCTGAGACTGAGTTTGGTTTTCTTGGATGAAGGAATTGAAAAGGGGCTTAAGGCCTGTCCCATGTACATCTACCTTTCTACCAATGTTACTCAACATGCTCTGAACATGTCAGAACTCCCTAAGCATGTATGTGCTCAGAGCAGGAATTAAAAGGAGGCTTTCATTGGTTACAATGGGCCTCTGGGTGCTTTGCAAGATTAGCGTCATAATCCTGCAAAGCGTCGGACTAGCGTAAAAGATTCTGACGCTAGTCCCCTAAGTACGGCCATGGTGTGCCGTATTTTAAAAATGACGCACACATGGTGGTGTTAGGGGGTGCTAAGGGGGTGCAAGAAAAGTGGTGCTGCACGGTGTGCTGCCCACTTTTCTAAAAAATGCCTCATAGTTCTGTTTTTTGCAGCAGGCATATTAACCCTCTATGCTACTTTATGTTGAGTCAAAGCCACCACCAGGCACAACTCCCATCTCTCTCTAGCAGGAACATTAATCACAAGAGGCATCTTGACATTTTAATTGTTTCTTGAAGTCTAAAAGCACAAGGAACTTTTCAGCTGGGGCTTTTAAATCGCAAGTTTTGGAAGTTATTGCTAAACACAGCGCCCCCCTGAAGTCAGTGCCCGGTGCTGTCGCACTGCTCGCACCGCCCAAAAGCCGGCCCTAGTCACACCACCCATATTAGAGCAACCATATTTCTACCAGAAAGACTTTCCAACTTGGAAATGGTGTTTAGTAACCAGTAAAAAATCCATTTTGTGGTAAAAAAACATGTAATGTTTCCAACTGTAGGCTTTGCGACTACAAAAGTGCTTTGTGCATCAGTACCTTGTTTTTATATAGCGTTTCATACCATTTTGCTGAAAATAACAGATATTTCACATACCTAATTTAATGTTGCTCAGTTTACCTAACTTGGAATGTTGAAAGGCTTTGTTGTCTTTGCAATGACAGCAGAGTGTATTTAACTCAATGAGTTATCTTGTTGGACGATATTCTTGAAAAACTATGATCCACCTACACCTCACATGACAGATCTTCCTGTTCGCAGAAATGGCTCAGCCCTTCCACCGAATGAATTTAACTCATTAAAAGTAACTTATCCCATCTGTCAGTCCACTGATAACCATAATTACCAAATGTGCTTGGGTTAGGCACCAACATCTCTGTAAATTAGGAGCACAATGTGAAACTGGGTCATAAACTTAAGAAGCAATCAGAGTTTAATGGTCAGTATCTGTGGTGGTTACTGTCATTTGTTATTGGTGCTATGAATAGTGCACTACAGCTGGATAACCAAGACAATCTTTTATTCACGTTCACCCCAGAACTTCTAAAGTCACCAGCAAAGACTAAATCGAGAAGGTAGTAGGAGTCAGAGACTCAGATACAGCATGATGCAATACATAATTCACAAAAACCGATGGCCAGATTGACACAAGATACACTTGAAATGAGAAATCAATTTAACCCTGCATAATATTAACTTAAACTTATGTAACATTTTGCAATGTTAAATACTACTTGAAGGGACAGGAGAAGGTCTTTCAGTGCGTAGATACTCTGTGAAGGTTAGAACCTCCCACAAAGGATTTGTGGGTATTCACAAAGTGTTTTCTGTCCCATTCTTGTGTGTTAAAAGATCAGAGATTTAGTCCTAGCAAGAGCAGTAGCAAGGCTTCACTGCAAACTTTGCAAGTAAAAAAAGTTGTTAGTCTTGTGGCTTTGTTGGTTCACATACCTTTATCCAGAATTAGCCAAAGTAGTTTGTTTGACTCCATCTGACCAGCAAGAGCCATCATTTTGCTGGTTTCCATGTGGCAACCTAACAAAGCAAGAGGAAATTTTGGATTTCGGTGAGCAGGAGGGAAACTATTTTCTGTAAGGAAGATATGATTCTTCTTCAACCCACTAGACACTTCAGTTTCAGTCAAGGCTATATGGTCGGTAATGAGTCCACACATCCGGGACTGTGCAAATCTTTCAGCTTAGGGTCAGCACGTGGCCTCACTACCATGGTTAGGGGTAAAAAGGCCTCTATCTTTCAGTTAAGAACAGATGCCACCATCATGCCTCGTATTAACAGGCAGCAACTACCGTTGAAAATTGGTTTGAGTGTTTTTAATTTCAGCAGAGCTTAAAACAGGCTGGCAAACATTTCAGCTAATATGTGGTAAACCTCATATGGATTCACAGAAAGTCTCCCTTTCTTTTTGGCTTAAGTGTAACTCTTTAGTGGTTAACTGTGTTTAAATGTCAGGGACAACAGCTTAAAGACAGTGAAGTGGCATTTTCGACATTTTCCTTGCTCGTAAATGTCCAGAAAATATTAAGTTTGATCCTTATGTATTTGTTTATGCCCTTTCATACTTGTGGTATTTCCTTGTTCCAGCACTAATACGATTTGGGGTTTGAATTACCCTGATGTGTTAATTACTGTCCTGACCAGTTAGCAGATCAAAGCTTCTCCCTGGACAATGTGGTTCTAAAAATTCTGGACCCATGTAATTTACTTTGCCACAGCAGTACGATTTTAGTATCAAAAGACCGATAATGACTAGTACACTAAGCATGAGCATTTTCGCTCAATTCCAGCAGCGTTTTCACCTCAAAATCGCCATTTTCGCCCTGCACTCGTGGCTCCCATTTTATACACGGCAGCCATTTTTAAAAGTTGCCCTCACATAGGCTTATAATACAGTCAGATTTGATTCCAAGGACACATACACCTTGATTGACTTTTCTCTGACCTGGGCAAGCTGGAACCATTGCCTCAGGCCAAACCTGTTTGGTCAGTCCCTCTCCCAGTGGCCGAATCAGATAGCATCAAGGCACACCATGCCATAAAACCCTTATTATCGCTCACACACCCTGCCTAATCTTGCTCACACCTGCACCTGCTCTTTTCTTCTTCTTACTTTACGAGGGGGAGGTGCCCGTTTTTATTGGGGGTCCACACTTATCTGATGTAAAATACTAGGCCTTGCCGGGTAATTTATTATGGGTTGGATGACATGAAATATGAGGTTTCATCATGACACTGTTTTTTCCTTTGTAGTGAAAACATGTGAATGACCAACCAAAATGTCAAGAATGTTTGCCTGAAGCTTAAAAAACTGTATATAAGGAAACCTGACTTTGCATTGAAACACAGTCTCCTGAGAACATACAAACTGTGCTGTTGTACTTCTAGGACGCTTGTCACTTGGTTGCAGCCAATAAATTCGATCTTTGACTTCACCTAGAAGACTCTAAGTTTCTGTGGTCTGAATCAGGAAAGTACCCGAGGTCTTTGGGTGTACCCTGGCACCACTGGGTTACCGGATCAGTACCGGTTCTGAAAAACCCAGTACCTCAGTTGGCGCCCAACGTGGGGCGATACCAGCGGTACCGGTCCAAGCCTGAGGTCCGTGGGGAGCTTCGTGTGAAAATTCTGGAGGAAGGCCGCCACTTCATCGACCCCTGCATGTCGACGTGGTCCGAAAGTCTTTGCTGCAAGGTTCCCCGCTTCCCGACGGCTACGAAGGACTGCTGCCCTGGCTATCGCCCTGATTTGCACCCTTGATGTTTGGTAGAGCGAAACGATAAGACGAGTCTTCTGGTGACGGCATCGATATTTTCAGTTAAGTATAAGTGGAGCATCTCCCAGTCCTTAGTTGGACACTTGGTTTGGTCCTTAGTTGGACATTTGGTTTGGTATCCCTTCGGGATCACTTTGATTTGGAACTTGCAAGTACCAAAGCCGAAGGACTCGTGTATTCACGAGACTATCGTAAACGATAATCCTTTGAAGTTTGAAGCTAGACTAGTGAGCGAAGATGCCTGGTCTTAGCAGACTTGGAAATTTGTTTTGTCTTGGTTGTAAAAGGGACTCCCGGTTGGAGGACTCATGTCCGGTTCCTCCGATTGGAACTCCAACCTATGAACTATATGTGAAGCACGGAGTGGGCCCCATCACGTTTAATAAAGTATGGGTCCGCTATTCTTGGAAATAAATGTCTGTGAGGCTGTTTTTGCAGTTTTTTTGGAACACTATTGAGAAAAGGTTTCTTTTCTCTTGTAAATATGACTTACAACTAGGATCTGCAAACGGTTCTGTAAGTAAATTGCGACGGCGCTATTTATGAAAAATGGCTAAAGCGCGCTGTATTGTGTGTCCTGAGTGTTTTCTGTTTATATCTGAAATGAGCTCAATGTGTGTTTGTGGGTCTTCTTGATGTTTTCAGTTTGTTAAGTAAAATGTTGGTTAATTAATATTAAGTAGAAACTTAGAAAAAATCCAGAAATGAACCATGTGATGTGCTAACATAGCTATATGTTGCTCTTTAATTTATAGAATGAGCAATTGTGCACATAACAAAACTGCCGTTAAATGCTTAATAAATTAGAAAACACATTCAATAGATATAAATAGGGCCCCAAAAAAAAAAACGAAATTATCTATTTTTGCAAAAAAATGAATAAATTTACAGCATTTTTCTTAGATGCATTGTATTAGATGTTCACAGGCAAACTTTTCAGCTGCAGTATATTTGATAGGAATGTTCAATTCAGCCAGCACTTTCCTAGTTAAACACGGGTGGAATTTTGCATAACCTTCCTTTTAAATGAAAGTGGCGCAAAAATGTGACGCATTTCAAGTTAGGCTTATGCGCTTAGGCTTGTGAGTTAATGTATCCCAAATAATAGGCAAGGGATGCAGCTTTGTGGAATTATCACCAAAAAAAAGAATAATTGGGTTTTTTTTTTAAAAAAAGAAAATTATTAATTATGGAAAAATTATTTAAAAAATAAGTGCCTTTCAAAATCGTTTTTTAATATTTATAAAGCTTAATACCTATACTATGACCTCCTAGCATTAAAATGTAATTTAAGTTATGTTGCACCGCTAAAATGACATTTGTATGTGCAATTTTCCCTTGGCGCAGGAGCAAACAAGCTCATTTCTATAAAGTATAAGTTAATATTTTCAATGGCTGACTCATGGATTGTGTAATAGACATTCTGGTAATGCATATTATGCAAGAAAATTGTAGGATATTGATTTTTAATGCCTAAAATATCAAAGTCGATTTTGGGCAAAAGCACTGTTTAAACTGCATTTTCTTTCATTCAGAGTACTTTTTAAAGTGTCTCAGGCTTCAGTAAATGCATACATTTACGTTTGATATATATTTGCAGGTTGTGCCTTCTTATGATTCAATGAGTCAATGTGCCAGTACAAAGGCTTGTTTTAATATTGAGGTTGAAGGTTCTAACTTCAGCTGGGCCTACTGAGACGTTCATTCATTCGAGGTTGATGAAATATGTACCATTGCATGGGATTGCAACAAGCATTTATTCTAACACCTGGTATGTGTGTTATTAAGGTTTGTGAATTATTCATAGTAAATGTAGTTTAATAATCTGGAAATAGAGATAAAAAAAATTTGCGCCTAAAAAGGATTTTTTTTTTTTTTTTAAATAGAGTGAATTATTGCAGGTTAGAAGGAAAACAGGAAGGCCTACTGTCTTTGACAGATTCAGAGTGGCAGAAGCTAGGAGAGCTACAGAGGCTGGCTCAAGTCACGCTGCTGAGATGCTATCTTTAGTTTTCCCATAAAAAATGGAGGAGGCTGTCATGTTGACACTTGTGACCTTTTAAATTAGGGCCTTGTCTCTGTGAAATGCAGAATGACCCTACAAGCCTCTAAAAGTGGGATTTCTGGTTTCTCCAGAAGAACATCAATACAATTAAAGAACTTAATTCCAAAGGGAAAATATAAAAAAAAGGGGTTTCTTCGAAAGTCCCAACATCATGTTAAATGCTCTGCAGAACTGATACATTTGTGTCTCCGCTCTTAAAAAATAAAATGATGCCTGCTAGTTGCTTTTATTTGACAGAAAACGAAGTGTTGCATTAAGTCTTAGACAGAAAATAAGATGCAGCCCTTTTCTAAAATTTTGAAGGCTACATGCCTTAATGAGAACGATTTACCAATTAAGACTTATTTTTCACAGTGGAAATTGTAGGTGCCGAATTAATATGGAGTGTCAGTGTAACAATTTTTACTTTTAGAAAGGTAAAACTAAGGTGGCTTGATGTTGCGAAGTAACTGACAAGAGGGTAACAGTTAAGTAATGGAAATTTATTTTCATGTATGTGGTCCTATCATGAATTGTTCTTGCTGGTCCTGTATGTTAGAAGAGAAACAGTAAAGTTATATTTGACAGCAGATTTCCATTGCCTGGTGATCTACTGTCAAAAGGAGGGTAAGGATTTTAAACCTGACAAATTAAACAGGCCCAAATATTGGGTTTTGGGCTGCAGGTTTACAGTGCATAAAGTACATGACATGGTGTTGTGTGTCACCACTTATTCACACATGCTATTGTTTTGTCTATGCTTTTTGTGTTTGATACACAGCAAGCATATCTGATAGCTTGACGTTTTGTACGTTTTTATTATTTTTTATTTGTTTTTTTTTGCATGTTTGTTGCTGCTATTGATACTATTACAAGCTCCCCTGTGTTGTGAGGGGATGGTCATGACGATGCCCATCGCTACGCAACAGTTGGTTGAACTTGTTCTGGTTACTAAATTCCACAGATAATGATATTTCATGCTGTGAACATAAGAGACAACACTTCACCAGTGCATGTCTATTTGGCTATAATGGTATTGAAGGAAAATAAAAAGAGATATACAGGATCAAAGTGTGTCACCTGCAGTTAGTCACGTTACTGCCCCTTCCCTAAAAGGAACAGGCAGCCCTACATTTATGTAGCCTTGATTGGACCTAAGGATGAAATTATAGATCTGTGACTCAAGGTGGCCTAATTTCTATATTACATTAGTTAATGATGTTCTGTTTCCTAAGTAGCATATGGCTTTTGTTCCTTAAAAGAAAACCAGGTTTTCATTTTTTCCTGTAGAAGGAACTGAAACATTAGCTAGGAGTATCGTATATGGTGTAGTCACCAACGGTAGAGTTAAAATTTGTGTAACTTTGGCCTTTGTGTATCACCCGTACTCTCGGTGTTGTGTCACATGCCTGACTATCACCCAAATAATTTTTTTGTTCTTCCTATTCTTTTGTTACTTCCCCTGACCAATGTCGCATCATGCTTAGTTATTGAGATTTTAGCTATGTCCTAGTCCCATTTCTCTTTTTCAAATTCCTTTCACCAGTCAGACCTTTTATTATTATTGATGTATTGTTCAGGTTCACATTTCCAGACTGCAGTGATGTACCAGGGACCCCCATGTTATGTATAATTCCCTTTGGTATGACCAGACTGGTTTTCAAGAATTTGCCTTAGGCCTGCTTCAATGTTTTCCAGCCTGACTGTCAGAGTAGCGATAGACTAGTTAACTGACTCAATATCATAGTAAGACAAGTTTTCCATCTCAATAGGAGATATCTTATGTTTACCTTTTTGAACATGACGAATTTTCAATGTCTATTTTAATTTGGTTTTCGGTTCCCTTCTGTTCCTGCTACTTAAATTTTTGGTGGGATCAGATGTGTCCTAATCATGCAAATATCAGGACCCTCTAGTTCTTGTCTTTTTGTTTGCACATTTGACTATTAGACTGTGTATTGCATAGTGCACCTGATGCACAGTTTTTAAAGGAAGGTTTCTACATGTCCCTGATAATCGGTATCATGTGATTTCTCTATTGAGATGTTCTAAGATAAGGAGGAACACATAGACTTAATCATTGAGGAAAATATGTGTTTACCCCATTAGACAATGCCACTGTGTGAGGAAATCCATTCAGATAGAATTCTCATGTAGCTATAGATGGCAGAGAATAATGGAGAGAACCCAATTAAAGATGCTAGAGACCCTGTTTTGCCCTTCTGCCTTTGTCTTTGTATTTTATGCCCATGGTGTATGGCTACTCCTTTGAAGATTGCAGACCACCTGCTTGCAGTCCCCTTGTTAAAAACCATGAACTGTTTTTGTACTAAATTGAAGGGAATTAACAACTGTGGCACATTTCCTACGTCACTAGATTCTGCGGGTATCAAGTCATAATAACCTGCAGGACATTGATTTAAGCCTAATTCCCATCAGTGACAGCTACAGATGAAAGACGGACGTTTTGGCCCTACAGTCTCAGCACCCAGAAAGTAGCAAAGCTGGACAGCGATCGCCAGTGCATGGTATCGTACTTGCTCCATCAGACGGCGTTGGACATCACAAAACCAAAGTTTCAGTGTAAAAGAGCTAAAGAGAAGGATTCCTGTTGTTGATGGCAGAGCTGTTTTGAGGTTTCATTTCTCTACCTGTCATGTTCTGGTAACCTCTGACAGTGTGCAATCCCTTGAGACCCTTGGCCTGAGTTTTGGCCACACACCCCCTTTTCTTTGCTCCAACGGAAGAAGGGCAGTGCACCGGAGATTTCAAGTTTGGAAAAAGGCACTATATTGTGGTGCCCATGAAAGAGCAGCTTGAGCGTCCTCTGACACTAAATAATGAGTGTTGGAGTCTGAAAGTGCTGCTGAGCTTGAGCTATTTCCCAATTAATGGTGCTTGGGTCTGCACGAGATGATTTGTGCCCTTGATCAATGAAGAGCACATTGTTTGTAGTGTCTGCCACAGAGGAGAGACACTGGTGCATTGCTTTAAGACATTGAGACTTTCGAGTGAGCTGTGGGTGTTTGCCAGGAGGGCACTCCAACTAAGCAGTACTTTTCTCACGAAGAGGCCTGAATTGAGAGGCCCATGCGAAAGAAAACAACAAAAGAAAATTTGATGGACAATAGAAGCCTGCCAGAGAGGCTTTTTGAACGGACTCTGGGCATAGTTGGTTTCACAAGAGGTTTCCGTGTGATTGTATAGACTAGGTGTTAGGAGACGGATTGTTTTGCTGGCATTGTTTTAAAGTACTATTCTGTTTAGTAAAAGCAGAATAAAGTCCATTTTCTGTGGAAAGAGTACCCCCTTTTCACCTTAGAGCATTGATGAGAGTCACCACTGTTCCACCTGAACATACCAAAATTACTGAAATGCAGAGGAGCCCTAAAATGTTACTAGATAATTTTAGGATTTGCTTTTTGGTTAGGGTTGTGAAAAATTATTATTTCATTTGTAATAGTGGTCACTACTTTCTCCCGTTGTCTATATGTTCTTAATAACGTGTTTTCTAGTGTCATTTAAACATGACGTTGTCATTTATGGGTGGGATTGTTTTTCTCTACTCAATTGACTTCTGCACCCACTTCCCAACCTATGTCTTTTCCTACTATTGTTTCTTTGCATTCTTTTCACCCTTTTCCTGAACATGAGCAGGTTAGATCAGAATTCGTAAGCAATTCTTTTGTACAGCTTCTGCATCAACACTAGTTAGTAGTGAACATCACTAATTGTTGGGTGTGTGATCTTATGCCACCTACTGCAGATAGAGGTATTCCTTACTTTGTCCTGCCATATGTGGCCTCTGTGTTACATCATGCATAAGGAAACCTGCACCAAGAGACGAGCTAAATACTAGGATGATGTTACAGCAACATCTCAACGACTTTAGAAACATAGACCTGGACTCAGATTAGCATGAGAATAGGTTTATTGCCTATGTAAGGGCAAAAGGAGGGTTTGTGGTTCTAAAAATTCTGGACCCATGTAATTTACTTTGCCACAGCAGTACGATTTTAGTATCAAAAGACCGATAATGACTAGTACACTAAGCATGAGTATTTTCGCTCAATTCCAGCAGCGTTTTCACCTCGAAATCGCCATTTTCGTCCTGCACTCGTGGCTCCCATTTTATACACGGCAGCCATTTTTAAAAGTTGCCCTCACATAGGCTTATAATACAGTCAGATTTGATTCCAAGGACACGTACACCTTGATTGACTTTTCTCTGACCTGGGCAAGCTGGAACCATTGCCTCAGGCCAAACCTGTTTGGTCAGTCCCTCTCCCAGTGGCCGAATCAGATAGCATCAAGGCACACCATGCCATAAAACCCTTATTATCGCTCACACACCCTGCCTAATCTTGCTCACACCTGCACCTGCTCTTTTCTTCTTCTTACTTTACGAGGGGGAGGTGCCCGTTTTTATTGGGGGTCCACACTTATCTGATGTAAAATACTAGGCCTTGCCGGGTAATTTATTATGGGTTGGATGACATGAAATATGAGGTTTCATCATGACACTGTTTTTTCCTTTGTAGTGAAAACATGTGAATGACCAACCAAAATGTCAAGAATGTTTGCCTGAAGCTTAAAAAACTGTATATAAGGAAACCTGACTTTGCATTGAAACACAGTCTCCTGAGAACATACAAACCGTGCTGTTGTACTTCTAGGACGCTTGTCACTTGGTTGCAGCCAATAAATTCGATCTTTGACTTCACCTAGACTCTGAGTTTCTGTGGTCTGAATCAGGAAAGTACCCGAGGTCTTTGGGTGTACCCTGGCACCACTGGGTTACCGGATCAGTACCGGTTCTGAAAAACCCAGTACCTCAGTTGGCGCCCAACGTGGGGCGATACCAGCGGTACCGGTCCAAGCCTGAGGTCCGTGGGGAGCTTCGTGTGAAAATTCTGGAGGAAGGCCGCCACTTCATCGACCCCTGCATGTCGACGTGGTCCGAAAGTCTTTGCTGCAAGGTTCCCCGCTTCCCGATGGCTACGAAGGACTGCTGCCCTGGCTATCGCCCTGATTTGGACCCTTGATGTTTGGTAGAGCGAAACGATAAGACGAGTCTTCTGGTGACGTCATCGATATTTTCAGTTAAGTATAAGTGGAGCGTCTCCCAGTCCTTAGTTGGACACTTGGTTTGGTCCTTAGTTAGACTAGCACCTGGTGGCAGTGTGCCAGGGAGGCAGACAGCTGGCCTGAATCCTCAGGCTTTGGCTGCAGCACAGCTCACCTAAAGTAAAATGGTCTAGTAGGCACGTATTGAAATTAATGGAGAAAGAAACGATTTGTGTGCTTGTGCTGATAATGAAAGGAGGCAAGCGGAAGAGGGAAAAAAAAAGTTGAACGGTCACAGCCACCTCTATGGAGCCCAGAAATCCCCAAAGAGCCCCAAATAAGTCCACATTTTGCTACTGTAAGCCTCCTGGGTACACAAAATGAGGACCTAAGAGTTGCTTTTGGTAGAATTGAGCTTTCCTCTAGTTAGAATTTTCGTTCTGAAGCAGGGGTGGTTCCGCCATTATAGCAGAGGAGCATTGTGCGGCTAAAAAATACCCCAGAAAAGCCCCAAAGATGAAAAATAAAATGATAATAAAGTTTATTACCATTTTATTTTTCACCAACTGCCCCTGTCAGGACAGGGAGGTGCAATTGCTGCTGGGGGGCAGCAGGGAGTTGTGTCCTTATATTTAAAGTATGCCTGTCCCTTTGGACGGCCGTCTTGCAACAGCCAGCCTGACATTCTGATTTTAACCCTTCCCAAACCCATCTGTCTAAGAAAGTTGGGTTAGAGAAAGCACGGGCCTCCAGTGCTCTTATGAGTGCTGAGAGATGCCGCGCCCTCCAATACTAGTGTTTCTCTCATGCTGGTTAATAGTATGAGAGCAGCATAAGGATTGGTTGGAGAGAGAAGACTGGAACACCGGAGCGAGGAGGACGTTGTTCGGCAAGCCAGGAAGGTAAGTGTCTTTTTCTTATATTTATTTTACTACACCCACATTTGCCCATCCCACCACTCTCCTTGCATGCCAGCCATCACTGTTCTGAAGACCTGTGATGCATGGATCATTTCTGTGAGGTTTTCTGGGATTGTTAGGAAATTCTGTCAATGTCAAAGTAAAATTATCTTTGGTTTACTCTGGATGGAATGCCATAGTAACAACAAATGTTACATCTGAAATGTTTCAATATGATGGACAGCCTTATGTTTTTTTTTCTTGTATTATGTGGAGATACTTTGCCAAACTCAGTAGACTTTAGTTTTTAAATCAATGTTCTTCCCATGTTTAAGGTAGGCCCAAAAAGGTTAAGGGGTTACTGTGTTTTCAAGGTTTAGTGCTTGTTTTTGTTCAACTGTTAGAGTTGTCTCCAGTATATGGTTCGATTGTACATATAGGGGCTTACTTGACCTATGTGACATTTTGTTGCTGTACTCCCTTGTAGGTTGTGAGGCCCTTTGCAGGGTGCCTACACTGGCATTTTCACTTACCTGCATATAGATATTTATTAATTTGTGAGAAGAATTTAGTTTTGTCTGAAATTAAGTAGTTTTTTCGTTAATTGAAGTAAAAGCAATGACTGGCTAGTGATTTATTAAATGGTGTTTGCTGTGTTGCTCACTTCGGAGTCTCTAGCCCAAAGCACTTGCTCTGAGTAAAGCTCTCTGCTCTCCCTCGCTATGCTGACAGTCAAGTGCTAAAAGGCTTCTTGCTTTGAAGTGTTGAGGTCTGCAGTATGAAGCCCTCAGTACACCGGTAGCAAAACACACCAATTCTCACAACTTGGGCCCGTAACCTTCCAAAACAGTGCGATCTCCATACCAATTATCTTACATTTACAAAAGCCGAATGATGCTAGCTCTGGAGGATTGTTTACTTTTGATTTTATTGCCATATGACATTTTCCTAACCCCTCATGTATTTCATCAGAAATAGACAAGCAGACAAGCTGCACATTTTTCTTGAAGAGGACTGTATTAAAAGGTTTCCTTCAGAAGAGATGTTGATTTGTGTTTAAATCATTACAGCGATAATACTTGCAGCATGGCCTTCTATATGTTTTCCTTGTTGTACTGTTCTTATCTCCCTTTCATTTATTTTGTCTATTTAAAAAAAAAAAAAAAAATACGCGTTATTTTCATTTTGTAAAAGAACTAGACAGCACTTAGGGCCATATGTACAAACACATTTTCCCATAGACACAGAATGGGTAAAACCCTTTGCTACATCTGGCCCTTAATAATTTATCAGTTTCTAGCGTGCAAGACCATAATCTGGGAGAAGCATTCGGTACTGTGAGATACATGCAGTGAACGCAAGCATTTGCTATGCAATGGGTCTCGCATTTGCTCGAATTAGGGTTATCAGCGTTGTAAACTGCTAACCGGACTTTTCTTGCCACATAATTTGAAAATGAAAGGTAAAGCAGTTTCACATAAGTGAGCCGATTCACAGCGCCACCACCGCCATGAGCATTAGCGCGAAGAGGAGACACAAAAAGAGAAAGAAGTGCGCTTGCAGTCAAACTTGTCGGCACAAGTGCAATTAGGCATGTAACAGGGGCAATGGCCAAGGTGGTAACAAAACCTCCCCAAGGAGGGACAAAGTTAAACCATTTACCAATGGCATCAAAGGATTTTTTAAGGGCAAGCCCACGAACGAGTGGTAGTGATGGCCGTGAGGTGGGCATTGTTAAAAGCCCAGATACATACCAACAAATGCAGCGCTTGGGCGCTGCTATGCTCAACCTAAAAATGGAAGTCCAGTTACATAAATGCAGGTGTCTACTTTGGAGTTCACACAAGGTTAGGTACACAATATCTATTTTCGCCTTACTACTTGTTGACTCAGTCTGCAGTTGTCACCACACACAAGTAATGTCCTACACTCATCCACAGCCAGCATATCTCACTCTCGAGCGGCATACAGGCAACCACACTGCTGCGTATCTATGACACTGTACCACTCGTTCCCTCTTCCTCAGTGTTGATAACCTTTGAATGCACGAGGTATGCTTGATATGGCCCTCAAATGTCCCTCGGTCAGCTTCAGAAGGCATGTGTTTGCGATAAGCAGCAGTTTAGGTGTTGCAGTATGTCATGGCAGTGTGCGAGTCTTGTAACATGGGCAGGGGGCCTTTCGTCCAGCGCAGGGCTATTCTGCGCCAAGCCTGTAGGAGCCCCAATCCCACAAGACCTCTACAGGCCCCTGCACATCCTTATCATAGTCTAGTAGTGCTAAGAGAGGGGTATATACTATCAGCTCCCCTCTGCAGCATCTGTACCACCACGAGCCAGAAGCTCTGTATATCAGGGCAGTACCATGCCACATGCACAAAAATGGCATACTCCATGCCACAGTGAAGACAGTAAGAATCTGTGCTCAGACCATTGCGGTGCAATCGGACCTGGGTGAGATACACCCGGTTTAAGTACTTGAATTTAATCAGCTGATACCTGCCGTTCAAGGAGACAGATAGGATCACCGCTCAACAATAAGTCCATTGCTTGTCACAGATGACTATCTCCATCTTATAGGCACGGGGCTGACAGGCCTCCTGTGAAAAGGCGTATAACTTCACCATGTCGCCTGTAGTAAATAAGTCAGAACTGATAACACTGAGGGCTCTGCCAGCGACCCACCCAGGATAGCTCACGATGCATGTTGCACCCTATAGTAGTGGAACTGCACCGGGACGGTGGGTGCATCACATTGAGCACTCACCTGGACCCAATCGTGGAGGGTGCCATCTTCCAAGAAGACACCTTTACATCGCAAGCCAAGCTTTTTAAGTGTGCTCACTGCAGCCCTCTCCTATCCCTGGGGAAGCCACGTGCACCAGTCTAGTGGTAGTGGGGGGAGTATAGCAAGAACCCTGACTGCAGATGGGTGAGTTTCTGCCAAAGGCAGTGTGTGGTACCGGTAAGGTTCACCACCTGGGAACGGTGCATAGTCCGGCTGCACAAAAATTGGGGCAAAGTCAATGGAAGTGGGGCATCCCATTCCATCCACAGGGGAGTACGTTTTGCCAGGCCATGAAGCCGGAAGTGGGCAAACATGCATGGGCAGCACAATAGTACGCTTCCAGATCCAGTGTATTTAACCCCGCAGCCATGTAGGGCAGTTTGAGTGTATGCAAACGTACCTGTGGCTGTTTGACAGGCCATGCCAGGTGCACCAACAAACTCTGCGGAGTCCAGAAGACTGCACAGGGCACCAGCACAGGGAAATTCGCAAATAGGAACAGAAGCAGCGCACTACTACCATCTTCATGGTAGAGAGAGGGAGAGAGGCAATCGGATCCAGCAGTCAGTTGCCTCTGTGAGGTGCTGCACTGCCTTCCCAAAGTTCTTTCACAGCACCACTACCTTGGGGTCCGTGTGCTTCTGTAAACCTAAGTATCTCATCAGGTCTATTGTCCACTGCAATGGATACTACAGCTGTACTGGGGTTGTGGCTGCAGTTAGTGGGAATATAAAGGACTTATCCCAGTTAATTTGTAACTCTGAGTGCCCTCTGAGGAGAACAACCTCTCCCAGGCTAGAGGAGAGATTGCGCTCCAGATTTCAGACATGAAAAACAAGTTGTCCACATAAGCTGACAAAATGAGATTGCAATGCAGGAAACGGACACCCCGATAAGCATGGTATTCATGTAGACAGAAGCCAAAGGCTACGCCACAAGCGCATACAAAAGAGGAGACAGGGGGCATCCCTGGTTCATGCCTTTTGTGATGGGATTGAACACTATGCCATTCATCCTACATAGACAGCACTGTGCTATCCTCCTGGTTAGGGCAGACAGGGGCTACAAATGGAGTGCATAGCCGGTCACATTCCCCATAGTTCCTGTTGAGTACTTGCCCAGGTATGCGACCTCACTCTGAGGAAGTTCATTATATTCAGCTAATCGAGCTCCTATTTCACCCAGTAGCCTCTGCTTCGCCATCACACCATGAGTAAATTCTAAGTCTGTGAGTTCCATCTCCAGCTTTGCCAAACAACACCGAATCAAGTGGAGTAGTCCAGCATATTTCAAAATAGTAACTCCATGTATATAAGCTTTAAAAGCCTCCCAAATAGTGGCAATTTCTAGGTTAACTCGAAAATATTAATATATTACCTGATCAAGCTCTTTGCCGGAAAAATATTGGGGGTCGCAAACCATCTAGTTCAGCACGAGTAGAACTGGGGAGTAGTCGGAGTATGTCCATGTTAAATGTTTGCAATGTTGGACATGTATCATCATGCTGCAAGCCAGGAGCCAGTAATCGATGCATGTGTTCATATCGTAGAAGGTGGAATATTGAGTGTGCCCTCTGCCCACAGGGAATCGATAGTGCCAGACATCTAATAGTCTGCATTGGTCGGTGATATCGGTAATGGTGCAGGCTGCAGCGGACCTCGTGAGTGATCCAAGTCCAGGGATAAGACACAATTGAACTTGCCACCCCGTAGCTGAGAGAGATCCTCATTGTAAGAGAGCCTAGAGAGCAATGCATAATAAATCTGCTAATCATCGTAATTAGGGTGGTAGATTTCCACCAAAAGCATGGCATGATGGTCCTTCTGGCAACGCGCCCCCACAAAACGCCCTCCTACCCACCGGGTCAATGGTGATATCTTGTAGCTTGATATCAGAGTTGTGTCAAACCTATATTAACACCCCACATGCTTGTGCAGTGAAACCAGCTGCATAGCAAGTGCCCCTCATGCATCTCTGTGTGAGCAGTCCACTGCCTGGGGCCAGATGCGTTTTCTGCAAAAAGGCTACACAGATTTTATGGCACTGTAGGTACAGTATCACTTTACATATTTTCTTGGTGACGTTCAGTCCTGGTACATTCTATGTAAGGAAGTTCAGTTGTAGCGGGCACCCTGCATCCGCTACGGCACCCATGGACTCTCTTCTCTAAACATGAAGCCAGACATACTGCAAGCCTTGCAACACCATCAGCACTCGCCAGAGTAATTTAAGTAGTTGTACAGAACCCAATCCATCCCCCGCCCCTGCTGTGCCCCCCAATATATGACACAGCTGTACATCAACCACCCCAGACCCACCTAATACCCCCCCAAAAAAAAACAGTTGAAGAATGTGATGCACACATTTGAATGGAAAGTGCACAACGAGCACCCCTGCTTCGAGAAGTTGCAGGAGGCCTCATCCCAAGAGCAGAGTCTGCCTATCTACCTTGCAGCCATCTCAGGCATCCAGGATACTCTTCCAACCACCAGTCGGTCGACAACATGAACTATGCATCAGCCTAAGGACAACCTGTCTAGAGGAGCCGCACCCATTTCACAGAAGGAGCAGCCCTAGTAGCCTGTGAATGGCCAACACCAATGACATCCGCCACAACCCCTCCAGGTACCCCGCCCTCAGCACCAGGACAGCAAGGTAAACTACTCCTACACCGTGGTAGCATACACACTATTGACAGTACACAAAGAAAAGACAAAGTGGGAAGAGAAAGAAGGTGGGAGGGTGGGTGGTTGGGGGATGTACATGTGTGTAAGCATGTAAAATGGGAAACAAGAAAAATATTAATCCAGCTCCTCTAGGCCTTGAGAGGCCTCTGGCTCATCTTCTTCCAACCTCATCAAACTCCTACCGGCTCCTGACACTTCTCGCTTTTTGAGGAATTGCTGCAGGAGTGTGGGGTCACTTAAAATCTTGAACTTCCCAATCGATAGTGACACACGGATGAGCTAGGTAAAGCGTAGCGTAGTCTAGTTTTAGTTCTTGCAGCTGAGGTTTCACTGGGAGAAACTGTCTTCGCACTTCTTTAACCTGCGGTGTAAAATCGAGGAAAATGTATGCTCAATGCTCTTATAGCGGAAAGTCTGCAATTCCGGAGACTAGTGGAGGGTTGCATTGAGGTCACTATGGTAGTCTTGTGATAATTTGGTGGGTCCTGGCCTCCGTCACTAGACGAGGAGCCAGAGAGATGTGAGCCCACTCCCCTACAAAGATGTCTGAAAAAGTCTCTGTTCCTAACAAGTCAATGAGAAGTTTTTCCACCAAAATTTCCATGTTTCTGTGATTGGCGGATTGTGCTAGACCCACTATGCGCAGATTGTTTAGAAGGGAGCATGCATCTATGCCTTTGACTTTAGCCTGCAGTGTGGTAAGTGTCTTCTTGATTCATTTCTGTGCTTTCAAAATTTAGCCTTGGTCGTCCTCTGCCTGGGATACCTGTCGCTCCACCATGTATAAGCACTCAGCATGCCTGTCGAGGCGTTACGTCTTCCTGTCCATGCAATAGGAGAGATCGTCTATCTTACCACTGATTTTGGTAAGGCTAAGCTGCATGGCAGCCAGGATTTGGCATAATTCTCCACCCATCTGTGGGCCGGAGGCCTCAAGACCCTTCTCAGTTGCAGCCAAGCCCTCCTCCTGCAGCCAGGGAGTCATCCTCAGATCGAATTACAGCTTTGACTGTGATTTATCTTTTTTTCCCATTGCTGATGATGACAGTGCGTCCTTAACAGGATTCATACGCAGAGAAGGTGGACCCAACTTAAAGCAGATCAAGGGTACTACAGGTAGCACAGCCCGGCAACTAGTCCAGTAACACAACAACAAAAAGAATGCATGGTCCGCTTTCAAATCCAGGGCTACAAAAGGTGGGGTAAAGCTAGAGGCAAATATCTGGACATGGGACTTGTTGGTAAAATGTCAGCAATTCGCAGTTATGGCCTCGGGGTACCCCATGAGGACAGATACTGCAGTGTGCAACCCAGAGTATTAAAGGTCCAATGTCAAGCAGGTATGCAGCTGGATGGCTGTGCAGGGAGGTGCTACCTCCACCTACTTGCACTCCCTGCTGCTAGCCACTGCTGTGTGCAGTCCCTGCAAAGAGGCCCAGCAATTGCCCCTACACAGTCAGTCCTATACCACGCACTGGCAGGCCACTTTTTTGTGACCTGAATGCTGCCTGAGGTTCAGTAGCTCTGCCATCTTGAAGGGTAGGATTCCTCAACAGGGCCCCCAATCTGACACCCACCTTATGTCCCCCGGGAGTGGCAGGGAGTATGAAATAGTGTTCAATCCAGCCACATATGTGAACCCACAGTGGATAAAGTGTTCAGAACCAGGTCCTTCGGGCACTGAATGCGGCTCAGTTATCTGCTGAGGAGAAAGTGTCTGGTATACAGTAGGTCAGTAGTGGGGCAGAGTTGGTCTTCGGGACCCCTGCAGGGCCACACACATTAGTGCTCCCTCCAATGCAGAGGCAATGACCGGCTGGGCACCACAGCTGGCAAACTTTTGAATCAGACGGCCTGCAGGGGGCACCATGAACCGCTGTCCATGCCCCCAGCAGCTCACCCCCAAAGTGCACCACTCCCAGGAATGGACCAGTAGCATTGTTGGCTCGGCCAGGTCTGTAACCGCACGAACGTGGCACATGCTGCAGTGGTCCTTGGGAGGCTCGGGGCCTCGCAATTCCAATACTTTCAGGGCACCTCCTGCACGCCACTCACCACACAACTCCCTGGAGGCTAGGGGGCGCAGATCTGACCATGGCCACTTAGCCGTTTAGTTACTCCGGTAGATGTCAGAGTCCCCCATAGGGCCTCCGATCAGCAACAGAGATCCCGATGTTAATTGCTGTGGTCATTCAGTGGGGTCCGGCCGCTGAGCCAGCTAAGTCACCACCTGGACACCAGCATGGGATGTCCTCCTGTCTGGAACAGCTGGCAGTGCAAATACATAGGTGGGACCTCACACCAGTCTGCGGGCCTTGCGTTAGGCCCTGGGGCCCACGCTCTATCGCATCATTGAGGCAGGTGGCCCAAGGAAGCTATGTGGTCATGGGTGCCGCCGCCGAGCAAAATTTAGGCATGAATAGTCGCACCAATTATACAACAGCAGGGCAGTGTTACAGGAGCTCAGATAGCATAGTTGGGAACAGGATTATTTAGGATAGAGAATGCGGCCAAAGGAGCTAACCTAGAAGGCAACCACTTTCAGGTCAGGCAAGCTTTACCCCTGTTTTGTTGTCTGTTAATCTCACATTCCTCCTTTTGTGCCCTTTTACATTCGCTTCTTTATTCTCACCATATTTCTTTCTGTCACCTATTTTTATTTTAATTTATTTATTTATGTGATTTTATGAAGCATGAACCAGACCTGGATGGGTATTAGAACTTTTTACAATAGAAACAAAAGCTTTCATTTTATGGGAGGGCGATTGAAGTGTAGGTTGGCGGTGGGAGTGTGGTGGAAGATGGAGTTTCGGATTGCTGCTGGAGATGTATCAGTGGTGAAATGCAGTCCTAAGGCATGTGCAAGATTTGGCAGTTCAAGCATGTAGAAACTGAATTGTTAGGGAAATTCTGAGATTGAGTTCCATATCTTATGGGCACTGCCGAAGAAGGTAAGGTTCATTGTGCGGGATTTTCTGAATAGTGGAGTTTCAACATAACATAAAGATTTGGTGTCTCTGAGTACCCATGATCTGCCTGAGATATTTAGTTTGTGTGCCTAGTAGGTTGGATCTCCATGGTGAATTGCTTTTCTGGATAGTGCTTTAATTGGAAGCCAATTGAGGTTGGTCTGTAGGGTGGTAATATGGTTTTGTCAATTGGAACTTGATACCATGAACACTGCAGAAATCAGCTTTGTTCTTAGAAGTGCTAGATCAGTTCTGGGAAAGTTCTGTTAAAGAACATCTTCATGTAGGGTTGGGTGTCATTGACATATGGCTGGAATGGGATGTTTGAAATGTCTAAGTTTACGGATAGGGGCTCCATGTATAGGATGAAGAGGAAGGGTGAGAGTATAGAGCCTTGAGTGACTTTTTGATTGAGTGGTGAGGATGTTGTTATGTAATTTTCCACTTTTACTTGCTAGCTCTTGGAGGGGTTTCATTCAAACCATTTTAAGACCCTGCCTTCAAGGCCCATCTGCTCATTCATGTTTTTAACAATGATATATGGTTGACAAATCAAATCAAATCAAACCATTAACATTTATAAAGCGCGCTGCTCACCCGTGCGGGTCTCAAGGCGCTAGGGGGAAGGAGGTTACTGCTGCTCGAAGAGCCAGGTCTTGAGGAGTCTCCGGAATACGGAGTGGTCCTGGGTGGTCCTGAGGCTGGTGGGGAGGGTGTTCCAAGTCTTGGCCGCCAGGTAGGAGAAGGACCTCCCACCCGCTGTGGAGCGGCGGATGCGAGGGACGGCGGCGAGAGCGAGGCTGGTGGAATGGAAGAGACGGGTGGGGGCGTAGAAGTTGAGGCGTCGGTTGAGGTATTCTGGTCTCTTGTTGTGGAGGGCTTTGTGTGCGTGGGTGAGAAGTCGGAAGGTGATCCTTTTGCTGACTGGGAGCCAATGCAGGTGTCTCAGGTGGGCGGAGTTGTGGCTGTTGCGGGGTATGTCGAGGATGAGGCGGGCGGAGGCGTTTTGAGTACGTTGCAGACGTTTCTGGAGTTTTGCGGTGGTCCCAGCATAAAGGGTGTTGCCGTAATCCAGGCGGCTAGTGACGAGGGCGTGGGTCATGGTCTTTCTGGTGTCGGCGGGGATCCAGCGGAAGATCTTGCGGAACATGCGGAGGGTGAGAAAGCAGGAGGAGGACACGGCGTTGACTTGTTTGGTCATGGTGAGAAGAGGGTCCAAGATGAAGCCAAGGTTGCGGGCGTGGTCTGAGGGGGTCGGTGCGGTGCCAAGCGCCGTGGGCCACCAGGAGTCGTCCCATGCGGTCGGGGTGTTGCCGAGGATGAGGACTTCCGTTTTGTCTGAGTTCAGTTTCAGACGGCTGAGCCTCATCCAATCTGAGAGTATAAGTTGAGTGTCGTCGGCGTAGGAGGAGATGATGATGCTGTGCTTGCGTACGATGTCGGCGAGGGGGCTCATGTAGACATTGAAGAGTGTCGGGCTGAGCGAGGAGCCTTGTGGGACGCCACAGATGATCTCGGTGGGGTCTGAGCGAAAAGGAGGGAGGTAGACTCTTTGAGAGCGGTTGGAGAGGAAGGAGGCGATCCAGTCCAGGGGCTGGCCTGGCCTTGGATCCCGGTGGAGCGGAGGCGGGTTATTAGGGTGCGGTGACAGACAGTGTCGAAGGCAGCCGAGAGGTCGAGGAGGATGAGGGCGACTGTTTCACCGTTGTCCATCAGGGTTCTGATGTCGTCTGTGACTGAGATGAGGGCGGTTTCAGTGCTGTGGAATGGCTCGGAATCCGGATTGTGAGGGGTCGAGAAGGTTGTTGTCTTCAAGGAAGTTGGTAAGCTGTTTGTTGACGGTCTTCTCTATGACTTTGGCAGGGAAGGGGAGGGGCGAGATGGGGCGGAAGTTCTTCAGGTCGCTTGGGTCAGCCGTAGGTTTCTTTAGTAGGGCGTTGACTTCGGCGTGTTTCCAGCTTTCGGGGAAGGTATCAGATGAAAAAGAGGAGTTGATGATGGTCTGGAGGTGCGGGGCGATGATGTCGTCGGCTTTATTGAAGATGAAGTGTGGGCAGGGGTCCGAGGGGGCGCCGGAGTGGATTGAGTTCATGGTGGTTTTGGTCTCTTCAGTGTTGATTTTGGTCCAGGCGTTGAGGGTGATGGCTGGGGGTGTGGGTTCAGTGTTGATCGGCTGGGTCTGGTGTCCGAAGCTGTTGTGGAGGTCGGTAATCTTACGATGGAAGAAGGTGGCGAGGGAGTTGCACAGGTCTTGTGAGGGCGTGATGGCGTTGGCGTTGGCGTTGGGGTTGGAGAACTCTTTTACGATGCTGAAGAGTTCTCTGCTGTTGTGGCTGTTTTTGTCCAGTCAATCAGTGAAGAAATTCCTTTTGGCTGTGCGGATCAGGTGGTGGTGTTCGCGGGTAGCGTTCTTGAGGGTGGTCATGTTGTCAGCGGTGTGGTCCTTACGCCAGGCTTTCTCGAGGGCGCGACAGGTTTTCTTTGATTCCTTAAGGGTGTCAGAGAACCAGAGAGGTTTTTTGGTGTTGGCCTGTCTTGGGGGGCGTCTGAGGGGAGCAAGGTTGTCTGCGCAGTTGGTGATCCAGTTCGTGAGGCTGAGGGCTGCGTCGTTGGGGTTGGTCGTGAAGGTAGGTTGGTTGTCGATGAGCGTGGAGAAGAGCTGTTCTTCAGGGATTTTGTTCCACTGTCGACGAGGGATGGGTTGAGTGCGGAGGTGGCGGTTCTCGCGTCGGAAGGTGAAGTGGACACAGCTGTGGTCGGTCCAGTGTAGAGCGGAGGCGTGGCTGAAGGAAACGTGTTTGCTGGCGGAGAAGATGGGGTCAAGCGTGTGTCCGGCGATGTGGGTGGGGGTGTTCACCAGTTGCTTGAGGCCGAGGTTGGCGAGGTTGTCGAGCAGGGCGGTGGTTGACAGTGGTTGACAGTTATTGAATGCTGCAATAGATCTACTAGGAACTTCAGGCATGTTTTGAGTTTGTCTAAAATGACAAGTGTGTTGTCTATTATGTGTGGCATAGCGGACTATGGCCCAGATTTATACTCTGTTTGCACCAAATTTGCGTCATTGTTTATGCAAATTTGGTGCAAAACCTAACTCCTTATTTATACTTTGGCGCTAGACCCGTCTAGCTCCAAAGTTATGGAGTTAACATCATTTTTTGCTTGTGGGAAACTACCTTGCATCAATGAGATGCAAGGTAGGTGTTCCTGTGCAAAAAATGACGATATGGCCTTAGCGCCATATTTATCCCCCATGCTAAACTGACGCACAGGAGGAATGGAAAAAGAACAGTTGATGGACGGAATGTAAACCAAATCAAACATTCACCCCCAGTCACAGATCTGGGTTTAATCCATCAGTTTTTTTGCTCTCCATGCCATTCCAGTTTGGACCCAGCCATATGCAAATCAGTCTTGACCCTGTTCCCCATGGGAACAGTCCAGCCCGAACTGCCAGACCAGGTCCTCCCTGGGCCAGAAACAAGCATCCTGGGACCGGTTTCAGGGTATCACCCCTCTTCAGCCAGGATAGCTTGAATCTGGTGGCATAGTGAGCACGGGACCCACGTCCGGGCATACCTTTCCCGCTTGGGGCAACAAATGCAAAAAGAACAGTTGATGGACGGAATGGAGACCAAATCAAACATTCACCCCCAGTCACAGATTTGGGTTTAATCCATCAGTTTTTTTGCTCACCATGCCATTCCAGTTTGGACCCAGCCATATGCAAATCAGTCTTGACCCTGTTCCCCATGGGAACAGTCCAGCCCGAACTGCCAGGCCAGGTCCTCCCTGGACCAGACACAAGCATCCTGGGACCGGTTTCAGGGTATCACCCCTCTTCAGACAGGCTAGCTTGAATCTGGTGGCATAGTGAGCACGGGACCCACGTCTGGGCATACCCTTCCCACTTGGGGCAACAAATGCAAAAAAAACAGTTGATGGACGGAATGTAGACCAAATCAAACATTCACCCACAGTCACAGATCTGGGTTTAATCCATCAGTTTTTTTGCTCACTATGCCATTCCAGTTTGGACCTAGCCATATGCAAATCAGTCTTGACCCTGTTCCCCATGGGAACAGTCCAGCCCGAACTGCCAGGCCAGGTCCTCCCTGGACCAGAAACAAGCATCTTGGGACCGGTTTCATGGTATCACCCCTCTTCAGCCAGGCTAGCTTGAATCTGGTGGCATAGTGAGCACGGGACCCTCGTCTGGGCATACCCTTCCCACTTGGGGCAACAAATGCAAAAATAACAGTTGATGGATGGAATGTAGACCAAATCAAACATTCACCCCCAGTCACAGATCTGGGTTTAATTCATCATTTCTTTTGCTCACCATGCCATTCCAGTTTGGACCCAGCCATATGCAAATCCATGGGAACAGTCCAGCCCATACTGCCAGGCCAGGATGCTTGTTTCCGGTCCAGGGAGAACCTGGCCAGGCAGTTCGGGCTGGACTGTTCCCATGAGGAACAGGGTCAAGACTGATTTGCATATGGCTGGGTTCAAACTGGGGTGGCATGGTGAGCAAAATAATGGATGGATTAAACCCAGATCTGTGACTGGGGGTGAATGTTTGATTGGTTCCGCATTCCGTCCATCCAGTTACACTATCCCACAGCGTTTGTGTTTTGCTTTGCACAGGAGGAATGGGACATTAAATAATGGTGCTAAGCTTGCTTAGTGCCATTATTTAATGCCTGGGTCAGGGCAGGCGTAAGGGGACGTGTGGGCCTATTTCCATGGTCAGAGACCATGGAATGGGCCGACAGGTGCCCTTTCCTAGCCCCAGGAACACCCCCGCCCACACGAGAGGGACACCAGAGGATGTGGGGACCCCATCCCAGGTAAGTAAGGTAAGTACAGGTAGGTATTTTCAATGTTATTTAAAGTCCATAGGGGGTCCTAAGTGGGGCCCCCTTTCATGGCACTGGGACCAATGGTCAAGCCGAGGGGTTGTACTTAAAAACATGACGCTAGTCTGGTTAGATGCATTTTTATGCCTCTAACCAGACTAGCGTCATCCTTTTATGCACAACCTCCTGTTACCCCTACGCCTGCCCCACCCGGCTAGCGTCCTTTTTTATTACGTTAGCCAGGCTTTACCGTCGGCTACCATCACTCCATAAATATGATGCCCGGTCGGAGTCTTGGATTGGCGCTAGCCAGTGGTAAAACTTTTCACGCACAACTGCGTTAGCGTAGTTTTGCATGATAAAGTATAAATATGCCCCTTTGTGTTGCAATTGAATCAGAATCCTGATTGTTGGAGGTCAAGCAGATTGTTTTCTTCTATGTAGGTTTTCAGTTGTTTTTATCACACAGCCGTCTAAGTCTTTTGCCACGAACAGAAGAGTGGAGAAGTTATTCATGTCTCCTGGGTCGATGCTGTATGAATTTACTAAAGGGATTATTTGCCCTATTTTGAGATCATCTGGGACTATTATTTGAGTGAGAGAATCATTCTCTTCATTTTCTTACAGCAGCAATCTCTCCCCCAAGATTACCAGAATTTTTCTCTCCCTTCACCTCTTCTTTTTTCCTTATTTATTGGTTTGTCATCCTTCCCTTCCCATTTTTCCTCATTTTTGAGAACAGTATTGCTTTGCATCCTAGACTTTTTTAATACAAATAAATAAACCTTTCAGACTGCTACTTTGGATAATTTAGGTATCAATAATTTAAAATTATTTTGCCATTCATTTTTTAATGTGCAGTTACTGTGGTCCCTAAAGATACCATTTAATAAGTGACCAGGCCAGGAGGAGGATCCGCATAATGGGGAAACAGGAAGTTGTTGCTGGTGGAATTCTTAAGGCAAGTTCCTTTCTTAGGTCACATTTTACAACTGTTAACCTTAACACTGTATTCCTTCTTCGCACTTAAGTCCAGTCCCCAACACTCTCAATCATCTTACTATGTTTGTATTTCTGCCTCTCTGTAGCTAATGGCAAAAAGAGTGTGCTGCCTGCCCACATCTATCATTTCACTTCAAGGCACATGTCAAATTCCCATGCCTTCATTCTAGGTTTCTTTTATGTTATCCCTTACACTGATCCATGCTCTGACCTTCTGTCATTAACCAAAGCCGTCCATACCCCAATGAAACGAAAACTGACCCTGGATTAGAGTTTACCTTACCTTTCACCCCTTCACTCCCTAACCGAGTAACAATAATGTTTGTACTGGTGATGAATTAGTAGGAGGATATGGTGTGGGTTTGGACTCAGCTAAGGGAAGTGCGGGGGCTCTGCGGTTTTAATTATGTGATAATAAATAAGCAGAAGGTTAGCTCTTGTTAATTATGTTACATCATTAAAAAGTCAAATAAATGATGGTGCGTAAATTATTATGCCACATTCATCAGTGGCAGTAACACTTTACAGTTTGGTCTTTTGTTTACACACAAAGTAATGCTGTCTGGTAACAGGTTCACCTAATCCATTTAGTTTTCAGTTAAAACGTTTTTTTTATGCAGGCTGTAGGGGATTAAATAATTAAATGGTAAGTGATGTAAACAGTACTTATACAAAACAACATCCCACTGATGCAAAATACTAAATTCCAGTGGACTTTTGTTAGAGGAACCTATAATTTTTCACTGAATATTCAAAAACATGTTTGCATTTGGGTACTACACTCCTGCATTGCCCTTCTGTCCTTAGGCTTGTTTGGGCCTCTTGCCAAAAGCCAGGAAGACACATGTTGTTTTAAGGCCGGGGGGGACTAAACATTGTGATGTTGCTGCAAAAGTGGGAGGTAAATGCAGGCAAGCTGGGGGATCTGGTGGAAGAGGAGTAAGAAGCAGACATTCTCCCAGCCTGATGATTGACAACTGAGCGGCCACAGGCACCCGAGCCATGTGACCACTCTCCTCCTTCATAGCAGCCAGTTAAACTTCCCCCCACAACACCCACGTCCTCTTCAACAAGGCCCTGAGCCTGAAGAAATTGAGGGGCAATGGGTGGGCAGATTGGAAGGGGATTTTTATGGCGAGTGTGGCCTTCTCTTCTAGGGGTTAAGAATGGGATAAATCGTGGAAGATTTTAGTTTGTTAGATTTCAGAATTAAGGGAAGCTGTGGGTTTCTATTGTGGGCGGACTGAGTTGGATGGGCTGGGTAAAGGTCAGTTTTGTTCGTTTTTAGGATTTTTGTGAAGTGGAAGATTTCTGCTGTGGGTGTTATAGGTGTATGAATTAGGGAAGAGGTCATTTTGTTTTTGATTTTTTTGAAGGGAATAGGTTTCTCCTGCAGGTGGTGTGGGTGGCTGTTTTTCTTTCTATAATATAAATATTGTTTTCATATACATAGCAGTCTTTTTATTAGAATACATAATTGTTGTCAGTGCTCAGCAAAGTTAGTCAAGAAAGCTTGGTCTACCTATTAGCAGAGGCTTTAACCTGACCCTTCACAGAAAACGAAGGAGTTTTGTCATCCTTTCTCTAACCCTGTCTACACAAGTTCCCTTGTTTGGCCACTCCCCAGTGTGAACCAACTAGTTCCCAACCCGCCAGCAATCAATGTTAGAAACTAGACCATGCCAAATCCTTTCTTTATGACTTGTACCCTGAGCCACCTTCCATTAGTAATATTTAAGCACTGCCTTCCCGGAGTCAGCAGGATCCAGGGAAGTCCTGTGCTTGCAGATGTTGGAAAGAAGATGGCTAAGAACTAGACCTGGGTGAAATTTTCGCCCCAGTAATTGGAGTACTTTCAGTATTTATGCATTACTCTTGTGATAAGAAAATTTGCGTTTACTCCAAGTTGAGCATGGGAACAACGAGCTAAGAAAAATCAAGTGGCTGTCAGGTACTGCTGTTTGTGTCCTGTAGCATTTAGTTCTATTTTCTTAGCACGAAACGCATCTTCTGGCCCATTTAGGGTGCAAGGGTGCATTTTCTATTAAGAAAACAGTGTCAAATGCTATAGTACACTTCTTCACAAATATGCATAGTTACAAGTAATTTGTGGTAGATACAAGTAATTACACCACTCAAACCCACCCCTACTGACATCAATGGGAAATGCCGGGCCATAGAGGTCTAGATTCCTGGAGCCACGCCCACCCATCCACCAAAAGGTGCACTAAACAAAACCAACCTTATTTAGGCCCTCATTATGAACACGGCGGGAAAGACCGCACCTCCGGCAGTGGCGGTAACTACCACCAACAGTCAGGTGGTCTGGGCCGCCAAATAATGAACCACATGAAAAACAGGCAGCCTGAAAACCACCCACCGCCAGCAGAGGAGTGTCGACAATGATGGTAGAGGCCGTCCACAGGCCAACGGAAAGGCCCTACCCGCCTAACAAATAATGAAGCACTAGACCTCCGTCAGTTCCGGGGTATGAACCACCGCCATGCAAAGCCTGGTGGAAATTAACTAAATAAAAGGAAACACTCACCGGAGTCTCACACAACACGCCGAAGCAGACATGGAGAGAGAGTTGCAAATCATGCCTGTGCTGCTCCTTGGTATATACCTCCACGACCGAGACGGCCGAAGAAGACAATGACGGTAAGTACCGCAACCTACTAAACAAGGGAAGAAAGGGCACAGTTACATACCCACCCACTCCACCCACCCCGCAAATCACACACAGCCCGCACAACATCACAAGCCATACACACCTGAGCAAGAGGTACTTACCCAAAACAAGCCCAAGACAACCTGCCCAAAGTACCCACATGTGCCAAACACCCCCCCCCACATTAAAACGAGGAACCACGGATCCAGAATGTGCTAACACTGGCCACACAAACTTTAATAAAGCTCCAAGAACAATAGATTGTCCACATTAGGCCAATGGCCAGTCCATAGCAAAAAGGTGGATGGGCCCAAATGGCCTGAACTTGACTTCCACATGTGCATATGGTACTCAACCATAAAGGGGCATCAATTGGGCAGCCAGGCACCTCAGGGAACAGGGACAGGGGGTGGTGGGGGTGGGGACTTATGTCTGGTGGGGGGCTTGGGCTTAAGTTTGGGTTTAGCCTTTGAAGGTGGGGGAGCGGGCTTGGACTGGGGTGGCAGAGGTACCTGGGCCAGCATGGGGCCTCTTGCTCACAGGGGAAGGTGCACGCATATGGGAAGGGCGGACAGGGGACAACTTGGACGTGGGAGGAGTGGACAGGGCAAGGAGGTGTGCACGTTTAGGGACGAGACGGGATGGGCCAGTGGATTCAAAAAGGTCTACAGGGGATAGGAAAAGTTTCTTAGGGGCAGTCGGGGTGGATCTGGAGGGAGGTGTGGGAGTGGAAGTAGAGGGAGTGGTCGTGACAGGTGTAGGTGTGCATGACGTGGATGCAGGTGACTGTACAGTATGTTGAGGTGTGGTGGATGTGTGTTGGGTGGATGTCTGGACACAGTGGGACAAGACAGGCTGCCAGTGTAAATGGATGTTGTCTGGGTGTCTGCAAGTTTGGTGAGTGTGCTGCAAGTGGTACTCAGAGTTGTTGTGGTGAGTGCAGGTGTGGTGTCTGGGGTGCATGACTGGATGTCCGATGTTGTGGTGACTGCAAGAATGGGGCCAGAAACAGTGAATGAAGGTGCAGTGCCTGTGAGTGTGCATGTAGAGGTGACAGACTGGGAGGCGGAAGAGGTGGACACAGTGAGGGAAGTGGATGTTGTTGTGTGTGCCTTTGTATGTTGGATGCATGTATGCCTGTGGTGGGAAGTGTGGTGCTTGTGTTTTTCTGTGTGCTTCTTGTGTGTGGAGGTGTGAGCATGGGTGTCTGAAAGTTTGCTTGGGATGGGTGAAGGGAGTGGGGTGGTGGAAGGGGTAGAGGTGGTTGGAGGGGGTCGGAAATACCAGGGACAGTCGCTGCCGTCAAAGAGGAGGCCAGAGCCTGAAAAGAGCTCTGTAGGCCAGACACGGCCCCGTGAATGCCATCCAGGTATGCATTGGTCTACTGCATCTGGGATGCTAGCCCCTGGATGGCATTCACAATGGTTGTCTGCCCTTCAGAGATGGTCCTCAGGAGGTCAATAGCCTCCTCCGTGAGGACAGCAGGGCTGACTGGGGCAGGGGATGAGGTGCCTGGGGTGAAAGAGACACCCACCCTTCTGGGTGAGCGGGCAAGGGCAACTAGGTGGGGCGCAACTGGGAGGGTGATGATGGTACTGGGGTGGTGAAAGATGTCAAAGAATATGTGGGCCCACTAGGGTCCGCCACCACCAGGGAGCTCCCATCGGAGGAGGTATCAGAATCACTACCTCCAATGGTAGCTGCCTCCCCATGGTACTCCCCTGGCCCTCCAACCCACTGGTCCCTTTGGCATCGGTCGACTCTGCCTTCTTGGAACCCTGGGCCACTTTATCTCCACTCGCCGGTGCCACTGCTCCACTCGCCAGATGATGCTGATATACACAGACAACACAAGAGTACAGGGGTGGAGAGACAAAACAGGAGAGAAATCTATAAATAGCTGAATGGATGTACATAACTGGTTTACACATTCTCCCACCCAGCAAATATACCAAAATGCAGCACCTACAGCTATACTCATGGCTATGCCTCTGACTAGTGGCCACAACCCTGGTATACACTCATCTCCAACATTACAGAAGGACCTGAATAACTGCCGACCTGCCTCTTATCATCTAACTGCCCATGGGGGCCATCATGCTAAATGACATCTGTCAGAGTCCCCGACACTAGACAACATATGTCTTACAGCACCCTAAGACATCCATCAAGGAGGCATACAATGGTCTTGGTACTTACCCCCTTGTGTCTGGTGTGCAGCCTTCAAGCGCCCATCCAAGTCTGGATATGCCACCGCCTGAATGTGATGCATTAGAGGGGTCAGGGCCCGACTGGCACCCTTTCCTCATTAGGAGAACTTCCCCAGCTGGGCCTCGCAGGTCTTCCTCGCCCAGCCCCGCAGGTCCTCCCACCTCTTCCTGCAGTGGGTGCTCCACCGGTTGTAGACCCCCAGGGTCCTCACCTCCCTGGCGATGGCGTGCCAGAGTCCCCTCTTCTGATGGGTGCTGACCTGTAGTAGACACACAGGAAAGCAACACTGGGGTCAGAATAAGCACCTGTGTTACCACTAGCCATACATCCCTAATGGGACAGACACATAAAACAGCATTACAGCACCTCACTCACGCAGATTGTCATGCATTAAACAGCTGTGCAGTTACAAATCGTGCACATATGTTTACAGGCGTCCACCACCATCACACACATCCATGCACCCCAATCTGCCGATTCACCTGCACCTCTGGTCGACCATATAACTTGGCATACAGGGGTAAGACCCCGTCCACCAATTTGTCCAGCTCCTCCGTGGTGAAGGTCGGGGCCCTTTCCCCTGTGACTCATGCCATTTCCAGGACCTGTCAGGACACAGCACCAACCTCAATGGAGTACTTGCATGCACGGAATCCGGGACTCAAGTGAAGCTGGGGTGACGAAATAGCGTACGCTTTTAGGAGGCTGGCCTGGGTTGTAGTGGGTACCTTGGATAGTTACACCTTATACCAGCTCCAGTTATTCCTTATTAGTGAAGGAGTAGTGTTCTAGCAGCTTAGGCCGATAGAGGTAGTTATAGCAGAGCAGCTTAGGCTGAACTAGTAGACATGCAAAGCTCATGCAATACCACTTATAGTTACACAGTACTTAAACACAAGTGGAGACAACACTCATTGTTACCAAAAATTAAGGTATGTATTTGGGTGACACAGTACCAAAACATATCTCCTTCTGGAGGTAAGTATTATACACAATATATACACTAGACACCAAAATTAGGCAAGTAAATAGTCATAGAACAATGCAAACGTTAGAAATCCTATAGAATGGAATGGGAGAAAATAGGTCTAGGGGCAACACAAACCATATACTAAAAAAGTGGAATGTGAATCACAAATTCTCCCCTAGACAAGTGTAGTGTGTTCATAATCGCTGGGAGAGTAAGAATACAGTAAAGGTAAGTAAATTACCTCACCCCAGAGCCCAGAAAAGCAGGAGTAAAGTACTGCAAGTTTCCTTAGGACACACTACACCTCGTTTTGGGGATTTTGCAGCAGCCAACCAAGTCAGCAAAGAACAACTGCTGGATTATTGGACCTGAAGATCTGCAAAGGAAGGGGACCAAGTCCAGAAGTCGAAAGAAGTTCCAGGAAGGACAGAAGCCCCTGCCAACCCAGAAGAGGGTGCAAAAGAAGAGTCCCTCATTAGTAGTAGACTGCAGAAATGTACCTTAGAAAGATGCCAGAGGGGTCTTGCATAATGCAAACGATGTCCCACGGCATGAAGATCGATGCAGATGAGATTTCGTGTTGGAAGGTGCCAACAAGCCTTGGCTACAACAAAAGTGTGTTTTTATCAAAATGGCGCTAGATGGATTCAGGAGGGACCTGGGGCCCTCAACTCTGTGTGAGGAGGAAGAGGGGGTTCTCAGCACTTTAGAGAGCCCTCAGGATGCCAGTCAGCCAGCACCCCCAGAAGCCGGAGGATCTGGGTTCAAAGGGGTGCAAAACGTGGTTTGATGCAGCACAACAAAAGAAGGTCCCACGCCACCGGAGAACAACTCAGCGAGCTGAGCGTCACAGGGTGGAGTGCTGGGGCCCTCGGCCAGGCTGTGCACAAAGGAATTTTGCAAAGAAATGCACAGAGGTCTCAGAAGGTGAAGAAGACACAGTACTCAGGGGTACCATTGTTCTCAAGGA
The DNA here is from genome assembly GCF_031143425.1 of Pleurodeles waltl. Taxonomy (NCBI): domain Eukaryota; kingdom Metazoa; phylum Chordata; class Amphibia; order Caudata; family Salamandridae; genus Pleurodeles; species Pleurodeles waltl. The sequence goes on along the minus strand of NC_090449.1, from coordinate 168,769,434 downwards.
AGGCAAGGTGTTACCTCCTCCAAATTGCATCAGCATGACCTCAGGACAGTCTATGTCGATGGGGTCCACCCTCTGTGTCCTTAGGAGCATGCTCGTCACTGTGAGAGGAGTCCAAGGGTACTGGTCGTTGTCTTGGAAGGTGCCTGCGTGAGCAGGGGAGTGACTCTGTCATCCCACTGGAGATTTCTTTGGTCTTTCTGGTGCAGGATGAAGACAGGGAGTCCTCACAGCATGCACACTGTGTAAACTGTTGCACTTGCTGGCTGGAGCTGAAGTTGCAGAGGAAAAGTATCCCATGTGGATACTTTGTTGCTGTTACAGCGGTTCCTGGAGCAGGCTGCAGTTGATCCGAGGTCAGAGGATGAAGTAGTAGTTGCAGAGGATTCCTGCTGGAAACTTGCAAGTAGAATCTGAAAAGAACCCACAGGAGAGACCCTAAATAGCCATGAGAGGGGGTTGGCTACCTTATAAGGAAAGGACCTATCAGGAGGGGTCTCTGACGTAACCTCCTGGCACTGCCCACTCAGAGCCCTCCAGAGTGCCCCACACCCTGCAAAGCAAGGTGGCTGAAGTCTGGGTCACACTGCCTTGGGTACCTAGGTACCATATACTAGGGACTTATAAGGGGGATCCAGTGTGCCAATTGAAATTGGTAAATGAAGTCACTAGCCTATAATGACATATTTTAAAGCAGAGAGAGCATAAGCACTGAGGTTCTGTTTAGCAGAGCCTCAGTGACACAGTCAAGCACTACTGACAACACATACATTAGGCCACAAACTATGAGCACTGGGGTCCTGGCTAGCAGGATCCCAGTGAGACAGGAAAAACACACTGACATATAGGTTTTTGTCTATGAGCACTGGGGCCCTGGCTAGCAGGATCCCAGTGACACAGTAAAAACACACTGACACACACTCGCAAACAGGCCAAAAGTGGGGGTAACCATGCTAGAAAGAGGCTACTTTCTCATAATGGGGTTAATAAAACCTTTCACATTCCAAGTTATAACTCTAAATGTAACAAACAGCATATAAATGTAAAGTAACATGAACAACAACATTGAATTTGAAAAGGTGAAAATAGGGGAGAAAAAAATAAAGCATAAGAAGACCAGATAGCAAACAAAAGAGAGAAGTAGAATAAGGACAGTAAACGGAATGAAACAAGGGAAAAGAGTAAATACAGCCAATTAAGACAGTATGGGGGTTATTCTAACTTTGGAGGAGTGTTAATCCGTCCCAAAAGTGACGGTAAAGTGACGGATATACCACCAGCCGTATTACGAGTTCCATAGGATATAATGGACTCGTAATACGGCTGGTGGTAAATCCGTCACTTTTCCTTCACTTTTGGGACGGATTAACACCTCCTCCAAAGTTAGAATAACCCCCTATATGTCAATAAAAACTGACAACTGAAATACGTACCTTATGAAGAAACAAGAAGGAGATAGGCAGTGATGACACAATGAATGAAGACAGCCCAACCATCAAGGAGCAACACACCACA